>NW_026294503.1:66994927-67667427 GCF_007827085.1 Peromyscus californicus insignis
TCCTGCCTCAGTCTTCCCACTGCGAGATTATAGGAACATAAGGCTCTGCTTGGCTTCCCGTTTTGTTTGGTTTGGCTTTTTGAGACAGGGTTTCTCTGTGTAGTCCTGGCTGTCCTGGAACTCACTCTGTAGACCAGGCTGACCTTGAACCCAGAGATCTGCCTGGCTCTGCCTCCTGAGTGCTGGGATTAAAGGCATGCGCCACCACCTGGCTCTAAAAATGTATTTCTTACATGCAGAATATATCTGAATCTTGCTTTTTTTAAATTCATCTTATTTAATACCTGCCCCCCCCCCCCCCCTTTAAACCAGCATAGATGTACTGGCTATTTTTTTGTTACTTGACACAAGCTAGAGTCGTTTGGGAAGAGGAACCCTCAACTGAGAAAATGCCCCCACCAGACTGGCCTGCCAGCAAGCCTGTGGAGGGCCAGCCCACTGTGCTTGGTGAACGGGGGCTATAAACAAGCAGGCTAAAGTCAGGTGCAGTGGCTCATGCCTTTAGTCCCAGCACTCAGGAGGCAGAGGAAAACTGGATTCTTTGAATTCAAGGCCAGCCTGGTCTATGTAGAGAATTACAGGACAGCCAGGGCTACAGAGACCCTGTCTGAAAAAAAAAATTAAAAACTAAACAAAAACACCAAAATCAGGCTAAGCAAAAGCCACATGAGCTAGCCAGTAAAGGATCCCTTCTCAATGGCTTCTGCTTTACTTCCTGCTTGAGTTTCTGCCTCGACTTCCCTCAGTGTCGGACTGTGACCTGGAAGTGTAAGCCAAATGAGCCCTTTTCTCCCCAAGCTGCTTTTGGTGATGATGTTTCATCACAGCTAGAGAGCATGGTTTGTACTGGGATGGGACCCTAAGGAGAGTTAAGAGTGAGAAAGAGAGAGATACTACCACCAAAGAGAGAAACACCACACACACAAAATAAATATATCTAAAAATTTTTAAAAAGAGGTGGGGGAGGGGAGCAGCCAGGGAGACTGCTCTGGGGGTAGAGTTTCCAGCATGCCGTGCATTGCATGCAGAGCTAACTACTGAGACCAATCCCTGTCCCACGAAGTGGCAGGAGAGAGCCAACTCTTGAACTGTCCTCTGAGCACCACAGTAAATAAGTAACTTTTTAAAAGCCTGGGAATATGGTTCAATGGCAGATTGCTTACCTGACGTGGACTAGGCCCTGGGTTCAATCCCAGCACCACTGTCCACATCCAATAAAGGAAAAGCCAGGCAGTGGTGGCGCATGCTTTTAATCCCAGCACTCAGGAGGCAGAGGCAGGCGGATCTCTGTCAGCTTGAGGCCAGCTGGTCTACAGAGTGAGTTCCAGACAACTAGAGCTGTGTGTATCTGTATGTGTGCACACACAGATGTGGAGGTGTGCATGTGTGCACACACAGATGTGGAGGTGTGTATGTGTGAGCATACAGATGTGGAGGTGCAGATGTATGTACACACAGATGTGGAGGTGTGCATGTGTGAGCACACAGATGTGGAGGTGCAGATGTGTGTGCACACAGATGTGGAGGTGCAGATGTGTGTGCACACAGATGTGGAGCTGCTTAGGTTACCTATGGTTGTGAACTGCCCCACACGGGTGCTTGTGCACGTGTATGTAAGTCAGAGGACAGCTTACAGAGTCCACTCTCTCCTACCATGTGGATCCTAGGGACTGAACTGTCACTCAAGCGGTCCTTTCTTTTGCCCTGACAGGTGGGTGCCTTTTCCGCTGTGTGAGAGGCTGGGTACTCTTGCTTTTCAGTTTCCCACTTGCCATGTTCTCTGCGAGCGGATCCATTTCCCTTTGTCAGTAACTTGTTCTGTCTAGAAACCGGACAGTGATTTTTCTGTGACCTCAGAACCCAGGCATTTCCTGTCTACGTGTTTCTGCTTTCTTTTGTCTCCTGTGCCCCTCTGGTCCCTCCGGTCCCTCCGGTCTGCAAGCCTGGGTCTTTCTCTGGGTCAGCACGGTATTTTCTACCCTGTAATTATTGTCTTTCCCCATCTGCTCCTTTTCTTCTTCTGGAGCCAGAACAAGTCAGCGTCAGAGCTATCGGGTCTAGAATCGAAGCCTGGTGTTTTTCTGATTATTTCCATCTTCTCTTATGTGCTCTGTGCTTTGAAATACTTTTTCCACTTGCCCATCCAAGCCACTGATTTGAGTCTTGCCAGAAACCATTCTGTCTTTCAGTACACATACTGGGTTTTGTTTTTTGTTCAAAAATAACCATTTTATTTCCAGAAAGTGATGGAGTTTGGGCTCTTGGACTTGGTTTTGTTTTTGTACATAACTTGGATATATTTAAGTGCTCCAGACTGCTTCTTGAGCAGTTGGATACTTCTTCTGGGTGGTCCCTATGCTTTCCAGTGGGCAAGGAACCAGCCAAAGTAACTGTATCTCTCTAGGGCCACAGCTCTGAGTCACTCTCTTCCAATATGCCCATAGCCCTGACCTCTGCTTAGAGGTTCCAAAGGTCAATGACTGCATGTAGCTGTCCACAGCGGGCCTTCTCTCCACTAACCCTGAGATCAAGTCCTCACCTGTACTCACTCCCCACTGGTACCAGCAGGGATGTGACTAAGGACAGGTGTTTGGAGACCCAAGTGGGAAAAGATGGAAATTCCCTTTGAACAGGAGTCCTCAAGCCTGAAGAACCACTTCTGGGACTCATTAATATCGATTGTGTTGGACTCTCTCTCATCCCAACCTCAACCCAAGAGTTTCTGATTCATTGGCTCACTAAGCCTGGAGTGAGGTCAGAGAATTTATAAATCCAACGAGTGGGCAGGGCTGGCCAAAACTGCTGGTCTAGGGGCCACACTTTAGGAACTATTGCTTTTGAGGCTGGAGGGATGGATGGCTCAGTAGTTAAGAGTACTTGCTGCACAACCATGAGGACCTAATTCAGATCCCAGCACCATATATCTGGCCAGGTGTGGCTGTACATGTCTGCATCTCCATAGAGACAGGAAGACCAGAGGATCACCAGGGCGGGCTGACTGCCAGCATAGCAAGAAACAAAAAAAAAAGATCCAGTTCAGGGAGAGACCCTGCCTCAAAGTAATAGGGAGACAGTGGTGGAGGAGTACACCCTGTACCCTCATCTGACCTCAGCCCAGATGTTTTTTTCAGAGTAAATGGCAGTAGATGAGCATTATAGAATGTGGAATTGGTTCTTTCTGTCATGTGTAGCTCAGGGATTAAACTCGGATTGTCAGGCTTGGCAGCGAGGGTCCCTCTGCTGTGAAATAATCCTTGCACTCACTGTGAAGATTTGTCACTGTGATTGGTTTAATGGAAAAGCTGGCTGGCCAATAGCTGAGCTGAATAAAGTTAGGTGGGAAAGCAAAATTGAGAATGCTGGTAAGGAGAAGGGCAGAGTCAGGAGTCACCAACCAGATGCAAAGGCAGCAGGAGATGAACATGCCATGCTAATAAAGGTACCACCATGTGGCAGAGCATTAATAAGGGATATGGGTTAACTTAAAATGTAAGAGCTAGTTAGTAATAAGCCTGAGCTATTGGCCGAGCATATGTAATTAATATAAGCCTATGAGTGAGATTTGAGAGTGGCTGTGGGACAGGAAAACTTTGCCTACACCTCTCCACTTAGCTCTGGATTGCTTCTTTTGCTGTTAGGCTAGATATTAACTCAATGTCAGGCAGGCATCACTTCCTGGTTCCATGCTGGGTCCTTGGTTTTGTTTCTGGTACCAAGGTTGGTAAACTGTAGAGCTGGGCTTTGTGGAGCCATGTGTCCTCCTGACTAGCCTTTGTGATGGCAGACAAGCCCCATGACAGAGCCCCAGCAAGGGTCAACTGTTGAGGGGTATTTGATCACACTGTGAAACCCAGAGACTGGGTTAACAAAAGCAACCTTGGATCAGGGGGCAGAGCCGGCGACTAGTTGACAGGAATTAGCCATAGAGAGTACTGAAGACCCGGTAAGATGGACAGAGAGATGCACAGGAAGGAGTTGGGGGGGGGCGGATTTAGAGATTCTCGGTCCTTTTTGGTTTGGGATGGTGTGGAGAGATGCTCTCTTGGCTGGGTTTCTGGCCAAAAAAGAAAGGCCAGCTGGTTGCTTCTCAGCTTCTCTGATCTAGCAGGTTTTCACCTCAATATCTGACTTCTGAGTCTTTCTTGGTAAATAGAACAACTTAGATTAAAAACAACAGTAAACCTCACCTAGGGCATAACCCAAGCAGGCCTGGATAATGATGGTTTGTGGTGGGCGGGACCGCTGTTTTTTCCTCCCACCATCTGACCTAGTCTACAGGTTTGCCTACTTCTGACTGGAGGAAGCTGGAAAGTCAGCTCCCCCTGGATTCAAATAACCACTTTCCCCTTTTTCCTGGCAAATTGCTCCCAACAGCACAGAGACAGCCCCTGCCCCAAATCTTCTGTCCCTACCTCCTCCCCTCCTGACCCTCTTCCCCACCATAACCAAACTAATATAAAGAATTATCTGTGATCCCTTTGGCTGTCTGCTCATTACTATTCACCATTGTGTGGCTTCGAGTCTACAAAGGGCCTCTCCTATTTTATAATGGGATATTGACTATAGTCAATCTATTATTGTCCTTCCCATTACAAAGACCTACTCTAATATGACTATAGTGGATAGTTTTATGTCAACTTGACACAAGCCAGAATCATCTGAAAGGAAGGAACTTCAAATGAGAAAATCCCCCCCCCCCATACAATCAGTCTGCAGGCAAGCCTTAGGGTATTTTCTTAATTAATAATTGATGTGGGAGGGCCCAGATAGCTGTGGGTGGTGCCACCCCTGGGCTGGTGGTCCTAGGTTCTATAAGAAAGCAGACTGAGCAAGTCATGAACAGCAAGCCAGTGAGCAGCACTCCTCCACGGCCTCAGTTCCTGCCTCCAGGTTCCTGCCCTGCTTGAGTTCTTGCCCTGACTTCTCTCAGTGATGGACTGTTACCTGGAAGTGTAAGTGAAATAAACATTTTCTTCCCAAGATGCTTTTGGTAATGGTGTTTTACCACAGCACCAGTAACTCTAGGACAGAAATTGAAGGAATGTGGTAGTTTGAATGAGAACAGTCCTCACAGGCTCATGTTTGAATACTTGGCCCCCAGTTGGGAAGGAATAGGTGATGTGGCCTTGTTGGAGGAGGTGTGTCACTTAGGGGTGGGCTTTGAGGTTTCAAAAGCCTATGCCATTCCAGTTGGCCTTCTCTCTCTGCCTCCTGGTTGTGGATCAGATGTGAGCTCTCAGCTACTGCTCCAGTGCCAAGCCATGTTACCATCATCACGGTCTTAGACTTTATGACCCTGTAGAACTGTGAACTGCAAATTAAATGCTTTCTTTTATAAGTTGCCTTGGTCATGGTGTTTTTGTCACAGCAACACAAAGATCTTCCAATCTTGAAAAATTGGAAGTCTTGAGTGAAAAGTATTGAAAACTTTTGTGCTTTCCTATACCTTTTTAATCTATACAAAGTAGGTAATGTATACTGCAAGATGGCTTAGCAGATAAAATCACTCGCCACCCCAGCTCGATGACCTGAGCTTAATCCCCAGAACCCAAGTAAAGGTAGAAGAAGAGAATCAACTCCAGAAAGTTGTCCTCTGGTCTCGTATGCACTGTGGCATGCAACCCACCTCCAGTAATGAATAGTTTATTTATTTTTATTTTTGTTTATTCTATAACTTTTATCACAGTTCACTTGTCTGTGTTTTTTAAAAGTATATTAACAGTGCTGCAGGTATATTTATCTCATGTCTACCAATATTGGTGCAGAATTTGTCATGTGTCCCACATTTTACGTATGTCTTTATCTGCAGTGGACAGTTAGTATGGACCTGAGAGGACAGGGATTCTCTGTGTAGCCTTGGCTGTCCTAGGACTCACTCTGTAGACCAGGCTGGCCTTGAACTCACAGAGATCGGCCTGGCTCTGCCTCCCGAGTGCTGGGATTAAAGGTGAGCACCACCACTGCCCGGCTCCCAAGTGCTGGTTCTCAAAAGTATATTTAACTTAACAAACAACTGCTGGATGGCCCCCAGGGCGGTCAGCCTGTGGTCTGTCTCTACTAGACTGTCCCTGCAGCTGTGTTAGAAATCAGTGGGTCATGGAGCTGGGGAGAAAGGTTCATTGGTAAATGCCTGCCACGGAAGCATGAGGACCTGAGTTTGGACCCACATAAAAGCAGGGAGTGGCAGCACACTTCCGCAACCTCTATGCTGGGGAAGTGGAGACAGGTGGTCCCCTGGAGTTCACTGGCCAGCCAGCCCAGCTGAGTCAAACTCCAGGTTCAGTGAAGATAACTTTCTCACAAAAATAAGGTGGAGGCCGGGCGGTGGTGGCGCACGCCTTTAATCCCAGCACTCGGGAGGCAGAGTCAGGCGGATCTCTGTGAGTTCGAGGCCAGCCTGGGCTACCAAGTGAGTTCCAGGAAAGGCGCAAAGCTACACAGAGAAACCCTGTCTCGAAAAACCAAAAAAAAAAAAAAAAAAAAAAAAAAATAAGGTGGAGTGCAATCAAGGGGAATACCCAATGTCTCTCCTGGCCTACACACACAGACACACACAGACACACACACACACACATACACACACATAAACACACACAGACTGTTATAAACATGTACAAACACTACACACAAAGGAGATTTTAAAATGACTCATATATTGTCCTGGTTAGTATTTGCCAACACAACACAGGCTAGGATCATCTAGGAAGAGAGAAAATTTGTCCAAGCCAGGCATGGTGGCACATGCCTTTAATCCCATCACTTGGAAGGCAAAAGCAGGCAGACTTCTGTGAACCTGAGGTCAGCCAGGGCTACTTAGTGAAACTCTGTCTCAAAAAAAGTGCAAATGAACAAGAAAGAAAATGCCTCAGTCAGATTGGCGTGCAGGCAAGACTGCAAGGCATTTTCTTTTTTAATATTTATTTTTTATTTACGTGTTTTTCTTACATGTATGTATGTGCACCATGTACATGCCTGAAACCTGCAGAGCTCAGAAGGGGGAGTTGGATTCCCTGGAACTGGAGTTACAGGTGGTTATGAGCCACCGTGTGGGTGCTGGGACCCAGACCTAGGTCCTTTGCAGGAGTAGCCAATGAGCTGAACCGATTAGCTCATCTCTCCAGTCTCAGTTACTGCAGAACTATATAAATCTCACAATGAGATAGTGTAAATTCTGCAATTTCTTTTTTGAGACAGTCTAAAAAAAGCTCAGGCTGGCCTTGAACTTGCTTGGTAGCTGAGGGTAACCTTGAACTCCTGGTCCTCCTGTCTCTACCTCCTAAATCCTGGGATTACGGACATACACCACAATGCCCAGTTTATGTTTTCGGGGCTCCATCCTAGGCTTTTACGCACACTAGGCAAATGCTCTACCAATGTGACCACATCCCTGGCCCACTTCTCCAACTTCTCCTTTTCTTTTTTCCAAGGTTATTCTAGATCATTTCTAATTCCATATAAATCTGAAAGTCAACTTGTTTGATTTCTTCAAACACCTTGCTGGATGGGCTAGCAAGAGGGCTCAGCAGGTACAGGAGCTTGCCACCAAGCTCTATGACTTGAGTTTGATCCTTGGAGCCACCATGATGGAAGAATTTACTCCAAGTTGTCCTCTGACCTCCACATGTGCACTGGAGCACAAGCATGCCCCACAGACATGTATAAAAAGCTAATTAGGGCTGAGCGGTGGTGGCGCACACCTTTAATCCCAGCACTCGGGAGGCCGAGGCAGGCAGATCTCTGTGAGTTCAAGTCCAGCCTGGTCTACAGAGTGAGTTCCAGGAAAGGTCCAAAGCTACACAGAGAAACCCTGTCTCAAAAAAACAAACAAACAAACAAAAAAGCTAATTAGTTGGGCTTTTATTGTTTTTTGTTTTGTTTTTCGAGACAGGGTTTCTCTGTGTAGCCCTGGCCGTCCTGGAACTCACTCTGTAGACTAGACTGGCCTCAAACTCAGAGATCTGCCTGGCTCTGTCTCCTGAGGGCTGGGATTAAGGGCATGTGCCACCACTGCCCCACTGCTAATTAGTTTAAATATATCCTCCATCCTCCATACCAAGTTCATGTCTTTTGTTAATAAAAATTACCCCACCAAATCCACATTTTGCTGCCCACATATACATAGTATGGAACCATCCCCTGGAGGATGGTCAATTTACCAGGGATCACACCCCTAAAGAAAACTGGCTCTCCCTCCCAAGCAGCCATTAATTATCAAAAGTTCTTCAACTTAAGCTGGGCAGTGGTGGCGCACACCTTTAATCCCAGCACTCGGGAGGCAGAGCCAGGCAGAGGACAGCCTGGTCTACAGAGTGAGATTCAGGACAGGCACCAAAGCTACACAGAGAAACCCTGTCTCGAAAAACCAAAATTAAAACAAATCTTTGGGGCTGGAGAGGTGGTGTAGAGGTTAAGAGCATTGGCTGTTCTTCCAGAGGTCCTGAGTTCAATTCCCAGCTACCACATGGTGGCTCACAACCATCTGTAATGAGATCTGGTGTCCTCTTCTGGCATGCAGGGATACATGCAGGCAGAACACTGTATACATAATAAATAAATCTTAAAAACAAAAAACAAAATTCTTCAACTTCAACCCACAAGCCCCCCTCCACTCCACACTGGAATGCAGACTTTCTTGATCTCATGTAGGCCACGGCTGTGGTGAGTTCATGAGCCCTCAGTCCCACCTTGTCCAGGTTCGGCCCTGCCCGCCCTGCCCTGGGCTCCTGCGACCTTTCTGCTTCCTCTTCTGCAATGTCCCCTGAGCCTCGGGCGAGAGCGTGTGATTCAGACGGACCATCTGTAGGTGCGAACTCCACACTGCTCTCTGCACTTTGGCCAGGTATTTCTGTGTTCATCAGCCTACACTGCCCAAAGGTTCTCCGACGAGGCTGGGAGCAGCACTCATCTATGGGTAAAGATGTCCTCTTCAGAGGGCAGTTTGAGACTAAGTCCATCTAGCAAAATAATAGTAGGAGGTGATGAATCTACCCAAAAAAAGGAAACAATGGCTTCTGGTGTTTCCAAGACATTCAAATGCTACCTCTTCCCAGGGCCCGGGCACTGCCCCCAGGGGAGTCCCTCTCATTAAGCCACACCCTTCATCCCTGTGAAGATTTTTGATTGGCTATAGGTCATTAAGCTACCTCCCACTAAACAAGCACCACCTACCCCAGTTCCATGATCACCCCAAACTCTAACTTCAGGAGCCCCAAGATCAAACTGTGCATGCTTGCTTGTGCCTTGGAGTTAGTAGTCAAGTGGGGGGGGGGCTCACTCCTGTCCCTGGTCACCTCAACTCCAACCCCAGCAATGAGCTCCCCAGAGGTGGGTTCCTGGTCAAATTTACAAAACCAGACATGGGTTTCCCATTACGGAGTGGGTCTTAATTCCCTAGAAAGTGGTTGGCTACCCCACATTCATGCCACTATAACCCTATAATTGAATTTTTTTTCTCTTTGTTTGTGACAGGGTCTCATTATATAGCTGACCTAGAACTTGTTATGTAGAACAGGCTGGCCTCAAACTCAGATCTGCCTGCATCTGCCTCTGAGCACTGGGATTAAAGTACCACCACGTCCATACTCCATATATAATTTTTAAAACCCATGCTGGGATTTTAATAGAGATTGTACTGAAGTTATATATCAATTTTGAGAGAACTGATAACTTGGCAAATACTGAATATTTTAATCCACAAACACAGTGTATTCCACCATTTATTTATGTCTCTAGCCATTACTGCCTTGGAGGTACCCAATCTCAAGTTTGACTAACAAGACTAGAGGTGTAGCTCAGTAGTGCTTTCATTGTACATTGAAGACGTGGTTCAGTCCCAAGCTGTCCACATGTGCACACACACCGTCTTCTTTTTCTCTTTTTAAATCTTAGCCTTGATGCCTATGATTGCTACCTCAGCACGTGACTCCACGGTGAAGATTTGGAACCACGATACTGGAGCTTGCCTTTTCACCTTGCCTCTGGATGGATCAGGACCCTTGACCTCCCTGGCTGTTGGTGACATCACCTCCTTGTTATGTGCAAGTTTCTACAGAGGAGTTCACTTACTAAGGGTGGACCACAGCCGAGGGCTGGAACTGCAGGAGGTGGCAGCCTTCTGAAGCAGAGACATTGACTGGACAATATCACACTATGGCCCCTCCTTTCTGTGTGGCTTTGTGTTTTTACACATGATCTTGGAGAGCAGAAAGAAAAAAAAAGAAATACTTCTTGTGTGCATGTGTGTGCCTGAATGCGAGTATATTATGTGCATACATGAGTCCATGGAGGTCAGAAGAGTTGGATCCCCTGGAACTGGAGTTACAGGTGTTGACAGACACCATGTGGATGCTGGGAACCTAAGCAGGGTCCTCTGCAAGAGCAGTAAGTGCTCTTAACTGATGAGCCATCTCTCCAGCAATCTCCCTCCCCCTTTTTTGAGACAGATCCTCAACTACATAGCCCTGGCTGGCCTCAAACTTGTGGAAATCCCCCTCTCCTCCCTCCTAAGTACTGGGATTAAAAGCTACAAGCATGTACCACCACACCCAACCTTTGTTCATTTTCTCCTGGCAATGTTTTTAGTTTTCTGTGTGTAGTGTCTGCAAATATTCTGGTGTAGATTTCCCCAAATATTTCATATTAACTGACATTATCATTTAGTTTTAATTTCTTATGGGAGTCTAACACAAGCCAAGGGATGTGTGTGGAGGTCAGAGAACATGTGGGAGTTGGTTCTCTCCTTCAAGCATGTAGGGATTGAACTCAGATTAGGCTTGGTGACCTTTAAATTATACACACACACACACACACTCACACACACAATTTTTTCTATACATACGTCTAGGTGTGTGGGCATGTGTGCAGCACAGTGCACAATGTGGAGGTCAGAGAACAACTTGAGGGAAGCTGTTTCTCTTCTACACTGTGGAATCCAGGGGTCAAAGTCATCCTTGGCAGTAAGCATCCTTGCCAGCTGAGCCATCTTATGTCACTCCTTATTGCCAAATTATATTCTACTTACTCATAAGTGGTGGATCTGGAGCGTGGGGCTGTCTCTACTTTTGCACACTTGGGTGATGTGCTGCGAATATTTGTGTTCGGTTTTGTGGGAACATGTTTTCACTGCTGAGCTCTGCACAGCTCCAGGGACTGGACAGGACTGGGGTAGGAAGGAAAAAAAGGACAGACAGACACACAGACACAGAAAAGCTAGGAGTGGGTGGTCTGGGCTCTCTGATGAAGAAGCCACAGCAAAGCAAGACACAGCTCAAAATAACAAGAGGGAAGGGCTGGAGAGATGGTTCAGAGGTTAAGGCTGCCCGTGCAGAGGGTCTGGGTTCAATTCCCAGCACTCACAAGGTAGTTCACAGCAGAGGCTCCGATGCTCTCTTCTGGCATCCACAGGCCTTAGACATTTTCAGGCACACATACACATTTATTAAAAAATTATCTCTGTCCCAGCACCTGGAAGGCAGAGCCAGGCGGATCTCTGTGAGTTCAAGGCCAGCCTGGTCTACAGAGCGAGATCCAGGACGGGCACCAAAACTACACAAAGAAACCCTGTCTCAAAAAAAAATTATCTCTGCATTGTAGTGAGTCTTTCTTGGATGGCCAGCCCCAAAATAATGACACAGAGACTTATTATTATAAAAGCTTGGCCTTAACTTGGGCTTGTCCCACTAGCTCTTATAACTTAAAATAGCCCATTTCTATTCATCTGTATTCTGCCACACGGCTCTTTACCTCTTCTCCATTCTGGATGTCTGGCTCCCTCTGTGTCTCAATGGCGTCTCTCCAGCACCTAGATTCTAACCCTCAGTTCCTCTCTCTGCCCTGAAGCCCCGCCTATTCTCTCCTGCCTATCTATTGGCCATTTAGGTCTTTATTAAACCAATCAGGTGCTTTAGGCAGGTGAGGCAAAACACAGACACTTTTTTTAATGACTTATTTATTTTATTTTATGTGCACTGGTGTTTTGCCTGCATGTATGTCCGTGTGTGGAGCTGGATTACAGACAGCTGTGAGCTGCCATGTGGGTGCTGGGAATTGAATTGAACTCAGGTCCTCTGAAAGAGAAGCCAGTGCTCTCAACCCCTGAGCCACCTCTCCAGCCCAGCACAGACACAGCTTCACACAGTGTAAACAAATATTCCGCAACTCTGCATTGGTTGTAGTTTGCAGAGAACAGACTTTTCACTGTTGTTAAAATTATTTCTAAGTATGTTTTTCTTTCTCGATGCTCCTATAAATGAAATTGTTGTAATTTCATTTTAGATCATTCATTGTGAATGGATAGAAATGTTATTCATCTCTCTATCTTGACAGGGGAGCTTTTTGAGACAGGGTTTCTCACACAGCTAAGGCTGGACTCAAGCTCTTTACAAAGCTTAGGGATGACCTTAAACTCCCCATCCCCTGCCTCTGTCTCTCAATGCATGTCCTGCCACACCCACTTTACATGTGCTCAACTATGCCTTAGAAGCTGAACTTTTCAGTAGTTTTAGATGGGCATTCAGTCACTGTGCTACATCTCCCTTTGTGTGTGTGTGGTATTATGGGTTAAACCAAGGACTTCACACACTCTAGTACGTCTAAGTTATTTTGGTGGATTTGCTACACACAATGCTATATATATATATATATATATATATATATATATATATATATATATATATATATATATATATATATAGAGAGAGAGAGAGAGAGAGAGAGAGAGAGAGAGAGAGAGGTAGTTTTGATTTTTACTTTCCAATATATAATGACTTTTATTTCATTTTCTTACCTAATTGCCCTGGCTAGAACCTTGAGCTTTGTGGTGAGTCCTTGCGGGGAAAGGAAGCAGGCATTATTATCTTGTTTCCAATCTCAAGGCAACACAGACTTTCAAATTACATGTGATGCTAGAAGTCAATAAACATGGGGCTGGAGAGTGGTAAAGAGCACTGACCGCTCTTTCAGAGTTCCTGAGTTCAAATTCCAGCAACCACATGGTGGCTCACAACCATCTATAGTGGGGATCTGATGCCCTCTTCTGGCATAAAGGTGTACATGATAGAGCACTCATATACATAAAATGAATAAATAAATCTTTTTTTAAAAAGTCAATAAACATAAAACAATAAAGATACAGTGAAAACAAGGATGTTTTTTTGAGAACAACTTCAATTAATCAGAGTCCATGAACGACAGAACTAGTAAGATACTATACAGCTCTATGAGGAAACTTGTGGGAACTGGCTCACAAGTCTGAAGGCCGAGAATTTCTGTAATACACTACCTACAACCTAAAAGACCAGGAGGACCAGCTGTGTAATTCAATCTAGGTTCAAGGGCATGAGGACAGGTGGTGTGACCCCTGGCCTGAGGTCAGAGCCCTGGAACAGGAGCTCCAGGGCTGGAGTCAGGAGACAGGAGACGACGATGCTCCCGATCAGGAAGTGTCCTCAAGGACCGGATAATGCACACCCACAGTGGAGAGTCAAATTCTTTACTCAGTCTCCTGATTCAAATTCTACTACCTCTTCAGAAACATCCTCAGAAACAGTATTTTAACACCATCTAGACATCCCTCAGCCCAAGCCAAGTTGTCACATAAAATTAACCATCACAACAATAAATCTCTAACTGAGATGAACAGGAAAAAGAGAGAAAACATAATCAACACTATCAGAAACGAAGCTGGCAATACCACAGATCCTGAAAGGATGGTAAAGAAACAAGTCTGTGTTGGTAAGTCCCACAGCCTGGCTGGAGCAGACAACTTTCTTTTTACCTTTTTTCTTTTTTTTTTTTTTTTTTTTTTGGTTTTTCGAGACAGGGTTTCTCTGTGTAGCTTTGCGCCTTTCCTGGATCTCGCGCTGTAGACCAGGCTGGCCTCGAACTTACAGAGATCCGCCTGCCTCTGCCTCCCGAGTGCTGGGATTAAAGGCGTGCGCCACCACCGCCCGGCTCTTTTTACCTTTTTATAGTATTATTTATTTGACACATGTGTGGTAGTGTGCATATGTGCATATCGGAGGACGCCTTGTAGCAATCGGGGTCTGTCCTTTCACCTTGTGGGTCTTGGGGATTGAACTCAGTTCTTCAAGCTTGTGAGCAAGTGCTTTTAGCAGCTGAGGAATCCGACTGGCCTGATAAATTCATTTTTTTGAGTCAGGGTCTTACTATTTGGCCTTGGCTGGCTTAGAACTAGCTAGCCATGTAGACCAGGCTGGCCAAGAACTCATAGAGATCCACCTCCCTCTGCCTCCTGAGTGCTGGAATTTAAAGGTATGTGCAATTATGCCAGCTTCAATAAATTTCTTGAAAAAACAAAACTACCAGTTAATAAAGATGAAATAATCATAATAGTCTTTATCAATTAACTAAGTGGAATTTTTTTTTTCTTTTGAGACAGGATCTCACTATGTACCTCTGGCTGGACTGGAACTCTCTATGTAGACCAGGCTGGCCTTGAACTCACAGAGATCCCCCTGCCTCTGCCTCCTGAGTGCTGGGTAAAGGCATGAGCCATCATGTCTGGTTTTCAAAAAAACATATTATGTGCACTCATGTACACATGCACACATACATTTTTAAAATTACATCTTTGTGTGTGTGTGTGTGTGTGTGTGTGTGTGTGTGTGAACATCCATGCCAGGGGATCCATGTAAAGCCAGTGAACAACTTCCAGGAGTCAGTTCTCTTCCTCAGCCATGTAGACGCTAAGATTCAAGCTTAGGTTATTGGGCTGAGCAGGAACCACCTCAATCTGATGAGACATCTCAACAGCCCCAGGAGCTAACTGTTCCCTGTGTAAGAAAAAGCTGAAAACAGGCGACAAATTACTATGTGGCCAGAAATAGTGGTGCAGCCTTTAATCCCAGAATTCAGGAGGCAGAGGCAGAAGGATCACTGTGAGTTTGAGGCCAGCGTGGTCTACAGAGTGAGTTACAGAACAGCCAGAGTTACACATAGTGAGACCCTGTCTAAAAAAATTTTTTAATCAAATAAGTAAATAAAATAACTTAATGTGTGATCTGATTTTGTTGGTAGTAGAGGATATGCTAAAAACATATTCTAGGAATATTGTCAAATTTGGGCCATCAGGTTAAATCCCTGTACCATGCAAAAAATTTCAGTCTAAAGAGATCTGTCACCATGTTATAACTCAGCCCAGAGGCCCAGCGGGCTCTACCACAACCTCTGAGACGTGAGGAGGGCTCAGAGAACCACAGGAAAGTGGAGCATGCCCTAGAAGCTGGGATAGGATCATTTGAGGACAGAGCTGTGAACTTCACCTGACAGGAGTTACGGGACCCTCTCTCTACATGGATGTGACACCCAAGAGCCATAACAGCCTGGTGGTATTCTTGGACACTGCAAGACCAACCTGAGTGGTCCTCAGGTGGGAGCATGGACTTGGGCCCCAAAGCACAGCAGAATCCTCAATTGGGGGCCTCCAGAACAGTAGCAAGCTCTCTACCGCTGAACTACACCTCAGCCTTTAAGTGCTTTCCAAAAAACAGTGGCGATCCCAAACAACATGAAGGGCTAACTAAATTATGGGTCTTCATGGGTACAGTCTGGCCTTGAAACTGACATACACCCAAGGACTCCTGATCCGTCTGCCTCCATTTCCACAGTTCTGGGATTACAGGTGTGTGCTACCATGCCTGGATTCTAATGTAGTCCTGGAGCTCAAAGTCAAGCCGGCATGACTGCTAGGCAAACACTCTACCAAGCAAGCTACATCCTGAGCCATATATTTTGTGGGGGGGTGAGGATTTTTTTAAAGAATGGTAAGTAGCAGGGCTGGAGGGATGGCTCAGTGGTTAAGAGCACTGGCTGCTCTTCCAGAGGTCCTGAGTACATTGCCCCAGCACCCACATGGTAGCTCACACCTGTCTGTAACTTGTTTCAGGGGATCTGACACCCTCACATAGACATACATGCAGGCAAAACACCAATGAATATAAAGATAAAAATAAAGAAAACATACCAAAATATAATTGAAACTTCAGCTTTATTGTCCTATTTGAAAAGTATGTAATATTTGTTGCATAATAAAATGGAGAAGCACAAAAGGTCCAAGAGGTTTGATTTAGAAACTGCCTATTATCCCATTCCAGGGAAATATGCTAACCTTTGCCACAGTTATTCATCAGCCTTTTCCTATGTATTTTTTTTAGCATAACTCAGATACCACAATTATATAAACCCATATCCAACTTTTTCAAAATATCATACCATTTCCCTCATATTAATAAAAATTCTTTGTAAACATAAATTTAATGAGAATATTTCCTTTGTTTTTTTTTGAGACAAGGCTTTCTCTGTGCAGCCCTGGCTGTCTTGGAACTCACTCTGTAGACCAGGGTGGACTTGAACTCAGAGATCTTCCTGTCTCTGCCTCTCAAGTACTGGGATTAAAAGCATTCGCCACCACACCCAGCTTAATGAAAGCGTATTTCATAAAAACATACTGTAGTGTATTTAAGCACCCTCCTAATAGCAAATACTTAGCTAAGAGAGCTAGTGTGAGGAAGCACACACCGTCAGGGCCACAGTGTCCTAGAAAGGTTGCTTCTGAGAACCCAGGAGGCTATGCAGAGCTTGGGTGAGGTGGACAGAGGGAGCAGTTCACAGGTCCTGGCCCAGACGCTCCAGCTCGCACAGAAGGAAGTCTATATCAGCCTGGACCAGTGTGGGGTTGGCCACCACCATTCGAAAGAAGTTGGCCCGGGTCCCATGGGGCTGGTAGCCAATCATCATGGAGCCCTTCTTCACCATGCGCTCCTTGAGCACAGGTGCCACCTGTGAGTGATGGAGGGCGCGCTGAAGCAGCTGGTCTGGCTGCCTGGACCACCTGGCTCCAAAGGCTGTCTCCCGCATCCTGCCACCTTCCTGCCACCTTCCGCAGCCGACTCACCGCTCACACCCTTCTCCACCACATGCAGCCTGAGTTACCTTCTCTGACTTCTGCTTTCTTCCGCCCTGTCCTGTCTCCAAGGAAACTGGAGCCGGCCGGGAACATCATCCAAGCAGACTCACCTCTGATTCCCAGCACTGCTCCTCCTGGATCTCAAGCCTTCACCCTCAATTCCTTCTCTCCCCTCTTAGTGCCTGACATAGTTTGACCTGTACCATGTGACCGAGTGGTAACTTACAAAACACCTTGAACACAAGTATAAACAAACAGCTCCTCTTCTGCAGCGACAGCCCAGGAGGGCAGGGCACTGGTGCCGCCAGGTTCCTAAGCATCCAGAACTAATCCATTCTTTTTTTTGTTTTGTTTTCTGAGACAGGGTTTCTCTGTGTAGTTTTGGTGGCTGTCCTGGATCTCGCTCTGTAGACCAGGGTGGCCTCGAACTCACGGAGATCCGCCTGGCTCTGTCTCCCGAGTGCTGGGATCAAAGGTATGCACCACCTGGCTGCAGAACTAATCCATTCTTAAGGATAGGGACATAACGTATCTTCCTGCCTCTAAAAGCACGCCTGGGATGATCTTTCTAGGTTCTGTCCCCAGCACAGCGGCAAAGCTACAGACGTCTGTGTGCCGCACACGGGTGAGTCCCTCCGGTAACACCCTTCTGTCTCCTTACTTTCCGGAAACATATCCTTCTCCCCACCTGCACCCCACAAAGAAAGAAGACAAGAGGGTGCTCTCCAGAGCTTGCCATCTCATGAGCGAGGACATGTTGTGCCAGGCACAACCAGCAGAGGGCAGGAATACACCAGTGGCTTAGTTCCCCGAATTAGGTCACCCAGAGGGCAAGCCTACCTGAGACAGCCTCTGGCTGTAATCTGGGCTCTCCTTCTTCCCCCGCAGGCTGGGAGGCACAAACCAGAAGCACACATTGACAAACTCAGGCTGAGGGGAGGATGAGGACGGCATGAGCTGAGGAAGCGGGTGTTTCCCTGTGTCCACTCCTGGTCCTTCAGGAGGCTTCATGTACGGAATGGGGGATGGGCATTCAAAGGATCCAGGAGTCCTACCTCCATGACCAATTCAAATCCTTCTCGCTTTTTTATCTCCTCCACCAGGTACCTGGGAATAAAGGGTGAGAAAGCACAGTGGAGGAAAGGCAGAGGCGGGAAAACGGAAGAGACCCACAGAGGCACAAGGACGCCAATGGAGACTGGAAGAGACGAGATCTGGGGTCCTTCCACACTTACCGGGTGAGAGCAAAGGCCTGGTCGATGCGCTGTTCCAGCCCTTGCCCGCCCTGTGCCTTCCACATGAGCCACAGCTTCAGACAGTCCACGCGGCGGCCACACTGCACCACCTTGTCTCCAGTGTCCAGAGCCACATCGTAGAACTTGTCCTGCTGGAAGAGGTAGCTGGCCTGGGACCCATGGCAGCGCTTGAGCAGGTTCTGTGGGGAAGGAGCCGTCAGAGCAGACCTCCCTACAGGGTGACACGGAGGGGTCTCAACAGGGCCTCCCCTCCCCTCTCCCTGCAGCTGGGCAGCACTGAGGACAGCTGCCAGCCAACCCTGACCTCTCTCTGGGTTGCTCCCAACACCAGAGCTCTTCCCAAATTCTGCACTGGATCCCCCTGACCGCAACGACGAGCTAGAAACCCTCTCTGTCCCATGAGAACAGGCCACTGGGTGCATGGGAGCTCGACACAGGGTTAGGGTGGCCACAGGAACTTGGTTTCAGTTGGGAGGGTAAAGGGAACACATTCAGGCTGGATTCCTCCATGGCGAAACAGGGAAGCTAAGGAGGGCCGGGGTCTGGGGTGAGGGCAGACCCACCGAGGTGTCCCGGAGAAGAAGAGCGGAGCACTGCAGCCCTGCACCGAGAAGCTTGTGAGGGTTCCAGGCCACGGAGTCAGCCCTGGGCGAGACAGCACGGCTGGGTCAGTGGTTCCTCCTCCACCTGCCTAGCAGAGCCTTCCTCTCCTTCCAGACACCCAGTGAAGGGCCTACCCCTTCCCCAGCAGCCAGAAGGAAGTCCCAGGCCTGCCCTCCCTCTAACCATCAATCAATCATCTTTCCAGTTTTCATCCCACCCCTCCCCAGCTTCCCTAGTTTGTGACTATTGTGAGGACCAAAGTTTTGAAGAAAGGGGTTCGGGAAGGAGGCTGTATGCACCTCTGGATCCCATCCAGGAGATGCCTGTGTGTCCGGGACAGCAGGACGCTCCCACCCCAGGCAGCCTGTGGAGCAGGAGGAACAGCGTGGGTCTTGGCCTCAGAGGGGCCCACCCTACCCCCTCGACCCGAGTCTCACTCACATCCACATGGAACCATAATCCGTGACGCTGGCAAACATCAGCAATCGCATCCAGAGGGTCAAAGGCCCCGAGCACGGTGGTACCAGAGGTGGCACTGACCAGAAACGGCACAGAGCCCTGTTGCCAAAAGGTAGAGAAGAAAGAGTCATTGGTAAAGCTGTTCAGATGCTGGTGATGTGCCCTACGCTCTCTGCACGCCTGTCCCCAGCCCTGCACCAACCTCCTCTGCAATCTGCGGGCAGGGACACTAGGGTTCACAGATACAGCAGAACCTAGGTCCACCGTTCCCGTGGTTTGTGCTCTTTCACTTTCAGTGTTGGGCTGGGCAGACAGCTCAGTCAGTAAAGTTAACTACCTTGAAAATACATGGACCTAAGTTCGATTCCCAGAATCTATGTAAACACACACACACACACACACACACACACACACACACACACACACACACACCCTCTAGCCTGTAAACCCAGCTCTGGGGAGACAGAGATAGGTAGGCCCTGGGGCTTGCTGGCCAGCTAGCCTAGCTTTGCTGGTGAGCTCCAGGCAGAAAAAGATCATCTCAAAAAGCAAGGTGGAAGGCTCCTGGGGAGCAACGCCAGAGGGTGATGATAGAGTTCCACGTGCACACGAACACACACACAAACATAAGCACTGAAGAGGCATACTGAAAAGCCCCACACTACAAAGTTCATACCGACATCAGATCAGTGATTAAGAACCTTAGCCTACCCCAAAGAGAAGCCCAAGCATGGACGGCTTCACTGATGAATTCTATCAAACATTTAAAAACTGAACACTGCCGGGCGGTGGTGGCACACGCCTTTAATCCCAGCACTCGGGAGGCAGAGGCAGGCAGATCTCTGTGAGTTCGAGGCCAGCCTGGTCTACAGTGCGAGATCCAGGAAAAGCGCAAAGCTACACAGAGAAACCCTGTCTCGAAAAACCAAAAAAAAAAAAAAAAACTGAACACTGCTGGGTTGGAAAGACAGCTCAGCAGTTAAGAGCACAGAACCAGCTGCGCTTCCAGAGGACCCACACATACATAAAATATCTTAAAGCAGTAAAAGCACTGGCTGCTCTTCCAGAGAATCCAGGTTCAAGTTCCCACATGGCAGCTCACAACTGTCTGTAACTCCATTCTCAGGAGACTCAGCACCCTCTTCTGGCCTCCCTGGGCACCAGGCACACACGTGGCATATAGACATACATACAGGCAAACCACACATACATATAAAAATAAAATTAAAATTAAAAAAACAATAAATAGATATTACCAGTTTACAAATACTTCCTCCCCACAAACAGAATGCATAAAACCAACTAGAGCTGGAGATCGAGACAGTGCAGTGCAAGAGCACTTACCTAGCTCACCTGAGGTCTTAAGCAGAATCTCCAAAACCAACCACACAAAAAGCAAACAGCAATAACAAAACACATCAGGCAACTGTGTGCACACACAAAGGAACGTGAACACAAAAATGAAACCAAGAAGCAGGCATTGACGGCACACGCCTTTAATCCCAGCACTTGGGAAGCAGAGGCAGGAGGATCTCTGTGATTTTGAGGCCAGCCTGGTCTATACGGAGAGCTCAGGACAGCCAGGGATACACAGTGAGATCCTGTCTCAAAAAGACAAAAGAAGGGGCCTGGAGAGATGGCTCAGAGGTTAAGAGCACTGACTGCTCTTCCAGAGGTCCTGAGTTCAATTCCCAGCACCCACATGGTGGCTCACAACCATCTGTAATGAAATCTGGTGCCCTCCTTTGTATACATAATAAATAAATAAATAAAAATCTTTAAAAAAAAAAAAAAGACAAAAGAAACTAAGAAAATAATCTCCTGTAGCCAGGCCTGGTGGTGCTAGCCTATCATCAAAGCTATTCAAGCAGCTGAGGAGGATTGATACGTTCAAAGCCAGCCAGGGCTACAAGGAGAAACCCTCTCTCTCAAAAAAAATAAATAAATAAATAAATAAATAAATCAGTCAATCAGTTAATTAATTAAAGCCCCAAAAGAGAGCTCTGGGGATAGTTTGGTGATGGAGCATTCGCTTGGAACGTTCAATGCCCTAGGTTCCATCGCCAGTACTAAACACATACACACAAAACCAAAATTACAAAAAGTCAAAAGACCTGCAGGTGTGGCTCCGCACTCTGTAATCCTGGCACTTGGATTTAGAGGCAGGAGGATCAGGAGTTCAAGGCCAGCCTGGGTTACACAGGACTCTGTCTTAAAAAAAAAAAAAAAAAAAAAAAAAAAAAAAAAAAAAAAGACCTAACTGTAAGAATTTAAATTATGCTCTGTGTGTGTGTGTGTGTGTGTGTGTGTGTGTGTGTGTGTGTGTGTGGTGGTGCATGCCTTTAATCTCAGCACTTGAGAGGCATAGTCAGGTGGGTATCTTTGAGTTCAAGGTCAGTGTGATGTGGGTTCCAGGCCATTGAGGGCTACATACTTAGACACTGTATCAAAATATAAAAACAAAAATAATGTAAATTATAAGGAACTGGGCAGAAGGCTCAGCAGTTATGAACATTGCTGCTTCCAGCAGACCTGAGTTTAACCTCAGCACCCACGCTGGATGACTTATAACTACCTGCAACTCCAGTTCCACATGATCCAACGCCCTCTCTGGTCTCCACGGGCACACGGGCAGTGCGCTCACACGCACATGCACACACAGACATATATACACATAGTTAATTAAAAGTATAAAACACTTAAAATATTAAAAGAAACTTTGTGCTTTTTGTTTAAATAAGACACGATATCCAAAGCACAAGGAACCAAGGCAGGGGTGGGGTGGGCAGCAGGATGGCCAGAAGTAACAGTGTTTGCCACCGTCTTACAGTTTGTGTGACTCCTGAGCCTCCCATGATGGAAGGACAGAACTGACTCTCTGACCTCCATATGCATACTTAAGGGGCTGAGGCAGGAGGATCACTTCAAGTTTGAAGTCAAGTTGGGCTACACAAGAGGACCTTGACTCAAAAACAAAAAAAAAAATTAAAAATGGAATTATCAGTAGGTTCCACTTCTGGTATGAATCCTCCAAACCACAAGGGGAGTGCTATGGTCTTGGTATGGTTTTGTGTCACTGTGAACTATTAAGAGAGTAGAAATTTAATCCAACTGTGATGCCTGGGGGTGGGAGTGGGGTGACTGGGCTTACTTAAGGTCACCAGGTGGCCCTTATGGTTACCTCTATAGCTGAGTAAGGAGAGACCGGAGGAGACACCCACACCTGGTCCCTGTCTCTTACCATGTGATGTCCTGTACTGACTCGGTGCTCTGCCAGCAAGAAGGCCATCACCAGGTTTAAGCCTTGAACCTTGGACCAGAGCTGGGAGCCAAAATAAACCTCTTTTCTTTATTAAGTTACCCGGCTCAGGTACTTCACTGTACTAACTAAAAGTAGACTAACACAGGGTCTTAAAGAGGTAGTTGTCCAGCCGGGCGGTGGTGGCACACGCCTTTAATCCCAGCACTCGGGAGGCAGAGCCAGGTGGATCTCTGTGAGTTCAAGGCCAGCCTGGGCTACCAAGTGAGTTCCAGGAAAAGGCACAAAGCTACACAGAGAAACCCTGTCTCGAAAAACCAAAAAAAAAAAAAAAGAGGTAGTTGTCCAAACAGCGTTATCTGCAATAACTAGAGTGTAGAAGCAACGTAATATTGATTGCTGGATGAACGGATACTCAAACAACAAATACATAGAGTAGAAATTAAGGGTTTGTTTGTTTGTTTTTGTTACTGTTGTTGTTTGTTGCTGTTTTAGTTTTTTCAGACAGGGTTTCTCTGTGCAGCCCTGGTGTCCTGGATCTCGCTATGTAGAGCAGGCTGGCCTTGAACTCAGATCAGCCTGCCTCGGCCTCCCGAGTGCTGGGATTAAAGGCATGCACTACTGCCACCCAGCAGAAATCAAGTTTTAACACACGAACTTTCAGACAGACTCAAACCATATCCAAGTCGCAGTAATCTGGACTGCCCTCTGCAAATGTAGTAATGCCCCACCCCCAGCCACTGTCAGAAAACAAAGTGAAGGCAGATCGGCACACTTCCAAATGTCCTCTCAGGACAGAGCGGAGTCAAAGGCAGCCCCTGCCCCAAGAACGTCCACAGATGGGGAGGGCTGTGTGGGGAGTGGAACATTCTAGCAGGGAAAGTAGGTTCTCCCAGCTCTCCAGCGTCAGCGCCAGCGCAAGCTCGGGATGTTCTTGTCTGGCCACCACCTGATGCATGCCTCTTCTCCCTGCAGCCTCAAGCACCGTTCCTGAGGGTGTCCCACCCCACTGCTCTCTCACCTGACTTGATTTTACTGATGCTCCTGCCGGCCTCTGGGACAGCAAACACAATCGTTTTATAACGATCTATGGGTGTTGATCCTCCTTACACTAATAAAAATAACCTATCAAAATAAAACGAGTGAGGTGGAGAGGTAGTTCAATGGTTAAGGGAACTCACTGCTCTTGCAGAGGACCCAGGTTCGGTTCCCAGCACCCACACAATGGCTTACAACTACCTGTAACTCTAGTTCTAGGAGATCTGACATCCTTTTCTGATCTCCATTGGCTCCTGAACACACACACACACACACTCACACACACACATATACACATACACACACACACACACACACACACACACACACACACACACACACACACACAGAGATAGGTAATATCTATTATGATGATAGATACATGTCTGATAAGCACATAACAAGATTCTCAATATCATTAATTAAATAAGGAAATGAAAATCAAACTACGCTGGGGTGGTGGTGGTGGTGGTGCGCGCCTTTAATCCCAGCACTCGGGAGGCAGAGCCAGGCGGATCTCTGTGAGTTCAAGGCCAGCCTAGTCTATAGAGCAAGATCCAGGACAGGCACCAAAACTACACGGAGAAACCCTGTCTGGAAAAACCAAAAAAAAGAAAATCAAACTACAATGAGATCACTTCACACTCAGCAAGTGGCTATAACCACAAAGACCTGGTGCCACAGGCCTTGTAACCCTTAGCTACATGGAAGGCTGAGGCAGGAGGATCCCAGGTTCAAAGACTACCTGAGCTAAAGGATGAGACCCCATTTCCAAGAACCAACATAGAGGACCAGGACTACTGCTCACTTGAGAGAAAGCTTGCCTAGCATGCATGAAGCCCTAGGTTCAATCCTCGGCACCACTAAACCAGGTATAATAGTGCACATCTGTAATCTCATGACTCAGAGGTAGAGACAGGAGGATCAAAAGTTCAAAGTCATCCTGGGCTAGTCCAGCATGGGCTACAAAGGATACTTCCCAAACATATTGTATAATTAAAATAAATACCAAAAAGGTGTGTGTATGTGTGCATATGTGCTGAAGATGTACCTCAGTTAGTAGAGAGCCTGCCCAGCATTCACAAAGCCCTAGGTTCAATCACACAACACAGCTTGAACCAGGCTGTGGTGCGTGCTCACATCCTCAGCACTCAGTTGGTAGAAGCAGGAGGGTCAGGACTGACAGCCGTCCTTGGCTACATAGAGGATTCAAAGCCAACCTGAGCTACAGGAGACCCTTTCTCAATAAAAGAACAAAAGAAATCAATATCAAGTATTGGTATGCATGAAGAGAAATGAGAACATCATACACTCCTGGAATTTTAAAATGGTACAGTTACTTTAGAAAAGATTAGAGCCAGGCGGCGGCGGCAGGGGCAGCGCACATCTTTAATCCCAGCACTTGGGAGGCAGAGGCAAGAGGATCTCTGTGAGTTTGAGGCCAGTCTGGTTTATACAGTGAGTTCCAAGACAAGCAGGACTACCCAGAGAAACCCTGTCTCAAAAGCAAAAAAACAAAAAACAAAAGACAAAAACAAAAAATTAAGAAAGGATGGTAGGAAGGAAAGAGAGAGGGAGAGAGGGAGGGAGGGAGGAAGAACAAAGAAAAGAAAGAAAAAAAGGAAGGAAGGAAGGAAGGAAGGAAACAGGTTAGGAATCCCGATCCCTATCTGGGAACTACCAACAGCTGACAGCTTCTGAGAGGAGGGTCAGTTGTCTTTAAGGGTGTGGCACTTGGAACCAAACTCCAATGGGAGCACAAAGTGGAATCAGTCGCTACTATATAACAATAACAACATCGATGATGAAGAAGAGGACATAGGTTGGAGATGCTGCTCTTCTGGAGGACTGAGTTCAATTCCCAGCACCCACGTCAGGTAGCTCACAACTGCCTGTAACTTCGACTCCAGGGGTATCTTGATGCCTTTGGACTCTACACGTGCCTACACTCGTTTGCACACACCCACACACAAACATATCATTTAACTATAAAAACACTGTGGCTGGAGAGATGGCTAAGAGCACTGGCTGCTCTTTCAGAGGTCCCAGGTTCAATTCCCAGCACCCACATGGCAGCTCACGACTGTAACTACAGTTCCAAGGGACTGGACTCTGTATGCACTGCATGTACACACTACGCAGATATACATGCAGGCAAAACACCCATCCCCATAAAATACAAATAAATAAACTTTAAAAATAGCTCTTTTCAAAAAGAGAGGTGGACTGGAGAGATGGCCAGCAGTTAAGAGCACTCGCGGCTCTTGCGGTAGGTTGGTGCCCAGCACCCCACGGCTGCTCTCAACCATCTGTAACTCCGGCTCCAGGGCATCTCATGCTCTCTTTTGGCCTGGGCAGGCACCAGGCATGCACATGATTATACATTAAGACAAAGATTAATTTAAAATATAATGAAAGACATAAAGTTGGGAGGAAATGGGGAACGGCACAGCACACGGAAGGAGTCATGGGGAGACCTGGGGGTTAATATGATCAAAATACATTGTATGCACGTATGAAAGTCTCAAAAAATAACCTTTTTTTGTCAATTAATTTTTATTTTATGTGTATTTTGTCTGCGTGTATGTCTGTGTAGACATGTACATGCAGTGTCTGTAGAGTCCAGATCCCCTGGAACTGGAGTTTCAGACAGTTGTGAGCTGCTATGTGGGTGCTAGGAATTGAACCCGAGTCCTCTGGAAGAGCAGCCAGTGCTCTTAGTCACTGAGCCATGAAACTTTTTTTTTTTTTAAAGAGGAGAAAAATGTTTCTTCTCCAGAAGGAAAAGAGAAAACAGGTTAGCACTCCCTCTACGATTAAATAAGCAATTCCACTCCTAGATATACAACCAAAAACAGAAAAAAGAAAGAAAAAGAAAAGCAAGCTCCGGGGGGTGGTGGCTCAGGCCTTTAATCCCAGCGTTTGGGAGGCAGAGGCAGGCATGTTCACACCAAAGCCTGGGCACCGATGCTCACAGCAGCATTATTCACGGTTGCTGGAAAGTGGAAACCACCCAAAGGTCCATCAGCTGGGAAATGGATATATAAAATGTACAAAACTATATCACGAAAATTATTCAGCCGTAAAAAGGAATGAACACAGATGAACTTGAGGACATTATACTAAGAAAAAGAAATTCTTTGCAAAAGGCCAGAATTAAAGTCGGGTGATGGTGGCGCACGCCTTTGATCCCAGTGTGTGGGAGGCAGGAGCAGAGGTAAGCAGATCTCAGTGAGCTCAAGGTCAGCCTGGTTGCCAAAGCAAGTTCCAGGACAGCCAGGACTGGCATACAGAGACACCCTGACTTGAAAAACCAAAAAAAAAAAAAAAAGCCAGAATTATTCCTAATTCCAGGATAGAGAAGCTCAGAGGCACTGTGCTGGTCACTGGCTGCCCAGACCTGGGGGGTGGAGAATTGTGGTACATGGCAATGATGATGAAGATGGCAACAGTTGTGTGGTGCCCCCCCCCACGCCTGTAATGACAGCACCAAGTGAGATCAAGCTTGAGGCCAACATGAGCCGCATACTGAGTTCAAAGACAGCAGCTAATGTCCGTCTAGTGTATCCATGTCCAGGAGCGAGTCTAAGCATTATGCACACTAATTAATTTAATCCTTACAACAGCCTTATGTAGTGACTTCTGTAGTACATCCATTTCACAGAGGAAGAAACTGACGTAATTTATCTTCTTATCTACCTGTAGTGCATTCATGCTGAGCTCCTGGCCTGGCTCCAGAGAGCAGCACCTAGCCCTCCTCCTTCCTTTGTTTAACCACACCTTTTGTTGGTTTCTCTTACTGCCCTATGTGAATCTTGTCTGAGAGTCAAGGATCAGAGAGTCCTCCAAGGATCAAAGGCCTGTGCAAAACGTGGTCCAGGAAACCTGGAAAACCCAGGTACCTGATAAATCAAGTAATTTGCACTTGGCATTTGGTCTCTGGGAGCTCCTTTTAGGTTGCTTTGAAGGTATGGAAATTAAGTGGCTAAACTGTAATAGAAAATAAAAATGTCCTGGGCAAAGGGAAAGTGCTTCAGTCCTTCGAGGCTGAACCCCCCTGCAGCCATGAAAGGCTAGATTCATCCTTAAGATGCCTCTCCTCTGAGTCTTCATTCCACCGACCCGCGTGAACTCACACACCCATGACGGGACACACAACGACATCTACCAATGGGCATTAAATTGTTCTCATTTCATACTTTGTTCCAGTAAATGTCCTCACGCACAGAAGTCTATGAGCTTGTGATAATTAACAACAATTCTCTGAACAGAGGATCTCTGAATCTGCAGGCAGATATATTTAAAACCTGTACACGGTACCAATCACACCCCACCTGGAAGCGAGAAATAACGGCCCACCTTCTCCCCCATGGCAGCAACGCTCATCAAAGCCTTCACATCCTTCTCAGTGTCTCCCTGTCCTGACTCTCGGTCCACAGAAACCTTCCACACTATGTATGCTTCGGGCACCTACCATGTCCCCACAGGGCTGCTTGGGATCCCCTTGGAAATTCAGAACCTAACCCACCTGCAAGTCTCTGCAGAGTCCCCGACACTAACAGGTGTGGAAATAAAGGAGTGGATGAGCGGTATCGCCAGCAGGAAGAACCCAACCCACCTTTCATGAGGGGAGAAGGGCCCGCCCCGCAACCCAGTGACCTCACTCACCTCAGCCTCGGCCAGACTAATCTGCCTCTCCAGATCTTCAGGGATCATTTTCCCTCTGAAAAAGAAAACCGGGTGAGTGGACAAAGTGCAGGTCCTCCAGAGCAGGAGAGGTCACCAGACACAGCCGGGTAAGCCAAAGAAGCAACAGAGGGGCCATGGCACACACTAACACCTCAGAGCACAGGCTGGGGATGGGAGTGGGCACCGGGAAGCGGGAGCGGCAAAATTCTGAAAGAAGAGTAGGCAGGAGAGGTGCACCAGGAATGAGGGCCTGAGGCCAGAGCATTTTCATAAGTAGGTGACACACGGTGCCAGGCTGGGTCAGGGCCATGTCGGCAGAAGGACCTTCACCTCTCATCAGCCTTGACCACTCGGACACTGTCAGTGCCAAGTCCCAGAAAAGCAGCTCCCTTACTGATGGAGTAGTGGCACTGTGGAAGAATGCAGAGGGCAAGTTAGCATGACCTGAGGTGACTGGAGCTGCGGCCCAGGGGCGAAGGATGGGGAGGGCAGAGACTGGTAAAAGCTGTGTGAGCTGCAACTGATGGGACCTTGTGGCCAGGGCTTTCAAGTGTTCATGTGAAGGGATTGTGTTGGATCTGAGTTAAATAAAGACTCAGAGCTGGTGGGGCCTGAGACTGCATTTCTAATAACCTCCCAGGTGATGTCCATATTGCTGGACCGTGAACTATCCTCAGAAGTGGAACCTGTGTCTAATGTACTTGTCTTATCCTACTTCCAAGAAAGCAAAAATGAGTATACACACATATTCAGCCTCCTTGGAAGAAAGCACACCCATTGGAGGGCAGGAAGAAGACTTGTAGGGTCTCTGATTGAGCTGAAGATTAGACTCAGGAGTCAGGGTTAGGCACGTGACTCTTCCCTACCTCCTTTGATGTGAAGAGGGCCAAGGGTGGCAGTGCCCGGAGGCCTCTCTGCTTGCAGTCTGGGTAGCGCTGATAGCGGGCCAGGTTCATGGCATACATGTTCGAGATGGAGCCGCCTGTCACAGAGAGTGGGCGGTAGCAAGGTGGTGAGTCAAGACTTCAGTTTCCTTCCCCTGACCTTTCTACCCAGAATTCATCAAAGAAGCAGGCATCACATTAGCTCCCGAGCCATGAATTCCCAGGATTCACAAATAGCACAGGAACCTGAAGAGCCCCAGGATCAGAAGACACCCCCTACACACCCTGGGCTGGCAACTAGGGTCACTTTTCCCATGATGGCCTCCAGAGCATTTCTGGCCAATGCCAGGATAAAGGGGACTGGGAAGCCTCTCCAAGGTCCAGCCCAGTGGAACCAGAGAGGAAACAGCCATCGCCCTCCATACTAGTTGCACAGAATAGGAGAAAGTAGAGGAGGTAGACCCTTTACAAAGACCCAAGTACAGCCCCCTTCTCACATACCAGGACAGAAGACCCCATCCCCAGAGTTCCAGCCCACCAGGGCACGGAGTTTCTTCAGCACCTCCTCTTCCATGAGAACAAACACTGGGGCAATCTCATATGTGTACCTGTCAGAGAACGTCAGTGAGAAGGAAGACTGAGGTGGAAGTACTGCCCAGCTAAGGCTTTAAACTAGGGGAGTGGGAGGAGGTGAGGAATCCCAAGAGAGAAATTGGTGGGTGTCAAAGAACCAGAGAGCTCACATGAGAAAACATGGGGTCAAGAGGCATGAGGAGGTTGGACGACAGAAGCCCAAAGGACAGACAGGAGGGAGAACATTCTGTCAAGCGGCATTTGCAGAAACAGTGGCATGGGGCAGAAACCACTCTTCTCTTCTACCCAGATGACTCTCCCCTAGCAAACCCAAGTCCTTTGTAGAAAGAGGACACTAGATGGCTCACTGGCTGGTGTTGAGGGTTTCTGTGATGATGCGGCCAGCCAGAGCATGGGGATCTAACCCTGAGAAGAGCTGGTTGAAGAACCGGGGGTGACCTGGAGAAGGGGGAGCAGGCAGGGGTCTCAGGGTGGAGCTGGGGACTGGGGCCAGAAACCCCTCCCGCCAGGATCCCGGGCACACCGGTCTTGACACTGTAGTGAATCACGGCCCGGCAGCGCTCCAGGATCCGCTCCCGAGACTCGCCCTGGCTCTGCAGCTCCAAATCCAGCAGCTGCTTCAGCTCTTCAGGCTCCTTCCATTCACAGACCTAGGAGGAGTGGCCAAGACGCAGGGATTTTAGACCATGGCTGAGATCCAGCCATAATGTAACAGATGCAAGGCATCACCAACTCCCAATGAAAATAGGTCAAGAACGCTTTCTTTCACAAGTGTACCCAAGCAAGGGGAAATGAAGGACGTAAGCGAGATCCAGGGCGCAGATCTTGAGGCACACAAGGGACATGGGTGAACTCGCTGGAGTCAAGTTTACAAGACGACGGGAGGAGGAGGAGGAGGAAGGAAAAAGTCCCACCTTCTCGGAGGCACTGGTCCCTTTGCGAACGGCCTCATCTAGGACGATCCCAAACACATCCCGGAGCAAGGCCTCCACAGCCATGGGATCCCCATCCAGGGCAGTGAGTGGTCTTGAGGCAGCCATCAGGATGAAATCTGCAAGCAGAGTGGAACGGTTCCTCATTCGGCCTGCGTGCCCCACTGGACCCAACACGCAAGACTTTCTACTTGGTAAAGGGTCCAAGGTCCTGGCTAAGTACAGACGAGGGTAGGTGGTAGCATCCAAGGAGAAAGCCGGTGGCAGCAGGAAGGGAGGGAAAGGCAACCAATGCTAAGTAGGTGGGATCGGCGGCCACCGTCTACCTAGGGCAGAGACATAGCACTTACCTTTCTGCCCAGGTCTATGTTCAGATGAGCTGGTGACAAGGTACACCATGAATAATAGGACCAAGACAGCGGAGAGTAGAGTAAAGCCAGAAGTCACATGGCCGTGGCATAACTCTCATGACCCTTGCCCGGATGAGAACTTTTACAGATTTGGGACAGGGACAGCTGGCTAAGTGCCCTGAATAATCATTAGCTGACAGAAGAAGGGGGGGGGGGGCATGAAGAGCAAGGCAAAGGCAGGTGGCACATCTACCTCAGGGAGGGGATCGGGAGTGGAGAAGGGATTCGCATTGTGACTCTAGTCCAGGGCATGGGGGAAGGCTGGAGGAAGGCGAGGCAAACAGCCCAGGAAGGGACTGAGTGTGAGAGTCAAACCATTCGACTTCTGAGACTGCAAAACTATTCTAGTTTCTCCTCTTCTTCTTCTTCTTCTTCTTCTTCTTCTTCTTCTTCTTCTTCTTCTTCTTCTTCTTCTTCTTCTTCTTCTTTTCTTCTTCCTCCTCCTCCTCCTCCTCCTCCTCCTCCTCCTCCTCCTCCTCCTCCTTCTCCTCCTCCTTCTCTCTCTTTCTCTCTCTCTGACAGAAGGTTTCTCTATGTAGCCCTGGCTGTCCTGGAACTCACTTGGTAGCCCAGGCTGGCCTCAAACTCACAGAGATCCACCTGCCTCTGCCTCCTGAGTGCTGGAATTAAAGGTGTGCGCCACCACCGCCCGGCTAATTTTCTTTTTCTTCTTCTTTTTTAGGGTTGCATGTATCCCAGGCTGATCTCCAACTTGATGTGTGGCCAACAATGATTTTGAACTCATCTTCCTGCATCTACTTCTCAAGGGCTAGGATTATAGGAATGAGCCACATCATACCCAGTTAATATCATCCTGGGACTCAGACCCAGGGTTTTTTGTTTTTTTTTTTTTTCTTTTTTTTGGTTTTTCGAGACAGGGTTTCTCTGTGTAGCTTTGCGCCTTTCCTGGAACTCGCTTTGGAGACCAGGCTGGCCTCAAACTCACAGAGATCCGCCTGGCTCTGCCTCCTGAGTGCTGGGATTAAAGGCGTGCGCCACCACCGCCCGGCAGACCCAGGGTTTTGTACATGCTAGGCAAGCACTGTACCAACTGAGCTACATCCATACCTTAGCCTCCCCCATCCCCCTTCTCTTTAGATGGAGACTTAGACATAGCCCAGGCTTTCCTTAAAACCAAACTCCTCCTGCTTCAGCCTCCAAGAACTGTGATGAACAGGCCTATGCTGTCAAGCCTGCTCTTCTGTCCTGGCTTCTGAAGTCCTCTCACAGGAGACCACGTTGAGGAAGTACTGTGTCACACAAGCATGCTCTCTTGCCATCCATACTAGGAATGAGACAGCCCCTGCCCTGACGGAGGACACAGACACTCATGCAATAATAGCGTAGGGCCTGATGGATCCTGACCCTAAGTGTCCTCAGAATTCAGAAAAGAAGTCCCAGGAGGCTGAAGTCTGGGAAGATCTGTGATAAAAGTGCAGCTGAGACTTGAGTCTGGGCAGGAGAAACAGAGCAGGTAAACAAGAGGTGAGAAGCACTGGAACAGAAGGAAGACCATGAGCTAATATGGGGATGAGCAAGGCTGGTTGATTCAGGCAGGAACTGGCCAGCTGGGACACAGGAGCAAAGGTGAGTGTGTTACGGCAAGCCTTAAACATCAACCAGACCCAGGAATCTAATCTCACCCTGCAGAAAATGAAGTCACTACAGGACTCTGTAGCAAGTCTTATAATTAAATTGATGCTGACAGCTAGTTGTGCTAGTTCAAGTCTGCAACCACAACTGGAAGCAGAGGCAGGAGGATCATGGCAAGTTCCAGGCCAGTTAGCACCACATACAAAGACCTTAACTAGCAAAGACAAAAACAAAACAAGAGTTAGAATGGGAAAGATGAGCGAGGTGGTGGTGGTGAACACCTTTAATGCCAACACTCTGGAGACAGGGGCAGATGGATCTCTGTGAGTTCAAGGCCAGCCTAGTCTACAGAGCTAGTTCCAGGACAATCAGAGATACACAGAGAAACCCTGTCTCAAAAAAGTTATATATATATATATATATATATGTGTATATATATACGTATATATATATAATTATATATATGAAAATTGATGTTTTCAGCTGATGTGTGTGTAGGCCCACTACTACAATCCTAGTGCTTAGAAAGTTGAGGCAGGAGGATCACTATGAGTTTGAGGCTAGCCAAAACTACATAGAAAGCCCTGTCTTAAAAAAAGGAAGAAAGAAAAGAAAGAAAGGAAGGAAGCAAGCAAAGAGAGAAAAGAAAGGAAAAGAGGGCTGGAGAGATGGCTCAGAGGTTAAGAGCACTGGCTACTCTGCTAAACATCCTGAGTTCAATTCCCAGCAACCACATGATGGCTCACAACCATCCATAATGAGGTCTGGTGCCCTCTGGCCTACAGGCATACATGCAAGCAGAACACTGTATACATAATAAATAAATTAATTTTTTAAAAAAGAAAGGAAAAGAAAGAGAGAGAAAGAAAGAGCAAGCTGGGTGGTGGCGGTGGTGGCCTATGCCTTTAATCCCAGCACTCGGGAGGCAGAGGTGCCAGTCTTGTCTACAAATGGAGTTCCAGGACAGCCAGAGCTGTTACACAGAGAAACTTCTCAAAAAAACAAGAGAGAGAGAGAATGAGAATGAATGAATGAATGAATGAATGAATGAATATAAAACATGCTCAAGAGGCCAGTTTTGGCAGCAGGACGCAAGGAGAATTGACAGGCAAGGAGCAGACTACACCAGGTTTGGACATTCTCTGGGTTACACTGCTTCTGACAAGTCTCTGTTGAAGGAAATGGAAGACTCAAAGATGACCGTGGAGTTCTGTACTTGGGTGACTGGAAAAGTTATAACCCCAGGACAAATGTGAAGGCAAGAGGAAGACACCGGAATGAAAGTGAAGGAGAGACTTCCTGCAAGTGTCCATCCAAGTGAAGCCTTCCCGAGACAGAGATCTGCCCTTGGGGAAGGCCCAGCTAGAGCTCCAGGGAGCTGAATCTTTGTAATGCTCAGAGGATGGTTGAGGGAGAGGTTTGAGGTTTGAGGAACCCCAGGAGAGTGCAAGCGGGTCTGAACACAGCCACTTTCCTGAGTGTGACTGCTCAGGCGTAATCCACTGTCAGCATTCACTGGGCTTCACACTGGCATTCACTGAGACACTCAGACATTTTATGTGTACTGGGTCTGGAGAAGTGGGAGCACTAGCCGGGATGTGAGATGGGGGGTCAGTTCTTCAACACCACTCTGCCAGCTCCCCTACCCCAACAGTGACTAACATGGAGTACAAAGGTCAAAAGACTAATTAAACAGGCAAATGGGGCTAGGGTAGAGATCAGAGCTTGCCTACCACATATAAGACCCTGGGCTCCATCCCCAGTACTACAAAAACAAACAAGATATAGGTGATCTCTTATTAGTATGCACAGAACTTCCTCACTGTTCTTTAACATAACAGCTTTATGGAGATACATTTTACATACCACAGAGCACATCCCTTTATCCAGGGGTTTTAGTATGGCCACAGACTTGAGCAAGCACCACCACTACCTAACTCTAGAACCTTTTCCTCATCCCAGGGATAAACTCACTGGCAGTCATGGTTCCTCCCACCCAAACCTCTGGCAACCACAAATCCACCTGCTGTCTCTACAGACTTGCCATGCTATGCACGTCCCTTCCTCCCCCCACCCCCCAGACAGGGTTTCTCTCTGTGTAGCTTTGGTGCCTGTCCTGGATCTCACTCTGTAGACCAGACTGGCCTCAAACTCACAGAGATCCACCTGACTCTGCCTCCCCAAGGGGCGTGTGCCACCATCACCTGGCCTGTGCAGGTCTCTTAAAAAGCAGCATAGACTATGTGGGGTTTCGTAACTGGCTTCTTTTACTTGGCACATTGTTTTAAAGACCGTAGCATGAGGCAGTATTTCACTCCTTTTCGTGACTGGCTCATACTCTTTGCAGGTACATTATGTACTTCACTTGGCCATTTGTAAGTTCCTAAATATTTCGATCACTTTTGCCATTTGGCTATGATGAATAATGCTGCTATGAACGTTTGTGTACAAGTTTTTGTGTGGGCATGTGTTTTCAATTCCCCTGAGGACATACCTGGCCTCTGTCCTCAGACTCACATGCTGAGTCACATGCTAACTCTATGTTTAACCTTTTGAGGAACTGCCAAATTGTTTTCCAAAATAGTTGCCCTTTTACAGTTCCCACCAATAACCTATGAGGACATCAGTCTGTCCACCTTTGCAGAGACTTGTCACCGTCTGTCTTTTTTTTTTTTTACCATAACCAGCTGCATGTTTGGTAAGGCCAACATTCATAAAACTTGTACCAATGTACGAAAATGTGGACCAACAAGATGGCTCAGTAAGTTAACAGTGCTTGCCACCAAGCCTGACCTCCTGAATTTGATCCGTGGACCCCACATGATAGGTGTAAAGAACTGACTCTTGTAGAGAAGTTGTCCTTCGACCTCTATACACACATGCATGTGCATGCACACATGCATACACACACATACACATACACACACACATACACACACACACACACATCAAAAAATGCCATTGGGACCAGTGAGATGGCTACAGGTGCTTGTTACCAAGCCTGATGATCTGCATTTGATCCCAGGAATCCAAACAGTGGAAGGAAAGATCGATTTGCAGAAGAAGTTGTCTCTAAGCAAACAAACTTAATTAGGAATTACATTTTTTAAAATGTCTTAGTAAATGTCCAGGCCCTTAGCTTCAGCAAGACAGAGTGACATACAACTTCTGAAATTGAGGAATAAAAATTTTTGAAATTGAGGTGTGTAGTATTTTACTGCAGTAATGTACTACTGTGAGGCCCTGATTTGACTCCCAGCACAACACATACACACACACACACACACATACACATACACACACACACAAAATAAATAAATAAAATAGACAGCTCAGTACAGTTTTATATAAGTAGAGCAGTCAGTTTTTTTTTTAAGTTTTTACTTATTATTTTTATGTGCGTTGGTGTGAAGGTGTCAGATCCCCTGGAACTGGAGTTACAGACAGTTGTGAGCTGTCGTGTGGGTGCTGGAAATTGAACCCAGGTCCTCTGGAAGAGCAGCCAGTGCTCTTAACCACTGGACCGTCTCTCCAGCCCTGCATCAGTCAGCTTTTATGAAGCATTGGCACATGTCAGAGCCCTCTGCCCCGTGCGAGCACAACTACAGATGGCCTTCTGTTTGTCTGTCTGTTTTAGAAAACAGGATTGTGCTGTGTGGCCCTGTCTGGCCCAGCACTCATGAGTTGAAGCAATCATACTGTCTCAGCCTTGTGAGCACTGGGACTTTAGATGCATATTCTTGTGTTCAGCTTTGTTTTGCTCCATTTTTGCAGTGCTGGGGATAGAACACAGGGACTAGGGTTCAATTATTCCTAGCACCCACGTTGACAGCGATTACAGTTGCAGGAGATCCAGTACCCTCTTTGGCCTCAGGCACTGCACACATGTGCTGCACATAATATATATATATATATATATATATATATATATACATGCAGGCGAAACAACCATACACATAAAATTAAGGTTTTTTTTTTTTTTTAAAGAGAGCAGACAGAAATAATGCACCCTTCAATCTGCATGCTCAGCACTCAGAGAGCCCTCATCCATCTCTTACAAAGGCCAGGGTCCCCAAACCGTGGAATGGTACCACCCACCATTCCAGTATCAATTAACAATCAAGGTAATACCTCACAGACATGTCCACAGACCAATATGATTTACACAATTCCTCAGAGGAGATTCAGGTATTCTAGGTTATGTCAGGTTGACAAACGCAATCATCACAACAGTGCCTCCAAATTTTTATATATAAAAATTTAAAAATTGGCCGGGCGGTGGTGGCACATGCCTTTAATCCCAGCACTTGGGAGGCAGAGCCAGGTGGATCTCTGTGAGTTCGAGGCCAGCCTGGTCTACCAAGCAAGTTCCAGGACAGGCTCCAAAGCTACACAGAGAAACCCTGATTTGAAAAACCATAAAAATAAAAAATAAAAATAAAAAACTAGAAAAGATTGAGAAGGGTTTGAGTGTGGTAGTGCACACCTTTACAGATCTCTGTGAGTTCAAGGCCAGAGTGGGCTGCACAGTGAGACAATGTCACCTAAATAAATAAATAATAATGATGATGATAATAATAAAAGTGGTTAAGGAGGGGCTGGGGAAATAGTTTTGTGATAGGCAAGGCCCTCAGTTCAATCCCCAGCCCCACAAAACAAAACCAAAAAATTCCAAAGTATATTAACTGCCAGGCTCAAGGAATGTCCCTTGTACATCATTTTATTTCCCAACTTCTTTATTCACTACCATCAAAGGTCTAAAGGATGGCAAAGGGAGCCAGGGAGCTGGTTTCTATTACGCAACCCATGCTGGCTCTCAAGAGAATGGGTTCAGCTTGTTCAGCAAACACTGACTGTCTACTTCTGCCTCTTGGCTGGCACTGCCCCAGGGACTGTGTTTATCCTGTGGGTTCCAGCTAGCAGCCAGCAAAAGAACCCATCATGCAGACTGAAGGCAAAATCATGTAATGGAGTGGGCACTCACTCCAGATGGCAGGACTGTACAGTCTGGACAAGCGGCCAGTCCAGGCTTCCAGGTGAAAGCACAGATGCCATCGTCCTTCAGGAAATGGTGGTGAGGACACACACTCATCAAGAACCATCACAGCACTGTTTGCTTAAGTGATGGAGTGAAGCTGTTACACAGAGAAGCCCTGACTCAAAAAAAAAAAACAAAAAAGTGATGGAGTGAGCCTGATAGTCTGACAGAGGCACACTATATCAGAGGAGTCTTGCCTAAGGGCAAAGAGATCTGGACAGCTAGCTACTGGGGCCTTTGAGATGGTGCGGCAGGTAAGGGCCTTCACTCTCAAGCCTGGTGAACTGAGTTTTTCCATCCCTGGACCCAAATGGTAGAAGCGGAGAACTGACTCTCAAAAGCTGACCTCTGGCTGGGAGGTGGTGGCACATGCCTTTAATCCCAGACAGAATTTGGGAGGCAAGGGCAGGTGGATCTCTGTGAGTTCAAGGCCAGCCTGGTCTACAGAGCAAGTTTCAGGGCAGCCAGGGCTACACAAAGAAACCCTGTCTCGAAAAACAAAACAAAAAATTTGTCTGCTAGCAGGGCATCGTGGACTTTGTCTTTAATCCCAGCACTTGGGAGGCAGAGGCAGGCAGAACTCTGAAAGTTCAAGGCTAGCCTGGTCTACATAAGTTCCAGGACAGCCAGGGCTACAAAAACACATTGTTTTTGTTTTTGAAAGAATTTATGCTCTGACCTCCACTTGTACACATATGTACTCATACACACAGGTACAAATAAAATAAATATATATATATACATGTTTTAAAGGAAAAAGTTAAAAAATTGGCATAGCTATGCTATACAACAGAATGGTTCCAAACTTCGGCACAATTAAAATGGAAATAAAACGAAAAACAAGGAGTTAGTCAGGTGGTGGTGGCATACACTTTTAATCCTAAAACTCAGATTCAGAGGCAGGTGGATCTACAGACCAGTCTGGTCTACAGAGCAAGTTCCAGGACAGGCTCCAAAGCTACACTACAGAGAAACCCTGTCTCAAAAAACCAAAAAAAAAAAAGAAAAGAAAGAAAAAGAAACCCAGCCTCAAACAAACAACCCCCCCCAAAAAAAAACAAGGAGTTGTAGACTGGAGAAATGACTGTGATAAGAGCAGTTATTGGTCTTGCAGAGGACCCAGGTTTGGTTCCCAGCACAGGACCATCTATAACTCCAGTTCAAGGGGTCCCAACACCCTCTTCTGGCCTCTTAGGGTACTGCACACATATGATGCACATACATACATGTAGGCAAAACTTTCATACATTTAAAAACTAATACACATATGATTAAAAATTAAATCTTAAAAGTATTTAGTCACAATCAAATACTCTTAAGTAAATGTGAGAAGATAACTACCTAAGGAAGTCCACTGTTGAATTATTATCATCTTTTTGTTGTTGTTGTTTGTTTCTTCCCCAAGACAGGGTACCATATAGCCCAAGGATGACCTTGAGGTTCTGATTCTCCTGCTGAAGGGACTCTAGCCAGTTTGAACATGGCAAACATGGCTCTGGCAGGCCTTGCCCTTCTCCCTCATTCCCTCTGCCTTCCTAAAAACTGTTAGATTACATTCCGAAAGCAAGCCACCAAGGTCCATTCCCTTATTTGTCCACTTCCTCCTTCTGAGGCTGACTACCAAGGTCCAGCTATCAAAGTACTGAAGTCTAGCAATCAAGACTCACCTAATTAACACGCTAAATTAAAATTAAACACCTCATCCCAACACAGGGTTTCCCCTTTTACCTTTATAAACTGCCATTTGCCTATGGGTCTGTCTCCTCTGGATCCAGAGGCAATCCTTTGTCCCACTCCAGGACAAATGCCCCTCCCACCATCCCTCCCCCTCCCTTGTCCCCTTCCCCTTCTCTCCCATACTCTGTCTCCTGTCTTTGTCTCTTATTCCCTGCCCTTTGTCCCTCTGGGGCAAATAAGTCTCTTTTGTGCTGAGAACTTGGTCTTGGTGGTCCTGAGTCGATACTGGGCCTCTCACCTGCTTCTACCTATCTCCCAAGTACATGGATGATCGTGGCCCCTTCACTAGGAACTCCGACTGTCTGGGGTGGTTTGCCTTGGGTGATTTTTGTTTAGTTTCATTTTGCTTTTGTTTTTTGTCTTGAGACAGTCTCACTGTGCTGCTTTGTTGTTCAGGCTTCTGAATTTCTGGGTTCAAGGGATCCTCTTGCTTCAATCTCTCAGGCAGCTGGGACAACTGGTATGTATCATCTCACACAGCTTTTGTTGTGAAACAATTCTGAAAATATGAACTTGCACTCAAATGTCAAACATACACTGCTGGGTTTGTAACCCAACACTCAAGGCTGAGGCAGGAAGAACTTGGGAGACTTTGAAGCCAGCTTGAGCTACAGCCTAAGGTCCTACCCCAAAAACAGAAAGTAAAATATACTTTCTGGCACATTATAAGTGATGAAAAAAACACGTACTGGGTGAAAAAATATTTGTATGAATTCAGAAGAAGTGTCACGGTACAGAGGTCACCAAACCAATAAGACTTGGGGAGTGGTGGAGAGTAGAAGAGAACTCGGTAGCTGACTGTTGAAATATGCCAGGCCATGGATTCCATCTATCCCCAGCACCAAGAATATAATAGTAGGGGCTAGAGAGATGGCTCAGCAGTTTAGAGCATTGGCTGCTCTTCCAGAGGACCCAGGTTCAAATCACAACATCCACATGGCGAATCACAACTGTCTGTAACTCCAGGTGGTTCATAGGAGTCTCCAATAACAGTTTCTAGGTATTCTACGCCCTCTTCTGGCCTCTAAGGACACCAGGCACTCAAGTGATATACAGACATACATGCAGGCAAAACACTCATACACACATAAAGATAAAAATTTTAAATATATAATAATAAAACAATGATAAGAATGATTATCTTCAAGAGCATGACTAGAAGAAAAATTAACCATTTTCTTATAATTTTGTATCCTGTAGACTGGCAATGGATAAGCTGCCTGTCCTGGATCTTGCGCTGTAGACCAGGCTGGCCTCGAACTCACAGAGATCTGCCTGCTCTGCCTTCCAGATGCTGGACTTAAAAGGTGTTTGTCACACTTCCTTGCTTAAACTAATTTTAAAAAACGTGTTTAGTGTGTGTGTGTGTCTGTGTCTGTGTGTGTGTCTGTGCAGGTTCAAGTGCCTGTGCACACCCGGAGGTCAGAAGAAGGTATTTCATGTCCGGCCTATTACTCTACCCAGTCCTTTAGAAGCAGGGTCTCTCCTGCAACCTGGGGCTCCAATTCCCTGTTAGGCTGGAAACCAGCAAGTCCCAGAGTCCTCCAGTCTCCGCCCTCCTCAGAGCTGGGTTTACAGGCATATTCCCATGACCAGGTTTGTTACCTGGCTGACAAGATTCAAGATGTCCCAGCAAGCACTCTTTTGTTGTTGTTTGGTTTGGTTTTTCCAGACAGGGTTTCTCTGTGTAACAGTCCTGGCTATCCCGGAACTGGTTTTGTAGACCAGGCTGGCCTCAAACGCAAAGATCCACCTGGCTCTGCCTTCCAAGTGCTGGGATTAAAGGCATGCGCCACCACCGCCCGGCTTCCCAGCAAGCACTTTTAATAGCTGGTCCATCTCCCCTGGGCCCCAATTTGTTTTTAAAACGTTCCTGGTGACATTTCTCTCCGTTGTATGTCAATTTTAGGGTGATCCTAAGAGGACATGGAAATTACTTTAATGGTCTAAAATGTGCAGGGCTATGATTAGGAAACCTTATCTTATTTCATTATAGACTTTTTTTTTCTTCGATAGTGTCTTGCAGTCTCCTAAGCTCACAAGACAGCAGCTAGAATAGAAACTAGAACTTCCGAGGAATTCACGTTTCCTTCTGCTAAGCGTGCACTTCGAGTATTCCATCTTTTAGTTTCCTCTTTTCAAATGCAGCCTGGCCCAGGGAGCAACATGCATGTTCAAGTCTCCAAGAAGACTAGTCCACCGAAGGGGAAAAGGTCTTTTCCTGCACTGAAGCCTAGGTTAGATCACCTAGAATAGGGAGGAGAGAAACTAACGAGTCTGGCTCGGGGCACAAGGTTGCGGGACCGGAGCAGGGCGGTCTTGGGTACTTGGAGAACGTCTCCGGGACTGATAGTGTGTACCGCAAGGCTGCGCAATGATTTAACTCTTCTCCCCACAGCCTGCAGGTCTGCGCCGGACAGCAAGCTCCGGACACACAAACCCGACCAAGTGAAACGAAAAGATAAGAAGCACGAACTGTTCTAGCTTCTATTTGGGGCTCCGGACTTAGGAGCACCAGGAGAGAGAGAGATGGAGGTGTTCCAGGAGCCAAGCAGCGCTCCCCAGCGAACCCTCTCCAAGAACACTCAGCCCCTTGCAGACTCGCGGAGCGAGCCGGGTGCCTGCCCTCAGTCAAGATGGCGGCCGAGGCGCCACCGCGCCACGGCGCACGCGCGCCCCTTCGCACCACCCTCCTCCGGTCCTCCCGGCCGCCACCCCTCCCACCCGCCAGCTGCAGCGCTCCGCGCGTCCCCAGCCTCACCCCTTTTCGGCGGCCCCCTCCTGTCCAGGCTCCCGGGCCCGGAAGTGGATGTGGCCGCTCGGCAAAGGAGACGAGGGGGAGGGAGAAGTGCTTCCGGGGAAACGGGCCCCGGGTTGGTGTTTGTAAACTTGCCTCGGTCCCGGCGCGGGCAGCGGCGGCCGCGGGCTTGGCACGGGGTGCTCGGGGCCCGGCGGAGGCGCCGCGCGGCGGAGGAGACGGCGGGCGGCCGCGCCGGGCAGGTAGGCGCGCGCCGCGGGGAGGCAGCGTCGAGCGGGCGGACGGCGGCGCCTCAGCAGCTCGCAGGCCGTGGGGCGCCGCGCGCGAAGGGGGAGGGGAGCGCGGCGGCGGAGGAGGGGCGCGCGGCGGCGGAGGGAGGGGGCGGCCGCGAGGGGAGGGCCGCGGCCGCCCCCGCCCCGCCCGCCCCGCCCTCCCCGCCGCCGGGGGTGAGGGGGCTCGCCGGGAGGGGGCGCGGGCGCGGGCACGCAGGTCGCGCGCGGCTCGCCCGGCCCGGGGCTCGGCCCCGGGTCCGCGCGCTGCGGCCGCTGCTTGCTCGCAGAGGAGCTCGCCCGCCCTCCACCTCCGCGGCCGATCTGCGTACCTTCGGGCGGACGCCGAGTTAACGCTCACGTGCGGGCGCTGCTGCCGAGTCGGTGTCCGCCAGCCACCCACCCCGGCGCTCGGCCGTGGCCCCCCGAGCTTCCCTCCACCGCGGTTCTGCCCGCGTCTGTGGATGTGCCAGCCTTGCAGGCCGGCCCACTCGGCACAAAAGCCCCAGAGGGCCTCCGCCCCCTTCTTCCGTTCCTAAGATGGCAAATCTGAGCGCTTACTGTGTTGGCAGATTCTCCGTAGGAGACCCAACTTACTTTTACTCCTGTTGGCTGCTCCTCCTGGCCCAGGAGGCCAGTTTCTTCTACTGACCTAGAAAGAAAGCGCTTGACTCATGTCCTCCTTTTGAGCTTCAGAGCACCAGCAGAATAAGTTGAGAGAGCGTCACTTACTGTATGGCCTGAGGATGTTGCACTTAAGGGCCTGTCTCCCTTTCTGGTTTCAGGTTTCTGGAGCGGACCTAGAGCTTCACCAAGAGAATTCAACTGGGAAACCAAGACTGATAGACTCTCGTTTCTTCAGGCAATAGGCAGAAGTCAGAGACCTCGGATTTTTGCAACACCTGTTTTCCCTTTGGAGGACACTAAATTCTTTGAGAAGACAAAGGCTGTTCAATATGGCAGCTGAACAGAAAGGACAGGAAGGAGCCATTACTGTGGTTTGGTGACAGTTCTCCAAACAACAGTGTCTTAAGGAAAGCTGGATAAAGAACTTCTGAACTTTGGGGTTCATTAAGTGAAAAGTCAGCATGGCTCAGGTAAAAAGCTCTAGCGTCCTCCTTCAAGACCGTTCACTGGGAAGCCTGTTTGCAATGTCACTCTTGAATTCTGCCTTAGCCAACAGTATTGACCATCCCCAGTGAGCCGAGCTCTGTATTAAGCACCAGGGGGAGATCTAGAGGAAGGAAAGGAGACAGGCCTCCCTGCCTTCAGGGAGCTTCCAGTCAAATGAAGGAGGTAGGCTATACCACATCACAGGCACTGCTGGGCCGTTGGCACAGTACCTTGTACTCAGTGTACCTCTGGTACGTGGAGTACTTGGGCATAAGGGAGTGAATAGTCTGGTGAATGCTTCATTTGTTTTTTTTTTTTCAACAGGAATTTTATTGAGCTCCTGTTACATGCAAGGCATTGTGCTTGGAATACAAAGATGAATAAGATTGTCCTTGTCCCCAGTAAGCTTCCAGGCTAGTGGGGGGGAGGGGAGGGATGGAAAGACAGTCGGTTATTTATTTTTATATTCACAATGCCTTGCATAATGGCTGGCTGGTAGTAGAGTCTCTGCGTCTGTTGACTAAAGGAGTTTGCGGTGGTGGAAGGGATGTTACTGCAAAGTGGTGCTTCTGCCTGGATGGAGGAAAGAAAATGAAGCCTGAAGGACGCATAGGATTTTGCTAAATAAACAAACAGAAGGGCATTCAGACAGAGGGACTGCGTGGGCACAGACTTAGAGGCGTGGGAAAGTGTGATGAGGTCCAGGGTACTACCTGTAGTTCGGTAGTTAGGTAGTTAGGGAGCAGAGGATTAAATGGGGCATCATTAGGGAGACAGGGTAAATAAGGATGAATGGGGGAGTTGTTTTCTGGAGAAGTCAGCGGAGTGTGGCCCAAGGGCTTTTTGTTCCTTCCTAAGGAATTAGATGCTACTCTCTAGGGAGTGGGAACTCCCTCCGGAATGTTCAACAGCGGAGTAAATGTCTTTGAGAAGATAGTTGTCACTGTGAAGGTGGCAGATGGATTGGAAGGACAAGAGGGCCTGCTGTAGTCTTCTGAGCGGATAGCTGCTGCGTGCTTCTCTGAGCTTTCTTTGAGGACACCTCCTGTACCAGTTCACCAGGATGGCAGCCTGATTGTAGTGGGATTGGCTTTCTTCCAAGTGCCGCAGCACACGCGGCTTCTCCTCCCCGGCAGAGTAGAGCCTCTGGATTTCGTCTTTCTTTGTCTATGTGCAGCTTAGTCCACAGCGTGGTGTTTACTGTTCTGCTGAGCATTTCACATCAGTCTCATTCTCCTCCATCCTGGGAGGGTAGGCATTCTGACAGGCATTTCACATGTGAGGGAAGCAAGGCTTCAAAGAGAGAGAGACTTGCCCAAAATTACACAACCCAAACAGCAGAGCTAAGATTTTTAACTTTGGACTAACTTTTTTGAATTATTTCTTAAAGCACCCCTGTTTAATTAACTTTTTTAAACTTTATGTAGTGCACACACATAAATGGCCTAAGTAAAGTGGGAGCAGTGGGAGCAGGTGTGGTGGCGCACGCCTTTAATCCCAACACTTGGAGGCAGAGGTAGGCAGGTCTCTGAGTTCAAGGCCAGCCTGCTCTACAGAGTGAGTTTCAGGATGGCCAGGGCTATACAGAGAAACCCTGTCTAGAAAAACCAAAATAAATAAATAAGTAAATAAATGGCCTAAGTGGTCAAAAGAAACTGTATATTCAACTCCAGAATCGAGGTGATTTAGGTTTTCTGTTTGCTGTAACTGACAGCACTTAGGAAATTTAAAAGCTAAAGTGAGAAATAGCCTGATAGAAAATGTGGTTGGTGCCAGACAGTGGTGGTGCATGCCTTTAATCCCAGCACTCGGGAGGCAGAGGCAGGTGGATCTCTGTGAGTTCGAGGCCAGCCTGGGCTATATCGTGAGTTCCAGGACAGGCTCCAAAGCTGCACAGAGAAATACTGTCTCGGAAGAAAAAAAAAAAGAAAAAAAGAAAATGTAGTTGGCACCAGCAAGGTCTGCCCATCTGAAATTGGCTTTGAATCTGAGCACTACTGGGGACCACACTGCTTAGCGGTTAAGAGCACTTCACCCAAATTCAGGTCGGCACCCACATCAGCCAGCTCACAACTAACTTCAGCTGTAGGGGATCTGACACCCCTTTCTGGTCTCCTTGGGCACCTGCCCACATGTGGCACATGATGCATGTGTGCATACACACACATAAAATAAAAAGTAGTAGTAAAAATAGAATCTTAAATAGAAGAGGAGTCAGCAAGATGGTTCAGCAGATGAAGGAGCCTGCTGTCAACCTGAATTAAATCCCCAGAAGCCACATGTGGAGGGAGAGAACCTCTGGTCCTTTGATCTCCACTGTAACGCTGGCATGAGCACACACACAAAATAAATAGGTAAAGGTAATAAAAATAAAAGAATTTGGAAGAAAGACATTGCTAGGAATCTCCAATTTCAGTGGGTCAGACAGACAGACCTCATACCTGTAGTTAAAGCTCAGAAATGCCTTAGGTAATATGTGGCCACACACACTGTTTGGTACAGTAACCACAAGTGTTGACGCTGTTTGATTATTAACTTGATCTGTGTTTCATTGCTGTGGGATGCAAAGAGGGCAGCAGTTCTTGGTGAGACAGTTAGAAAGGGCTTGAAGGAAGCAAGGCTTGATGGTGAGGGAGTTGTTCCTGGAGAGAAGCAGTTTGTTGCTGGGTGTAGACAGTAGCTGTGTGGAGGATAGCAGCCTGTTTTTGTCCTGTCCTGCCAGGTGACCTGATACCTCATCTCCTTTCAACTTAGGCAAGTCTTCTGGCTTGTGAAGGCCTAGCGGGTGTGAGTTTGGTTCCCACTGCAGCCAGCAAGAAGATGATGCTGAGCCAGATTGCCAGCAAGCAGGCCGAAAATGGCGAGCGGGCAGGTAGCCCTGATGTGCTGAGGTGCTCGAGTCAGGTACAGCACTTGAGTCCTTTGTGGCGCCTGGGGGTCGGGTAGCCCGAGCTCTGCCAGGAGGCACCAAGCTATGGCTCCTCCTTGCTTTGTCTTGTTGCTTCTGTTAGGGAAGTGGGGACTGGGGTCCAGCTGGGAAAGAATGAGTGTGGGTGTTTGGAGAGTTGAGGAAGGTGCTTGTACCTACAAACTCCTAGACCAGGAAAGACGAAGAGGAAGTGGATTGTGGAGAGGAAGCAGGTGGTTTACTCTCCTTTATAAACTGTTTGTCAAGAAACAGCATTCGGTTTCTCATCTTGTGTTCTGAGATGGACTGTAAGTTTAGATTTGATTTGTCTTCAAAGGGCCACCGAAAAGACAGTGATAAATCCCGGAACCGCAAAGACGATGACAGCTTGACTGAGGCCTCTCATTCAAAAAAGACTGTTAAAAAGGCAGGTAATGGGGTCAGCCCCCGAACTCATACAGTTTGGTAATGGGTCATCTCTTTCTTATCACTCTGGCTCACGTTTTTCCGTAGTGAGTTTGTGCTCTGATTTCATCCAAGGCCACTCTGACAGTTGCTGTCCACCCCTGCTGACCGTTCTTGGTACAGGTGGGGAGAGTGACGTGTGCTCTTGTGGCAGGGGCAGGCCAACCCCACTCATTCATACTGAGTGTTAGCTGTGGCAAGACAGCTGGTTCACCCAGTCTCTCTTCTCTTCATGACTCTTAGCCTAAGGGATATGACAGGAGACAGCACCTTTCACAGTATCAGAGAGGTTCTTTGTCCAGCAGCTGGAATTGGACCCAGAGTAGAACAGTCTCTAGGAAGAGGGCAGAGAGATACCTCTATGACATGCCTGATTGTTGCCCCCAGGTGGTGGTAGTGGAACAAAATGGCTCTTTTCAAGTAAAGATTCCCAAAAATTTTATTTGTGAACACTGCTTTGGAGCTTTTAGGAGCAGTTACCACCTCAAGAGGCACATCCTTATTCACACTGGTAAGTCTCTTGCCTGTATTCAAGCTTGCATTCAAATGGGGGAGAATAGGCTGTAGCTTGTATTCCAGCTGGGTTTGTTTTCCAGGAGAGCATTAGAAGTGGAGGCAGAGGATAAGTTGAGTGACACAGAGGGATTGCATGGCTCTGTGTCTGGTGTCACTGAGACCAGCAATTTGACATTTTTATGATCACTAAGGTGTCTGGAAGACAGCTGGAATGCAGTCCCTACCATAAACGACTCTTGGTACTCACTTCTTTTTGCCTCTGGCCAGGTGAGAAACCATTTGAGTGTGATGTATGTGATATGCGTTTCATCCAGAAGTACCATCTTGAACGCCACAAGCGTGTACACAGTGGTGAAAAGCCTTACCAGTGTGAACGATGTCATCAGGTAAGGTTTGCCTGTCATCTGCCCTGGAACAGCAGCACACATCAAGTTTTCCTTCTCCCAGAAGCAGAGCCAGTCCCTTCCTGGCTGACAGAGGGGCTTCCATAATACAGTTAGCGCCTCAAAAAGAGGCACATCGCTGACCTTACGGGGCTAATCATGCGGACTGCTTGTTAGAATATCATAATATCATTTATTTTTGTTTGGTTTGGTTCAGGGTTTTTTGTTTGTTTGTTTTGTTTTCCTTGAGTCAGGGTCTCACTGTGTAGTTCTAGCTGTCCTGGAACTCACTATGTAGACCAGGCTAGCCTCAAACTCACAGAGACCTGCCTGATAATTTCATTTCTTGAGTTCCAGCTTGACAGGATTTGAGGAGTGCTGGGCATGTTTTGATCCCATTATCTCATAGGTAGCTGTGTTGTCTTCCTTTCACGTAACGGGGAAATAAGTTCAGGGAGGTTAATTCTCCCCACGCAGCAGGTAAGAATGGAGCTGATATTTAGTCCAACTCCAAAGCACCTGCACTGTGAAGGAAGCGATGTAACCTCTGCCCTGAGGTCCAGTGTCTGATCTGATGAGAATGTAAGTGTGAGGGCCAAGCCAGACACAACAGGAGATGAGAAAGGACAGGAACTGATATTCCTGGATGCTCTGCTTAGAGTCTTAGAATGCTAGGCTGAGAGCTGCTGCTGGTGGTGATGGTGTGTGGCTCTAAACCAGCATCTGAGAGGCACCCTCTGCTGCCCGTAAAAAGTTTAAGTTCAGCCTGCATGGTGTGAGCTCTCGTCACCAAGCCAGAACACTGGAAGGTAACACCATGAGGAGCCTAGCACACACTGTGATCCCAGCACTCAGGAGAAGCAGAGCAGGAGGACCACAAGTTCTAAGCCAGCCTCAGTTAAGCAGCAAGGCCTGTCTCGAAGAAATACAAGGTTTCCACCCTGTCCTTTGGCCCAAAAGTGTTCACACCTAAGATAAATATGTGATGAGAAGCTGGTGGTGTGCATCCCCGTGGTGAGTCTTGGCAAGTGTGTCCTCCCCTGGGGTTGATCTCCACTCCGGCAAAATAAACAACAAGTGTTTGAGGAGGGAAGCAGCTACGCTGTGTTGGGTGCTCTTAACCTGTTCCTTCAGGTAAACAGACAGGGTCAGGACTGTCAGGGAGCTTACCCATTGTCACATGACTAGATGACAGAACCAGCATTCCGAGTCCAGGCCCTCTGCTCCAGCACTGGCTGCTTCTTGTTGTTAACGTTTATTGTGTGTATATAGTACAGCACAGGTGTGGAGGTCAGAGGACCTCCTTCTGTTATGTTGGTTCTAGAGATCAGACTCAGGTCATCAGGCTTGGCGCCGGGCCTTCGCCCGCTGAGCCGTCTCACCAGCCCCACCTCCCCCTTTTTGAGATGGGTCTTAGGCAGTCTACACTGGATTCCAACTTCCTTTTAGTTTTTTCGAAACAGGGTTTCTCTGTAACCCTATCTGTCCTGGATCTCGCTCTGTAGTCCAGGCTGGCCTTGAACTCACAGAGATCCACCTGCCTCTGCCTCCTGAGTGCTGGGATTAAAGCCTTGTGCCACCACCGCCCGGCGTTTTCTGACTTTCTGTGTAACCAAGGATGAGTTTGAATGTCTGATCTTCCTGCCTTTGGCTCCCGAGTGCTGGGTGGGATCAAAGGTGTGCACCACCGTGCTCAGTGTATCGGGTACTAAGGATCAAATCTAGGGCTTCATGTGTACTAGGCAAGCACCCTACCAGCTAAGCTGCATCCCAAGCCCCTAGAACCAGCATTTGGTCCTTTCTGTTGTTTGAGACAGGTTCTGTCTATATAGCCCTGGCTGTCCTATAACTCACTATGTAGACCAGGCTAGCCTCGAACTCATAGAGATGCACCTGCCTCTCTGCCTCCTGAGTCTTGAGATTAAAGGCATGTGCCACCATCCCCAGCCAACATAGGTGCTCCTAACCACTGTATGCTCCTGCTGTGGGGATGGTAAGGGAACAAGAACATAGCATATGCCTTCTCTTCGAGGAAGGAACCTACTAACAGGCGACTGAATTTCTCTTGGAACTTAATCCTTTCTCTCTCCACAGTGTTTTTCTCGGACAGACCGACTACTCAGACACAAACGGATGTGCCAAGGATGCCAGTCCAAGACATCTGATGGGCAGTTTTCTCTATAGACACAGGGACCCCAGGTGGTGGGAGTGCTGAGAAGAGCCCACCGAAGAGCACAGCCTCTGCTCTGATGGCCCCACCACCGCTCCCTCTGAACCTGTCCCCTTCCTAGAGGAGTGGCCCCAGGTGAGCAGAGGAGAGCATCGGAGGACAGCGGCTCCAGAACCTCAGTTCTGTAAATAGTCGGAGACTATGCGGATCTCGGGAAAGTTCCACAGCATTCCTGGGCAGGGGAGCTGGTCCCTGGACCCTTAGCTGAGGTCATAGGTGGGGACTCAAAGGTACAGGACCAAGACTGGAACGTTCCCACAACCTTGGACTGGAACTGGCAGCTGAGTGAAAAGGACTGAGGAGGGTTTGCTCTGCTTTTGTTTGGTTTATCAAGAGCAATTTCAGCAGGTAAACGGGGACACAGGTGATCTGGAGACGCACAGTCCTAAAGGACTATGACTGGTCCAGCCGCTTTTTGTTACCATAGGCCTTTGGTGTTCCACAGCCCTACACATTACTTCCTGTTTGAACGAAAATAGGACCAGGGCTGGCAGCTGAGCTTACTTGGACTTCTTATACACTGTGAGGGCAAAAGGAGAAACTGGGAGGGACAGATGTGGGTTGGACAAGAAGAGTGGGCATACCTCTTTATCTCCTCACGAAGAGCAGTGTTGTGCCCATGGGTGTTCTCGTGGTTTGTGAAACACCAGTGCCTGATGGGGCCAGCCCAAGTGCCTTTGGAGGAGGCTTGGGTGGGGTAGCCCACACAGCCCTTTTTTCAGGGCACTTGGTCTGGGTTATGGTTGTGGCTACCTCACTGTCCTTGACTCTAAAAGCCAGGCAGCCGTTGAGCAGGAGTTATGGGTATCACAGTGGGCTGTCCCCTTGTGCCGTCTTAGAACAAGGATAGTGCAAGGTTTGCCAACAGCTGTTAGAGGTGCAGACGTGATGGCCCTGATGTGACTGTGTGACAGCCCCTTCCTGCCCAGGCCCTGCAACTGTATTCAAGTAGTGGAGTGGAGGTCTGTCTTCAGTCCCAAAGAACATGATCTTGGCTTCCTCCTTGGTAGGCATCCCTACCAACAAGGTGGAGGAGGAGGGCTGCTGCAGAGGAAGGACCCTAATGTCTGTTTTAGTGTTGACCTTACTGTGTTCCAAACCCCCATCTTGTCTGCCCCTGGAAAAGTGATGAGGTGTGTGTGTCTCTGTCTGATTTGTGGGTGCTTGTGTGTGTTTGCCTGGAAGGGATGAAAATTATTGAGCCAAATTTATTCGGCCACCAACTTGGAGGACAGAAAGCATAGAGCAGCTTCCCCGCCCAGACCTGAAGGGTACCTGCCTCCCAGAGAACAAGGGAGCCGAGGGGTTTTGTTTCAGGAAGATTTTTGGGTTGGTTTTTTTGTTTTTTTGTTTGTTTTCATTGTTTTTAGATTGATTCAACGGTGTACTGCTTAGAGTGTTTCTAAGCCAGGGCTTATGAACATGTATTTTCTAAAGAGAAATAACTCCCTTCCTGCTAAAGAAAGGATCCTTAAGGGAGGTTTTGGATTTCATTGAGCACTACCCCACCCTGGGGGACCGACTTCAGGTATAATCATGGAGACTGACCTGAGCACACTCACAGCTGTAGCTGTGGGTAGGAATCTGAGATGGCAGCCTCCAAGAAGTTCTTGCCTAGCAAATGAGGGCCAGGCAGCAACAGACTGTTGGCTATGGCCTCTTCCAATGTGTTGAGGGACAGTACATCATACCTCTTGGGTTGAAGTACTTCAGGGAAAAGGAAGGGAAGATGTTGCAACCTTCATCTTGACTCTGACAGCATCTGAGAGCCTTGGGTGAGGTATCTGAGGATGCTCACTGCCGTGTGTTCTAGCTTCATGCTGTCCCTACATTCGACATGCTCTGGAACCTGCACTCAGTGCTTGATGCACCGTGTGGCCCCTGGCATCTCTGTGCACATAAAGCAGACCTTTGGTGTTAGAGGGTTCTGCTGGGCTGGGCTTTTTCTGTCATTCAACTCTGGGAAAGGATACACTGAGAAAGATATCCTCCCAGAAATGCTTCTGGAAGTGGAATCCCTCCCTGCTACTTGAAGATGATCTTTTTGTGGGGAGAAATAGAAGAGTGACCCATGCTTCTTCATGTATGAATGTATGTACTGGGTTAGAGCAGGCCCTGCAGACCTCGGCTTCCTGCCTGAGTGGAGAGAACTTTGGGATGTATGTACAGATGGCCCTACCAGAACCACACTGCCAAGGCCTGGGTGTGAGAAGCTCAGGCTGGCAGTGGTTGAGGACAGGCAGGCTCTGGGGCGAAGAGTAATAGGACACCAAGGGCCCAGGAACCACATCTCCACCCCAGGGAAACCGCAGATGGCTGCACCTCTGCCGCGGTGGCCTGTTAGCACTGGACAGATGCTCAGGTGTGTGTAGATGGGAGATCAAAATGTGAATGTGGGGTTGGGTGGGGAGAGAGATACCAGTCCCTGGGTGGGCTCCTGTGCCAGCCCACATCCTGCCCTTGCTGGTGCCTGCCCTTCCCATCCATCCCCAGCAGCGGCCTGTCATCACTTAGCTACTGATTGTGCTCCATGGCTTGACCCGGAGGGTTAGAGGAGTGGAGTTGCACCACAGTAACCCTCGCCCCAGGTTCCTTCTGCCCCTGCCGTGGCCCTGGGCTTTTATCTTCAATTCCCCTCCTGCCATGCACCATTTTTTTTTTAAATATACTTATTTTGCTATGGGGGAGGGGACTATCAAATGAACAAGATCACTTTTAAATGGTAGTTTTTATAAGATGTTATAAACTTGTATCTTTTTACCATTAAAGTGCAGTGTATGTTCCTTCGTGATATATTTAGGATATTTAAATAAAAAGAATGGCGCTTTTCTACATTCCAGCCCCTCTTTGAGAAGACTTGATTTGTGGGGGGCACTTTATTGCCGAAGGGCAGAATGGTTTTAATAGGCTCCCTTTCTTCCCTCGATACAACTTGGAACAGAGTGAACTGCTCTGCTGAAACCTCTCTTCTCCACACAAGAGCAACAAGCAGAGGCAAAAACTTACTATGTTTGCTGAGAAAAAGGCTCTCGACAGCCTGACAAGTTATGTCCTGACTCCTGTCTAGGTAAGGTCCCGTAGAAGGTGGTAGATAACTCCATCAGCATCACCTGAGACTCTGCTGGCCCAGGTGTTCCCAGGTCACACAACAGAAACATGCCTGCCCTCTGGTGACCTGAGACCTGGGCTGGGCAGTCTGCTTTTCTGTCTTGGGGTAAAGCAAAGTGGAGGCTGTAGTCTGAGGCGAGAGTTTATTGTACGAGAACCCTTTGTGAGGTGGGGCATGGTCCAGGCAGTAGGAAGCAGCCCTCTGAAGGTCACTCTGAAAACAGATTGACGGCCACCTGACAGACCCTGCCCACTGCTCCCCACTGTCCTCCAAGACAAGAGTCCTAAGTGAGCTGCCTGGGTCAGAGAGAGGGACCCGGAGGGTTTGTCCCTTGGAAGCGGGGGTTGATCGTGGTTGTGATGGCACTTTTGTAGAGAGGGTTGCTGTCCTGTGGGAAAACATTGCAAACTGTAAGGAAAATGTCAGGCTCTCCCCATTACCTAGTTCTGCAAGGCCAACCTAGAACTTAAGTCAGATCTTAGAAGGCCTGGTTATGCTGAGGGAGGGACGTGGGTGGGGGAGCTTTGGAGCTAGTTATGGGTTAGGGAACCAGAAAGGGGAAGAGAAAACCCACCAGAGAAGTCGAGTAAGGAAAGCCTAACTGGTGGCCACAGGAGCTGGCCTCACCTGCTTCCAGTTCAGCTGCTGCTTCTCCTTCTCAAAGCGGCTATACTCACGGCGATCATAGATTTCCACGGAGAGCCGATAAGCCAGGACTAGCCCTAGTCCCACTGCCACAATGCCACCTATGCAGCCCAGTATGATGGCACGGGTGTGATCTGCTCCCTCTGGTAGGACCAAGGTATCAGAGCTGATGCACAGTTTCCCAAAGAGTGTCCCCCTCAGCCCGGTCGCTGAGAACAGGACCCAGCAGAACCCAAGGTTGCCCTCCTCCCTAGGGCCTCAGCCCCCTCCACCTTTGCCCTGGGTTCATTCACATCCCCAGTTCTGAGGTTCCAACGCCCACTTACTCTCTTGGGGCCTCACTCTCAGGATGACTCCTCCAGCCACATTCTCCACCAGGAAGAAGAACAGCCGGTTGTCTAGTGTCCTCTCTTTGCACCAGCCATCATCCAAATTAGGGACCAGGGCCAGGGTCACATTCACATCAGCACAGGCCACGCTGCAGTTGGCTGCCAGGGGACCAGTGCCAAAGGCCGCACACTCTGCACAGTCCCTGTCCGGTGAATGCCAGTGAGTTCCCATCTGGGCAGCTGTTACCTGCTAGCCCGCCCCCACACAGGAGAGGAGAACAGGCAGGCAGGCAGGAGTTCTGAGCAAGCCCCCGTACCCCGGTTCCCGAGGCCTCACCTGTACTGCTCACAGGGTGACTGGCAGCCCAGACACTGGTCACACAGGGCCCCGTAGTAACCATCCTGGCACTGGCAACGGTTGCACCTGCAGTGTCCATGCCCACTGCAGAGCCCTCCTCCAGGACTGACGCAGCCGTCCACGCTCTCACTGCACTCACACGCTCTGCCCGTGCGGTTGGCGTGACAGTGGCACACTCCACACTGGCAGTGTCCAAAGCCTGGGGAAGAGCCGTGCGCAGGGTGACCGCCATACTCACGCACAGTCGGCACAGCATGCCGCTCCAGTCCGTCTCCACTGTGCCAGGCGAGCCCAAGTGCCCCAGGAGGCCCTCCCACCCCTCCCGTCTCCCAAAGACCCCAGTACCGCCACAGAGGATGCCCTCGTGTCGTTCACAGCTGGCGTCATCACACTCGCACAAACGCCCAGAGCTCTGTCCGCTGCAGCTGCACCGACCGCATTGGCATCGCCCCTTCCCGCTGCAGAGGGGCCCTGTCCCATCGGGGGCCCGGCAGCCAGACTCCAGATCTGGGGAGGACAGTTCCGCCTCAGAGCACTCACACAGCTGACCAAGGCGGCCAGGGGCACAGCTGGGAGGGGAAAGCAGAGAGAGATGGGTCAGAGTTTGACCATCTCTGGCCTGTCTCCCAAGAGCCTCTAGGCCAGTGGTTCTCAACCTGTGGGTCACGACCTTTGAGAGTCACATGACCCTTTCACAAGAGTTGCTTTAGATCATGGGGAAACCCAGATATTTACATTATGATTCATAACAGTCGCAAAATTACAGTTGTGAAGTAGCAGCAAAAATAATTTTATGGTTGGGGGCGGGGGGAGGGGCGATTACCACAATCTGAGGAAACTATTAAAAGCTCACACAGCGTTAGGAAGGTTGAGAACCACTGCTCTAGGCCCATGTTCTCAAGGGAGATGGAGACAGAGTAGCTGGAACAATGATACCAGGCTACAATAGGGGGCCCAGGGTGGAGGAAAGAGTGGAGGGATTCGCGTCAAGGAGAAGGCCTCAGCATATATGGGAAGCTTCTTCGGGGCATGACATTCAGATGGAGTCCTAAGGGGTCTAGGATGCTCCAGGGGGCAGGAAGCAAAGGAGGAGGAATGCAAGCAGAGGGTCATGGGAGCCGGAGGAGCACGTAAAGCCCTCCCTCACCTGCATATCCCGCACTGAAGGTCCCCCTGGCCATCGCTGCAGTGGGGAGCGTGGGGTTGGGCGTCACTACAGTTACAGTCACACAGAGTGTGTAACTCCACAGTCAACTCTTCCGAGAAGCCGAGGGCCCAGAGCCGTAGGAGATGGGGCTCTGGGAGGCAGTGAGTGGCTTGAAGAGTAACCCAGAAGTCTACCTGAAGATAGGAGGACCAGACGAAGCTATACACACCCTCGTGTGCGTGCACGCGCACGCACACTCACACACACAACACACACACACCTAAGCTACACACACCCTCATGTGGGCACACACATACCCCTAAGCTATATATACCCTTGTGTTCATACACACACAAGCTATACACATCCTCATGTGTGCACACACACCCCTAAGCCCACTGACCATGCAGTAAATTAAGAATGAGTGGAAGCCTACCCCTCCTCTCCATGGCTGCCCCCATATATTTTCCTGCTTCTGTTTCCCACTTTTATGTATCTATCCCTGCTGGCTGGCTCTTACCGTCTGGTTGACTCGGATGTTACTGCACTGTCCCCGGTCCCCAGCCTCACCCTCCCTCTTCTCAGGACCCCTACAGTGAGATTCAAAAGAGATGTTGACTCCAGGAGGGAGTGAGGAGTGTTGAAGGGTCACGGTGGATGACAGGCTCTGTGGAAAGGGAGGGAGGAGGTAGCCATGTGACGGCAGCACCCCGCCCACAAGACACCCCACTTTCTACCCTCTTATTCACTCCTAGTTCTGCTTATATCTCTCTCTCGCACCCCGGGGCTCCTCCCATCCTCCCAGTTGGAAGTAATTTCTGAAGAAGGACCATCCTGGAATACCCAGGAGCCAGAGAACTCAGCTGTAGCATAGCAGCCTGTGAAATGACTGTTTGTCAAATCCAAACCAGGACACACAGCCTGTGTGTGTAAGATCTAACAGGCAGACTTTTTTCAGTATGTTTACTCTGGAAAGGTCAACACTGTCTCAAGATTTTGCACCATGGTTAAGAGATTTGTCTTTGGGGGCTGGAGAGATGGCTCAGTGGTTAAGAGCACTGGCTGCTCTTCCACAGGACCTGGGTTCAATTCCCAGCACCCATATGGCAGCTCACAGCTGTCTGTAACTCCATTTCCAAGGGATCCCACATACAGACATACATGCAGGCAAAACACCAATGTATATAAAACAAAAAATAAGATAAAAAGATTTGTCTTTGGTAGGGAGTGATTTGAATAGAATCCAGTAGGCTAGGCAAGCACCCACTGAGTTATATAGCTCCAATCATCTCACCAAGATTGAGGACACATCCTTGTTATGTATTGAGAAAGGGTCTCCTGTGGCCTAAACTGACCTCAAGAATTCCTGATCCTTCTGCCTCTGCCTCCCGGTGTGAAATTATAGGCATGTGACAGCACATCCAGATAACAATAATCTCTTGCTATCGAGAGCCCTACAGTCAGGCATGGTGTTACACACCTTTAATCCCAGCATTGGGGAAGCCAAGGTAGGCGGATCTCTGTGAGTTCAAGGCCAGCCTGGCTTCCACAGGAGTTCCAGGACAGCCAGGACTACACAGAGAAACCCTGTATTTAAAAAAAAAAAAATAGGCCGGGCGGTGGTGGCGCACGCCTTTAATCCCAGCACACGGGAGGCAGAGCCAGGCGGATCTCTGTGAGTTCGAGGCCAGCCTGGTCTACAGCGCGAGATCCAGGAAAGGCGCAAAGCTACACAGAGAAACCCTGTCTCGAAAAACCAAAAAAAAAAAAAAAAAATAGGCCGGGCGGTGGTGGCGCACGCCTTTAATCCCAGCACTCGGGAGGCAGAGGCAGGTGGATCTCTGTGAGTTCGAGGCCAGCCTGGTCTCCAAAGCGAATTCCAGGAAAGGCGCAAAGCTACACAGAGAAACCCTGTCTTGAAAAAACCAAAAAAAAAAAAAGAAAAGAAAAAAAAAAAAAATAGAAAAAGGTCTACAGTCTAGAGCAGAAATGAGACTTAAGCCCAAGAAACATTCAAAATTCATGAAATTCTGTTTCTGAATTATTACAAATTTAGTGCAAGCATGGGGCTCCCCTCCTTCAGGTTTAGACCTTCCTGGGTCTATTTCCTCAATAATAATAATAATAATAATAATAATAATAATAATAATAATAATAATAATAAAGCAGGTGGGGTGTGGGACCTGCTGGCACAGGATGGTAATCTAAAGACAAGGCAAGGGTATGGACATTTCAATACTACACAGTATCTCCAAATAAAAAGTAAAGGGTTAGTCAGGCTATGGTAGTGCACACCTTTAAACCAAGCACTCCGGAGGCAGAGGCAGGAAAAATCTCTGAGTTCGAGGCCAGCCTGATCTACAGAGGGAGTTCCAGGATAGCCAGAGCAACACAGAAAAACCCAGGCTTGAAGACAAAATGAAACAAAACAAAACAAAAAAGTAAAGGGTTGAGGATGTAGCTCAGTATTAGAATTCATATTCAGCGTACAAGAGACCCTGGATGTAACCTGGATTTAATCCCCAACACTGTACACACTGGGCATGGTAAGACACAACTGTTATCCCAGAGCTCAGAAGCCAGAGGCAGGTAGGTGGATTGCTGAAAGTTCAAGGCCAGCCTGATCTACATAGTGAATTCCAGGCCAGCCAGGGCTAAATAGCAAGACTCTATCTCTAAAAACTAACAAACAGGGCTGGAGAGATGGCTCAGAGGTTGAGAACACTGGCTGTTCTTCCAGAGGTCCTGAGTTCAATTCCCAGCACCCACATGGTGGCTCACAGCCATCTGTAATGAGATCTGGCGCCCTCTTCTGACCTGCAGGGACACATGCAAACAGAACGCTGCCTATGTAATAAATAAATGAATCTTTAAAAAAAAAAAAAAATAAAAAATAAAAACTAACAAACAACAAAATCAAATTAAAAATTATCGAAGGGGTCAGGCAGTGGTGGCACACGCCTTTAATCCCAGCACTCGGGAGGCAGAGCCAAGTGGATCTCTGTGAGTTAGAGGCCAGCCTGGTCTACAAAGTGAGATCCAGGACAGGCACCAAAACAACACAGAGAAACCCTGTCTCGGGAAAAAAAAAATATATATATATATATATCAAAGGGCTGGAGAGACGGCTCATTGGTCTGTTTGTTGAGACAGGGTCTTGGTGTTGGGTTCTCAGGACCAACATCGTCGCCCACAACCATCCATAACTCTAGTTCCAGGGGATCTGACGCCTCACCTTTATGGTCACCAGGCATGCACATATATACACGTTAGCAAAACACCCATACACATAAAATAAAAAGTTAATAATAAATAAATCTTTAAAAAACATTTTTTTAATGAGATGGGACCAGAGAGATAGCTCAGCAAGCAAAGGCACTTTCTTTACTTGCTGGATGAGTTAGATCCCCGGAACTCTCAACGTAAAGGTCGAAAGGGAGAACCAGCGCCACACACATACCTCTTGCCTTGATACGTGCACTGTGGCATTCGTGTGTGCCTACCTCATGTGCACACGCACACATAGACACATGCGCAAAATAATCTATTAAAAAATTTTTCTTCAAACCCATATACATACATGCAGTATTAAATGGGATCAGTGGGCATTAAAAAAAAAACATGAAATTGAGGGGGGAAAGTTGTGGGGGGTCTAAGAGGGAATTAGAGGGGAGAGAATGAGGAGGTGGATCTGATCTAAACACATTATTTATGTACGAATATTAAATAATTTTAGAATTGTTCTTATTTCATGTGTATGGGTGTGTTGCCTGCATGTGAATCTGTGCATCACGTGCACACAGTCCCCATGAAGGCCAGAAGAGGGCATCAGATGCTCTAAAACCATATTTACAGTTGGTTGTGAGCTGCCACGTGGGCGCTGGGAACAAAAACCAGGTCCTCTGGAAGAGCAGCCATTGCTCTTAAATACTGAGCCATCTCTCCGGGTCCCCTTAAATATTCTTTAAATCAGTGAAAAGAGATAAAGTTATGTAAAGTAAGGGATATAGCTCAGTGGCAGGGTGTTTGCCCAGGCACAGGCAATCCTCAATATGGCAAACACTTTAAATATATTTATGAATGTGAATATATGAACTGCTAATGGAGGCCATGTGCAGATAGGAGCCATGAAATGGTAGAACTCAAAGTGGTCATGCCCGCTTAGTTATGCCCTGACACCCGAGGACCCCTTCTCCCTCGCCCCGCCCTGCCATTGCCCACCCACCACTCTCCCCTCACATCATAAGCATCCATGATGAGCTGCACCACATTGCTGGAGTCTTCCCTCAACTCCCCAACAGCAGACTTGGGAATCAGCTGGCTCAGCTCCTGCGTTATGAGGAAGGGAGGGAGGTGATGAATAAAGCGTTAAGAGGATGGGCTCCTGGGGGTCTGGAAAGAGTGACGTGGGAAGAACGGGGGGGGGGGGGTGGCGGGGGGGGTGGCGGGGATGAAGAAAGAATGGGCTGGGCTGGGAGGTCTTCACTCAGAGCTCTCACCTGATAAACAGGCAGTGTTGGGCTGGTCACAGCAAATATCGGCTGGATGTTCGCTGCAGTGAGGGCCTGGGCTATTTGACCCACAGAGGGGTAGTCCTGAGGTAGGGCAGGGAACAAATGACTATAGCTCATCTCCCTTTAGTGTGCCACATACCCTCAGGGGGAAAAAAAAGCAAGCAGGACTCAGTTCTACCAGTAGGAGGAGCCCTGGAGGCTGGGCAGACCAAGGAGGTAGGAGAGAATGGTGTGGGGTGGGGGTGGGGATGAGGGGGGGTGTTCTTGTCATGGCAGCTCGGGACATAGAGAAGGGGGCAGGGTTACAGGGTGCAGGATGCTTTCCAGTGAGTATAAGACTGCAAGAAGAGATGCTGCTCAGATGGAGGGGAGGGCTGGGGCGAGGGGCGACTCACAAACTCCGCACTGTGGACGTAGACGCCATTGCTGTCCAAATGGCAGCGCCCGTCACTAGGCATGAAAATGCCACCCAGTTTCCCATCCCCGGCTGTGTGGAAAGTGTCGTCTGAAGTGAACACCAGAAGTCGGGACACGTTTCTCCAGCCAATCTGCTCCTGAGGGGAAAGGAGGCGGGCAACGTGTACACCCAGGCATGGCACTTGAGCTATCCCGATCAAAGAAATGGGTGCGAAATAGGCCGGTTTGTCCCTCTCTCTGTCTCTAATTCCCTGTTCCAAGCTCTCTGAACCCCCTCCCCAAACAAGTCTGCTGTTAGTGGAGGTCCTCTTGTAAATTAGGAAAAGTGCCTCTTTCTCGAGGTAAATAAACTATCCAGCCTACCAGACACCTGCCGAGATAAACGTGCAGACCACACTGAGATGGTTTTGTGCATCACGCATCCATCACAGGCAGTCCCAGCCCCAGACAGCTCCTGGGACTCAGATCCTGACCCCATTTCCTCACCTGGCAGAGGGCAGCCTGCAAAATGGCATCAAAGCCGCCTTCAGGGGAGTCCAGGTTGCCAGAGACATTCTGGCGCCCCACCTCTCTCTCAAAGGCTTGAGCGTCCCCAGTGAGGGACAGCACGTGGTGGAAGCTGAAGGGAGGCTGACAGCGCTCCAGGCGGCTGGGACATGGGTGATGAAGCTTGGAGGGCACCGTGCTTACAAAGGGCAGCACTGTTTTGTCCACGAAGGAGCCAAAACCTGAGAGCAAGGAGCAAGGAGGCTGTGCCAGAGGTCACGAGGCACCAGCAGGATGGAAGAGTCACTGCTAAATACTCAGGCAGGAGGGCGCACCTAGAAGGCAGGGACCCGGCACCTGGCAAGGGCAAAACTGTGGCACCACCAGCTCATGAAGAGGAGGAGCCAAAAGGGGCAAGCCAGGCTTCCTGGAGTCTGAGGAAGCCAGAGTCAAGGGTATAGAAGCAGCGGGTGGCAACAGAGGGGGAGCTTTTGAGCAAAGGGGGAAAAATCATTACAGAACGTGGAGCAGGAACGTAGCGCTGGGCTGTGCAAAAGACACTGGGTTGAGACGGTAGCATAAGGGCATAAGGGCATAAGGGCAGCTGTCTGTCTGAACCGTCTCTTAGATTCTGAGCCTCAGCTAGCCCTCTGTCTAGCAAGGGGTTCTCCTATGGTCAATCCGAAATCCCCTCGAGCTTACACCTAAATGAGTGTCTCTTGGAAGAGATGTCAAGATACAATGGCCTGATCAGGTCTGTTAAAACGCTGGGAGAGTCTAAGGCGATAGCAGAAGCTAAAAGCAGCGACCAGGGCTGGCAGGGTCTGGGTAGTGAATGCACGCTCACCTATGCGCACAGAATGGGTGACCTCCTGCAACCGGACCAGCAGGGCGTGCCCGAGCTGGCGCACGCGTTCCAGGTCATCCTTCATTGAGTAACTCAGGTCCATAAGGTAATACAGGTCCACCGGGTATCCGGCAGCTCGGAGAAAGCGGACCCGGAATTTCTGTGGTTCCCCTGATAGACAAAGGGGGTCTTGACTCAGCAGCCCAGTGCATTCGAGGCCCAGCCCAGACATCCACCCCGAGCCACCACCCGAGACCCACCTGGTCGCAGCGTGACCCGGATCCGCTGCGGGGCCAGCTGGGTGGCCCCCTCGCCACGGTCTCCCTGGCTGAGCGGCTTGTCCTGCAGCACCTCCTGGTGGCCGCGCGGCTCCTCCAGTTCCTGCTCGGGGCACCCGCGGGCCAGCAGCTCCTCTCGCCGCGCGCAGCGCCGGGCCTCTGCCTCCCCGGAGGCGGTGAAGTTCTGTGGCCCCAGGAGGAGGCGCATTGGAACCCCAGGCCCCAACAGCCCTTCAGTCCGACTCCCACCACCACCCTGCAAACGCCACCGCTTGCAATCATCTGCCCACCGCGCTCTGATTTCAGCCAGCTTCCCTGAGCCCTGATTTATTCTCACGTCCACTTACCTCCACAGCTACTGTGAACACAGATAGTTCTTTCTTCTTCACCAGCGCCCCACATCCTGTAGCAGTTCTCCCCACACCCCACACCCTGTCTCCTGATCTCAACTCCCCTTCCCGCAGCCACCCCCCTAGCCCCTCTCATTAGAACCACAGACTTCCTGTTGAGATCTCAGAGACCTCAAGGCTACAGGAAAAAAGGACTTGGTAGTCCAACTTCCCCTGCATAATCAGATCAAAATGGGAAGGGGGTCAGTCACACCCAGTTTCTGGGAAGAAGGAGGATAGACAGAAAAAGGCACGCAGGCGAACACACACACACACACACACACACACACACACACACACACACACACACACGATGATGATGATGATGATGATGATGATGATGATGATGATTGATGATGATGATGATGACGATGACGATGACGATGTCTGGTACCCTACACTGACTGGAAAGCCACAGTGGAAGGAAATGGTTAGGGTGGCTTTCTCAGTGGGCATGGGTGCCAGCCCTGGTCTAGGGATTGGAGGAGGTAGCTACTGCCTAGGACCTCTGCCTCCCACAGAGTCCATGTCTTCCCGTTTCACTATCACTAGCTTCTCGGGCCCTCCCAGCAGCTGGAAACATGGCTCCCTATGAGGGTGCCCATCTCCTACCCAAGCCTGCACTGATCTAACTCTCCATCTTCCTGTGAGGGACACTGTTGCTCCTGAGCCTCTTCAGCTCCTCTGTGAGCACCTCCTCTTTAACAAAGAACAGCTTTGCTGGCCCAGCAAGGAATACACACTTCCCAGCATCCTTTGCTCCTCAGGTACCCCAAGCCTTCCCTCCGGCCGCCTCCCACCACTCTCATCTTAAGCCCACGGGTTTTTGGAAGTCCTCCCTTCCTTCGTTCTTCAGGCCAAGTTGCAGGCGGGGACACAATAATCTGTACATACATGCCCGAGACAGACTCAGAAGCCCCCTCATGCACTTTCTGCTATGAACTGATTATCTCTCCAAATTCCCGGGTTTATTTATTGACTCCCTGAGACAGGGTCTCACTCACTCACTACGTAGCCCTGGCTGTCCTGGAACTCACTATGTAGACCAGGCTGGTTTTGAACTCACAGAGATCCGTCTGTTCTGCTTCTGCGAGTGCTGGGATTAAAGGCGTGCACCACTATCCCCGACCTTTGGAGGTAATTGCTTTTAGGTGAAGTCATGAGTGTGGGACCCTCATGATGAGGTGTGCCCTTTTAAGATGTGACAGCTGGGGCTGCAGAGGTGGCTGCATGGTGAAGAGCACTTACTGTTCTTTCAGAGAACCCAAGTTCAGTTCCCAGCACCCACATGGTGGTTCACAACCAGTAACTCCGGTTCCAAAGGATCCAACACTCTCTTCTGACCTCCACAGGTGCCTGCACACACACATGGTGCACACCCACACACTCATGCACACACATATACACACAAAATAAATAAATATTTTTAAAAAGAATAGACAGCTGAAGACCTCCCTCCCTAAACTCCAATTCCCTAGTAATAACATAGCAAGAAAGTAGCCCATCTCTAAACTAGGAAAAAATCACTCCAGGGAGAGCCAAAGGAGCCAGCATTTTGCTCTTGTATTCCCCAGTCTCTCGAATCATAAGAAATATGTCTCCGTTATTTAAGACATTCAGTCAATGACATTTTGTCACAGAACACTGAACTGGCCAATACATACATAAGCACGAATTCCCACAGGGACATCCTCCTCTGAGCTCCTAGGTTACAGGCTCTTTCATATATGCATAGAAACGCACACACACACGAGTCATACATACCCAGCAAGATCACAGACACGCCCACACAACACACACGCATGTCCAGGCTGTGCACACACATACGCGTGGTTCAAGGGCCACAGACACATCTTTACCAGCTGTTTGCACCAGGCACAGCTGGGGTGTGAGAGGATGCACTTCTGGCAGGAAGGAGCTGGCTGGCAGGATCCGGTCCGAGGCAAGTCAGTATCCCCCCATTCTGTGGCCTCCTCTGAAGATGTGATCTTGGTATCCGACTCACTCTCACCTCCGCACAGAACCAGCAGGAAGACGAGAACAGTTGATTTATCCACCATGGCCTGTAATGGGATATAAAGACAGACACGTACGTGAGTCCTCAGGGAAGGCCCCAAGCTCTCATCCCCTCAACTTAGCTCGTGGTCACCCTGCTGAACTTTACTCCAACTCCATGTCTCTCCTGAGAGTTTCACATCCTCCTATGGATCCAGCAGCTTTTTCAAAATGATGGGAAGTGACAGGTGCCAGAGCAGGGGAGGGGTCTCAGAGACCCGTGTTCCTCTGTGTACACTTCAGGTACCCAGGGGGCTGCAGAGACGGCTCAGTGGTTAAGGGCACTGGGTGCTCTTCCGGAGGACGCCCTCCCATCCTGGGCTCCATTCCTAGCACCCACATGGCATGCCAGCTCACAACTTTCTGTAACTCCAGTTCCAGGGGATCCGACACACACACTCTCTGGCCTCCAAGAGCACCAGGCACACAAGTGGCACACAGACATACATGGAGTAAAAACACCCATAGTCATAAAATGAAAATAAATGCCAGCTTTTTTAAAAACAGAAGAGGGGTACACACTGTTTTTTCTGGAGTCCTATTTTCATCCTACTTCAGGCAGATTACAGCCTACCTGTAACACGATCTCCAGGGCCTCCGTGGGCACCTGCACACATGTGCACATACTCACGTACAGGTACACACACATACACATTAAAAACAAAACAACAACAACAACAAAAAACCCAGGGGCAGAGGCAGGGGGATCTCTGTGAGTTTGAGGCCAGCCTGGTCTTCAAAGCAAGTTCCAGGCAAGGCAGGTCTCCTTAGGAGACCTCTCTCAAAAACAAATAAGAAGGAAGGGAGGGAAGGAGGGAAGGAGGGAGGCAGGGAGGGTGAGGGGCTCTGGAGTAGTAAAGACTAGACCCAGATCCCTTCACCAACGTTCCAGGCTGCAGTGAGGGTGGAACCAAATGAGACTCACCAGACTCTTTCCCACCCAGATCCCTCACTGGCTCTGTAGCATGTCAATCACTCCCCGCCCCGCCCCCACCCCCAGGCCTCAGTCTCCACATTTGTAAGTGGAGCAGTTGAGTAAATAATCTGACAGCCTTGAAATCTGAATAATAAGCAAAGGGAGAATGGAAATAAGAGGAAAGGGGGTGCAGATGGGGGAGTGTGGTCAGGGAAGGGTGGTCCCACACAGTAGACACAGTAGCCCAGAGGAAGGGCAGCTACTAAGAAGTTCTTGTGGATGTTGGGATTTATATTTTATTTTGTTATTCTGTCTGTGCACCCTGTGTGTCCCTGGTGTCCTTGGAGGGCAGAGGAGAGCAGCGGATCCCCTTGAACTGAAGTTGGAGGTAATGGTGAGCGGCCATGGGAACCAAACCCAAGTCCTTGAGAAGAGCCAGTGCTCTTAACCGATGAGCCATCTCTTCGGCCTGATAGTTTTAGTTTAGTTTTGTTTTGTGTTTTATACCTGTTTGTTTAACGGGTAGTGGGGAGCAGGCACATGTCATAGCACGTGGGTGGAGGCCGGATCGTGGGGTAGGTCATCAGGCCCAGCTGCAGGCTTCTTTGCTCACCAGCTAGCTCTCCGGATGTTTTTCTATTGTTGCTTTTGTTTCGGTGTTTTGGAGACAGGGGCCTGGCTGGCCTGATCCTCTCTGTACAGCCCAGGCTGGGCTTGAACTCAAGGCAATCCTGCTTTTCCCTCTCAGGATGATGGGTATGAGTTGCCACACCCAGGCAAATTTTCTGTGGCTGGGAGTGTAGTTCAGTGGTAGAAAGTGTGACTATGTGTGAGGTCCTAGATTATACTGCAAAGTTAATTAATTAGTTAATTTTAAAAATTGAACAGGCCTGCTGGGTGGTGGTGGCAATCCCAGCACTCAGGAGGCAGAGGCAGGAGGATCTCTGTGAGTTCCAGGCCAGCCTGGTCTACACAGTGAGTTCCAGGACAGCCAGGGTCACACAGAGAAACCCTGCCTCAAAAAAACAAAAAATAAAATTTTAATTTAGTTTTAAAAAGTAAAAATTGACGCCAGGTAGTGGTGGCACACGCTTTTAATCCCAGCATTTGGGAGGCACAGGCAGGTGGGCCTCTGTGATTTCAAGGCCAGCTAGTCTACAGAGCAAGTTCCAGGACAGGCTCCAAAGCTACACAGAGAAATCGTGTTTCAAAAAGTCAAAAAAAAAATAATGATAATAATAAAATAAAATAAAAATGTTAGATATGGCAGTGCATGCCTGTCATCCCATTGAATGTGGAGGCCAGCCTAGACTACATGAGACCCTGTTTCAAAAATTGGTTTAATCAGGGGGCTGGAGAGATGGCTCAGAGGGTTGAGAGCACTGGCTGTTCTTCCAGAGGACCCAGGTTCAATTCCCAGCACCCACATGCTCACACCTGTCCAGTTCCAGTGTGGATCTCTGTGAGTTCAAGACCAGCCTGGTGTACAGAGTGAGTTCCAGGACACCCAGTGCTGTTACACAAAGAAATCCTGTCTCGAAAAAGAAAAAAAAAAAAAAAAAAAGAAAGAAAAAGAAAAGCAAAAAAAAAAAAAAATTAATCAATTAATTAACCAAAAATAAACAAAGCCTTTGAGGCCAGCCTGGTCTACAGATTGACCTCCAGGACAGCCATGGATACACAGAGAAACCCTGTCTTGAAAAATAAATGAATAAAGCCGGGCGGTGGTGGCGCACGCCTTTAATCCCAGCACTCGGGAGGCAGAGCCAGGCGGATCTCTGTGAGTTCGAGGCCAGCCTGGGCTACCAAGTGAGTTCCAGGAAAGGCGCAAAGCTACACAGAGAAACCCTGTCTCGAAAAAAAATAAATAAATAAATAAATAAATAAATGAATAAAGCCACATTAATCAAAACTAGGTGTATGAATCAATGGACTGGAATTGAGGCTTCGGGCAGGTGTGATGGCATTCGGGAGGCAGAGGCAGGTGGATCTCCATGAGTTCAAGGCCAGCCTGGTCTACAGAACGAGTTCCAGGCCAGTTGGGGCTACAGAGAGAGACCTTGTCTTTAAGAAAAAAGAAATAAGAAACAAAACACGGGGGAGGAGGAGAAAGAGGAGGAAGATGGGGAAAGAAGGAAGGAAGGAGGGAGGGAAAGGAAGGAGGGAGGGAAAGGAAGGAGGGAGGGAAAAGGAAGGAGGGAGGAAAAGGAAGGAGGGAGGGAAAGGAAGGAGGGAGGGAAAGGAAGGAGGGAGGGAAAGGAAGGAGGGAAAAGGAAGGAGGGAGGGAAAGGAAGGAGGGGAGGGAAAGGAAGGAGGGAGGGAAAAGGAAGGAGGGAGGGAAAGGAAGGAGGGAGGGAAAGGAAGGAGGGAGGGAAAGGAAGGAGGGAGGGAAAGGAAGGAGGGAGGGAAAGGAAGGAGGGAGGGAAAGGAAGGAGGGAGGGAAAGGAAGGAGGGAGGGAAAGGAAGGAGGGGAGGGAAAGGAAGGAGGGAAAAGGAAGGAGGGAGGGAAAGGAAGGAGGGAGGGAAAAGGAAGGAGGGAGGGAAAGGAAGGAGGGAGGGAAAGGAAGGAGGGAGGGAAAGGAAGGAGGGAGGGAAAGGAAGGAGGGAGGGAAAGGAAGGAGGGAGGGAAAGGAAGGAGGGAGGGAAAAGGAAGGAGGGAGGGAAAGGAAGGAGGGAGGGAAAGGAAGGAGGGAGGGAAAGGAAGGAGGGAGGGAAAAGGAAGCCCATCCACCTTTTTGATTTTTTTTTTTTTTTTTTTTTTTTTTTTTTTTTTTGGTTTTTCGAGACAGGGTTTCTCTGTGTAGCTTTGCGCCTTTCCTGGAACTCGCTTTGGAGACCAGGCTGGCCTCGAACTCACAGAGATCCGCCTGGCTCTGCCTCCCGAGTGCTGGGATTAAAGGCGTGCGCCACCACCGCCTGGCTACCTTTTTGATTTTTGAAAAAGGTGCCCAACCACTCAATAGGGGAAAACGGCCTTCAACCAACAGTGCCAGGATGATGAGATGTCCACATATGAAGAAAAGAATGTCAGGTCCCCTGGAACTAGAGTTACAGATGGTTGTGAACTGCCATGTGGGTCCTGGAAAATCAAACCCAGAACCCCTGAAAGAACAGCCAATGCTTATAGCCACTGAACCGTTTCTCTGGCCCCAAAATAAGATTTTCTGGTTTGTTTTTGGTTTTTGCCTTTTTTTTTTTTTTTTTTTTTTTGAGACAGGGTTTCTCTGTGTGGCCCAGGCTGTCCTAGAACTCACTCTGTAGAGCAGGCTGGCCTCAAAGAAATCGGTCTGCCTCTGCCTCCCAGGTGCTGGGATTAAAGACATGTGTCACCACCACCCGGCCTGTCTCAAAATTCTTAATTTAATTTGAAATAAGGAATTTCCAAATAAATTCCCATTGTATGGATAAACTAAGTAGTGGTTGACCAGTTCTGTAATGATGGGCGTTACATTCAATTATTTAGGGTCTAATGAATGTCGCTCAATAGTACAGCCTTGCCTAGCATATTCAAATCTCTCATTTCAATTCTCAACTCTACATAAAAACTTAATAGTTTCTTTTTTATCTTTATTTTAAAATTTTTTGTGGATTTATTCTTTTTATTTTACGTATTTTTTTCTGCATGTGTATCTGTGTACTACTTATGTCCTCTGAGGTCAGAAGAGGGCATCAGCTCCCTTGAAACCAGAGTTGTGTATGATTGTTAACCAATATGTGGATGCTGGGAATCAAACCTGGGTCTTCTGGAGGAGCAACAAGTGCTCTTAACCACTGAGCCATCACTCCAACCTCAAAAACTGAATAGTTTCTAATTGCCTCGTATGACAAACACAGGAAAACACATGCTCTCATCATGTCACGTGTGTGCGGATGACTCTCTAGGAACCCTCTGGAAGATCTGTGGTATCAGCAGGCGCCCGGACTCTCTAGGAACCCTCTGGAAGATCTGTGGTATCAGCAGGCACCCATCATTTATTTGCAGCATTAGTTAAGTATTGACAGCATAAGCTCCCTCGGGATTGTGCTATGGTGTCCCTTGAACACCAGCATCGTACAACAGCCTGCCAGGAAGCACCCACATTCTCCTCAGCCTGGGTCCAGACTCGGGTACCGACGCTCTACAGGGGGTCTGGGGAAGGAAGGGGGCACTGAGCCGTTGAACACCCCATCCTGCTCACAACCCCATGTGACCTCAGGTGGGTGTAGTACATCGCAGAACTTCTGCTCTCAGGAGAGGCTGACCCCAGGCACAGCCTCAGTGAAACCTCAGACCTGCGTGCCTTCTGCTGTGCTGTGGTCGGGGAGGCTCGAGACTGCAGCAAAAAGCTCAGCTTTGACTCATCTCATAGATGGGGCCCGCTGCCACCCCGTTCCCAAGATAGAGACCTCAAGTCCACTCACCTCTCCTAAAGGGGGCTCTGAACTCATAGATGGCCTCCCCCACCCTTCTCAGTTCTGTCCCCTTCTTCCTACCTCAGCGATCCACGCATCTTGCTGCCTGCGTCTGTCTCTCCCCTTCCTATTATTATGTTTTTTTTTATACCACTCTGGTGTTTTCTATGCTTCACACTTCTTTTTCTCTCTAGTCCTAATCAGAGACGGGAAGAACTTTCTACCTCAACCCCCTCCTTGCAAAGAGAAGCTGCAGTTCCCCAGCAATGAGCCAAGGACACCCAGGGCACAGGATGGGGTCCAAGGATTAAGGCATCTCAAGCCTCCTGGCTGGAAAAAAAAAAAAAAAAACTTTTTTTTTTGAGACAAAGTTTTTCTATGTAGTCCTTGATGTCTTGGAACTCCCTCTGTAGACCAGGCTGGCTTTGAACTCACAGAGATCTACCTGCCTCTGCTTCCCAAGAGTGCTGGGATGAGTCACCATGCTCAGCCCAGACTAAATAATTCTTATTCCAATTCTGGACTCAGTTGTTATTCCACTATACCCCACAATGACTCTGAATCAGAGTTATGTTTTGCTTGTTATGATTCCTTATGAATCTAAGTAAAAAAAAAAAAAAAGTTTTTAGGTGCAGAGGATCAAGTTCACTCAAGCTTCCCCAGTGAACTATGAAGCCAGGGCCTCACGCAAGCTAGGCCAGCGAACTATGGCCCCAGCCCACAAATAATTAAGTTATGATTGTGACTGTGCCTTGACAGTACTAACTCTGTCGGTAACACAAGCTTCGGTAGCCCTGGAATGTGGAGTCTGTGGCCAAGGAGCCAAGTGGGAAGAATCCTGGGCTGTGGAAAAAACATCAAGCTGCAAGGAGAGCATCCAGGGACAGGAGACCATGCTGGTATAAGCCTTGGCCCACGGAGATCACTCACTCATAGCATCTCGGTCTCTCTCCTTCCCTCCCTCTGGCTCCACTGGAGAAAGCAATGGATGAGCAGCCACAGGAGGCTGTGATGCCAGAGAAGGAGATACCGGGGACCATAGGAATGCAGACTGGGGTTCAGAGCCTTTCTCAAGACTGGACAAGGTACTGGAGAACCCAGGTCACAGCCTTCTTCCCAAGAGGTAGGGAACAAGTGGGCCTGGGTGAGGAGGGGAGGTGGTGGGCTGGCGCCCTGGTGGTACTCACAGGTGCTTTCGGAGCAGCCCTTCCTCTGGCGGCGGCGGCAGGAGCAGCCCTTGTGTACGGATCTAGAGGCTGCAGAGGAGGAAGTGACAACGCCCTGGGTGGGGGGACTCTCGGAGGGTGGCTGATCTAGCAGAAGGTGGAGCAGATAGGAGTGGGCTGGTGAGCACCCAGGAGTCCCATCACCGAGCATCCTTCATGTGTTTAACTATGGAGTTACAGTTAAGGGCCACAGGAACCACATCAGACAGAGGCAGCACCTCCACCCCTGCCCCAGTCTCACAGACACAGAGATAGAGGCTGGGAGACCAAGGAGAGACCAACTTTGCAAAATGTCACCCAGGTAGCAAGGGGCTGGGCTGTAATTTGAATCCTCCCTCCAAAACTGATGATCTCTCCAGGCCTCATGGAGGAAGGAGCCAGACAGGAAGAAAAGGAGAGAACTGAGATAGGCTCCTTTGGAAACCCAGGGACCACTGTGGTGGTGTGATGGCTAAAAAACAAAACAAAACAAAAAACACCTCTGTCTTACAAATTTTAGGCCTTGGTACCCACTTACCAGCTGCCCTTGACTCCAGTCCCCCGGAAGGTAAGTTCACAGCAACCCTGACTCAGGGACCCCCACTCCAGAAATGTACCGCTGTGACCATCATCTGCTGTGTTGACGTGGCTGACCACCTGCTGTGTTATGACATGGCTAACTGCCTTTTGGCTCCTGTCACCTGCTCATGCAGACACTCAAGGACCATTTTGAGGTCTTCTTGACCACCTAATCGTGGCAGAGCAAAACAGCTCTTGGCTTGCTTGTGCAGACACTCAAGATGTTGTGGTTTTCACCTTTAAAAATCCTTCCCTCACCCCACCTCGGTGGCAGTCTCTAGTTTGGCTCAGATTACTATCCTGCTAGCAGTATCAATAAATTTAACTAATTGTAATCTGGATCGAGTCGGGGGTCTTGTCCCAGGAATCTCAAACTCCTAACAGTGTCATAGCTGAACTTGGGACTCTGGAGCTAACCTGCCTGACTTAAGATCCTGGCTTTCTCTCCCTTAACAGGAAGCAGTAAGGGTTGGGGATTTAGCTCAGTGGTAGAGCGCTTGCCTAGCAAGCACAAGGCCCTGGGTTCGGTTCTCAGCTCCAGAAAAAAGAAAAAAAAAAAAAAACAGGAAGCAGTAAAATTCCTTAGCTGTAGTCTAACCCAGTGGGTCATGACCCCATTGGGGGTGGAAGGACCCGCTCACAGGGGTCACCTAAGACCATCGAAGAACATGGGTATTTACATTATGATTCATAACAGTAGCAAAGTTAGTTATGAAGTAGCAACAAAAATAATTTTACGGTTGGGGGTGACCACCACATGAGGAGCTGTACTAAAGGGTCACAGCCCTGGGAAGGGTGAGAACCACCGCTTTAATCCTTCCCATGGCTGCCTTTCACTGTCCCTTGTAAGAATGAGATGGCTTCAATAAGAGGATGGGGTAGGGTGGGGATGCAGGTTCAGCCTCCATCACTGAGAAAAGAGGGAGAGAGACACTATCATCAGGAATGAGGAGTCTTAGGGGTAAGAAATGGAAGCATTATTAAACACAAGGTCTAGACAGTTGGCATGTTAGAGAGGCTTGGATGTGCAGCTGGGGGTCCAGGGCCTGGGAGAGAGCGGAGGGAACAGGGAGGGAGAGTGCAGGAGCTGCAGCTAGGGCTGAGGCGGGAAAAAGCCTACAGGGAGAAGGAACGGGTTGTGTGAGTGCAAATGGGGGTTGTGTGAGTGCAAATGGGAATGACCACCGAGAGCGCTGAAAGGGACCCGGAGGTTTCCTACGGGAAGCAGCATTCCTAGTGAGCAAGGACTCGGCCCTTGTCCGCTTCCCAGCTGCAGTCACAGGGCAAAAGTGTTCCTATCCCAATAGATGCTCCTGAAAGTGAAGCCGCTGGGGGAGACAGCTGGGCCGGAGGTGCCCCTCTGGGTGCGCCTTAGCAGGCTCCAGGCTGTGGGACAGCCAGACCTTCTGCCCTCCCCCTCGACCAGTGGTTACCATGACAATGCCCTCTTTTCCCCTGGCCCTGTGGTTTCCTCTGAATCTTCTTTCACTTTCTTCTTCTGCTTTTCCCCCTCCTCTCAGGGCTCCCCTGCCCCACACCCACCTCCTTCCCATATGCTCGGGTCACTGGTGAAGAGATCCAAGAGCAAGGTAGGACAGCACTGTCCCAAGGCAGAGCTGGGGGCTGTCGGGGGAACCACAGAGGGCAAGGGGCAGAGGGCAAGGGGCAGAGGGCGCCGGTCTTCCAAAGTCATGGGGTAGAGTTAAGGTCTGCAGAAGGTAGAGAACATCAGGAGACAAAGTGACCGGAGAGCCGTGGAAGGAGGGGAGGTTGCAGTGGGGAGAGAAGGCTCGAGTGAGTGGGTCATAAGGTGATGGTGTGGGCACCGAGGATGCAAGAGCCCCCTAAGAGCTAGCTCAGTAGCTGCTGAGCCAGGAGCAGTGGCTCAGGCCTGTAATCCCAACATTCAGGAGGTTGAGGTAGGAGGATTATTAGTTGAAGGCCAGTTTGAGGTATAGTAAGACCCCATTTCAAACAAACAAATCAACAAACAAACCCTAAACCCAGTGCAGCTTAGATGTGGGGCTACGCTTCTCTCCCGGGCCTAGGGACAACTGTTCCAACCAAATAAAACTTCAGGAGATCCCCACCCAGAGAGAGCAAACACACACTTAGCCTGTCATGAGCCCATTAGGATCCCACCACAGGTAAGAACTCACTGGGGGCTGGGGGAGGCCAAACATTTCAGAGTGTGGCCCCTGCAGCGCCCTCCCAGCCCTTCCTTGCTACTGCTACCTAACACATTTTGTTATTTTCTTTGCTCCCCTAAGAAAACTATAAAGGCCATTAGCAGCTCTACCGCCCCACCCAGCTCCTTCTCCAGGTCAGCAGGTCACTTCCCTGACCTGACTTGCTGACTTGGCCTAGAGGGAGCCACATCCCATGAGTTTCCATCACTTTATTTTGCAAAAATAGAAAACTCAGCAATATGCGATACAGCGGGGGTGGGGTGGGAGGGGAGATGTAAACAGAGGGGAGGGGACAGCACCCTGACCCCCCAGAGAAAAGGGGGAGCCTGCAGGAATCTTATTTGGCAGCTAAATACGGGGGGGGGGGGGGCTTGGGGGAAAAAGGGAGGGGTCACGGAGGCCCTGGGCTCCCCCTCCCAAGACCCCCGGAGGAAGGGGTCATTCCAGGGTGTAAACAAAAGCTAATAAATAAATAGAGGCTTCCTCTGGGTCAGGGTGGGATCAGCTAAGCAGCATCTCCCCTCCCCGGGCCAAGCTGCTCTGGGGGGTCACGGGTAGAAGGCACTAGGAGAGGGATCCCTGGCCCCTCTGTAGTGTAGGAGGGTCCCTGCCTGGTGGCTGAGATGGGGGCAGGAGGCCAAGGCACGAGACGGGGCTAAGGGACGGGCTTGTAAAATGGAGGGCCCAGGATGAGTGCTGTACCTCAGCGGAGAGGTCCAGAAAGGGCTTACATTTCTCCCTTCACCCTCAGGCCCCACCCCAGAAATGCAGGGTCCAGCCTGCCCTACACCTGGCAGGGGCATGGGGCCACGGGGGCAGGGTGCATGGCAGGGGCATCACACAGCATTGGGCACCCAGGGCAGGGCACAAGGGTGGGCTCAGCCCTCCTTGAGGGCTCCCCTTTTGGTCTCTAGTGTTCCTGTTTGCTCCCAGAGGCCCAAGCACCTGGCAGAGGAAGGGGCTGTGGGAAGGCAGGGCTTCCTCCTGCCTGGGGAGCCTGTAGCCTGAATCTGAAAGGCAGTGCTGAGATTTTTTAGAGTCCAGACCCAGGCTCACCCCTTCTCCGGTTCTTCTGGGAGGTGCAAGGCAGTCCTCCAGGACTGTAGAGGGAGCCAGTTAGAACAGGACAGGGATGAACACAGGCACCCCTAGAAACTTTGGCAAAACAATGAGCTCATCGGAAAGGTGAGGAGTGGGCAGGGCAGGTCCTCCCCCAGTCACTGGTGGCGTCTGGGGAATGGTCAGTCTGCTGCCTGGAGCCCAGCCCCACAGTGGGGTAGGTCAGGGGCCCTGGTCAGGTGGGGGACTTTGGCCCCCTTTGCCCCGGCCGCCTGGAGCTTCATCCTCACTGGAAGCCTTGGGTTGGGGGCCAGGCTTCGAGGAATCGTCCTCAAACATTTCAGGGTTCTCCAGCATCTCTCGGATCAGGGGGGGCATCGGGCCTGGAATCTCCATCTTCAGGGTAATGGCCCTTTCTGCTCCTACACAGAGAAGTGAAGAGGCTTGGAAGAGCAGAAGCACACGGGTAGAGGCCCTGCCCCAACCTTCCTTGAATCGACTGCCCTGTGACTCACAAGTGTTCCCGGCTCAGGCGTATCACTTCTCGGTACCTAGCTCTCCTCTCTTTCCGTGTGGTTCCTAGGTGCCCTTACCCTGCCCAGAGCTTCTACCGGCACGTCACCCAGCCTGCTGCCTCATTATTTCAGGCTTTCTCTTTTTCTTTGCTCCTCTTTTAGAGACAGGATCTTACTGTGCAGCCCTAGTTGTCCTGGAACTCTGTCAGCTAACCTCAAACCTACAGCTATCCTGGGGGTCAGAGGTCAATGCCAAAGCAAGCAGCTTCAGCTTGCTATATTGCTCTGGCTAGCCTTGAACTTGAAGCAATCCTCCTGCCTCTGCCTCCTGTGTGTTGGAATTACAGGCATGTACCACCAGTTTTCGGGATGTCTTTTCTTTTTTCTTTCTTTATTTTTTTTCTTTTTGGTTTCCTGAGACAGGGTTTCTCTGTGTAGCCCTGGCTGTCCTGGAACTCACTCAGTAGCCCAGGCTGGCCTCGAACTCACAGAGATCCACCAGCCTCTGCCTCCCGAGTGCTGGGGTTAAAGGCGTGTGCCACCACCGCCCGGCATCTTTTCAAAACTGCACTGTGGGTTTGTGCGATTGGCAGACAGCTCCGTGGGTAATATGCTCACATAAGCACAAGCCCAACAACCCACAGAGAGGCGAGAGGAGAGAACCAACTCCACAGAGTTGTCTCCCGACCTCCACACACATACTGTGGCACACACGTCTGCACACACAATAATGAACAACAAGTAAAGCGTTTTTTTAGGGCCAGTAAGATAACTCGGTGAGTAAAAGCATTTGTTACCGAGCCTGGCAACCCAAGGACTACTATGTGAAGGGAGAGCTGACTCCCGTGAGTTACCCTTTGACCCTACATCATACAACGACAAGAACACCCCACCATAAACAATAAATGAATAAATAAATTTTTTGAAGACCACACTGCATGCTACTTCGAGCCCCATGACAGAGCATAGCAGTCAGGTTCTAATATCCAGAGCTTTCCGGCTGTTCCAAGGCCGGTTCTTAATAACTTTTATAACAAGTAATGTTTATCAAGTACTCGTGATGTTACAGGCACCCTTCTGAGCCAGCACTGCCCGAGGGAACTCCCCGTGATGATGGAAATGTCCAGGATAGCCTTGAACTCATCAGCTCAAAGTAATCCTCCTGCCTCAGCCTCTCTAATGCTGAAATGACATGCATGAACTACCACTCATCATGCATGGCTCCATGCCAGGTTCTTAATTCCAATCTCTAAGTACATTATGTAGTAAGTTAATTTAGTTTTTATGATAAGCTTTTGAGGTAGGATTAGGTTTAGCCCACCCAGTTTCCAAACAGAAAAATAAGGAGGGCTGACTGGGGTATCACTACGCATAGAGCGATTGCCTACGGTTCTACCCCTGGCAATACACACAGACACAGACACAGACACACAGACACAGACACACACACACACACACCAGTAACCAAACCAAAACAGAAAAGAATTTGTCTCAAATCTCCCCAGAAGGATACAGTCGAGCTAGGACTCCACGGAGTTCACTGGGTTCCCAGTCCCTGCCTCTTCCTGCCTGTGCCTGCCCACCTGTGTGACTCAGGAGACCTGCAGATCTGGGAAGGGGGCTGACTCATAACTAACCCTTGGTGCTGATGCCCCGGAGGTCGGTGATTTTCATAAGCATCCTTGGAAACATGTAGGGTTGGCTGGGTCTCCGTCGCCGGGCATAAAGCCTCAGGGCTTCCAGCAAGGGCTCCTGCAGCTTATCTACCTTCTCAGGTTCCTCCAAGTCCATGCGGTCTATACAAGGACAATAGAATGAGACAGGGAAGGACACTGGCGGGGGGCGGGGGGCTGTCCCCCCAACAGACCTTCTTCTGAGGGCCTCAGAGTCAGGCTGTCTCACCAGCCCTTCACTGTTGTCCCCAAGCCCTCCAGGTTATCTCCCCTGACGTAAGGCCGGCCTGTGCCTTTAAACACTCAGCAAGGACCTTGCTCTGGGTTAGATTCTTCTACTAGATTCCCCTCTCGGCACTGTGGCCAGGGTTTCTGAGTCCCCTGAACTCTGCCTCCTTTTGTCCTTAGCTTGGTTAGCCAGCAAGGATATACACGATCTGAGAAGTCTGTGGGCCGGAGTCCATGGTGACAATCCCAAAGGAGGAGACCCTCATGTTTCCCCACCTGGTCAGAGAACCAATGTGGATGGAGTGTGGTGAGAAAGGGAACCCATACAGACGCCAGGGGGCGCCCCCGCACCTCCACAGATAAGGCAGATGGCACTGAGCAGCCCCGTCTCCGTGTCATCCATCTCCAGGGGCAGGAGCTGCCCAGCAAAGGCAAAGACGAGGTCTGTAAGGGGCCCAAAGCCAGCATTGTGCATCTGGGTACGGTTCAGCGTCAGCCCATCCGAGAATGTCATGGTGTCTTGCTCTGGGGTGTACCTTGTACAGATTCGCAGCATCTGGAGGTTGTGGGGGGGGTGGGGTGGGGTAAGGACAACGGTTAGTGCTGCCCCTGAGGATGAGTTCCTAAGGGAGTTTGGTTCCCTACTGGAAGTAAAGCCTGAATCCAAGGAGTAAGACAGAAGGGTGGGACTCTGAGATTGGAAAGGGGAGGCTAGATGAACCGGGAGGCAAAGACCAAGACAAAAAGATCTTTGGTAGAGAAGAAGCACAGTGGTGGCAGAAAATGGTCCGGAACCTGTGGGCCTAACTCACTAAGATGTCCAGGCAGGCAGCCTTGAGCAGAGTGATCTGGTCAGCAATGCTGAGTCCTGTAAAACCGGGCAACCGCTTAGCAAACTCCACGATCTTGATGATGCACTTGGTGGCCAGCTCGCTGAACTTGTCCCACAGCCCCAGGTCCAGCTGTACCCGGTGATCTGCACTGGAGTTCTGCAGGGAGTAAAGATGAGTTACAACAGGAAGGCTCCCCCTGGGTGCCCTGCCCATTCTGAGGCACACAGCGCCCTCACCTCACCTCTGCCCACTCCTCACCGTGGTGTACTTGCCCAGCTGGCAGAGCGAGGGGAAAGTCTCCTGGTGGGCTTTGCTGACCTTGGTGATGAGTTCTTCTAACTGTGGACTCAGTTCGTAGCTGTCAGGTGAGCCCTCTTCCTTCACCTCTTTCTTCTTCTTGTTTCGGTCATTCCTTACAGCTTGGAGTTGGAGGCAAAGGGAGGGGAGGGTCAGGCCCCTCAGTCACCTTTTGGATGTCCTCTCTCACCCTAGCTTAATGTGCTCAGGTCTTAGTAAGAATATATATTTCTTCCCTGGAACCCTAATTAGTGCCTTAATTTCCCTATCTCCTACATAAACTCCTATTTCCAGGCTGGTTTGCCCCAGCCCCACCCAGGGCCTGCCGCCATGCTCCCTCCCCAGGCCAATTCGGCTCCATCCTGCCCTTCCGGTTGCCCTGCAGGAGCTGGGGGTTGAGGGGGGGGCAGGATATGCAGGCAGGATATCCACTTATAGCCTTGGCAGCACAATGGTGGTGGGGGGGGATGGAAAGGAGGGGCCAGCCGGGAGCCATCTCAGGATCTGTCCTGTGAAAGAACGGAGGAGGCGGGGAGGGGCCAGACCAACCCTCCTGCCCCACCAGACAGAAGGAAGAGAAACCCTCGTGCCCAGGTTTCAGAAGAATGGTCGAGAGAGGAGAGAATGGTCAAGGGCTGTGGCCTACAGGGTGAATCGAACAGGACTGGTCTTGCAGAAAGGAAGCGGCTATGGGGCAGGCCAGGTCTCCGAGTCAGGGAGACTGGGCAGCAATGGGGAGGCCACAGGAGGGGACAGGATGCAAGAGAACCTACCTTCCTTGGACATGCCCACTTCGAAACACTTTTGTAGCCGGCAGTACTGGCAGCGATTCCTGGTGACCTTGTTGATGATACAATTTTTGTCGCGGTGACATGTATACACCATGTTTTTCTGGATGCTTCGTCTGAAGAAGCCCTAAATTTGGGAGCAGGAGGAATGTCGCTGAGACAGGATGCTGGGAATACCAGTGTTTCTCAAACAGCACAGGTGGCCTAGGCCTGACCCAGTCCATTTTGTTTGTTTGTTTATGGCGGGGGGAGTGCCAGAGAGTGACTGAAGCCTGGGCCTTCTGCATGCTAGCAAGCATTCTACCACAGAGCTACAGCCTCAGCACATCACCCAATCTGTTCATCATCCATGCTCAAAACTCATGTGAACACAGCACGTGGGTCCCCCATCTTTAAAATATTTTCCACTATATTTATTTATTTTGTGTGTGTGTTAGGGGGTGCAGGGTGCATGTGTAACCCCAGGGTGCCAGTAGAAATCAGAGTAGTCACTTTTTCCTTCCACTACACGTGGGCCCCTGGGGATAAAATTCAGGTGTCAGGCTTGGCACCAAACACCTTTTCCTACTAACCCATCTAAAGGTGAGGGTGCTCCCTCCATAACACTGTTTTTGATAAGCGGGTCTCTTTTATGTGCTGCTGAGGTTTCGTGTATGCTAAGCAAGCACTCTACCCACTGGGCTAAACTCCTCGCCTGTGTACCCACCTCTGATCCTACCCCGGGTGACTCTGAGTTCTCCCCACCATATACACACCTTGCAGCCTTCACATGAGCTGACCCCGTAGTGGTAACCGGAGGACTTGTCATTGCATACGAAGCATGGCTTATAGACCCGAGGTGGTGGTGGGGGCGAGGGAGAGCTGGGCACCATTTCCTCTGAGCTAGTGCTCTGTGTCTCCACCGCTGGGGGAAAACCAGTATGAGAAGGTCAGCAGAAGCACCCTCACCTAATGACCTCTCTTCCTTTGAACCTGCTGGTGAAGGCTGCTGTCACCACTGCGCATAAGCCCTTAGCAGGTACTCCCCCAGAAAGCCCAGGCAGCCGCTGTCACTGCAGCTTATTGGGATTTCAGGCCCCTACCAGCCCCCCACCCTCAGCCCACCCCCACCCCCTCAACCCCCACCTGGCCAATTCTTCTACGTTAAATGCTCATTTCTCCAAATTCCAGACCAAGGCCAACCTAGAAGTTAACTTCTCTGCTTCTGTTTCCCCAATCATAAAGTTGGAGAGATGACTCAGTGGTTAAGAGCACTGGCAGCTCTTCTGAAGATTGGGTGTTCAGTTCCCAGCATCTACACAGTGGTGTACAACCATTTGTAACTCCAGTTCCAGGGGATCCCTCTTCTGGTCTGTAGGCACCAGGCACACACACAATACACAAAAATACATACAGGCAAAACACCCATACACATGTAAAAAAGGCAGAGAGTGGGAGGGTTAGGGCTCACTCCGGTAACTTTGAGATCCACCATCCTCAGCCTTTGGAACAGTTGGGGGGTGGGCAGCAGATGTGGAGGCCACCTACAGCTGGCACCTGGCTGAGTGACTTCATTCATTTCATTCACTCCTGAAAGACTCCTCAGGGTCAGAGGGGAAGCATTACCAGCAGAGCGAGCAGCTCAGTTTCACGCTGCCAGCTGCCAGCGGAGGTGAGGCTCTCAGGTCCTCGGACCATAGCTAAGTGGCCTTTAGTGAAAGAAGCTGGAGGGAGACAGGTATTTGCTCAGATCCTTAGGACTAGGAGCAGTTTGGGGTAAGCAGAGAGTCAGGTGACCTAGGGTAAACAGAGCCCGAGGGGGAAGGGAGCTAGCAATCCCAGACTCTTTCTGGGCCAGGCTTCACTCCTGAACTGCCTCAGAAAACAGCAACTGTAGTTTGTAAGGAGTCTTAGCCTAGGCCCAGAGTAGGGGGAGCCCACATTTTATAGGGGAGGCTGACAGGTACATGCCACAGGCTGTGTGAGTGTGGGGCTCATCCTCAGAGGCTCAGGGCATTTGAAAATTACTGGGCCTGCAGGACCTGTGGCCCACATTTGGAGGGCCCAAGCGACTGGAAGCAGTGAGTGAAATCACCTTCAGTGTCACCTGAACCAGTGCCTGTCCTTCCTCCCACCCTCGGTAGCCCACCTGGCCACAAGTCCACCCGACCCAGGCACTGAGGGGCAGGCCCAAAAGCTAGGGTTCCAGACCAGCTCCACCCACCTTACAAAGAGGGAAGCCCTCCCCACCCCCCCACCCCACCACCACATACTCAATTAGCATAAGAATCCTGATGGCGTTAGATCCCCCGAAAAGGAGTAGGGGCAGAAGGGTGCTGGGAGTTTATTCAAGACTGGGGGCAGGGCTGCCTGTGCCGTAGGTGCTGAGAGGCGTGGGAAGGACTGGAATGCCTTTCGGGTCCTTGCTCTTTCAGGCCCATCCCGGGGTCCCCAGAGCATGTGCCTTGCCCACAGGCCTGTGCGTGGTGTGGTACTCTCTCCTAGGCTGACGCCCTCCCTGCCCACAGAGCACTACCCCATTTCCTCATTTCCTCTCTTGCGCAAGGCCTGGGTGCGGTCAGACTGGCATGGGGTAGCACCAGCCAATTATAAGAGAGCCTGCCCTTGGACAGCTTCTCCCATCTGAGTGGTACCGTCACCCACTCTCGACACCCCTCTGGCACATACATCCCTGCCCCCTGTCTCCTAAAATGCAATCTGATGGCTCTGAGGTCACTGTGGGTGGGGAGAGCTAAAATGCTAACAGGGTCTCCTGGGAAGCAGGGTGATCCCCTCTTCAACCCCAAGGCGAGACCTCTACGTTGGGATGCTGTTCCTGGGCTAGGAAGGGGCCCCTGCCGAGGAGGAGGGGGTGGGCTCTGGGGTTTTCTCCTTTTAAAGCCCAAATTGCTGAAATTGAGGAAATTCCTGGCCAGGCTGAGCGGAGCTTCAAACAAACTCTTTATAACCGGCTGTAAACGCTCCCAGCTGCGAGGCCCAGAGCTGAGCTGCCTGGATTCACAATCTAGCACACATCTCCTTGAAGACACACTTTTGGAGGCCCACGTCACACAGACACACACAAGCAGGCAGACTGACTGTGGGCTCCTTAGCTAGGGCCAGCCCTCTAAACAGAGGAACTCACAGACATCAAGCCACACTTACTCCTTGTAGGTGGAGCACACCACCCAACACCGGGCGACACCTATACAAGCCAACAGCTCCACCACCATAGAAACACCGCAGCCAGCCAGCACAACACCAGGACACCGAAGTCCCCATCCAGATGTCACAAACATACCATCCAGCTCTACTCCACACCACTTTTCCTCTCTGAGAGTGTGGCAGGAGGCCTGCGGATGGTTTTGTGTGCCTACCAGGACCCTACTGGCCAGACTTACTGGCTCAAACTAAAATGCAAAAACATTGAACTACCAAGCCCAAACGGTCCTAGGGGTCGAAATGGTCCCTGCCCAGGCTCCTGCGGCCAACCTCCACCCCAAGATACCTCTACCTCAAACCAGTGTGCCCAATCCCCCATTATACTGGGCATGACAAGGTTAAGAATTCACAGAAATTTGGTGCAATGTATTAGTACCATGTTTTCTCACCCTTTAAAGAGCACACTTCAGTTCTCATCCCACCCAATCCCAGTACTGTCTCCTGTCTGCTACCTCCCTTTTGCACTCTCCCAGTTGTTAAATCTGAGCAGCTCTGCCCTGGAACAAAAAAAAAAAAAAAAAAAAAAAAATCTGAACTTGTAAACAGCGCTGCCGAGTGCCAAGGAGCGAGGCGCGTTGGCGGGGGCTCAGTGACCCGGCGTGCGCACTCCCCCAGCGCCAGCCACCCCGCCCGCTGCCCGCCCCTTCCCAGAGTGCCCCCGAGCCTAGGTCTGCAGTCATCCGTACCCGGGCTGCGAGAGCAGTGCCAACTCCCAGTAAATCTGGGGGGTGTTCCAAGCTCCTATCCCAGCCCCTTCTCACAGCCCACCCCCGCCAGGCCCTGTGGCCCAGGCTTCAAAGCCGCTTCTCATCTGGACTTTATTTTTACTGCCTCTCAGTCCCCAGCTTTTTATTACCGCTCTGGAAAGGGGTTCCAGGGCCCCATGCCTGGCATCTCCCATTACAGAGAAGGGAAAGATGTATATTTGGGGGCCTTACGATTGCTCTCCCCTACCGGCTGTCACTTCCAGACCACTCCCCACTCCATACACTTGGCTTTAAACTTTTGGCTTCCTGCTGAAGTTGTGTGTTGGAACCATAGGGGGAAAAAAAAAGTCATCTGTCAAGACCACGGAATACACGCTTCCAGTTTTTGTTTGCTTGTTTTAATGAGGATAAACACAGAATCCAGCTTTCTCGTTCTTCTGTGCACACTCCTTGCACCCCACAAGCAGAGCACACAGGATGCTCTCTAGAACACAGCACTTTCCAAAACCGCCCCCGCAGCCACGCAAGGCACACGCCCTCCCGACCTCACGCCACAAACATCCCCACACTGGGTCACGCACATCTGCCAACCCCGGCGCGGGGGGTGTCAGTGGATAGAGAGACCCCCTGCTCCACACCCACATCTCATAGGCAAAGGTCTGAACCAGCCAGAGATTCACAGGCTCTGCGATTTTTTTTTTTTGCTCCCAACTTCCCGCATGGACTTTACAAACGCCACCCCCGGTCCAGGGTGCCATAGCCCTCCGAGACTAAAAACTCAGGACACACTAGCAATATACATCAGTCTCTCCTATCCTCAGGGACTCGGGAGTGGCATCAACCAAAGCACTGGCTAAATATCCACCATAAAAACCACACACAACTCCAAACACGACAGCACTCACGCAAAGGAGACGGACTCGGAGGCCCTCATGTTTAAAGGGCCAGTACCTCACACAGAAAGGACCAGAATACCCGCCTGCACCCCAGCTCCAAACTTTACACACGGAAACAGTAAGCACCAGCTTCTCGTGCACCCAATACCCGACCCCCCAAACTCGAATACCTACATTGTAGACTGGCAGGTTGCGCCCAGGCAAAAGACTCAAGTCCGGCGAAACAGGAGCTGCCAGTGGCTCTGCGTAGCAAGCCCGCCCCGGGCCCGGCGGCCCCATACAGCCGTCGCGGACCCGGGGCAAACGATTCCATGCAGTCGTACATCGCGACCCGGCTTGGAGAGAAACTGGGTGCTAGAATACCAAGGACCCGCAGCCCATTCCCCCTCCTCCCCCCGCAGCGCCCTGCTCCTGGAGGGGGGAGGGGGAGGGCTAGCATAGGGCGCTGAGATGCATGGGGGGTAAGGGGTGGGCGGGGAAGAGGGGGATCCCCAGCAAGGGAAAGGGACTGGGCGGGGCACGAAGGCGAAGCAGCAGCTTCTGCCTCCGTCTGGCTCACTTAGGGTGCCTGGGCAGCAAGCACTGTGGAGACCTTTTGTAAAAGCAGAGCCTGGAGGGATGGGGGTGGGGCTTGGAGAGCGAAGGGGGCCGGGCACCAAGATGAGCAGAGCGGGGAGTGGAGCACATACACATTCACATACATCTGCTCGCTGAGCGGCGCGCTTGCTTGCTTAGACATACATCTGTGCATGCGTTTATTTTGGCAGGCTACACAAATTTGCAAATGTGCAATAGTGAACAAGCATATCTGCACCCACATAAATTCATAGGTGCCCGAATTTGTGCAAATACACCTGGCTCCGGGAAATGCTTGCAACCCTGTTCTCTCCACAGTCCGGAGGTTTTGCACGCATTTGCACTCAGGCGCGTGCCCAGGTTGGGATTGGGGGAAGGAGTGGAGGAACCAAATACATGCATTTCCTTTCACAGCGTCTTCCCCTCCCTTCAACCCTTTCTCCGGCATACAAGTCAACACAGGCAAAGAGTGTTAAGGATGACTGCGTAGAGGGGAACCTTGAAATGCCCGCGCGCCGCGGCTCTCCAGAGCCGGAGGACCTGCCTTACCTCCTCCACCCCCCTCATTCCCAGGCCGGGCTCCTCCTCCTTCTCCCTCTGTGCGCGCTCGCGCTCGCGCTCGGCCGCGCGCGCGCGCCTGGGAGCCGAACGCTGCATTCCTGCGGCTCGGCGCGCGCGGCCGCCTCCTTCCTTCCCGTCCTTCCCACCCCCGGTCCAGGGGCCAGAGCGCGCTCCCGCGGTGAACTCTCCGGGAACCCCCCTCGGGGCGGGTGGCCGGGCGCGCTCACCTCCTCCTGACCCGGCCCCGCCCCACCCCGCCCAGGCCGTCGCCAGCTCCGCAGCGGAGTCCCCCCCCCTGCCGTCCCGCCCCCTCCCAGCTCCGGCTATCCTTCCTCCGCCGCCGCCGCCGCCGCCGCCGAGGGCTGGGCCGCCTCCCTCAAAGTCCCCGAAGCTCTATCCCGCGACTGACACTCCCAAAGTGCCTCGACTACCCCCCTCCATGCCCTCTCCCGGAACCTGACTTCACTTCTGGAACGCCAAACTACCCCCTAAACTGTCCCTACAGTGCCAACTCAGACGCATCTGCCCCCTACCCGCCCCCCCGCGCCCATGACAACTGCCCCTACCCCGGGTGTGCACTGTGCTACAGGCCCTCCTTCGCCGTAACTGCCCCGCTGGTCACCCACTGCTCAGGGTCACTTTTACCCCCACCGTAGGAAAGAGCTGCCCCTCCTCCCTCCGTGCCACCTGGAGTGCCCCCCCCCCGGGGGGAGCACCCTCGCCGGGAGCAGAGGATGAGGGCTGGCCACGTCAGAAGCTGGCCCTTGCCAGGCCGCCTCGGATCGGGGACCCTGGCCCTGGGACAAGGCCAGTGGCGGCGGCGACTCCCGGAAACCGCCCCCTCCCCCGCGCCCCGCCCGCCCGCCGGCCGCCCGGCCGCCCGACCGCCCGGCGGGCCGGCCCAGCCGGCTCTGTCAGCACCGCTCACACGGGGAGCGCCCGGGAGCGGGAGCAGCGCCCGGCCCGACCCCTTCCCCCGCCCGGCGGCTGTGGCTCAGCCAGGGCGGGGCGCACTTTTCTAAGAATCTGCTGTACCGAGTCGGGGTCGCACTGGGGTGCTGAGAGAGTGGGGCGCCTGCTGGAAGAAGCAAAAGCAGGAAGGGGTGCCAGAGTAGGCAAGGAAGGAGGGAGCGGGGGAGGGGGGCCGGGCGGCTGCCAGGGACTCAGGGGGGGCAGGGCTGGGGAGGAGGGCCTAAAATGCGGATGGCGACGGTGGGCTGGGGTGGACGGACGGGCAAGCTGGGAGCTCGCAGGGATGAAACGGAAGACAAGATCTTTCCAACCTAGTGTGAACTTTCCCTTGGTGACCCAACCCTAACACTCCATTTCTGAACCCAACCGCACACCCCATCCCACAACAAAAAGGCGAGTAAGTGCCTGGATTGGAATAGGGCCAGGAGGAAAAACGTAGAAAAGGAAGAGTACCCCAAAAAAACAAGGAGAAAAAGGCCTTGACGAGTCAACTCCGGGCTTGTAAGTTCCCCTTCCCCCTCCGAAATCTGAAAGGTCCCAATTAAGTCAGGCCTGCCTGGTTGGTAATTAGAACCAGAAGTGGCCAGGCCACAGGGAGGGGGTTGGGAGGAGGGCACAAGAGTAGGGGGAGGGCTCCAGGAAGCCGTGAGTTCTCAAAAGCCCCCCCCTTTCTCTTCACCAGATGCACCCCACTCCTCATCACCCCATCTCTGTGTGCTTCGAAAGCATTGCTGGGAAAGGGGCCTGAGGACCAGGCATTAGGGTATCAGGCCAACACATCCCATCAACCCCAGCTCCTTATTCAAGACACAGTACAGCCTTGGATTGAAAGTAAAATGGGGGGGTTGTGCCCCTCTTTTCCCCAAAGCGCCCCCCCACGCCCCTTATTGCAGCAATTAGACCCATTAGCCTTCTAGCATTTCATGGGAACCAGATGTTCCCCCGCCAGCCTTGGTGAGGGTATGAAGGGGGGCTGGTGCCTGACTCACCCCCTTCCCTATGATCCCCACCACTAGGGTGCACCCCCTCCCAGCTAGATCCTCGAAAAGCTTTGGTCCCAGGGGCAAAGAATGTGCCCCTCCCCCACCGAGACAGCTTCCAGCCTGGTCACCCCTCAGAGCTCCACCAGCCCCTGGCAGAGATTGAGTTTGGCCAGGACTAGGTTCAGGGAGCGAGACAGCTAAATCTTCTTCTCTCTCCCCATCCTGCCTCCTCTAGATGAGGTTTGGGGATCACTGGCTTGGCATTCTTCTGGCTTAGTAACTCCCTTCCTTCCAAAACCTTACTCCAAAAACTGAAGGGCGACTTCAAACTGAAGTAGGCCCCGCCCAAGAGGGTTGGTCCTACAGGACAGGTCCCACCTGAAGAGCGCTAGGAGGGTCTTCTGAAGAGAAGGAGGGGGTAGCAGAGGGAGGTGTGAAAGGAAGGGAGAGGTCCAAAGCAAGGACACGAGGAACTCTCGGCTGGATGGGGGCTGGGACAGGGTAGGGGGCCCGGAGAGGGGGGGGTGCCGCCTGGGCCCCAGCGGCGGCGGCAAGCTCGGCTCCCCCCGCCGGAGAGGTTTCCTGTTGCAATCAAAGCCCCGTTTGTGTCGGCCTGGAGCTGGAGTTGGAGCCCGAGGAGGAGAGACTGGGAGGGGAGGGGAAAGAGGCAGCCACTGGGGTTTCTTTCCTGGAGGAGACCTCGCTGCCGCCTGCTTGCCACTTTCAACTACCACAGCTCACTCCCCTTGCTTTTTCCTCCAGTGCCTGGGCCCTCTCTGGGTCTGCACCTGTACAGCTAGCTGCCCCGCCGGTTCAGGAGTGGGCATCTCCAGTTTAAATAGGGCTCCTTGTGCCAGTCGGCCTTCAAGTGTCTCCAAGTAACTCAGTACGGTGGAGTCTGGGCTCCCTGCCCCACAGACATGGAAGTTATCACCACCACAACATTTGGAGGACAGACTGGGCCAGGTCTTCAAGACCACAGGATCCCTTCTCCGCCTGCACACTCTATCCCCGTCGTCTTGAAAAGCAAATATATCAGAGGTACAGACAGAACGCCTTTCATTCACATGCATGCATGCATGCATACACACAGGTGCGCATGCCCATACACTCCCCTGTTTTCCATGCACACAGGCCTAAGCTTGCCTAGCTCAGCCAGCAGCACATGCTCCCCTCTCCTCTCCCTTCCTCCACCACGGGGTTCTAAAATGCCTGCCTCACCCACTGAGGCCCCAGGAGAGCCCTAAGAGGTGGAGCAAGACCTCTCAACAGGGATATATATATAATATATACATACACCCAAGGTGCCGAGTGCTGACTCTTCAATAAGACCCAGAAACCAGCCCCCAAGGAGAAGCCCCTTCTTAAACCACCTTTCGTACCCTATGTGAGTGAGAGGGGGTTGTATGAGAGAATGTAATGGGAGACACAGATTCAAGGTGAGTGTAGGTGTGGCGGCAAATCGATGAATCTAATGCACCCCTCCCATGTATGATCGATCATCACAGCCAAAAGGGGACAGCAAATCAAACAAAGGGAGAGGTGGCTCTCTCTCATCCTCTGGCCAGTTACTCCCCCACCAAGGGAGGTTCCCTAAACTCCAGGATTCCTTCCTCTCTTCTGCACTACCACTGGGAGCTGGATGCCCCACCCCAAGCACACTGTCTGCACCCAGACCTTCCCCTCCTCCCCACCCCACCTGCTACCTCCCTGCCTGGGCCTGTCCTCTATGCTAGCTCGCCACACCCTCTACGACTGCCTTCCCGGGTGCTAGCTCTTCTCTGGGATTTCTCCTTGTAGTTCTCATCCTTCAGAGCAGCCTTTCAGGACTGCCTCAGCCTGGCACTTTCTCCTTCCTTGACCTCACTTTGAACCCCGACCTCCATCTCCAGGTATCCAGAGTACAAGGAGGGCACAAGGAGAATTCCCCTGGGTCCTGGCCATGTCTCCGAGCACTCTTCCTACTACCCCTGTCTTTCTCGTCATTCTTTTTCATTCCAGCTCCTTTAGTTACCTCCCACAAAACCTGGGAAGTTCAAGTCCCAAGAGATTAAAGTGTATGATTCTCTGCAAGAAATCTATTCACGGTAGATGAGGCTTATTCCCATTGCCTGGTGCAGGAGATTTCATAGAATGACACTGAGGAAGAAGAGTCTAGCTGAAGTTTAAAAGAGAGAGAGAGAGAGAGAGAGAGAGAGAGAGAGAGAGAGAGAGCGCTCTGTACTCTCGCCACATGGTAACCTCTGTTGAACAACAGCCATGCCACAAGGCTGTCCCCACCAAACACCAGAGCCCTCCTGAATACCTCCTGATTCTTCACACTGTTGCATACACTGGAATTCTGTGTATGAGCAGTCTCAGAGATGCTGCACACACACACACACACACACACACACACACACACACTTCCGGATAAGCACACTCTGTCCAGTGGAGCTGCCAGCCCAGTGTAGCCCCCTATCTACATGCCCTCCAGGTGTGCCCCCCGACTCAGACAAAGGTCCCTCCTCTTCTACTGAGCTTCAGAGCTATATCTTTTTTTGTTGTTGTTTGAGACAGGGTTTCTCTGGGTAGCCCCGGCTGTCCTGGAACTCATTCTGCAGAGCAGGCTGGTCTCAAACTCAGAGATCCCTACCCCACCTCTCGAGTTCTGGAATTAAAGGTGTGAGCAACCATGCCAAGCTAAAGAATGTATCTTTATCTTTTTGTCTTTTTTTTTCTGTCTCTATTTCTGCCCTCCAGGTAAAGCTTTTTCTTCACCTCTTTACATTATACACAGACCCCTGTGGCAGAAACTAGAGGCCAAGGCACCCCATCCCACCCCATCTCCCATCTGTCAGGGCCTGGTCAGGAGGGACAATCGCCAAGTGGGCAAAGAAGGGTTCCCAGGGAGAGAAAGGAGGTTCAGGCCTTACAAGCTGTCAACATTCAAAGGCTTAATGCAAGGAGGGCAGGCCTGGGGGACAAGTAGGGATCTGCACAGTGTGTGGGCACTATTCCAGGCCTGGAGGGAGGGGAGAAGTCCAGAACCATGTAGCTGAGGAGGAGGGAGCTTCTGGAGCACCCCTTGAACTGTTCTAGATTTTTCTGTGGACCAAGAGCCAACTCTTTGTCATCAGGCTATTTCTGCCCTCCTCAGAACCTTTAAGAACCTTTCCAGCCCGCTGGGCGGCAGTGGCGCACACCTTCACATCCCAGCACTCAGGAGGCAGAGCCAGGTGGATCTCTGTGAGTTCGAGGCCAGCCTGGTCTACAGAGCGAAAACTACATGGAGAAACCCTGACTCGAAAAACCAAAAAATAAAAAAATAAGAACGTTTCCCGCCCCACACATCCTTAGGCACCTGGCACTAAGTTCCTTTACTATTTGCAGCCTCAGAACCTCCATCTCTCCTCTTCATCACAGAGCCAGCTGACTGATTTCTCAAGTTCTCTGGTCCGGTCTGTCTCCCTCCACCTCCCAACTGCATGCAGCCTTGAAGGACACCAGACTCACCCTCGGGTGTCTACACAAACATGTTCCCTTCTGCTAGTCGGGTGACCCAGGAGGCAGTTTTAGATCCTCTGCTTTGAGATCGTATTTGAACAGAACTGTCATTCACAGACTCTCAAAACATGTCCAACTCCACCCCCACTACCCCTCTCCCATATGCACCACCAATCTATCAATCAGACTTTGCATCCCCTGTCTACCTTTCCAACAAGGGCGCCCATTTTCTGTACCACCCCCTACCCATTTGCCCTCATTCCCCGAGACCCCTGAGACTCACACAGAGAGGCCATCTCCTTGGGGAGGTCAGGCTGGCCCAGGCCCCGGAAGCTAGGACTCAGCATTTCAAACGGTGGCGACCCTCTGAGTGCCCCTGGGAAGGCGAAGGGGAAGCCTGCTCCTGGGTAACCAGATCCAGGCCCCAGGGCACCAGTCGCAAAGAGTCGTTCCTTATTGGTGGCCATGGCAGCGGCGGTGTGGGAATCCCTTGGAATCCGCAGTGGGCGGGGGTGGTCTTCAGCTGCAGCCCCCGCCCATGCCCACTGCCCTGGCCTGGGAGGCTCCGTGCCCACCCTGGCTGGCCTGCCCACTGGGTCTCCAAGGGTCCTAGAAAGAAATAAAGAAAAAGGAAAGGTAAGAGAACACTCACTCTGAGGCCCAAGGACATGACCTTCCCTCAGCTGGTCCTGTATGACCCTTGCTTGGGCACTTGCAGTATCAGTGGGTAGGGCAGAAAGTGGTAGAGAGGCTAAGGAAGTCTTCAGTTTAGCTCCAAGGAAGGGTAAACTGAGTGTCTGAGGTGAACAACGATCTGAGAACTTCTGGTGGGGAGATTCCTAGACTGACGCGTTGCAACTAGACATCTCCTTTAATCCTCACATCTGTACCGTGAAGGAGAACTTACTATTCCCATATTACAGCTGAGGACACCAAAATGTAGTGACTGACTTAAGGTCACATGGCTTTAAATGGACAGCAGCACTCGGGAGGCAGAGCCAGGCGGATCTCTGAGTTCGAGGCCAGCCTGGTCTACAGAGTGAGCTCCAGGACAGGCACCAAAATTACACAGAGAAACCCTGTCTGGAAACACCCGAAGGGGGGCAGGGGATGTGGAGTCAAGATTCAAACACTCAATAGCTCAGTAGTGGATCACTTACTTAGCATGTAGCAAGTGCAAGATCCTGGGTTTGATACCCAGCACCAGAAGGGGGAAAAAAAATCAAGCTAAGTATGGTGATGTTCACTTTTAACTCTAATCTAACCTTTGATTCCAGTACCCATGAGGCACAGGCAGGCAGATCTCTCTGAGTTGGAGGCAAGATCATGCCTCAAAATAAAAAAATAGCAGAGTGGTGGCCGTGGTGGTTCACACCTTTAATCCCAGCACTCGAGAGGCAGAGGCAGGCGGACCTCTGTGAGTTGCAGGCCAGCCTGGTCTACAGAGCGAGTTCCAGGACAACCAGGACTGTTACACAGAGAAACCCTTTCTCTAAAAACCAAAATTAAATAAACAAGCAAACAAAAAGTAAACAAATGAAAGATAAATCAATTCTAACTCTACCACCTCGGGGGCAGCAAGGCGCTATCTCTGCTGTGACCTCTGAAGAGTACAGTGCAATGGTCACACGCAAACTCCCTGAATTGACGTCCCCACTTACTGGCTGTGGAACTTGGGAGGACTCATTTCATCTCTCTGTGCCTCAGTTTCTCCATCTACCACCTGAGAATAATAGGGCCCACCTGGTGGTAAGGTTGTTGCGAGGGTTCAATAACTCATCACTCGCAGAGTGTTTAGGATAAAGTAGGGCACGTGTTAAATGCTACGTCAATATTTTATACTTCGCACTTCCTGCATGCCTCTTTTTAATTATCATTTCCTTTCTCTGTCTTCCTCAATACTCCTTCTGTTTCCCCTCCCAACTCTTTCTCTGTCACCAACCATCCCACAGTCAGCCTACACCCCCTATGCCCTCTACACTCTCTTTTTAATCAGGGGTGCTGGTGGAACTCTGAGATAACTACGATCCCAGAAAGTCCCCTCCTCATCCTCAGTGGGTGCTGCTGCTCCTCTTCCTCCTCCTCTTTCTCTAGGCCCCCAGAAAACTCTGCTACATTCTTTCCTACCTCCAATGTAGCTTCTCCCCACCCCAGAAATGTTTAACCTGAACCCAGAAGAAAGGAAGCCTGAGAGAGAGGACAGGGAAATCCCAGCCTGGCCTGTGGTTCCCACGGTAATGCTGCGGCAAAGGCAGAGGAGCTCTTCAGAATCTCTACAACCATCTACCATGTAAGTTCATGGGCTGGGAGAGGGGCTCCAGGAACCAGAACCCAAGGGAGGAAGAAGGGCGGAGGACCACAGCATGGGCACCGCACAGGTGGGCCACAGTCAGGTCTACATCTCCTTCCATTAGTAATTGTTTCTAGGACCAGCAGCGTCTCTGGCTGTTCTTTGTATCTCTGCTTTTTCCTCCTCTCTCATCTCTCTCAAACTCCAAACTCCTCCAAATAAACTATCACAAGAACTCAAACCCCAACACCACTGCCCGTCACTCAGCTCCCATGTGTGAAGGACCCCCCATTCCTCACTCAGTACCACCCATAGGCTCAGGATCCTCCAACTCTTTACCCCAGTGCTCCCCAGAGTCCTGAAGTATTAACTCCGAGCCTCCGGGACCCTTCTCCTTTTCCTTCCCTCGTCCATGAGGTCCTCATCCCAAATTAAACCCTGGTGGAGCCAGGAGTCCAGGGCCCCTAAGGCCCCTGAGCCATAGCTCAACAGGCTGGGCTACATTCCAGGTGGATTAACCCCTCCGACGCCAAGAGCGATGAACTAGTAGATCACCCCCAACCCAGTTTTTTCCCCAGATTCTGCATAGACTGGGAATAGGTTCTCTACTCCAGCAATCCTTGTCATGGCATCTTACCTACAGATGGGAAACAGACCTCCAGGGTAAGGCAGGGCTTCAACAGGAGGTACCAGGGAGGGATGCTCAGCCTCCCTACCCCCTCAGCCCCCCACCCCTTGTCCCCACCAAGGATACTCTGAGTTAAGCAAAGGACAAGCCAACTCTCGCTGGCCCTGGCCTTCATCCTCAACCTCCTGGGAGGGGAGACTTGGAAGTAAGGAGGAAGGAAGGTAGCAAAGCTTCCTCTCTCTCAAGTCTGGTCTCTCTGGGAAGAGGGTGGGGGGTGTGCGCTCCAGTCCCAGGTAGAAAAAGACAGCAAGAAACTGAAGGTAGCAGAGTGAAAAGAAATCCTAAAGGAGGGCCTTGACTGTCTGGGTCCTCTGGGGACCTGCAGAGGACAGAGGGCACATCCCTCTTCCAGGATGCCACCTCAGATGGTGCGGCCTGGAGGGCGGGGCAACTGACTTGGGGAAAGGGTTCTTACAAAGCTGCTTCTCTTAGAGATGAGGTGGAGCTGAGGGGAGGGCATGGATGAAGGGGGCTGCCGGATGGAGGGGGGCGTCTCCCTGCTGCCATGCCCGCTCCGGAGCCTGGAACAAAGCTGCTGTTGTCAACTGCTCTCCACCCGCTGCCCCCCTCCCCTCTGTATAAACACGACCACCTTTTTCCATGACCCCATCTCCAGAATGGGCGGAGGAGAACCCAGGCATCCTCTGCTCTAGCCTGAGTCCCCGGCCCGCTCTCCAGGAGACAGCAGTGAGCCTGGCTTCCCTGGCTCCCTGCCATGGTTGGGGGAGTCTAGACCCTCCATTCCCCACCTCTCATCCTCAGGTGCCCTCCCTCTAACACACTGGCCCCAGGGAGAGGCAGTACCCAGGAGGCAGGCAGGCAATGCCCGTGGAATGTGTGTGGGCATCAGAGGGCACGGGCAGGGTGGGGCAGAGGGGGGAACTGGAGGTGCCAGTTAGGTGGCTTTCCGAGCCAGAGGTGGGGGTGTGCCGGGGTTGCAGGGGGCGTGGCCTGTGCTGCCTACCAGTTCTAAGTCACTGTGTGTATATGCGTGTGTGTGTGTGTGTGTGTGTGTGTGTGTGTGTGTGTGTGTGTGTGTGTGGTGTTTGGGATACCCAAGCTTCGAGCACCCTGGACACACACACTCCCTCCCCTTAGCCCCCCCCCCCCCTCCAGTCTTCTCCTTACTGACAATGGCTGTGGTCCTCAACCTCAACTCAGTATTTGAAGAATGACCATAAGGGCAGGAGCTTCCTCAGCCTTTGAGGAGTAGGATTCCAACTGCCCCAGGCTGGAGCCCTAAAAGAGGGTGTTATCTGAGCATTTTGTCCTGGAGTCCCCTCCTCAGACATCCCTGCTGCTCCCTCCCTATGACCACCAACTAGGCGTATTCTTACCCACTGGCCTCTGCAGAGATTCCCTCCTACATACTGGGCCAGGCTGAGGTGAGGGGACCTGGTGGAAACAAGAAAAGTTCTGTCAGTGGCACTCCAGGACTAGGACTCCCGAACCTGTCCCAGTGTCCCAACTCTCTTTGTTCCATTGGGGCTTCCCCTCTAGAATACTCCAAAAGAGCCAACTCCCCCCACACACCCACACTTCTCTGGCTTACTTGTGTAGCTGGGGATAGGTCAGAGGGAACCCTGACCCTGCAGTCCAAACTCCACAGACCACTTTTCCTCCCAGCTCCGGACCCAGATAGCCAGGACCACTTGCTCGACCCTTTCATGGTCCATCTGCAGAGACGTGCCCTTCCATTGGCGGAAGGGGACTTGGACCATCAGATCCACCCTTCAGTACCCCCCGGGGAGTGGAAGAATGCCATCCTTTCTCACCGGAGGGAACCTCGTCTTCTCTGACATTCCGAGTGCAAGACAGGTTCGCTTGCCCGAGACTTTCCCAAATGCTCTCCCCCCAATACTCACCAAAAATCAAGGGCAGATAACCCGGGCTCATCCTCAGTCTGCCTAAAATCTTCCCTTCCCCTTCCCAGGTCACGACTGACTCCCAAGTTGGGGCAGAAGGCTCCCTAGCAAACCCGGCTCGCAGCCGGGCCACCCCCGGAGGAAAAGGACCCCCGAGGCTCCCGACGCCCCCGCCCCCGGCTCACTTCAGCGGAGGACCCCGGCGTCCACGGCCGGAGGGCGGGCGGGCGGGCGGGCGGGCGAGCCGGCTTCCCCGCCTGACTCACCTGGAGGGGAGGGCGGGGGAAGGCAGGCCGCGGAGCCCCGAGGTCCCGGCGTCGGGCGGTCTCGGGGATGGAGCGCCGAGGTGTTAGGGGCTCGCGGTAACGGGGGGCTCCGGGGGGGGGGCACGGCTCTAGGCTGGGACAATCCCGGGGCCTCTCGGAGCCCGCCCGCCCACGTGACCGCCCCAAAATATCCGACACATTTTCTCCCAAACCGCACACTGACTCCGCAGGCGGGGACACGGAAAATATTTTCTTTCTTTTTCTCCCTCCCTACCCCCCCCACCACCTCCCTCCCTGCCCGGCTCCCTCCTCCCCCTCCCGCCCTCGCTCCTCCCTCCCCTGCCGCCTGCCCCTGCCCGGCTCCCTCCTCGGTGCCCTGGGGCTGGGGGCGGGGGGAGTGGATGGGGGGGACTGGGCGGGGCGGCCCAGGACGCCTGGGTCTCTGCCCCTCCCACTTGCTGGGCTTCCGTGGCTCCATCCCCGGAGGCCGGGCAGAGCTGGCAGAGGTCAGCGTCCCGGGCTCCGTGATGCCAACCCTTTCTCTCGGGCGCTTTCTCCTTCGCTGCCATTTGGGGAGACTGAGTTGTCTCCTCCGGCCTCGCTGCGTTCTGCCAGGCCGGCCTCTGGTATCTCTCCCAGGGTAGGCAGTGGGGGACGTGGACACTCCCAGGACGTGGGGTGATGGAGCAGGAGGATGCCCGGGGAGAAGACACTGTCCTCTTTTCTGTTAGCCTTCACCTGTGGGTCAAAGCAGTCCCGTACCCCCACCCCCACCCCGGCCTTCTCAGTCCTATGGCCTAGGAGCAAACTGGTTTAACTCCTGGGGGTTCTGAGGGTGCTGCGAACTGGGTTCACAGACCTCCTCCCTCTCACACTGCCTGCAGTCGGCTCCAGGAGTTAAGGCGCGTGGGTCTTTCGCTGCCAATATTGTCCCCACCTTTAGGCTTGGATTTGGAGGGGGAGAGGCTGGGAGGAGGGTTGAAAGAACATGGGGGGGGGGACTGGGAGGAGCCTTGCGCTGGGTGTGAGGGAGAAAGCCCAGGCGAGGGTGTGTGTCTGGCTCAGCCAGCGAGGCCTGCCTGGCTGCCTGGTAGATGCGCCACGAATGTTGTTGACGCTGGGTCTCTAGAAGCCCAGAGTCAGTGTCTGTGACTGATAGGGACGTCCTCCGACTTCAAAGAAGCCAAGACTGACAGGCTCTCAAACCTAGAGAGGGAAGCCAATAGTTTGACTCCATCCCACAGAGCACAGAGCCAGAGAAAAGTGGAGTCCAGGGTCTATGCATAGAACCGAAGCACTCCCCCACGGGGAAGAGGAGAAAGATCCTTGGACAGGCTGGGCCAGGCACTAGTCCAAAGGACCATCCCCAGCAGCACTCCCAGGGTGGCCAGCACCTGGGGAATGGGCTCCTCAGTCACATCACATTTTCCACCCTGGCATTACTCAGCTCTGGTCTTGCTGCTACCCTAGGGGCCAGGCATCCTCCTCCCGGGAAAGACTTCTTTGGGTAGCCACTATCAGGTGAAAGAGGGTTGGGGGGGGGGCGAGAAGAGGCATGCCATGGCTACCCCAGGAGACCAGAGACGTCATGGGGGTGCAGACAAGCGCTCCTTTTCACTCCAGGGCTGGGAAGAGCTGGGAATAGGTACTCCAGGGTTCTGTCCCCAGGTGGCCTGGCTGCTGTTGACTTTGCTGGTTACCCTGGGAGCAGCTCTTAGCAATGTGGGAGGGGTGCGTGTCAGGGAGTTGGACCCTGGCATTGAGGCTGGGGTGGGCTGGTGAGCTGCCTGTGTGGCAGGGATCTTGCCAGGAGGCTGCGACTTTAACCCCTCCTGCCCTGCCCTGGTGGTGGCTGGCGGAAGGAGGGGCGGGCCCAGCTGCGGTTTGGGAATGTGGCCCTAATCCCCCTCCCCACCCCACCCCAGCACATCTGTACTTGGTTTACAGTGAATGAGTCTCCTGTCCTGGTGAACCAGGCTTGGGCACCATTCCCTTCCTGCCCAGGCACTGGGACACAGACGCAGGCACCACCCTGCTCAGCTCTCTCCACCAGCTCTCCCTTCCCTCAGTTCTTCCCTTCACCTTTAGAGGATTTCAGGGCCTTGACCCAGAGACCAAGTAAGCATTGGAGCTCCGAGACTGCAGCTTGGGGTAGCGATGGGAATGGAGAAGTTAATGGTTCCTGCCTTCCCCCTTTGTCTTAATTTGTCGATATGTCTCTCTTTGTGGCCGGCGTTTGTTCATTTATCCACCCTGGTTACTATAACTAATTACGTACTTGAAATTTCCTTGTTGTAGCCAAAGACTAGAGTGAGAGATGGAGAGATGATGTCCAGGAATATTTGCCCGGTACCAACCTCTCTCATCAATAATTGTCTCTGCCCCTAACCAAGACCCAACCGCTGGGGTTTGTAACAGAAGCAGTTAGCCACAGCAGGCAGGGCCTGGTGACAGAGGCCTGTAATCCCAGCTACTCAAGAGGTTGAGGCAGGAGACTCACACATTTAAGCCTTGGGGCTGGAGAGATGACTCAGCAGTTAAGATCACTTACTTGCTACTCTTGCAGAGGGCCAGGGTTCAATTTTCAGCACCCACACAGAGGCTCACAACCATCTATACAACTCTGCCCTCTTATGATCTCTTTGGGGACCAGGCACTCATACAGGCAGGCAAAACACTTATGCCTACAAAGTAAATTTAAAAAGCTTAGAGAGAGAGAGAGAGAGAGAGAGAGAGGGGGGGGGGCCAGCTTGGGGAAATTAGTGAGATAGTGTCTCAAAAAAAAAAAAAAAGGAGAACCAGGGCTGGCTAGCTCATTTTTTTGGTACAGCACTTGGTTAGCAGTATAAAATCCTAGGCTCAAGTCCCAATAATACAAAGTTAAATACACAGCAGACTGAGGAGTTCAAATGCTCCCCTTCCTCCATTCCCCATCTTGCAACTGGGTCAACTTCTGTCCAGGATTTCCCTCTTCGTCCTGGTGGAGGGGACTCAGCTCCCTTCTCTTTCCCTGAGGCCAAGCCTATTTCCAGGCTTTGCTGTATTGGTAGGTTCTCCATTAGCTCACTGTGGCAGGTCCAGGAAGTGATATCCTGGGGGTCCTAGGATCATGCTTCTTCCTTTGCTACCCCCTTTTTAAAAAATGCTTATTATTTTATGAGTGTGTATGTATGTGTGTGTGTGTGTGTGTCTGAGTGTATGTAAGTGCACTGTGTGTGTTCAGTGACAGTGAAGGTCAGAAGAGGACATTGGGCAGCTGGTGGTGGTGGTGGTAGTGGTGGTGGTGGTGGTGGTGGTGGTGGTGGTGGTGGTGGTGGTGGTGGCAGCGGTGCACACCTTTAGTCCCAGCACTCGGGAGGCAGAGAAAGGCAGATTTCTGAGTCTGAAGCCAGCCTGGTCTACAGAGTGAGTTCCAGGACAGCCAGGGCTACATGAAGAGACCTGTCTTGAACAAACTGAAAAAGAAGAGGGCATTTGGATCCTCTAGAGTGGAATTATAGCCTGTTATACTATGTGGGTGCTGGGAACTGAACCCAGGTCCTCTGGAAGAGCAGCAAGTTATTCCCAGCTGCTGAGCCACCCTTTCCAACCTGCATAACAGAGCAAAGAGCAAGAGTAGCTACAGGGCGAAGATTCAGGAATGTCTTCCTGGCCCTGTCTTTACCCTGTTACCCCACCCCTACCTTTCACCCTTGTCCCTTCCCACCAACATCAAGACACTGAGTGGGTCATTTTCTCATGCTCAGTCTGGTCCTGCAGGCATGTCCCATGTCACACTCAGAGATTGCTGGCAGATGTCTGTGGGGGCTGGGAGAAGCTGGGTTACAATCCCCAAGGACATCATTAAGGCACAGAAGTACTAGAGGGCCTTGGAGACCAGGGCACCAAGGGAGAACATGATGAAAACATGTTTTGTACAACACGTGTCCTTCCCTTATCCCTCCTCCCCTCCTTTGCCCACCTCCTCCTTCCAGGTGCCCAGTGCGAAGGCTGGTGCTGGCCCTGCCTCAGTGATTGTTCAGTTTTACCCTTGTACCGGGTCTGTCTGTGCTCGCCAGCTGGTTGGCTCCGATGATGTGTAAGTTTGTGTGTGGAAGGTCCTCACCAGCCCCAGGGCTGTCCGGATCTCTGTGTAGAATAACGCCTTGGTTTTGAAGCATAACATTTAGGGCTGCTCTGCACTGCTCTAAGAATTTCTTTCCTAGCAGACACCATTCATGAATTCAGCAAATTCGGATTGAACAGACTATGTGCTAAGCAGTATGCTAAGCCCTGGGAATACTTATATATGGTCCCTGCCCTTGTTGGCTCGAAGGCTGCTGGAGGTGTCAGGTGTTAACTAACTAGGGCAATCGGACCGAGAAGTGCTGCAGGAAGAAGGGTGTGTTTACACCCAGCCAGCTTTCTGGGAAGAAGAAAGGGAGAGAGGGGGGTAACGAAAGAATATGTTCAAAGATCCTGGGACCGAGGTCTGAGATCTCAATCATATCACGCTGATAAAAATAAGAGGGGGTCCCTATTCCTATGCCACCCCCGTGTCCAATACGCCATGAAGAAGGGACAGTAAAAGCCTCCTCGTGGCCAAAGCTGATCCTAGGACACATGGTAATGCTGTGCTGGAATGACTTCGTGTGTTCCTTCTCCTTGTCCTAAAGGGTGAAACCGAGACACAGAAAGGGAAGAATTACAGGCTTAGGCTTGAGATTACCATACAGAAATCAAGGCTCCAAATTGACAAATTCTCCAGCATGAAGAATCTTGCGTTTGCCTGGCTGGAGCCTCCTGGGGAGAAAGCTTTCTCCTCCCTGTACACTCCGCCTCCTGCAGATCCAGCCCTGACCTGCCCTACTCCCTGGAGCTACCATGTCTGCCTCCACAGTCCATGCAGTGTGGATGAGGTGAGCGCTCCAGGTGTCTGCCAGCAGCGCGTAGGCGGGTGCAGCTGTCTATTTTGCACAGAACCTGCCTAGGGGAGGGAGGATCTTCTCTCTCCTCCTCCATCCATTGCCCAGGTACCCAAGTTCTAAGGGTCTTCCTTCAACTGCTTCTTTTTAATTCAGTGCTTGGGATCAGACCCAGGGCCTTGTAAGTGTTTGGTAAGGGCTTCAGCATGGACCTACATACCAGTTGCTCAGGTTCTTCCTTCTGAAGAAAAGAGTGGAAGGCCCTCTGGAGGAGGGAAAGGGCCTCTCTGTGGCCATGCCACCTCTGGAGGTGGCAGAGGTCATGGGACCAATGGGGTTAAGCTCCATCCCTGCTCTGACCTACTTTTCTACCTGTGCCCACATCCCCTGAGGCCAGGCTGTTGGGTGGGGCCAACCTGGCACCCCTGCACCCACACCTGGGACTTCCCCTGATTGGAAACTCCCAGGACCCAGGCCTCCTGCCTGCTCTGCCAACTCCCACCAACAGCCTGGGTTCAGCTCACCCATCCCCTGTCAGATCTCTGCCAGTCTCCTGCCAAACTACATCTAGATACCCAAACCAAGGGACCCCAACCCTGTGGGTCCACCTGTTACAGTCCCCTTTGATATCTGGCTGCCTGCCATCTGAAGTTTTTTTTTTTTTAGGAAAAGATGTGGGGAGGGAGGGGACTTGCAGGAAGCTGCCCTTTGTTGAGCACTTACTGTGTGCCGACATACTCTCATGTACATAATCTCATTTAATCCACACCAATGGGATCCAGAGAGCTCACAGTTACCATCCTCAGTCTATAGACGAGGGAGTGAGGACACAGCCGAGCCAAGATGAGAACCCGGGTATTGGCAGTCTAAGCTCTCGCGGTCATAGCCGACGTTCTGTGCCAGTTATAGCCTCCCACTCCTCTCTCCACGGGACAAGAGACTTGGGAACTAAGTACGACCTAACGCAGCAAGCATTTATTAAGCATCTTATAGACACCAGGCACTGACAGGTGCCAGAAATAAAGAGGTCACTGTCCCCAGGGTCTGTGGGAGAGATGTGTATATGGACTAGGACATGTCTAACTCCAGGGTCCCGAACGAGCCTTGGATTTGCTATGTAGCCTTAGATGACCTTGAACGTCTGGTCCTGAATGCAGAGTTACGGGCATGCAGCACCCGTTTATGTGGTGATAGAGACCAGAAGGAAAGCCGGGCGGTGGTGGCGCATGCCTTTAATCCCAGCACTCGGGAGGCAGAGCCAGGCGGATCTCTGTGAGTTCGAGGCCAGCCTGGGCTACCAAGTCAGTTCCAGGAAAGGCGCAAAGCTACACAGAGAAACCCTGTCTCGAAAAACAAAAACAAAAACAAACAAACAAACAAACAAACAAAAAACAGAAGGAACCCAGGGCTTTATATATGCCAAGTGAGCAGTCTACCAGCAGTCATATTCCCCAGCACAGGAAGAGTATTGTGTATGTGTGTATGTGTGTATGTGTGTGTGGTGTATGTGTATGTGTGGGTATGTATGTGTGTATATATGCATATGTGTATATATGTGTGTGTATGTGTATGTGATATGTGTATGTGTGCTATGTGTGTGTATAAATGTGTGTGTGTGTGTGTGTGTGTGTGTGTGTGTGTGTGTGTGTGTGTGTGTGTTTCAAGACAGGGTGTCTCTGTGTAGCTCTAGCTGTCCTGGAACTCTCTCTGTAGACCAGGCTGGCATGGAACTCACAGAGATCCACCTGCCTCTGCTGGAATCAAAGGTGTGCACCTCCACCGCCTGACTCCCATTCTGTGTTTTTAAAACAGAGTCTCTCAATGACCTGGCGCTTCCCAGGTAGGTTAGGCTGGCTGGCCAGTGGGTTCCAGGGGTACAGCTGTCTCTGCCTCCCCAGTACTGGAATTATAAGCACGCACCACCACGTGCTGGGGACCAGACTCAGGTCTTTGTGCTTGCATGGCAAACCTTTAACTAAACAAGCTGGATCCTCAACCTCCTTTTCCATTCGTCCTGCTTAAGCACCTAGTGTTTCTAAACAACTCAATTTTTTTTTTTTTTTTACTTACTGTATAGCTCAGGCTAGCCTCAAACTCATAATCTCCCTGCCTCAGTTTCTCAAGGGCAAGCATCCCATGGGATTACATTTGCAGTCATACCTGGCTCCATTTTCCTTGTTTCTCGGCTTGGTAATAGAACAGTAGTGTAACTCTTTTCTGTCAAAAGAGTTACAAAATTTTTGCTCAACTCTTCTGTGAGACTTTTTTTTTTTTCACTTTTAAAATTTTTATGTGTATAGGCTGTTTGTCTGCATGTATGTGCACCATGTGTGTACCTGGTGCCCACAGAGGCCAGAAGAGGGTGTTGGATGCCCTGGGATGGGAGTGACAGACAGTTGTGAGCCACCATGTGGATGCTGGGAACTGAACCCGGGTCCTCTGGGAGAGCAACAAGTACTCTTAACCACTGAGCCATCTCTCCAGCCCCTTTGCACATTCTTGAGCATGACAGTTTTTGGAGAATAGTGGCCTGAGTCCAACCATATGTTCAATTTTCTTTTCTTTCCTTTTTTTTTTTTTTTTTTTTTTTTTTTTGTTGGTGTTGGTGTTGGTTTTAGTTTTGCTTCGTTGGAAGCAGGGTTTGGGGTATGTACCACAAACTGACTTCGAACAGGCAGTGTATACTCCTGCCTCAGCTCCCAAATGCTGAGATTACAAGCATGTGCCACCACATCCCTCAGGTTCAGTTCTATCAGACAATGCCAAGCGGTTTACCAGATGGTTATATTAGTCGGCTAGTACCTATAATCCTGTAACTGTGGAGGTCAAAACAGGGGGTTCAGAAGTTCAAGGTCATTAGCTACATAATGATTTTGAAGCTACCTAAACTACAGAAGACCCTGTCTCAAAAAACAAAAACAAGTTAAAAAATAGGTAACAATAAGTTCTAACAGGGTCAAGAGTAGCAACAAGAAGCCCCCAGACTTGTTATCTCAAACCATCTGTGGCTATTCCTTTTTACTTGAGTAAAATCCAAGTCCCTGCAAGCGGTTGGTGCTCACGCCTTTAATCCCAGCACTCTGGGAGGCAGAGACAGGGGGTCTCTGTGATTTCGAGGCTATCCTGGTCTACAGAGTGAGTTTCAGGACAGTCACAAATGTTACACAGAGAAACCCTGTCTCGAAAACACAAAAGAAAACAGAAGATCCAAGTCCCTACCTTGACTCTCAAGCCCTCCTTGGTGAGGCCTCTCCACCTTAACCCCTGACCTGTGTCATCAGGAGTCTTGCACTCTGTGGAATGCTCTCCCCTTGGAAATTTCCATGGCTTGTTGTCTCACTTCCTTCCAGTCTTGCCCCAAGATATCTTTCATTAGGATTGCAATCTCCAATAAGAATAAGGGAGCCCCCAGATTTGATCTCCAGCACCACATTAAAGAAGGTGAGCAGGCAGAAGACAGGCTTATAACCTTCCCTCCCCTTCCCTCGACTCCCCTCCTCTTCCCTTTCCTTCCTTCCCCTTTCCTCCCCTCCCCTCCCCTCCCCTTTCCTTCCCCTTTCCCTTCCCTCCCCTCCTCTCCCCTCCCCTCCCCTCCCTCCACTTTCCCCCTCTCTTCCTCTTCTTTTCCCTGTATTTTACATATTATTGTTGGGGTGCTCACTCATGCCACAGCGTAGTATGAAGGTTGTAAAACAGCTTGTGGGAGTTGACTCCCTTCTTGGTGGTGAATGTCAGGTCTCCAGGCTTGCAGGCCAGAACTTTACTGGCTAAGCCATTTCTCCAGCCCTTCTCTCTTTTATTTATTTTGTGGATTTATTTATTTTTATGTGTATGAGGGTTCTGCTTGCATGTATATTGTTGTACCACACGCATATCTAATGTTCACATGATTCAGAAGAAGGCATCAGATCTCCTGGTACTGGAATTCCAGATTGTTATGAGCCATGTGAGTGCTAGGAACTGGACCCAGGTCCCCAAAAGAGCAGAAACTGCTCTAAATTGATACCCCATGTCTTCTGCCGGCTCCTCTTCTTTAATGTGGTGCTGGGATCAAATCTGGGGGCTCCCTTGTTCTTTTTATGTTTTTGTTTGTTTGTTTGTTTGCTTTTCGAGACAGGGTTTCTCTGTGTAGTTTTGGTGCCTGTCCTGGATCTCGCTCTGTAGACCAGGCTGGCCTCGAACTCACAGAGATCCACCTGGCTCTGTCTCCCGAGTGCTGGGGTTAAAGGCATGTGCCACCACAGCCTGGCCAGGCACCCTTATTCTTACCTGGTTATTTTAGGCTCGTTCAGTCTCAGACAGCCCCTCTCCTCTGCCAGGGCTTGGCAACTTGCCCAGAATCCTTAAGGACCATCCAGCCAAACTGTTGGGGTGCTGTCTAGGTTCCCCTCTGTGAACCACTTTTATCCGATGTTCCTATGACAATGAGAATAACTACTCACGCTCTGAAATGCTGACTTATCGACCTGTTGGGCTCTTGTCCCCACCCTGCACTACTCCTTACTTTTATGGGCCCTCCCTAACAGGGGAAATTCAGCTATCTAGTCCACTCCAGCATCCAGCCCTGATCCATAACAGGCCAGCAAATAATAGCTGTCCAAGCCAGTTGTTGGTTTCTCATAGACAGCCAGGCACCCCCACACCCACACTCCGGACTCGCTCACTCTAGAAACTCCCAGAACCCAGGCATCTTTAACAGGCCTATCATCTCCAGCAGCATCCCTGACTCAGTCCCCTGGAGTGCTTCTACTGCTGGGCTGCCTCCCTGAGGCCCCTGGGAGCTTATGGAGAACCTGAACCCTAGTTCTGGCCCACAGGGCTAGAGAGACTCCGGCAGGTATCCAGGCCTAAAATTGCTAGAAATTCCTTGTGATTGAATAGAGGGAAGGAAGGTAAGACCGGTTCATTCCAGCCGAAGGAACAGTGTGAACAAATGACTGCTGGCTGGCATGAAAGTGCACATCCTAGCCGGGCAGCGGTGGCACACGCCTTTAATCCCAGGTGGATCTCTGTGAGTTCGAGGCCAGCCTGGTCTACAGAGAGAGATCCAGGACAAGCACCAAAACTACACAGAAAAAAAACCCTGTCTTGAAAAAAAAACAAAAAAAGAAAGAAAGTGCACATCCCATTTGAGGTATGGTCCTGATCTGGTCTGGGTAAAGGACCATCAGCAGAAGGGAGGGTGGATGAAAGTGTTGTCAGATCTAGAAGAGAATGGCCAGGTGGAGAGGTCTGAGCTCCCTACAGGATCAGCAAGGCTCAGAGTTTCTTAGACTTAATCCTGCTCCCCACAGATCCACCCAGCCCTCCCTTCTACCCAGCCCCCAGCCTGCCTGATCCTGCCGCCAAATGGACTTCTCTCTGGGCCTACGCTTGGGGCCTCGGAACAAGAAGGCCACCTACCAGGAGCCCCCTCCGCCCTCTGGGCATGGGCCTCCAGCCACCTCTCCCTGCTTGTCCTGCCCCCCTTCTTCTGTTTGTGCCTGCCCCAGCTGCCCCAGCTGCCCCCCTCCCAGCTGCCCCTGCTCTGCTTGTCCCTCGTATCCAGGTCCCTGCCCTTCCTGTCCAGGTCTCCCGGGCCCACCCTGCACCTGCTCTTGCCCTCCTTGCTCTGCCTGCCCTCCCTCAACGTGTCCCCATTCTTACTGCGTCCCCTGCTCAAGTCCGCCTGTGACCTACTGCCACCCCTCACCTTGCCTGGTTTACCCTTGTTCCACAACCCAGACCGCCTGTCGGAGGAGCTCCCACCTGGGCTGCGGTAGCGGCTGCAGCTGTGGCCGTGGTACTGCTTGGAGGCCTCGGGACTCCACAGGCGGCTGCAGTTTCTGCTTCAGGAGACAGAGGGCTTCTCAGGGGCTCTGTCTGATCATCTAGGCCGAGAGGATGTGTCCCATGGAAGATGGTTCTGCTGCTACTGGCATTACTTCCTCAGACAGAAGCTCTGCGTAGAGTGAAGAGGGAGTCAGGTGGACACCCCCTCCCCCAAGTCCTGAACGGGACAGGGGCCCAACCCTTGGATACTAGTTTCTGGTTGTGCTCCTGCTGGTTCCAGAACCTCTTCCTCTGCACCTTCTGGAAAGGGTCCTCAGAGCCTTCCTTGCAGCCCTTAAGGTAAGCATGTCCATGGCTCCTTCCGCCCCACTCAGCCTCCAGTGGAGACCTTTGCGTATCTCCTTTGCAGTTCACATGGATATGAAAGGCTCCTCTTCTAGAGGATGGGCAAAGATGCTCTGTCCAGAGGCCATTCCTGACTCTGGACCTCCATCCATACTCCTGATTATCTCAGAGTCTCTGGCCTCCTAACCTCTCTTCTTCAGCCCGACAAAGGAGGCTGGCAGTCCTTGGACCAGAAGAGACTGCTGAGCAGAGGGCTCTTGGTTTCTCCCTCCCCTGGGATAGCTTTGACATCCTTCCTGGTCTTTTGTGTCCTCCAGGAACCTTCTGCCCGGATGTTTTGTGTTGGAAATTTCTAAGCGCTCACTTAGCCTCGTGACCTCAATCTTGCTGCAGTAATCTTGTCTCTGTCTGAGACAGCCATGCTCATCTATCCTGGGGAAGAGGGGAGCTGGGGACCCTTCTCTCAGGCTCCCAGTGGTCCTACTCACACATAGACTTGTACTTGTATGATCCCTATTGGGGTAGAGAAGAGAGATTCAAATACCTCAGAAAGGGAGGTGCTTTCTGGATTTGGGTGGGTTGTGTTTTTTGTTGTTGTTGTTTTGGTTTTGTTTTTGTTTTTCTGGAACTAAGAACCTAACCCAGGACCTTGTGCTTGCTAGGCAAACACTCTACTACTAAGCTAAATCCCTAACCCTGAGACAGAGTTTTATATAGCCTTATGAACTCACTGTATAGCCAATGTTAGCCTTAAGCGTCTACTCTTCCTGCCTCTACTTCTCAAGGGCTGGGATTATAAGCATGTGCCACCACACCTAACTCTCCCTTTCAATTTACCTCAGCTCTCAATCCTCCTCCTCCTTCTCTTTTTTCCTTACATTTTTATCTAATGGGCGTGGACACTGCCATGCCACCGTTGGAGGCCAGAGGACAGTTTCTGGGAGCCAGTTCTCCCCTTTCACCCCGTAGGACACAGGATTAAACTCAGGGTCTCAGTCTGGGCAGCAAGTGCCTTTACATGCCAAGCCATTTTGTGAGCCCAATCTCTGGTCTCTGTCTTTGTCTCCTCTGGGTTTCCTTTTCTCTTTGTTTCATTCATTCATCTTTCTTTCTTCTTTCCTTTTTCTTGTTTTTGACTCTAGCCCAAGCTGCCTCAGTCTCCCTGGTACTGGGGTTATAGATGTGTACCACTGTGCCTAGTGGATTCACAGAGGACTTCGAAATTCGGGAATTGCGATACCATCACCCGAGTCCCACAGATGGACCTGAGCATCACTAACTGTGACAGAGCCAGTCACTGTTTGTCCGATGTCACGATGCAGTCTGAAGCATTTGGTGTCGCCTAGAAAAGATTCTGGCCGAAAGAAACAGACAACCTGCTCAACGTGAAATAAATCAAACCCCCATTGCTCATCACGTGTGTGCATGGTCATGAGTGTGCAGGTGCTCATGCTCATGGAAACCAGAGATTTGTTCCTTACAGCAAGGTCCACCTCAAAAAAAAACAAAACAAAACAAACAAACAAACAAACAAAAAACCTTTGAGACAAGGTTTCTCCATGTAGCTCTGGCTGTCCTGGAACTCATTCTGTAGACCAGGCTGGCCTTAAACTCACAGAGATCTGCCTGTCTTTGACTCCCAAGTGCTGGGATTAAAGGCGTGCGCCACCACCACCCAGCTGATTTTTTTTTTTTTTTAAATAAATCACAGTCTTTTGCTAGGTCCTGTCTCTGCATCCTCAGCTCTGAAATTACACTCTTGCCACCATGTCCACAGTTTTCGCAGAGGTTCGGAGAACTGAATTCATATCAAGTTTAAATGCCAAGCAAGTGCTTTACCTACTGAACCAACTCCTCAGCCCCCTCTTTAATGAGAAATACAGGAGATGGAGAAACAAACGACACAAGAAGGAAGTAACTAGACTCTGGTAAAATGTGGACGATTTTAAGAAAATCTGACCCAGTTACCTAGATAAGTCAATAGCTGTGGGGAAAATGAGAAGAGACTTAAAACAGAACTGCAGAGCTGAGGGCAGACTTCAGTGTTAGCGCCCAGTGACCCACGAGGGTGGGAGGGTATAGACGACCACACCGGAACTTGGGGATCTCTTTTTGTTCAAGATTTGGGGGTGCCAACCATCAAAAGATATTTCAGAAGTTGAGAACATTTAGATGTAGACTGGGTTGTAGTTTTTGTTTTTGAGACAGGGTCTAATGAATTATGCATGCAGCCCTGGCTGGCCTGGAACTCACTATATAGATCAAGTCGGTCTTGAACACACAATGATCTGCCTGCCTCTGCCTCTCCAGTTCTGGATGAAATGTGTGTGTCACCATTCCCAGTTTGTGTTCTACTGCTCTTTCTAAAATTTACTTAACATTTACCGTGTGTGTGTGTGTGTGTGTGTGTGTGTGTGTGTGTGTGTGTGCGTGTGCACACACACACAATGAATGTGGAGGTCAGAGGATATTTTTCAAGTCTGTTCTGTTCTTTCCTTCCACCAAGTGGGTCTTGGGGATCAAACTGAGGATGTCAGGCAGGGTGGCAAGCAGTCAACCCTTTGAGCCATCCCACTGCCCTGGATTGAGTTTTTTGTTTGTTTTATTTTGTTTCTGAGACAGGGTTCCTCTGTGTAGCAACCCTGACTGTCCTGGAACTCATTCTGTAGACCAGGCTGGCCTTGAACTCAGAGATCCATCTGCCTCTGCCTCCCAAGTGCTGGGTTAAGGGCGTGCACCACCACTGCCCAGCTGGACTGAATTTATTTTTTTTGTTGTTGTTTTATTTTTTGTTTTGTTTTGTTTTTCAAGACTGGGTTTCTCTGTGTAGTTTTTGGTGCCTGTCCTGGATCTCGCTCTATAGACCAGGCTGGCCTTGAACTCACAGAGATCTGCCTGGCTCTGCCTCCCAAGTGCTGAGATTAAAGGCGTGTGCCATCACCGCCACCCAGCTTGGACTGAGTGTTTATGATGCCAAGAAATCAGTGCTAGTTCGTTAGATATAAGTGTGGCCCTGAGGCTATCTCCTAACATTGATACAGAAGTGTGGAATAAAACAACCTCCTTAATTTGAAATGTCTCAAAGGAGAAAACAGAAGAAGTAAGAGTCACAGACGCTATAATGTTGAATTAAATATGTATGGGCTCACAGAATTATGTGTTCCACATTTGAGTATGTTTGAACACTTTAATAATAAAAATTCGAAATGAAACTGCGCTGGTAAATTGATTTCTAGCAACTCTCCGAGCATTTCTCCCTGAAAGCCAGGATTTCCTCATGGCTTCTCACACAGATCCTAGCCCTGCCTGCTCCATTAGAAGGCTGGTAAACTGCACAGACAGGCCACTCTATCCTCTAGTCACTTGCTAGCAAATTTCCCAACAAGATCTTTTGCAGTTGTACCTCACAGTCCAAGGGGTCACAGCAATCTTAAGAGTATATTTTGAACAGATCCTACAATAATCCAAAATAATGTAGGGACTGGAGAGATGGCACAGTGGTTAAGAGTGCATACTGCTCTTGCAGAGGACCCACATTTGGTTACCAGCATCCACATGGCAGTTCACAACCTTCTGTAACCTAGATTCCAGAGGCTCTGATGCCCTCTTCTGGCACCTCAGGGAACTACATGCATATGGTAGGCATATAAACATACATATAGGCACACATAAAATCAAAATAAACAAATAAATTATTTTGTTTTGTTTTGAGACAGGGTTTCCCTGTGTAGTCCTGGCTGTCCTGGAACTCACTATGTTTTTCAGGTTGGCCTCGAACTCAGAGATCTTCCTGCCTCTGTCTCCCAAGCCACCATGCCTGGTTAGTAAATCTTTTTTCCTTCCTTCCTTCCTTCCTTCCTTCCTTCCTTCCTTCCTTCCTTCCTTCCTTCCTTTCTTTCTTTCTTTCTTTCTTTCTTTCTTTCTTTCTTTCTTTTTCTTTCTTTCTTTCTTTCTTTCTTTCTTTTTTCAAGACAGGGTTTCCTTATGTAGCACTGGCTGTCCTGGAACTCAATTTGTAGACCAGGCTCACAGAGATCCTCACCTCCAGAGTGCTGGGACTAAAGGTGTGCACCACCATTGCCCAGCATAATAAATCTTAAAACAAAACAAAAGTAGGTTATGGTGTAGCTTTTAATCCCAGTATTCAGGAGGCAGAGGCAGGCAGATATTTGTGAGTCTACATAATGAATTTCAGGACAGTCAGTGATACAATAAGACTCTGTCACACTAATTAACAGATTATTGGCTGGCAAGATAGCTCAAGAAGCAAAGCTTCTTGCCATCAAGCCTGATGACCTGAGTTCCATCCCTGGAACCCACATGGTTGAAGGACAAAATTGACTCATTGGAAATTGTCCTCTGACCTCCAAAAAGGAATTAAATTCACCAGGCCTGGTGGCGCAGATCCCAGAACTAGATAGGCAGAGGCAGGCAGAGCTCTGTGAATTTGAGGCCAACCTGATCTACACCGTAAGTTCCAGGCAGCCAGGGCCACATAGTAGTGAGACCTTGTCTCAAAAATAAATAAAATTGTTAACAAATTGTTTCTCCTGATTAAACCTCAGATCCTTCCACCCTATATTCTTCAAGGTTTTGAACAGACATAATCAACAGTTACCAATAGCTTATGCAGGTACCACACCCATTTCATCTTCCCAGGAACTGTGTGAGGATGAAGCCGTCGACCTGATTCCTGCTTCACCTCTTACCATGGACCTCTGGACAAGCTACTTCTACCTGGGGCCTAATAGCACCTGCCTTATGGATTATTTTGACAGTTAAATGAGATCTGTCATCTATAGTAGTTGGCCAAGGATTTTTTTTTCAGTGTTAGGGATCAAAGGCTCTCATTCATGGTAGGCAAATGTTCTATCACTGATCTACATAATCCATGGGTAACATTATAAAAGACAGGTATGGTCCCTGTGGGTGTGAAATGTGTGCAGGGCTGCATCTGCAAATAGGGCTTCCCACAACTGGAGGTGTTATGCTTGCTATGGGGACATCTCTGCAACCAGGTGTGAGCAGAGTGATGTATATAAACCTGTATTTGGTTTGGTTTTTTTCAACCCTGACCCACTTGCCACATTTCTTCTATGAAATATGTAACTGAAAATGGAAATTTTAGATTTGATTTTAAGAAAGAAAGAGTGTGCCTTTAATTCCAGCACTCAGGGGGCAAAAGCAGAGCGATCTCTGAGTTCAAGGCCAACCTGGTCTACAGAGCTTCCAGGGCTGTTACACAGAGAAATGCTGTCTCAAAAAAAAAAAAAAAAAGAAAGAAAGAAAGAAAGAAAGAAAAGAAAGGAAGACCTGAAGAGAAGACTCGGTACTTAAGAGGACCCAGGGTCAGTTCCCAGCACCCACATGGTGTCTAACAATTATCTGTAACTCCAGTCCCGGGGCTCTGACACCCTCTTAGGCCTGCACAGACACTGAACACATAGTAAACAGGAAGAAAAGGCAGTTGGCTCCTGAGAGGTTGAGGCAGGACCGTCTGGGCTACAGAGTGATCCCTGCTTAAAATTAATGAACTAAATTTTTTGTTTCATTTTTGTATTTCGTTTTTGTTTTCCAAGACAGGGTTTCCCTGTGAAGCTCTCGCTGTCCTGGAACCACTCTGTAGACCAGGCTCGCCTAGAACTCAGAAATCTGCCTGCTCTGCCTCCTGAGTGCTGGGACTAAAGGCGTGCACCACCACACCTGGCAGCTAATAAATTTTTAAAGCCAGGCATTGCTGGATATAGTGGCAGGTGGCTAAGACTTTGAGACTAGCCTGTCTACAATGCAAGTTCCAGACCGGCCAAGGCTGCATACTGAGACCCTATTCCCCCACCAAAAAACAATATAGAGGAGAGATGGCTCAGAGGTTAAGAGCATTGGCTGCTCTTCCAGAGGACCTGGGTTTGATTTATCTGACACCCTTTTCTGAACTTTGTGGGCACTTCATGCACATGGTGCACAGATAAACATGCAGACAAAACACTCATACACATAAAATAATAAAATCATATATATACATATATGTGCACGCACGTGCGCGCGCGCACACACACACACACACACACACACACACACATCCTTCTGGCATCTGAGGCAAATAGTTTGCCAGCTGAGATGGGGTCTTGCTCTGTAGTACAACCAATCTTACAGGCCTGAACAGATGTCTCAGAGGTTAAGAGTATTTACTTCTCTTTTCCAGGGGACATGGGTTTGGTTCCCAGCACCCATATCAGGCAACATGTAACCACCTGTAACTCCAGGTCCAGGGACTCCAAAGCCTTCTGGCCTCCAAACGTAACTGCACACAGGTGGCACACATAAACTCCTGAAGCCTCATACACACACATAAATAAAAATAACAAATAAAAATTTAAACAACAACAAGAAGTACATATACTCAGAGATTGGGCACATAATTATTATCCGATAAATATTAACTGTTAACATGGACCAGGACTTTCTACAGTAATTTACATGGATTAAATTATAAATTCGTGTGAAAATTACCTGTGAATAATTAGTGTATTTATTACATCGTCATTGGCTGCTTTAGTTATTGGGCATACAGATGGAGAAAAGAAATGCCAGTCTATAGGGAGAAGTAACAAGTAAGTAAACAGAAAACTCAGTCACCGGATGGCGATAAGTGCTATGGAGAAGAAACAGCAGAGAAGGAAAGACCGAAGGAAAGCAGATCTCGGAGCTGCTGCTGCTGAATTCCAAGCTCTTGGGAGATGGAGGCGTGAAGGTCAGGAGGTCAAGGTTAATTTTGGCTACATCCTGAGTAGAAGGCCAGTCTGGGCAACACAAGACCTCGCCTATAAAAACAAATGTTGTCACACACACCTTTAATCCCAGCACTCGGGAGGCAGAGACAGGCAGATAGATCTCTGTGAGTTCCAGGCCAACCTGGACTACAGAGTGAGTTCCAGGACAGCCAGGGTTGTTACACAGGGAAACCCTGTCTCGAAAAATCAATCAATCAATCAATCAATCAATCAATCAATCAGTAAGTAAATAAGCCAAAAGGGACGGGGCTAGGGATGTGGTTCAGTTGATAGAGTTCCTATCTAGCACATATAAGGCTCAGCACTCAGGATCATAAGGTTCAAGATCAAATTGGGCTACAAACTTTAGGCCTGGGGATTCATGAGAACCTGTCTCCCAAACAAAGGAGGGAGAGATCTGGAAGAGCCCAAGAGCAATTGTTGCTTTCGCAGAGGACCAGAGTTTGGTTCTCAGCAAACACATGGCTTTTCACAAGTGTCTGTAACTCCAATTTCAGGGGATCTGACACTTTTTCTGACCTCTGTGGACACTAAGCACTTGCATCATACACAGACATACATGAAGGCAAAACAAAATTAAACGGGGAACTCCCCACAAAACAAAAAAAAAAAACTGTTTTGTGAAAAAGAGAATGACAAGAATGACTTCTTTGTTTGCTTGTTTTTTTAATTTTTAAAAAAGATTTATTTTATTTTAAAATGTATTTATAACCAGGCATGGTGGTGAACACTTTTAATCTCAACACTCAGGAGGCACAGGCAGGTGGATTTCTGTGAGTTCGAGGCCAGCTTGGTCTACAAAGTGAGTTCCAGGACAACCAGGGCTGTTACACAGAGAAACTCTGTCTCAAAAAAGCAAAAATAATAATAATAATAATAATAATAATAAAATTTTTAAAATGTATTTACTTTTTTATGTGTATTAGTGTGAGCCTAAGTGATTGTATGCATACTACTTTCATGCAGGTGCCTTCACAAGTCAGAATAGGCCAGTCAGATTCCCCTGGAGTTGCTGGAGTTACAGGTAGTTATGAGTCATGTACTGGATGTGGGTACTGGGAACTAAACTCTTAGTCCTCCGCAAAAACAGCAAGTGCACTTAATCTGTTAATCACTGAACATTCTCTCTACCCATCGTCATCATCATCATCATCATTATATTTTTTTGGAGGGGACAGGATCTCATTCTAGTCTAGTAGTCCTGGAACTTACTATGTAGCCCAAGTTGATTTTAAACTCTCAGTAATTCTCCTGCCTCAGCCTTCCAAGTGCAAGGATTACCTAAGCCACCATGCCATGGTAGGAAGTCTTCTCCAATAACGTGACATTTGAAAAGAAAACTTGAAGAGGTAAAGAAGGTAACCATCTGTCGTGGAACCTTGCAGGAAGCAGTGTGCAGAGGCCCAGGTGGGAGCAAGTGTAGACAGAGCAGTAGGCAGGGTCTTAGAGCAGGAGGTCATGGAAGCAGCAAAAGGCCCCGGGACAGATGCATTTGTACACCATCAGAAAGATTTTGACTTCCACCTTTAGTGAAAAAGGAAGCCATTGGAGGGTCTCCAAGACATAATATTGAGGCTAAAGAAAACTTAACAAACATCGCAAGATAAAGCAGTTCCTAGGTAGCAGGAGGTAGGAGCTGAGCTCCAGGGCTGCAGTTGTTTTTTTTTTTTTAACTCTATGCGGTTCCTGAACGGTTAGCGTTCTTCATTCGGACACTGCTCTCCGATGAGTTCACACGGAGGCTTGGCTAAGCTGGTAAAGTGAGATGGGAATCTCGATCTCTGTGCAGCCGGGAGTCCAAGTTCTTTACACCACACCGCCTCCCTCAGGTGTCTGGACAATACTGACTGCTGGCCGGGAGGTCAGTGCGCGAGATGCAAACCCTGGAGTAGCCTAGGCTTAGGGCAGTGGAGTTCATCAGCGAGCGGTGGCGGCTGGCTCGGAGGGCATCTTTCCGAAGTACCGTGTGGAGGGAAACAGAGAAGATACGTTTCCATCTGGGATGACCCCGCGGGTATCCGCGAGCTGGAGGAACCCGTGTCACCAAACACCACGCCACCAGAAACCGCCAGCTTCTCCGGACCGGTAGCCCCAAGACCGGCTCTTCAGCTCCGGGGCGGGGCCAAGCGGGAGGGGCGGGGCTTCGGCGCCGCGCCCCCGTCACGTGACGGGGCCATCATGGCGGCGGCCACGGGCCAGCCCGGCTCCCGGAAGCAGGCTGTGAGGGGCGGGCGCGCTGCTGGAACCCGAGCGGAGCCGGAGCCAGTGCGGGGAGGGTGGCCCGGCGGCCTGGAGCCGGACGTGTCCGGGGCGTCCCCGCAGACCGGGGCAGCAGGTGAGACGGGCGGCCGGGCGAAGCGTGAGCGTGTGAGGGGACGCTGGGCTGGGGCTAGGGGGCGCAGGGGGTTAGCGTGACCCCGAGCCGGGGGAACCTGCCGTGCACGCGCGTGACCGTGAAGCAATTGCAATGAGAGAGGCCGGCGCGGGCGGAAGGAAGGGATGCTCGGGATAGACGTGGAGACGCTGAGCTCCAAAACTGGCTACATCAGCGAGGATGGGAGGTAGCAGAAGCAGCGTACAGAAGCTGTCATGGAGAAGGGCAGCAGCCCCTTTCAGAACCTGCGGGACCGGGATTACTGAAAGGAGTCCCACTTTGCTGTGCCAGGCCAGGGTGGGGCGAGTGCTCTGGCCTCTCCCCTATCTCACCCGTCCGTGCCCCACAGAGTCCTGGGAGACAGCCACTCCTCACACCCACACGACTGGTCCCTCCGGTCTCAGCTCTGGGGGAGTGGAATTGACAGTGGAGTTGGGTGGAGCTGCCTTCTGCTATACTATGGATGTGACTATGACCGACGTTCTCTCCCCAGGTCGTCCGGGGGCCCACCATGCTGGTGACTGCCTATTTGTCTTTTGTGGGCCTCCTGGCCTCCTGCTTGGGCCTGGAGCTGTCAAGATGCCGAGCCAAGCCCCCTGGAAGGGCTTGCAGCAACCCCTCCTTCCTTCAGTTTCAACTAGACTTCTATCAAGTCTACTTTCTGGCCCTGGCAGCAGACTGGCTTCAAGCCCCCTACCTGTATAAACTCTATCAGCATTACCATTTCTTGGAGGGGCAGATTGCTATCCTCTATGTTTGTGGCCTTGCCTCCACAGTCCTCTTTGGCCTGGTGGCCTCCTCCCTTGTGGACTGGCTGGGTCGTAAGAAGTCTTGTGTCCTTTTCTCCCTCACTTACTCTCTGTGCTGCTTAACCAAGCTCTCTCAGGACTACTTTGTGCTGCTGGTGGGCCGAGCACTCGGTGGACTGTCCACGGCTCTGCTCTTCTCAGCCTTTGAGGCCTGGTACGTCCACGAGCATGTGGAGCGGCATGACTTCCCTGCCGAGTGGATCCCAGCTACCTTTGCCCGAGCTGCCTTCTGGAACCACGTGCTGGCTGTGGCAGCAGGTGTGGCAGCGGAGGCTGTGGCTGGTTGGATGGGGCTTGGTCCTGTAGCACCTTTTGTGGTCGCCATCCCTCTTCTGGCTCTGGCAGGGGCCTTGGCCCTTCGCAACTGGGGAGAGAATTATGACCGTCAGCGTGCCTTCTCCAAGACCTGTGCTGGCGGCCTGCGCTGCCTCCTCTCTGACCGACGCGTGCTGCTGCTGGGCATCATACAGGCCCTGTTTGAGAGTGTCATCTTCATCTTTGTCTTCCTCTGGACACCTGTGCTGGACCCGCACGGGGCCCCGCTGGGCATTGTGTTCTCCAGCTTCATGGCTGCCAGCCTGCTGGGTTCTTCCCTGTACCGCATCGCTACCTCCAAGAGGTACCACCTTCAACCCATGCACCTGCTTTCCCTTGCTGTCCTCATCGTGGTCTTCTCTCTCTTCATGTTGACTTTCTCTACCAGCCCAGGCCAAGAAAATCCCGTGGAGTCCTTCATCGCTTTTCTACTTATTGAGTTGGCCTGTGGGCTCTACTTTCCCAGCATGAGCTTCCTTCGGAGGAAAGTGATCCCTGAGACAGAACAGGCTGGTGTTCTCAACTGGTTCCGAGTGCCCCTGCACCTACTGGCCTGTCTGGGGCTCCTTGTCCTCCATGACAGCGATCGAAAGACGGGCACTAGGAACATGTTCAGTATCTGTTCTGCCGTCATGGTGATGGCCCTGTTGGCAGTGGTGGGACTCTTCACGGTGGTGAGACATGATGCTGAGTTGCGGGTGCCCTCACCCACAGGAGAGCCCTATGCCCCTGAGCTTTGATTTTTTTTTTCCAGGACAAGGGGTCTGGGATGGACTCCGGAATCCCGCCTACTGACCTGTATGACTCACTTTGTGACTCTGTCCTGCAGCCCTTCTTGCCCAGTGCTTTGTATTGGGAAGGACATGAGGGTGAGGGACTGGAAAGGTGCCAAAAGTTGACTGCGTGATTCCTTTTCTTCCCCTTGCTGTATAAAAATAAACACTTTTAATGGATCATTGATTGGATTTACTATACCCATCTCCGTTTCTGGTGAGGGGGCAAATGGAGATTTTGAGATAGAGATGAGATTACCAGCAGACACTTTCTATTTCTAACGTCTTCAACCAGTCAACCAGAGCTGTGAAATGCCTCTCAGTACAACTGGGTAGAAAGGACCAGAAGCTCTTAAATCCTTCATTCTCTTGACTGGGACAGGCACTCTCTCCAGTTGTCAAGCAGTATCCTTGGTCCACATGCAGGGGAAGATGATCTCTTAAAGCTGGGGTTACAGGCATGTGCAGGATGCTCAACTTGTTACATGATGCTAAGATCTAGTCCTCATGAGTATGCAGCAAGTGCTTTTAACCACTGAGCCATCTCTCTAGCTCCAAAGGGGGAAAATGATCTTTGAGCATGTGGCCACGGCTCCAAATATCAGGCTGTTGAACAAAGATTCCAGAGGTCTGGGCTACTGCACTGCAGTGACTACCCCCATTGGGACACACTAAGGTCTTTCCTGTAGGAGTAAGCTTGTTATGAACATGCATGCTTGCCTCCCTTCAGCCTTTGTGGCTACAAATGCTCCATTTGTCCAGGGCCATCTGGGCCTATGAGGTCCTGTGTCCCTTCGTGAAACATAAGCAAAGGGCTGCCAAGAAGAGAGTGGTAAAGGACTGAGGGACTGGAACATCTTGTCTGTACCTGATTCTTCCCCGCCCAGCCTGGGTGAAGGCTAGTAAGTCATCAGGGCAGGAAATATGACCAGTGGGAACACCAGTTTTGTGGGCTCCTCCCTGCCTCGCCTCTGATTGTATCTGTCTTTCCTCCTCCCAACAGAACCACTGGCTTCTCAAGGGAAATGGAGCCTGGTTTGAGAAGGGTGGGAATGGAGGGAGAGTGGTTCAAGGGTGTGTCCTGGAGTGTGCTGGAGACGGGCATGGGGGACCCACCTGTTCTGGAAAGGAATTAACTACCTTTCCTTGGGTCTTAGAAAAATTCAGGATGTTCCAGGTCCTGTAAGTGCCAGCCTGTGTGGAGAGATAGCAGAAGCAGATGGAAGAGTTTCTGCAGCAGAGGACTAGAGAAAAATGGACCACAGTCCCAAATGCCCATTCAGTTTGGGGAAGGCAATGTCTCCCCACCCAGGCTGTGGAAGTTGAGGATAAGTACAGAAGCAGGTATCACCCCACCTCATCTTGAAGCTAAAAAAAGTCTGTTGCAATAGCTTAACTTCCTCTTTCTGCCCCATTGAGCTGGACCAAGATGCATTTTATAGTTATCTGTAGACATTCTGTCTTTTCCTATCACATCATGGTCTCTTGAGAGCAGGAGGAAACTGTCTCGTTCACTTGAGCCTTGCCGTATGTACACACAGGTGGGTGCTTTGCTGGCGGCTGTGCCTAGTGTGTGTGTGGAGAAGAAACAGCTGACCTCCCATCTACCTAGTCAAGAATGGCTCATGCAGAAGCCTATTAGAATAGATGGGAATCTAGAGCTTAGTCAATGATTTGGTTTTGTTGTTGTTTTCTGTTTTTGAGATGGGGGTCTCGAATGCTGTCCTGTCAGGCCTGCAACTGAATCTGTAGACCAGCCGAGCCATGAAATCTCAGATGCCTGCCTGCCTTGCCTCCCGAATTACAGATGTCCATGCCGAGCTAGTGATTTGTTTTATAGATGACAGTACTTACCGATGGAGTTGTGATGGGGGTGGGGTTCATGTTTTTAAATGATAAGGAGGAAAGGGAGACTGAGGAAGTTCCTTCAGTTTTGTCCCTGACGAGCTTGTTTCAAAGGGTCAGATGAGGACATCATCTTCCTGTGCGACTCTGTGCAAAGCTCTGGAAGGCAGCTTAGGGTTGTCCTATCACTGTAAACATTTTTTTTTGTACTGAGTACCTACTGTGTGCTGTGCATTGTATTGCTGGTGTTTTGGGTTTTTTTTTTTTTTTGGTTGTTGTTGTTTGTTTGCTTTTTTGTTTCTTTTTAAACTTAAGAGGAAAATCCATGTAAAGGGAGTAACTTGACTTAAAGTCATGTAACAAAGCACATGCCTTAATCTCAGCAGGCAGGAAGCAGAGGAAGGCCGATTTCTGTGAATTCCAGGCCAGCCTGGTCTACAGAGCAAGTTCCAGGAGAGCCAAGACTACACAGAAAAACCCTGTCTCAAAAAAAAAAAAAAAGTGTAGCAAATGAGTGATAAACAGACTAAAGCTTTTGTCTTGTTTCCAGCCTGATGACCCTGCCATGACACACACTGTTTATGTCCCTTGGGTTTGGGTTTTAGTCTCCAGCCTTGCTCCTCCATCCCAAGCTCTGCCGCCAGAGATAGGCCAGGCTGCGATCTGATCCATTTATGGTAATAGTTCATATGGTTCAAATGAGATGTTGATGCCCCACATAGGCACACTACTTGAGGCTGCACCGTTAACTGATCCTTTGTATGGTTGTTCAAGCCTGTACTCCCAGCACTTGGGAGCCTGAGCAGTAGGATCAAAAGTACAGGGTCACTCTAAAGCTTCGTAACAAATTAGGAGATAGCCTGGGCTATACAGCAAGACCCTTACTCAAAAAAAGGAAGGAAGGAAGGAAGGAAGGAAGGAAGGAAGGAAAAACCTTACGTGAAATAGCACAAGCCTACAATCCCAACACTTAGGAAGTGTGAGGTGTGGGTAGGAGGGTCAGGAGTTCAAGGCCATCTTTAGCTATGAAGCAAGTTGAAGGCCAGCCTGGGCTACATGAGACCCTCTCTCAAAACAATAGCAACAACAACAAAATAATAGCATCCAGACCCAGACCCAGCTGTCTGGTCCAAATCTGATTCCTCCATTCTCTACCTCAGTGTCCTTATCTGTGAAACAGGAAGGACAACATGGTTTCTACCCTATCGGGCTCTTAGGAAGAGTAAATTAATTACTGTGCTTGGGTCCTCAGAATAGTACTTGGCCCGCATTTTAAGTACTACATAAGTGTTTGATTATCTTTTTCGATGCTGGAACCCCAGGGCTTCACACATACTGACATCCCGAGGAAGTGCTCTGCTACTGAACTGCACCCCAGCCTCCGCTGTTTGTTTTGCATTTTAGTTCTCAGTTTTTCTAATACAGCTGATTGTATCAGGCTTTGGGGATGAGAGTGACCACACGGGCTGTAAGGGATGCAGAGCTTTCCAGCACGTCCCCAGGGTTGGGGGATTCCCAGCAATGTTTATTCTTGGTCCTCTCCCAGATGGAAGAATCAGGCTATCCAAGTGACCTTCTGCTTTGGGCGTATGTGTGCAGCTGAATTGTCAGTATATTCCACTTGAACCCCTTTCCTCTTCCTCAAGTGGGAAGGTCAGTTTGGGGTCAGACTTGATACCAGCCACAACCTTCCCTCAAGAACCCCTGCTCATTTCCTTCCAGCTAGACACAGAATGCTTTTCTCTGGCTTTTAAGTGGTCCTGAGGAGAGAAGAGAAGCATCCCACAGAACCATGTGGACAAAGAGATGGAAGGCCTGGGGAAAGACAAGGTACTGGTTCCAAGGCCTGGATGACAGCCTTCTTGGATCAAGGGTGTGTGCTCCATTTCCACATTGTTCTTCTTCTAACCCAAACTTGTGGTTCTCCTTGTCTCTCCCACTCCCCCCATCTCTTTCTCTCTCTCTCTCTCTCTCCCCTCTCTCTCTCTCTCTCTCTCTCTCTCTCTCTCTCTCTCTCTCTCTCTGTCTCTCTCCCTCTCTCTCTCTCTCTCCTTCCTCCTCTGTCTGTTTTAGTATTGTTTGGGACAGGGTCTTGAACTCACAGAGCTCCACCTGTGTCTGCTTCCCAAGTTCTAGGACTAAAGGTATGCACCATCTGCCTTTAATTCTACAACTGGGGAGGCAGAGGCAAGCTGATCTCTGTGAGTTCAAGGCCAGCCTGGTCTACAGAGCTAAGTTCCAGGACAGCCAGGGCTACACAAAGAAACCCTGTCTCGGCTGAGCGGTGGCAGCAGTGGTGGCGCACCCCTTTAATCCCAGCACTCGGGAGGCAGAGCCAGGCAGATCTCTGTGAGTTGGAGGCCAGCCTGGGCAAAAGAGCAAGATCCAGGACAGGCTCCAAAACTGCACAGAGAAACTCTGTCTCAAAAAGCCAATTTTTGTTTGCTTGTTTTGAGACAGGGTCTCACCATTTAGCCCTTGCTGGCCTGAAATTTAAAGAGATATGCCTATCTCTGCCTCCCCAGTGCTGGTATTAAAGGTATATACCACCTGTGAGTACAGAACTCCGGAAGCAGAGGTGGGAGGATTGCCACAAATTCAAGGCTGACCTGGGCTGTATAAGGAAATCTTGTCTCAGACAAACAAAATACCCAGCAAATCAAAATCATATAGGCACCTTGTAAAGCTCAAATAAGAATAGAGAATTGGCCGGGCGGTGGTGGCGCACGCCTTTAATCCCAGCACTCGGGAGGCAGAGCCAGGCGGATCTCTGTGAGTTCGAGGCCAGCCTGGGCTACCAAGTGAGTTCCAGGAAAGGTGCAAAGCTACACAGAGAAACCCTGTCTCGAAAAACCAAAAAAAAAAAAAAAAAAAGAATAGAGAATTGTATATTTAATATAAATATGTAATGATAAACATGTGTTATATTAAAACACATTTGTATTGCCATAGCAATATAGCAGTGTGTGTTGCTTTAAGCAATTGGTGTTATTTGATTAGACACACTGAGTAAGTCTTGCTAGCTGATTTCATCATTGTGTGAACATCATAGAGTGTACCTACAGAAATTAGATGGGCATAATGTCAATAGATGAGAAATATTATGGGACTCCCATCATATCTGTGGTCTGTCATTGAACAGAAAGTTGACCAAATGTAAAAAAGTTCAGATTTCATTAATCCTAAACATCAGCTATGGCCACTGTTAAATGTATTTTTGCAATCTGATGGTCCATCAGATTACATTATTTATTTATTTGTTTGTTTGTTTATCTTTGATTTTTTTGAGACAAGGTTTCTCTGTGTAGTTTTGGTGCCTGTCCTGGATCCTGCTCTGTAGACCAGGCTGGCCTCGAACTCACAGAGATCCGAGATCTGCCAAGGTCTGCCTCCCAAGTGCTGGGATTAAAGGCATGGGCCACCACCGCCTGGCTAGATTACATTATTTTTTAATTTAATTTTTAAAGATGTGTTTGAGGGGCTTGAGAGATGTCTCAGCAGTTAAGAGCATTGGCTGCTTTTCCAGAAAACCTGGGTTCAAGTCCCAAAACCCACATGGCAGATCACAACTATCTGTAACTCCAGTTCTAGAGGATCCAACACCCTCACACAGACACATGTGCAGGCAAAACACCAATGCACATAAAAATAAATAAATCTTTAAAAAAAGATGTATTTAAGATTTTTTTAGATTTACTTATTTTATGTGTATGAGTATTTTGCTTTCGTATATGTCTGTGTACCACATGTGTGCCTGGTGTCCAAGTAGGTCAGAAGAGGTCACCAAATCCCCTGGAACTGGAGTTGCTGATGGTTGTGATCTACCATGTATATGCTAGAAACTGAACCCAGGTCCCCTGGGAGAGAAGGAAATGCTCTTAACTGCTGAGCCATTCCTCCAGCCCCATTAATTATTACTATCGTATTATTATATCATTTCCCCCTTCCTTTATTCCTTAGTTTTTGAGTTTGTGTTTTTTTTTTTTTTTTGTTTTGTTTTTTAGACGGGGTGTATCAGGCTTTCTTTTGGGCCACCAAATAGCTCCCAAATCATGACACGGAGACATCATTAGTTATGAATGCTGGGCCTTATCTTATGCTTGTCCCACTAGCTCTTATAACTTAATTTAACCTGTTTCTCTTCATCTACATTTTGCCTCAGGGCTTTTTACCTTTCTTTCATTCTGTATGTCCTACTCTGTGTTTTGCTGGCTGGAGGCTGCCTGGCTTTCCGTGGGTGTCTCCCTCTCTTTCTCCCTTGTTCTCTTCTCTCCCTTTTTTCTTCTCTCTTCTCCTACTTATTTTCTCTGCCTGCCAGCCCTGCCTTCCCCTCTACTGCCCAGCTATTGGCTGTTCAGCTTTTTATTAGAACAATCAGATGCCTTAGGCAGGCAAGGTGAAACAGCAGCACATCTTCACATAATTAAACAAATGCAGCAATAAACAAATGTAACACATCTTTATGTCCTTAAACAAATGCAGCATAAACAAATGTAGTACATCTTTACATGGTTAAACAAATGCAGCATAAACAATTGTAATGCATCTTTGCCTAATTGAAGAATATTCCATGATGACAAGATTTCTCTGTATAGCCCAGGCTGTCTTGGAACTCACACTGTAGAACAGTTTGGCCTCAAACCAAAAGATTCACCTGCTTCTGCCTCCTGAGTGCTGGGACTGAAGGCATGCTCCACCACCACCCCCAACTACTTTTTATTATTTTTTTGAGACACAGTATTACTTTATACCCCTGGCTAGCTTGGAACACACTGTGTAGACCAGGCTAACCTTAAACTCAGAAATCTTCCTCTGCATCCCAAGTGCTGGGATTAAATGTGTGTGCCACCACACCTGGCAATTATTTATTTTAATGAATTGAGACAGGATCTTATTGTGTGGCCCTGACTGTCTTGGAACTTGCTTTGTAAACCATGCTGGCTAACTTTGCCTCTGTCTCCTGTGTGCTGGATGCAGTGATTTTTTTTTTATTTTTATTTATTTATTTATTTGTTTGTTTTGTTTTTTGAGACAGGTTTTCTCTGTGTAGCTTTGGCGCCTTTCCTGGAACTCACTCTGTAGCCCAGGCTGGCCTCCAACTCACAGAGAAATGCCTGGCTCTGCTGGGACTAAAGGCACGCGCCGCCAACCACCCCCGGCAAATGCAGTGAATTTTAGAAGAAAAACTGGATTATACTGAACTGGAGAGATAGCTCAGTAGTCAAGAACTTGAAGACCCAATTTCAATCCCCAGCTCCAATGTATAGGTGCTCACAACCACCTGTAACTCCAGCTCCGCAGGATGTGTGTGACTTTTGCAGGCATCTGGACTCATGTACACATATCTCACATACATAGAGACACATAATTATAAAATAATCAAAATAAAAACAAATAGATCATATTATTCATTATTTTCTGAAGTGGTGTGTGTGTGTGTGTGTGTGTGTGTGTGTGTGTGTGTGTGTCTGTGTGGTGTGTGTGTGCTGGAAATTGAACTCAAGGCCTTGCACACGCTAGGCAAGCGATCTTCCACTGAACTACATCCTAGCTGTGACTTGCTTTTTTTATTTTGGCCAGGAGTTGGTGGCGGACACCTTTAATCCCAGCACTCAGGAGGCAGAGCCAGGCAGATCTCTGTGAGTTCGAGGCCAACCTGGTCTACAGAGTGAGATCCAGGACAGGCACCAAAACTACACAGAGAAACCCTGTCTCAAAAAAAAAAAATTATTTTTTGAGCACTAATTGGTGTTTTGTCTGCATGTATGTCTGTGTGAGGGATGTCAGATCCCTTGGAACTGGAGTTACAGACAGTTGTAAACTGCCATGTGGGTGCTGAGAGTTGAACCTGGGTCCTCTGGAAGAACAGCTAGTGTTCTTAACCACTGAGCCATGTCTCCAGCCACTGCATGCCCTTTTTTGTTCATTTGTTTTTGTTTTTCAAGACTGGATCTCATGTAGCCTAGGCTGGCTCTGAATTCACTATTTATAAAGGATAGCCTTGAACTTCTGATCCTTCTGTCTCTACAAGTGCTGAGATTGTGGACATTTGCTGGCATTTCCCATTTTAGTGGTGCTGGGGATTGAATCCAGGCTTTGTGCATACTAAGCTCAATTGAGCTACATCACCAACCTATTAGCATGCTTTTCATAACTTTATTTATAGTTCTGAGGTTCAAACCAGTACCTGGCACTCTAAACAGATATGCCCTGCCACTGAGATGCATTCTGAGTCCCAACATGTGCTTTTTTTTTTTTTTTTTTTTTTTGGTTTTTTGAGACAGGGTTTCTCTGTGTAGCTTTGCGCCTTTCCTGGAACTCACTTGGTAGTCCAGGCTGGCCTCGAACTCACAGAGATCCGCCTGGCTCTGCCTCCCGAGTGCTGGGATTAAAGGCGTGCGCCACCACCGCCCGGCCCCAACATGTGCTTTTTATGAGGCTTGGTACCACACCTTTAATCCTAGCACTGGAGGTGGTGTCATAGAGGCAAAAGGATCTCTGTGAGTTCAAGGCCAGCCAGGGATATACAGTGAGACCCAATCTCAATAATAATAATAATTAATAAAATAATAAAAAACCCAACCAACAAACAAACAAAAACCAAAAACATTTTCAAGGACTGTAATGCACTGTCAGGGCTACCAAGGCTTGTTTCTCAAGGTTGGCAGAATCCTGGAGAGGTAATAAGGCATAGTGTTACCACAAATTGAGCATTTCTAATCTGAAGCTATGAAGTACAAAATAAGCAAAAACATAATATGATAAGTGGTAAATTACACACCTGACCTTATGTAATAGGTCACAGTTAAAATGGAGATTCCGGGTTGAGGATTTAGCTCAGTGGTAGAGCACTTGCCTAGCAAGCGCAAGGCCCTGAGTTCGATCCTCAGCTCTAAAATAAAATAAAATAAAATAAAATAGAGATTCAGGACCTGGAGACACGGCTTCAGTTACTAGCACCTAAAAGTTGGCTCACAACCTCCTGTAATGTTAGTTTCATGTGAATCAACCCGACTCCTACAGTCTCCTTGGGTACCAGGCATTCATGTGGTACACATACACACATACAAGCAGACATTCATATCCATAAAATAAATCTTTAAAAACACAGATGCACATGCTTTTAATCCTAGCATTTGGGAGGCAGAGGCATAAGAATCTCTGTGAGTTCGAGGCCAGCCTGGTCTACAGAGTGAGTTCCAGGACAGCCAAGACTGTTAATGCAGAGAAACCTTGTCTCGAAACACAAGACAAAACAACAACAAAAAAACCTCACATTGTTTTTTTTTGTTGTTTTGTTTTGAAATGGACATATAGCTTAGTGGTACAGGGTTTGTCTAGCACGAGCAATCGAGCAATGCTTTAGGTTTAACCCATAGCATGGCAGATAAATAAATATATAAATTCTGTAATTAAACTAAGTGTGATGCTCCAGGCCTACAATCCCAGAAGCATCAGGACTTTAAGCTCAGCTTCAGTAATACAGCAACTTCTAGGATGGCCTAGGTACATGAGACCTTGTCTTAAAACAACAAATAAGCCGGGTGGCGGTGGCACACGCCTTTGATCCCAGCACTTGGGAAGCAGAGCCAGGCAGATCTCTGTGAGTTGGGGGCCAGCCAGGTCTACAGAGCGAGATCCAAAACAGGCACCAAAACTACACAGAGAAACCCTGTCTCAAAAAAACCAAAAAAAAAAACACCCACCAAAAACCCAAAACAAAACAAAAAAACAACAAAGAAATCTGTGTATTTAGATTGGGTCCTATCCCTGAGACATAATATATGTATGTATATTTAGGTATGTATATGAATGTGTTTATGTATGTACATGTGTATATGTATATGCTATACACACACAAAATTTCTAAAATCTGAAATCCAAAGCACTTCCAAAGTATTTACCATTATAGGATGTAACTCTAAGTATTTCATTAAATACATTTGACTCAACTGGTACCCTGGTTCCCTCCTTCCCCTTTAAAGGTATTTATTTAATGTGTATGTGTGTTCCAGAATGTATACATATTGTTGATTATTTTTTGCTCTTTTGGGGGCCCACCACCCAGGTCCCAAATAAATCACACATGGAGGCCTACTCTTAATTATAAATGCCCAGCCTTAACTTGGCTTGTTTCTAGCCAGCTTTTCATAACTTTAAGTTATCCCTGTCTGCCTTTTGCCGCTGGGCTTTTACCTTTCTCTTAGTTCTGTATATCTTACTTTCATTCTTATTCCATGGTTGGCTGGGTGGCTGGGTGGCTGGGTGGCTGGGTGGCTGGGTGGCTGGCCCCTAGTGTCCTCCTCTCCTTGTTCTCTTGCTCTTTCTTCTTTTTTCTTCCTGCCTCGCCATTGCCATTCAGCTCTTTATTAGAGCATCAGGTGTTTCACACAGGCACAGTAGCACAGCCTCACAGAGTTAAACAAATGCAACATAAACAAAAGTAACACACCTTAAAATAATATTCTACAACATATACATGCATACACCATGTGTTCAGGAGCCCAAGGAGGTCAGAAGAGGCATCAATTCCCCGGAACTAGGATTACAGATGGTTACAGAGGAACTGGGTCTTCTGTAAGAACAGAGAATGCTCCTAACCACTGAACCGTCTCCTCCTAACCACTGAGCCTCCTAACCACTGAGCCGTCTCTCCAGTTCCTTTACCCCCCACCCCCACCTCTTTTACTTTTGTTTTGTTTGTTTTTCCAGTTTCCTCTGTGTAGCTTTGGACCTGTCCTGGAACTCGATCTGTAGCCCAGGCTGACCTTGAACTCACAGAGATCCACCTGCCTCTGCCTCCAGAGTGCTGGGACTAAAGGCGTGCGCCACTGCCTGGTCTTTGCTTTCTTTCTTTCTTTTTTTTTTTTTTTTTTTTGAGGTAGGGCTATCTCAGTATCTCTCTATGTAGCTCTCAATAGCCTGAACTTCATCATGTAGACCCTGGCCTCAAATTCACAGAGAGTAATGGGATTATAGGTACCCAGTTTGTACCCATTTTTACAGAGACTGAACAAATTAAGCTAGGACTAGAATCTGGCTCCACTGCCCAGTCTTAAGTTCAAAGCTCTTTCCTCATTGGGCGGTGGTGGCGCATGCCTTTAATCCCAGCACTCGGGAGGCAGAGCCAGGTGGATCTCTGTGAGTTCGAGGCCAACCTGGTCTACAGAGCGAGATCCAGGACAGGCACCAAAACTACACAGGGAAACCCTGTCTCGAAAAACAACTCTTTCCTCTTTATATGCTTAGGATTCAGATGCAGGATTAAACTATATGACTTAGGGCTGGTGAGATGGCTCAGAAGTTAAGGATTCCTGCCGCCAAGCCTGATGACCTGAGTTCAATCCTCAGAACCTACATGGTTGAGAGAGAGAACGGACTTCGATAAGTTGATAGTTGTTCTCTGACCTCCACAGGCACACCCACATCTTCCTATGAATACATACACAGTAAGTAAATCACGTGAGTTACGTTTATTTCAGGAACATTTTGTTATGTGTGGTTTTTTTAAATTAATTAATTTTTTTTTTTTTTTTTTTTTTTTTTTTTTTTTTTGGTTTTTCGAGACAGGGTTTCTCTGTGTAGCTTTGCGCCTTTTCCTGGAACTCACTTGGTAGACCAGGCTGGCCTCGAACTCACAGAGATCCGCCTGGCTCTGTCTCCCGAGTGCTGGGATTAAAGGCGTGCGCCACCACCGCCCGGCAAATTAATTACTTTTTTTACTTTTTATGTGCAGTGGTGTTTTGCCATAAATGTCAAGTCTGCTGGAACTGGAATTATAGACAGTTGTGAGCTGTCCTGTGTGTGTTGGGAATTGAACCCGGGTTCTCTGGAAGAGCTCTTAACCACTGAGCCATCTCTCCAGCCCTGCTGTGTTTTTAGAGACAAGGTCTCTCTAGGTAGTCCTAGCTGAACTGGTACTTGCTAATGTAGACCACACTGCCTCCAGAGTGCTAGGCTTAAAGGCATGTGCCACTATACGCAGCTTGTTTTGTTTTGAGACAGGGCTTCATGTAGCACAGGCTGGCCTTGAACGTGATGTGTAAGGAAAGATGACCTTGAACTCCTGATTCTCTTATCTCCATCTCACAAGTGTTGGATCACATGTTACAGGTTTGCACCGTGCAGCAGCTTTCAGTAAAGAATATGCAGAAAAGTATGATGCTAAAATGTAGGAGGAACTTAGTACTAAGACAATTGATGTCTTCATTGGTCACCACTTTCTTCTGCTTTACCGTACAAGGAATATTGGTAAATGTCTATAATCATTATTGATTAATTGACTGTGGTACTGGTTAATTGGAACCTAGAGCTCTGTGTATGCTAGGCGTCTACTTTAATCACTGAGCTACAATCCCAACCCCCTTTTCAACTTTTATTCATTTATTTTTAAAGACCTGTTTCTTTTTCATGAGTTATTTGCCTGCATGTACCTTTGTGGACTGTATATGCCTGGTGCCAGAAGGGGTCAGAAGAGGAGCTCCATTCCCATCTCAACCCTGGAACTGGAGTTACAGGTCCTTTGTGAGCCACCATGTGGGTGCTGGGACCCAAACCTGGGTCCTCTGCAAGAGCAGCAAGTGCTCTTAACTGTTGAGCCATCCCTCCAGTTCTCTTACTTTTTATTTTGAAATCGTCTAAATGAAGTTGCTCATGCTGATGACCTTGAACTCACTCTGTAGTTCAGGCAGGCTTTGAACTTAAGATCCTCCTGCCTCAGGCTCACCAGTATCTGGGACTATAGGTGTGTGTTAACAGCCCACCTTGTAACGAACCTGTTTAAAAGAACTATGTTGTTCTTTTTAAAAAATAATTTTATCCCTGGATAATGGTAGCACACACCTTTAATCCCAGCACTCAGGAAGTAGAGGCAGGTGGATCTCTGTGAGTCTGAGGCCAGCCTGGTCTACAGAGCTAGCTCCAGGACAACCAGGGCTACACAGAGAAACCTTGTCTTGACAAAGAGAAAAAAAGTAAGAATGAATGCTTTTGTCTCAAGTCAGGAGGTTAAGGAAGAAGCTGGCCATCTTGGAAATTCAGCGTCTTTATTACCTAGTCATGGCCCCTCTCCTTATCTGTCTGCCTGCCAGGGAGTCTAACTCCTGGTCTCTCACATTCGCTACCAAGCCAAGGGTGGTGCCAAACATCATTCCCACTAGAGTGTAAAGAATCCTTACTAGAGGGGCTGGAGAGATGGCTCAGAGGTTAAGAGCACTGGCTGCTCTTCCAGATGTCCTGAGTTCAATTCCCAGCAACCACATGGTGGCTCACAAACATCTCTGTAATGAGATCTGGTGCCCTCTTCTGGCGTGCAGTCATACACGGAGGCAGAGCACTGTATACATAAAAAGTCCTCACTAGAGAGTCTGAGACGAGAGAATTGCTTGGAATTCTGCCTGAGCAATATAAAGGTGGGAGCATCTTTAATCCCAGCACTTGCAAGGCAGAGGCCAGCCCCGTCTACGGAGCAAGTTCCTGGACAGCCAGGACCACGAAGTGAGAACCAGTCTTTAAAAAATATATCTATCCATCGAAGGCTACTACACCCTTTTCCTCCCTAGTAACACAAGCCATGAGGGTTTACTAGTTATTTTAATAGTCTTGACATTGAAAATCCGGCCTGAGCTCGGGAGATAAAGGAAAGGAGGAGGTAGGGGTTGGCCATCCCAAAAGCAAAGCGACTGTAGTCGACTCAGCCCTTAGAGAGGAGGGGAAAAAAGGAACTACTGGATTGCCTTCCGGTCCAGAACGGAACCCCGCCCCGCCAGGTTTCACGTGACCGGCAGCGCGGCGGATAAACTACAACTCCCAGAGAGCCACGCGGCCGGCCGGCGTTACGCTTTCTCGCTGATTGGTCACTAGGGATATTTGAAAGGAGGAGCTGGCGGGGAAAGCGAAGACTACCTTTCGGATATTTGGTGGATCCTCCGACTGGAGGTTAGTCCTAGACGCGTAAAGAACGGCGACTTTGGGTGAAGTAAGGCTCGAAGGGTCTCGTGAGAGCGTGCTCAAGCCGAGGTGAATGACGTTCCCGTTTCTGACCTCAGGGGAAACAGGGCGGCTCTGCGGAGGCTCGGGGACCCCTCCAAAGGCTTGGTCGGCGCCCGGGGGCCTGCGGAGACCTCTGGGGTGCCTCGGTGGGAACAGGAGGACAAGGGGCGGCCTGGAGGAAGAAAGCGTGTACACGGTAGTTCACGGCGGGAGCCCAGCGTCTGGGCATGGTCCCCACCCACCCCATAGGATTTGTGGTGGGGTTCTTTTCCTGCTTCGATCCCTTGAACACTGCTACAACCCTCAACCCCCTCTTTCCTCCACTTATTTCCATGACAAATCTTCGCAGCCTTCTACAGTTCATTTCCTTTTCTCTAGCCTTTGCCATGAGGAACTTCAAAGGCGTCAACTTCGCGACTCTGCTATGCAGCAAGAAGGAGGCCCAGAAGCTGCTGCCTGACTTGAAGGTAGGGGTGCTTTTTGGCTCAGGACACACCTCGTTTTCTGAGACCATCTGTCTTTTCTTCTCCATTTTAACTTTTTTAATTTTCCGTAGTGCGGATTGAACCCAGGAGCTCATGCATGCAGGATAGTTCATCACTGAACTATATGTTTTCACTTTAAAAAAAATTTTTTTTTAAAGTTTTGAGACAGGGTCTCTCTACATAGCCTTGGCTGTCCTTGGAACTCAGAGAGATCCGCCTGCTCTGCCTCCCAAGTGCTGGGGTTAAAGGCGTGCGCCACCACCGCCCGGCTTGTTTTCACTATTTTTAATTTGAGGTAGTGTCTCACTAAATTGCCCCAGCTGGCCTTGAACCCACTCAAGCCCAGGAAGGTCTTGAACTTTCAACCTTTTTGCCTTGACACAAGTCTGTGCCACCAAGCCTGACTTGTGTTTTGCCTTAATATGGAGGGGGGGGAGGTGCAGGAGTCCTTGTCTGTGTGAACCTATTTCTAGTTCCTTTTCTTTCTCTACTTCTTTTTCTGTTCACCCTGCTTATCTCTTCCTAGGAGTTCCTGTCCAGATCCCGAACTGATTTTCCCAGCGGCCGCTGTGATGCTGAAAGAAGACAGATCTGTGACACCATCCTGAGGGCTTGCAACCAGCAGCTGACTGCCAAGCTCGATTGCCCTGGGCATCTGAGGAGTCTGCTGGACCTGGTGGAGCTGGCCTGTGATGGCTATTTGTCGTCTACCCCACAGCGCCCTCCCCTCTATCTGGAACGCATTCTTTTCATCTTACTTCGGAATGGTTTGGCTCAGGGAAGCCCAGACTCTGTGCTCTGCCTTGCCCAGCCTCTCCATGCCTGCTTGGTACAGAGCTCTCGAGAGGCTGCCCCCCAGGACTATGAGGCCGTGGCTCGGGGCAGTTTCTCTCTCCTTTGGAAGGGGGCAGAAGCTCTGTCAGAGCGGCGAGCGGCATTCTCCACCCGGCTGAAGGCCTTGAGTTTCTTAGCACTCTTGGAGGACGACAGCGTCCCCTGTGAGGTTCCCCACTTTGCCTCTCCAACAGCCTGTCGGGTGGTGGCTGCCTATCAGCTGTTCGATGCTAGTGGACAAGGTCTAGATGAAGCAGACGCTGACTTCCTGTATGACCTGCTCTCTAGGCATGTGATCAGAGTCTTAGTAGGTGAAGGGGGTAGCCCTCCTGGGCCTCTTTCTCCCCAGAGGGCCCTCTGCCTCTTGGAACTCACCTTGGAACACTGTCGTCGCCTCTGCTGGAGCCGCCACCACCGCAAGGCCACCAGCGCGGTGGAGGAGGCTCGTGGTCACCTCGAGAAGAGCGGTGTGGCCCCTAGCCTCCAGTTATGCCAGGTGGGGGTTGAGCTGCTCGAGGCCGCGGAAAAAAGACCAGGGGCAGTGGCCCAGCTTCTGACGAAGGCATCGGCTCTTCTGAGCAGCAGTCTGGAGGCACCACTGCCCCCGCTTCGGGCACTGTATGACAGCTGCCAGTTCTTCCTTGCCGGCCTGGAGAGAGGCAGCAAGAGGCACTACGGGCTCGATGCCATATTGAACCTCTTTGCTTTTCTTGGAGGGTACTGCTCCCTTGTCCGGCAGCTTCGAGATGTGAGTTAAGGACCTAGAGGTAGGGTGGGTGGGGATGTGGTTCTGTGAAGAATTACCGGCTTCCTTGGTAAGGTGGTCTCCAGGCTGTGCCTGGTAAGCATCTTGTTGTACCTCGAGGGGGCAGTGACTTTCAGGGACTCTAGACAGCACTCAGCACCCTTCCTTCTTCAGGTCTGTGATGTTCCCTCCAAGCAGCAGCAGTCTTTGCTTCAGATGTACTTCCAGGGTCTTCACCTCTTCACCGGGATGGTTTACGACTTTGCTCAAGGCTGTCAGGTACCATCTGGGAATCAAGAAATATGGGTCGTCTTAGGGGTTGCTTCAGAAGAGTTTTGGGGTTGCTTTGGTTTTGGGCGTGGGGCAGGGTGGAAGTCTCAGTGGACCCTGCATGACTCTTCCCACCCTCCCACCTTCAGGCAGCAGAGCTGGCCCAGCTAGTGGAGAGTTGCAGGTGTACTGTTGTCTGGATGCTGGAGGCCCTGGAGGGCCTGTCGGGCAGAGAGCTGACTGACTGTCTGGGGATGACCGGTTAGTGCCTTGCAACTGAGATGCAGTTGTGGGGGAGGGCTGTCACATGGTAGGCTGGCCAGTGGTACTTGCTGTGTATTCTGACCACTGACCACCTAGTGCCTTAGGTGTAAGGAGAAATGTGTATAAAGGATCAGTTACTCTGGTTAATGTCAGGACAGATGTGATAAGGCTTATGACAGAGGGCTCTGATTTTTTTCTTCTTATATTTTGCAGTTTGATTTGATATTTGTTTTATAAAAAATACTTGTGCCTAATATGCAACATTATAGCCTTTATTCATTCATTCATTCATTCATTCATTCATTCATTTACTTATTTATTTGGTTTTCCGAGACAGGGTTTCTCTGTATAGTTTTGGTGCCTGTCCTGGAACTCACTTGGTAGTCCAGGCTGGCCTCGAACTCACAAAGATCCGCCTGGCTCTGCCTCCCGAGTGCTGGGATTAAAGGCGTGCGCCACCACCGCCCGGCTAACTTTTTTTTTTTTAAAGGACTTATTTTACCTGTGTATGTGAGTACCTGCACATCTGTATGTGCATCTGGTGTGTGTCTGGTGCCCATAGAGGTCAGAAGAGGATTCAGATCCTGTGGAACTGGAGTTAGTCAGTTGTGAGCTTCCGTGTGGGAGCTGGAAATCAGACCTGAACCCTCTGCAAGAATAACAGGTGCTCTTAAAACACTGAACCAGGCCGGGCGGTGGTGGCACATGCCTTTAATCCCAGCACTGGGAGGCAGAGCCAGTTGGATCTTTCTGAGTTCAAGGCCAGCCTGGTCTACAGAGTGAGCTCCAGGACAGACACCAAAACTACACACTGGTATGATGGCACATGCCTTTAATCCCAGTTCTGTGAGTTCAAAGCCAGCCTAACATAATAAGACCCTGTTTTTGTTTTTTTTTAAATAAAGCCAAGTAATGGCTAGCCTGGTCTACATAGCAAGTCCCAAGCCAGTCAGGGATACATAGTGAGACCCTGTCAATAAATAAACTAATAAATACCAGGTAAAATATCCACGTGCATGCCGGGCGGTGGTGGCGCACGCCTTTAATCCCAGCACTCGGGAGGCAGAGCCAGGCGGATCTCTGTGAGTTCGAGGCCAGCCTGGGCTACCAAGTCAGTTCCAGGAAAGGCGCAAAGCTACACAGAGAAACCCTGTCTCGAAAAAAAAAAAAAAAAAAATATCCATGTGCTTCAAAATTAAAATTGTTCGAAATATTACATAAAAGTCTGGTTTGGTGACTCTTACTTGTGGTTCAGACATTGGGGAAGCTGAAGAAGGATCACAAGTTTGAGGACAGCCTGGGCTATATAGTGAGTTCGAAGTGGAGGTCAACCCGGGTTATATAGCAAGACCTCTCAGAAGAAGAAAGAAATAGACTGAGGATGTAGCTCAGTGGTAGAGCATTGTCTGATGTGTATAAGGCCCTGTAATTTCTAGTATTAGAAGGAAAAAAAAAAAGGTCATGGCATAAAAGGTCCCTCTTCCATTCTCCATCACGCAAGCTTCCCTTTCCTGAGGCAATTACTGTATTTATTTATTTATTTGAGACAGGGTTTCAGTATGTATACCAGGTTGGCCTCAAACTTAACAGAGATCCATCTGCCCCTGCTTTCTGAATGCTGGGATTAAAGACATACACCACCACACCTGGCTACAACTGTCTATTTTGAGAAACTGCATTAGGTTGAGACTATAGACCAGTGGTAGGACGTTTGCCTAGCAGGTGCAATACCCTGAGTTTGGCCTTAGAACTGCCTCCCTCCCCTCCAGCTCCATAAATAACTTACTGAGATTTATTCATTCAACAAAACTGCCAAGCAATATTAGATATATCCCTGTTCCCTGGAACCACATTCTCGTTTAGGGGAAAAGGTACCTGAATAAATGAATTATTAACATGTTAAGTGAGAAGAAGGGGGCTTATGGTTAAGGACACCGCTCTTCCAGAGGACCCAAGTTCAACTCCCAGCATACATATGGCAGCTAACAAGCTAACAACCATCTGTAATTCCAGTTCAAAGGGACCTGACTCGTTCTTCTGGCATACACATGGTACACATGGAAGCAGGCAAAACATTCATACACATAACAATCAAAATCTAAAAAATATATTTTTAAGCAGTAAGAGCGGAATGTGTGATCATTTTAAGCAGTAAGAGCACACGTATGATCACCCTAGCTCTAGTGAGGCTGAGCGAGGAGGATTGCCGTGAATGCAGTGTCAGCCTGGGCTATAGAGTGAGACCCTGTCTCAAAAATCAAAAGTGGGGATGGAGAGATATCTCAGCCAGTAAAGGCATTTGCTGCCAAGGCTGATGACCTGAGTTTGATCCCTGGAATCCACATGATAGAAAGTGAACCAATTCCTTCAGATTGTCCTGTGACCTTCACACATGCACTGTGGCATATGAGCACATACACGCAAAAGAAATACAGGTTTAAAAGAAGTGATGAAAAATTTGAGACACGGAGTAGAATAGGATTAGAAAGGGAAGTCCATGGGCTGGAGAGATGGCTCAGTGGTTAAGAGCATTGGCTGGAGCTGGGCAGTGGTGGTGCACTTTAACCACAGCACTCAGGAGGCAGAGGCAGGCAGATCTCTGAGTTTGAGGCCAGCTTCGTCTACAGAGTGAGTTCCAGGACACCCAGAGTTATGTGGAAAAGTACTATCTTAAAAAAACAAACAAACAAACAATAAATCTTTTAAACATGAAAAAAAGAAAAATCCAGGAAGGGTAAGGAGTGCAAGCACCATTTGAATGAGGTGTTTAAGGTCTGCCTCGTGGGTGTGTGACTTGAGCAAAGACTTGAAGATGTTCGCCATGATGGTGCCTAGGAAAGAACATCTCGGCACGGCCAACAACCAGCACCAAGTCTTGAGGGCTCGAGAGGGTCTGATGTGTTCAAGGACTACAAAGCCAGGTGGCATGGCTCTAGTGGCCGGAGGGAAGGAGGGGGAGGCAGGACAGGTCAAGGCTCAGCCCTCACCGGAGCGTGGGGGGGCTGCTGTGTGAGTTTTCTCAGGGATGGTGGGCAGCAGCTGATGGTCTAGACTCAGCTTTCTCATCCAGAAGCTGACGAGCTGACCCCAGGCTGAGCTTCTCAGCCCGACAGGGAAATGGAGCTGCTGTGACGGTCAGTTGTCTCTTCTCTCCCTGCAGCCTCCTACAGCAGCAACTTGGCCTTCAGCTTCTTCAATCACAAGCTCTATGACGAGGCCTGTGCCGTCTCGGAGCCGGTCTGTCAGCACTTGGGCTTGGCAAAGTCAGGTGCTTGTCCTGAGGTGCCTCCCGAGAAGGTAGGAGGGAGAGGGGGTGTTATGTTGGTGGGGGCCTTGAGTAATGTGAAAGGGCCAGACTGCAGCTCTGCCGTTCAGTGGGGTGCTCACCAGTGCCTAGGGAGTGTTCCCCACACCCTTGCCGTGCTGTCACTTTTCCTCCCTCCCTCCCTCCCTTCCTTTGTTTTTTGGATACAGGGTCTCGTTGTGTAGCTCCAACTGTCCTGGAATTTTCTCTGTAGGCCAGGCTGGCCTCAAACTTATAGAGACCTACCTGCCTCCACCTCAAAAGCGCTGGGTTAAAGGCGTGTGCCACCACACCTGGCAGTGTTTTTCTTTAAAATGGCTGTTTTTACTTTTGGCTTCCTCCTAGCTAGTTCCAATCCTAGTTTCACATTAGAATCACCTGAGTGAACTTCAGAGCCATTCTGTTCTAATGCTTGCCTCAAGTTAATGACATCAGATTCTTGTCCTAGAGCTCAAGCATCTACATATTTTAAAAGTTTCCCCCACCCCCAGGGTGGTCCTCTGCACAACCAGAGTGAAAACCAATGTCTTATGGAGGATGCGTTGAAAGGGTGGGTTGGCTGGGTCGGGTAGTGCAGGGCCTTGAGTTATCTCAACTAAGGGATGAGAACTGAAGGAATAAGTGGAGCCGTGGCGTCAGGTTGGCATTTGGATGCTTTGCCATCATTCGATGTGGCAAACAGTGCAGGGTAAGAGCCTGGGTAGTCGGGCCACTGTGGTAGCCTGGGCAGGAAAGGGTGGGCTCGAAAGACTGGACGGTGCAAGAAATCAAGGCTTCATCTGAGGTTCACCAGTGGCTGGAGGCAGGTAGAAGGAAGGAAAACATACGAGTGGTCCTGCATTTCTGTCAGGACCAGACAGTGCCATTTGCTGAGGAAAGGGTCACAGGAGGTGGAACAGGTCTTGACGCTGTAGACATTGACCATGAAGGGCCCCTGAAGTGGAGAGTGCTAGGATGCTTAGTTATTGGGGCGTAGAGAGGCAGGGGGACCACCTGCTGCCTGTCTTCCTGTGGTGAATGTGTGCTCTGCTGTGCTCTACACTCTCATTGGCTCCATGCTCCAGCTCTAACCTGTCTCTGGTCAGCTGCATAGGTGCTTCCGGCTGCATGTGGAGAGTTTGAAGAAACTGGGTAAACAGGCCCAGGGCTGCGAGATGGTGACCTTATGGCTGGCGGCTCTACGACCTTACAGCTTTGAACACATGACCGAGCCAGTCACTTTCTGGGTCCGGGTCAAAATGGATGCAGCCAGAGCAGGAGACAAAGATCTCCAGCTGAAGTGAGTTGGAGGGGAGGACAGTCATATCTGCCCGTGGATTGGGCATGTTTCTTGATTGTTTTTTTTTTTAGACAAGGTCTCTATAGTCCTGGAACTTGCTATGTAGGCCAGGCTGGCCTTGAATTCTCAGAGATCCTTCCCGCCTCTGCCTTCCTAGTGCTGGGATTAAAGGCGTGTGCCACCATGCCCAGCCTCCTCAGTCCTTACTTTTGAGAAAGGCAGTGATTCATTCACCATCAGTTACACATTGAGTGCTTACTGCATGCCAGCCCCTAGGGGCATCGGGGTAAGAAGCAATGTTCTTGTTTTGTTCAGTTTATACTCTAGTTGGAGAAATACAACCAAGTACATTGTATGTATATTTCATGAAGACAAACCTTGACCTGTTAAAAGAGGGATGAACTTTAGGTGGGTTATTTAGGCCGGTCTTTTTTGGAGATGTGATGTATGTAAGACCTGAAGATGTAGAGGAATCCATCATCAAATGCCTTGGAATAGAAGGCACTGGGGTGGAAACAAGCTTGGGAATGGGAAGTGGAGGAAAGATAGGATAGGCATGGCATGCCAAATGAGGCAGTCTAGGTGGGCAGGAGCCAGGCCACACGTGGTTTTTCACAAGTCCTGGGTACAGGTTTGGATATGATCCCTCAAGCAGCCCTCTACGTTAGAGGAGCCATGTAACCTGCCTAAGAGTTTTAGAGGCACAACTAGTAGCAGAGCAAATGCCAAACTAAGGCCGGGCTCCCTAGCAAGGATGCAGAGACCTGTCTTCAAGGTCTTTACCCAGGTGCTGATCTGCCCTTCAGGACTTTGCGAGACAGCTTGAGTTGTTGGGACCCAGAGACACAGGTTCTGCTGCTGAGGGAGGAGCTGCGAGCCTACAAGGCAGTGCGGGCTGACACTGGGCAGGAACGCTTTAACGTCATCTGTGACCTGCTGGAGCTCAGCCCTGAAGAGACGGCCTCGGGAGCCTGGGCCCGAGCTACCCACCTGGTGGAACTGGCGCAGGTGCTGTGCTACCACAACTTTGCCCAGCAGACCGACTGGTGAGGAGGGACAACTAGGGAGACCTCTTTTGCTCCTTGCCCTAATATTACTGTTATGGGGGGTCAGTTTCCTGCCCTGTTCCTGAACGCTCTCTTCATTTTATGGTCATTGGAACTGAAATGTGTCCAGCTGTCTGTAATGGGCCTTTCCCAGGGTGCTGTGACTGGTACTGATAGTGGGCCCCACTTAAGTGCATCTGTCTCTACAGCTCTGCCTTGGATGCTATCCAGGAAGCCCTGCAGCTTCTGGAGTCTGTGAGGCCTGAGGCACAGGAGCAGGATTGCCTTCTGGACGATAAAGCACAGGCCTTGTTATGGCTCTACATCTGTACCTTGGAGGCCAAAATTCAGGAAGTAAGTAGAGCTGAGCTTGTGCTACTGGGCATGGGTCAGCGTTTTTTCCTGGGCTGCCCCCACGGAGCAACTGGTTTTTGTTTCAGCCTCTCTTCTTTCCCAACCAGGGTATTGAACGGGATCGGAGAGCCCAGGCCCCTACTAACATGGAGGAGTTTGAAGTCAATGACCTGAACTATGAAGATAAACTTCAAGAAGATCGTTTTCTGTACAGTAACATTGCCTTCAACCTGGCTGCCGATTCGGGTGAGGGCAGTAAACACGGTGTGGACAATGGATACCGCTTAGTGTGAAAGGGGCCGGGCTTGTGCTGGGGATGTGGGAGAGTGAGGAAGGGGCTGGCGCAGAGGACAGAGCATGTCATAGAGAAAGCCAAGTATGTCCAGATGGGCAGGTGGGAACAGTGGTCACCTCCTTCTGATTTCCAGCTCAGTCCAAATGCCTGGACCAAGCCCTGGCCCTGTGGAAGGAAGTGCTTACAAAGGAGCCGGGCCCAGCTGTGCGGTGTCTCCAGCAGACTGCAGCTTCCCTGCAGACCCTCGTGGCCCTCTATCAGCTGGTGGCAAAGGTAACGGGACAACGGATGGAGTCCATGTCACAGGGTTAAACTGAGCTCCCTCACCTTGGACCTGTGCACCTGCTGAGAAGCCATGCAGAAAAGAATGGTGTCCCACACTTCTTATGCTAGCACTTGTGAGGCTGAGGCAGGAGGATTATGAGTTACAGACCAGCTTGCATTACATGATAATATCCTCTTTTTATTTTTATTTTATTTTTGGTTTTTTGAGACATGGTTTCTCTGTGTAGTTTTGGTGCCTGTCCTGGATCTCTCTCTGTAGACCAGGCTGGCCTCGAACTCACAGGGATTCGCCTGCCTCTGCCTCCCAAGTGCTGGGATTAGGTGTGTGCCACCACTGCCCTGGCGATATCCTCTTTTTTAAAAAAAAACAAGGGCAAAGTCTATAACTCAGTGGTTATTTGTCCAGCAGTGCAGAGTCCTGGATACAGTCCCCAGTGCCACAAAAAGGTGAGAAACAATAGTTTTACCTTGTGGCATTGTTAACATTCAGCACGATGACGCATGGAAGATGTTTTGTGTAAATGGAGAACTCAAATGTTAGCCTTAAGAATTGAGATGGCGCTTGGCGGCGGCGGTGGTCGTGCATTCCTTTAATCCCAGCACTGGTGTGGGGGGTGGGGGGACAGAGCCAGGCGGATCTCTGTGAGTTCGAGGCCAGCCTGGGTCTACAGAGAGAGATCCAGGACAGGCACCAAAACTACACAGAGAAACCCTGTCTCGGGGAAAAAAAAAAACTTTCTAAAAAAAGAATTACTAGATGTTTTGAGACCTTTATGCTCAAAAAGTACTTAAGTATGATTTTACCTTTTTTCCCCTCCTGGTATCAGGGATTGACTCTGGTATCACTAAGTTATATGCCCAGCCCTTTATTTAAAGAAAGAGGTGTGTGTGTGTGTGTGTGTGTGTGTGTGTGTGTGTGTGTCTGTCTGTCTGTCTGTCTGTCTGCATCAAGCTGGACTTGAACTCACAGAGACAGTCCATTCTATCTCCTGAGTGCTGGGACTAAAGGATGTGACAACCATGCCAGATGCTTTTCTTATCTTTATTTTTTTTTTACTTTATTTTATGTATGAGAGTGCTGGGCATGTATGTCTGTGCCCCATCCCTGGTGTCCACAGGGATCAGGAGAGGGTATGGATCCTCTGGAACTGGAGTTACAGATGGTGAATGAGCTGTGGTATAGGTGTTGGGAAATGAACCTGCGTCTTCTAGAAGAGTAACCAACGCTCTTAGCTGCTGAGCAATCTCTCAAGCAGGCCACCCCCCCCCTTTTTTTGAGAGGTTTCTCTTTGTAGCCCTGCTGTTCTAAAACTCACACCACCTGTAGCTCCAGATCCAAATGATCTGATGTCCTCTTATGGTCTCTGTGGGCGCTGTAGGCACATGGTGCACATATATGCAAGCAAAAACTCATATACATAAAATAGTTTTTAAAAAAATCTTAGAGGATCTCATGTTGTCTTTGCTATCTCTGAATTAGCTCTGTAGTTTAAGCAGGTTTTGAACTTCCTGTCCTTCTGCCTCAGCTTCCCGTAGCTGTGCCATTAGGTCCTGCTTCCTCCCTCTTTAAAAAAAAAAAAAATACGTGCATGAATGTTTTGCCGGAGTGTATGTATGTGCCGCACATGCATGCCCAGTGCCTACTGAGGTCAGATCCCCTAGAACTGAAAATACAGATGGCTGTGAGCGGCTGTGTAGGTGCTGCCAATCAATTCCCAGGCCTCTGCAAGGGCAGCCAGTGCTCTTAACCACTGAACCATCTCTCCAGCTCCATTTTCTTTCTTTCTTTCTTTTTTTTTTTTTTTTCCCCCGAAATAGGGCTTCTCTGTGTAGCTTTGCGCCTTTCCTGGATCTTGAGCTGTAGACCAGGCTGGCCTCGAACTCACAGAGATCCACCTGCCTCTGCCTCCCAAGTGCTGGGATTAAAGGCTTGTGCCATCACTGCCCGGCTTCCAGCTGCATTTTCTTCTTTTGTTTGAGACAAGATCTCACTGTGGAGGCTGGAGAGATGGCTCAGAGGTTAAGAGCACTGGCTGCTCTTTCAGAGGACCCAGGTTCAATTCTCAGTACCCACATGGCAGCTCACACTCACAACTGTCTATAATTCTAGTTCCAGGAGATCCATCACCCTCACACAGACATACATTTGGCAAAACACCAATGTACATAAAATAAGAATACATTATTTAAGAAAAAAATCTAATTGTGGAACCTAGGCCAGGGTAAAACTTGCAATCTCCCTGCTTCTACCTCTGGGTTATAGGCCTGTATGACCATATGAGGCCCAGTGTTACATACTTTGAGAAACTATTTATTGAATGTGTGTGGATGTGACCGTGGCAGTCAGAGGACAACTTGTGGGAGTCAGTTCCCTCCTTCCTTGTGGGTCCTGATATCTAACTTCAGTTATGAAGCCTGGTGACAGGAGCCATATCTGCTGAGCTATCTCGCCAGCCTGCCGAAGACTTTGTCCTTACGTACAACTGTAAGGGGTTTCACAGACCAGTGCTCTTCCTTGGACTTGCCCCATGTTCAGAACCGTAAAAGGAAAGCCAGAGTGGGTGTGGTGAGCATACTTGCAGTCCCAGCTACCTGGAAAGCTCAGGCAGGAATGCAAGTTTGGTTCCAGGCTTAAAATTGTGATGACATTCTGTCTCCAAAATTAAAGGGCTGGGGAAGAGGCTCAGTAGTTGAGCACTTGCTGAGTATGTTCAGGGTCTGGGTTAAACCCCCAGTTACCACCAAAAAACAAAATATGGTTTTAAAAATGACCTGCTTTTGTTATTGTGACTCTTTAGCCATATTTCCAGCAGAAGGAGGTTGAAACACTAGCTCAAACCGAGATCTGAGTCTTGGCTCTACCTCGTGAACACTTACAGGAACCTAATCTTTCTGAATCTTAGTTTCCTGCTCAGTAGAATTGAGATTAGAATTACTATGCAAATTAATGAGCTGATGCGTGGAAACCTCTTGGCACAGTCCTGGGATACCGAACAGCCTTTGCCGGTGGTGATCGACAGCTAGGCTTTTTAAATCTAATTTCTGTGGTGCTGGGGATCAAATCTGGGAACTTTGTATGTACTAGGCAAGCAGTCTACTAACTGAATGACATTCCCTCTTTATTTAGTTTTTATTTTTCTATTTATTATTTTGGAAACAGGGTCACACTGAGGCTATTGCTTGCCTGGAACTCCCAATGTAGATCAAGCTGCCCTTAGATTCAGATCTACCTGCCTCTGTCTCCTGAAGGCTGAGATTAAGTGTGTCACCACCACTATTTTTAATTTTTTTTTTTATATGGTCTGGCTATGTAGTCCAGACTAGCCTCTAGCTCACAGCTGTGGTTCTGTCTTAGCTTCCTGAGCTGGGTTGTTAGCAGAGCCACCGTGGCTGTGCTTAGAAACAGAAGGGGCTGTGGGCTTAGCATTGGGGAGGTAGAGGCAGGCGCATAGGGGGTCAGGGCCAGTTTTCTTTATTCTTTTTGGTTTTTTTTTTTTTTTTTTTTCGTTTTTCGAGACAGGGTTTTTCTCTGTGTAGACTCAGAGATCAGCTGAGGCCTCCTGAGTGCTGAGATTAAAGGTGTATGCTGCCCCCATATCACCAAGGCAAGTTTGAGGACAATCTGGGTTACATGAGACCCTGTCCCAAAACAAAGAAATAGAGAGAGAGGGCAGGGTGGTTTATAAATCTGAGTGTGGCTGATAGATTCTGAGTATGTATGAACACCAAAGTTTCAGAGGCCTGGCTGGGGGTGGGGATGGGTAAGGGAAATACAGGCTCTCACGGGAGCAGGGTCAACATGCTGCTCTGGGATGACCAGCCCCTGCAGGCTCTGGAGACCCTCCTGCTCCTTCAGACTGTATCTAAGAGACTACAGGACCATGCAAAGGCCGTCAGCGCTTCCTGCCAGCTCACCCAGCAACTCTTGAGCCTCGGCTGTCCCAGCTATGCCCAGGTGAGTGTTGGCTTGTTGAGTCTGGTGCTTGGGGGGCAAGTGGCTTTAAAGGCTCGTCTTGCCTTGAGAAGATGGGGTAGTAAAGAGGCAGCTTTCTGCCCCACATTTGACTGTAGCGCAATAGAACATGGGAACTGGGGACTTCTTTCCTGCCTATTACAAGAACTGTCACTCACAGGTCTGCAGATCTGTCCCATTTCCCACCCATTTCTCTTGATTTAGTTGATGCTTTATTACTTGTGTGCATCTGTCATACTTCTTAATTGGCTTTCAGTTTTTCCACACACCCCAATGCCTCCTGTTTTTTTTGAGACAAGGTTTCTCTGTGTAGCTCGGGCTGTCCTGGAATGCACTGTGTAGACCAGGCCTGCCTTTGCTAAGATCAAAGGGGCACACTGCCGGCCCCCTCCTCCCTGTCCCTACTCCCTTTTATTTTTCTTGACAGTGCTGGTGGTTGAACCCAGGGCCTCAGGCACACTAGATAAGTGCTTTGCTACTATGCTGAAACCCAGTTTTTCCTTTTAATCTCATCTTTGGTTTCTGCCAATTGGCACAGATCTGATCATCTGTGTCCCTCCTAAAAGACTCTCATGACTTCTCATAACTCAAATGATGCTATCCTGACTTTATAACACACTTTCCTAAAAGTCGCGAATGTTCTGCATGTATACCCGCATGCCAGAAGAGGGCATCAGATCCTATTATAGATGGTTGTGAGCTGCCATGAGGTTTCTGGGAATTGAACTCAGGACCTCTGGAAGAGCAGCCTGTGCTCTTAACCTCTGAACCATCTCTCCAGTCCCCTTTTTTTCCCTGTTTTTTTTTTTGTTTGTTTGTTTGTTTGTTTGTTTTTCCAGACAAGGTTTCTCTGTTACAGCCCTGGCTGTCCTGGAACTTACCCTGTAAACCAGGCTGACCTCAAACTCAGAGATCCGCCTGCCTCTGCCTCCCCAGTGCTGGGATGAAAGGTGTGCGCCACCACCGGCCGGCTCTTTTTTTTTTCATTCTTAAAGGCGGAGATTTGGACTGCAGACCTGCAGGGGCACCTCAAGCTTATGTGACTTTTCTCTGAGTTTTTGTTTTTCTCAGGTGATCGAGGGTCTTTCTCTATTGCTCTTTACGCAGCTGTGTGTGTGTGTGTGTGTGTGTGTGTGTGTGTGTGTGTGAGTGAGTGAGAGAGAGAGAGAGAGAGAGAGAGAGAGAGAGAGAGAGACTGAAAGTGTTCTAAGGATCAAATGAAGAGCTTTATGTAGATTGTGATGTTTGAGATAATACAATATTCAATCCCTTGCTTGCAAATGCTTCACTCCATTTTAATCTGAAGAGTCTGACCAGCATGAGGCTGGCATCCTCTGTCTGATTCTTTAGTTATACCTGGAAGAGGCAGAATCAAGCCTGAAGAGTCTGGACCAGACTACTGACACATACCAGCTCCTTTCCCTGACCTGTGCTCTGCTTCGAAGTCAACTCTGCTGGGCCTACCAGAAGGTAATTTCCACTGCCCACCTTATTTACAGACAGGAACCCAGTTGAACCCAGAGCTTGCCTATATAACTAGTCTAGTGAGCCAGCTTGCTCTAGGGATCCGCTGCCTTTGCCTTTCAGGTGCTAGAATTACTAAGGTGGTTGTGGCCATCTAGTAGTTGCATGGCTTCTGGCAATCTGAGCTTTGGTCTTCAAGCTTGATGTTTCCATAGCAGTCTTTATCCATGAGCCAACTCCCAGCCCCCCCCCCCCTTTTTTTTTTGGTTTATTGAGACAGGCTTTCTCCATGTAGTTTTGGTGCCTGTTCTGGATCTCGCTCTGTAGACCAGGCTGGCCTTGACCTTACAGAGATCTGCCTGGCTCTGCCTCCTGAGTGCTGGGATTAAAGATGCCACCACCGCCCGGCTCCCAGCCCCCTTTTTTGTTCTTTTGTTTTGTGGTGCTCTGGGTTGACAGGCCTTCTGCATGCTGTACTGGTGCTCTGCACTGACCTACATCCTACTTCCCTTCCCACTCTCCTAATTCCCGAATGCTCTGGACCTCAGGAAACTTTTAGGATTTTCATGTTATTTGGCCTCTGAAATTTTCCTGCAGCTAGGCAGAATGTTCAGGACCCTGAAAGCAGTCAAAACTGCCTCACCTGGTAGTAGAGATTAATTTCTTTCTCTGCCAGTTTCTGCAGTAGAAAAATACATTAAGGGATTTAGAAACTGAGGAGGACAGCCTGATATGGTAATCACCCCTGTAGTCCCAACCCTCAAAGGCTGCGGCTGGGGACTAGAATTTGAAGTCAGCCTGGCCTGCATAACAAGACTTCCTCAAAGGGGAAGAGGAAACAGTGGTGTGAGTGTGAAGAAGCACTGGAGCTCTGATCAGAAAATCTAGTGGGTTCCAAAACATCCCAGCTTTGCTCCAAATTAGCTGTGTCTTGATCATCTCTTGTTCTGATCAAACTCTGGTTTTTCTAGTTTTTTTTCTTTTATGTTTTTTTGGCGGGGGGGGGGGGGGGGGGGGGGGGGGCGCGTTGTTGCTTTTTAGTTGTTTTGTTGTTGTTTTTGAGACAGGGTCTCTGTGTGTGTAGCCCTGGCTGTCTTAGAACTAGCTCTATAGACCAGGCTGGACTCAAACTCAAAGATTTTTCTGCCTCTGCCTCCCAAGTGCTGGGATTAAAGGCGTGCACCTATGCCCGGCTATGTGTGACTCTTCTCCTCTGGCTTTTTGTCTCTCCCAGGTGACTGAGGGTGTTTCTCTACTGCTTTCTGTCCTTCGCGATCCTGCCCTTCAGAAGTCATCCAAGGCTTGGTACTTGCTCCGTGTTCAGGCCCTGCAAATCCTGGCTTTCTACCTTGGCCTCTCATCGAACATTCTCTCAAGTGTCCTGCGTGAGCAGCTCTGGGATCAAGGTGAGAGAGGGAGCTGTTGGCTCTCTTGGATGGTGGTCCTGGTTTGTCCGCTGTCTGTTCCTCGCAGCCATCTGCCCATGCTGTCCAGCATGTGAAACAGCCTATCTGGAACCCACCAATGCCTGTGGTAGCAAATAGGTTTCACTTCACCTGCTGCGTCTAATCACTTAATCAGTAGCTGCTTGGAATATTAAATTAAAAGGAACTCTCAGACCCCCAAGGGACCTTAGAGGGAAAGAGTTCTGTGATTGATTAGCTCTGTCTGCCTAAGGTTCAGAAGGAAAAGAGTGCCTTATGTTTGTTTACTTTTTTCCCCCTTTGGTTTGTTACACAGGCAGGGTTCTCTGTGTGACAGTTCTGTTGATTTGTAGACTAGGATAGCCTCAAACTCACAGAGATCCTCCTTCCTGTGGCTCCCAAGCACTGGTATTAAAGGTGTGCGCCACCAGTGCCCGGCCGTGTTTGCTCTCTTAGTTGAAGGTATTAGGCATGCTGCTGCAATCGTCTTTTTCCACTTCGCTCACCCCAGGCTGGCAGACCCCTGAGACAGCACTCATAGATGCCCACAAGCTCCTCCGAAGCATCATCATCCTGCTTATGGGTGGTGATGTGCTCTCAATTCAGAAAGCAGCTTTGGAGTCACCCTTTCTGGACTATGGTGAGTGAAGAGAAGAGCAGGGCCCTGTGGGATTGGACGCACTAGATATGATGGGCTGGGTGTTCTGTCTCCAGAGCAGCTGTCCATCTGTGGCCTGTACTGAAGTCTTGTCTCTCCTTCACTACAGGTGAAAATCTGGTGCAGAAGTGGCAGGTTCTCACAGAGGTGCTGAGCTGCTCGGAGAAGCTGGTGGGCCGCCTGGGCCGTCTGGGGAGTGTGAGTGAAGCCAAGGCCTTTTGCTTGGAGGCCCTGAAACTTACAACCAAGCTGCAGATACCTCACCAGTAAGTGAAGAGGATTCTAGCTCCTGCCATGTGCTCTTGAGTGTAGATCCCCAGTGACTGCAGAAGTTCCACGTTACATCTAGAGAGATTGGTGGGAGAAGGCATCCATGGCCAATCCAGATTAGAAGCTGATAGCCTGACAAGTCTGTATAGGACAACTCATATACTGCCTTTCCTAAGCGTCTATGCCCGTGGGAGTTTGGCGAGGAAAGCAGTTGGGAAATGTACCTGAAGGTGCTTCGGGATGAGGCTGTACAGAGGCCCCCAGAGAGGCTGTGAATGAGTGTGAGGACTCGGGCAAAGATGGCAGGGCTGGGCCTGGGAAAGCACGAGGAGAGTCTTCAGCAAACAGCCTTATGTGAACTGGTTCTCTCTCACAAGGTGTGCCCTGTTCCTTGTACTGAAGGGTGAGCTGGAACTGGCCCGAGGTGACATTGACCTGTGTCAGTCGGACCTTCAGCAGGTTCTGTTCCTGCTTGAGTCTTCCACAGGTGAGCTCGGTGGGGAGAACCCATATTACAACATGGTGTATATATAAAGGTTTGGCTGCATTCTGAATCCGACAGGTATCTGGTACTAAGAACATTAGTGTACCTCCTCCAGAGAGAATGCACAGGCCCAACTCTTCCCGGCTGGTTTTCAGTGCTGCTGAATGCCTTTGGCTTTTTTTTTTAATCTATCTATCTGTCTGTCTATCTGTCTATTTTGAAAGAGGGTCTTACTGTGTTGTTCTGAACTCACTGTGTAAATCAGGTGAGTCAGGCTGGCTTTAAATTCAAGAAGGTACACCTACCTGCCTCTGTCTCCCCAGTACTAAGACTAAAGGTGTGTGCCAGTACACCCTGCTGCATTTTGGCTTTTCTTTTAAAGGGCTGGGTTGGTGGCACATGCCTTTAATTCCACCACTCTGGAGCTCTATGAATTCCAGACCAGCCAAGTCCTGTAATGTGACCCTGTCTCAAAAAAACAACCAAACAAAGTAATTATTTTAGGGCTGACAAGATGGCTCAGTGGATAAAGATGTTTTCCATCAAGCCTGACAGTTTGAATTCAATCCTTGGGACCCACATAGTGAGACGATAAATGATTCCTAAAAGTTATCCTCAGACTTGCACACGCGTGTGCGTCATGCTCCTGTCCACACACACACTAACTTAAATAACAACTATTTGGGGTCTGGAAATTAAAGGGGTGTGCCATGATCCCCAGCTTGTCCCAAATATTTTTACCTCTGTTATCTCATGTGCACCTCCCCAAACCCAGATGAGAACCTAGAACTTGAGCTACAGGAGTCGGGTGTAGAGTGGACTGTTGATCCCTTGTTGAAGAAAAGGAAATACTAGGATTTTTTTCTGTAAAAGAATTTCCCTGCCGGGCGGTTGTGGCACACCTGTATTCCCAGCGCTTGGAAAGCAGAGAGAGGCAGGTGGATCTCTGTGAGTTCGAGGCCAGCCTGGTCTACAGAATGAGTTCTAGGACAGCCAGGGCTGTTACACAGAGAAACCCTGCCTTGAGAAATAAACAAACAAAAAAATTCCCTAATTTGTGTGTGTGTGTTACACAGACATTCTGAGTAATTCCTAAGTAAATGGCATGTATAATGGGTTGAACCCCGTGGTAGAGTTCTTGAGACCATTTCTCAGTTTTGTAGTTTTTGATCTTCTCTCTCCCTAGAGTTTGGTGGGGTGACCCAGCACCCAGACTCTGTGAAGAAGGTCCACACGAAAAAAGCGAAGCAGCAGGCTCAAGTCCCCAGCTCCCCACAGCCACCAGAGGAGGAACCCTTCCTCAGGGGCCCTGCCCTGGAGCTGGTGGCCACCGTGCTCAAAGAACCTGGCCCTATTCAACCCTCTACAAACTCCTCCCCAGTCCTGAAAACCAAGCCCCCACCCAACCCTGGCTTCCTGTCCCACTCACCCACCTGTGACTGCATGCTGTGCGCCAGTCCCGTCCTCTCGGCCGTCTGTCTGCGCTGGGTGCTGGTCACTGCAGGAGCGAAGCTGGCCATGGGTCATAAAGCCCAGGGTCTGGATCTACTGCAGGCTGTGCTGAAGGGTTGCCCTGCAACCACCAAGCGCTTCACACAAAACCTTCAAGCGTCACTGAAACTCAGAACACCCCCCTCTTGTGTCCCAAGCCTCTTTGATGAGCTCATGGCTCAAGTGTACACACACTTGGCACTGCAGTGCCTGAACCAGACATCGGAAAAGAACTTGGGAAAGGTCCTGGCATCAGGGCTGAAGTTTGTGGCCACACGGATACAATACTTGGAGTTCTGGCAAGCCAACCTGCTCTTGGTTCAGGCCCTTGCAAAGCTGGCCAGCTTCAGCTGCTGTACTTCTCAGCTTTTTGCACGCACCTGGGGCTGGCAGCCACCATTAGTAAAAAGTCCCACAGTCTTAGAACCCTCTAAGATTCGGAGACAAAAATGCTCTGGACGAGGGCGTCGGCAGACAGCCTCTGCTCCCTCACCCCTCCATAATATCTCTCAGAAAGGTCTGGAAGAGGATGGGCCACCCTGTACTCCTAAGCCCCCAGGCCGGGCTAAGGCTGGCCCTCGTGTGCCTTTCACCATATTTGAAGAAGTCCATCCTACAAAAAGCAAACCTGAGGTCCCCTTGGCACCCCGTGTGCGGAGGAGGGTCCAGACACGCCTCAAGGTAAGTTGGGATTGTGGTTAAGTGGAAGACGGGTGTCCACAGAGCACGGTCCTTGAAGAGCACTGTCCTTGAAGAGCACTCCCCATAGCCAAGGGGAGTGTTGCTCTGTATGCGGATGTCCGTGCGTCTTCTTTCTCTCTGTGGTTCTGTCCCTTGCCCTCCTTCCTCTGTCTTCTGAGTTACCACAGAATCTGAGAGTGGCAAGTACAATGAGGGAGGTCGGTTCTGAAGTCCTCAGACCTCTCAGGGCCTCCGTAGTGCTCCCTGCTGTCAGGAGGACTGTCGAGAGTCTCTTGGCCTTATTCTCCCTCTCCCTCTGTCACAGGTGAACTTCAGTGATGACAGTGACCTGGAAGACCTTGTCTCAGCTGAAGCACAACTTGTAGAGCAACCGAAGAGAAGAGGGACTGCTTCCCGGGGCCGGGGCCAGAGTAGAAAGGACCCAAGCTCGAAGACAGATGCAGTAGTTGCCACAGGTGGTGCCCCTGGACACCCCAGTCTCGGTGGTAGGGGTCGTCGTGCCAAGAAGGCGGCATCAAGACACTGTGAAGGAGAGAGTCCCGAGACGGGCCTCTGTGCCCGGGCTCGCCTGGGACCCGAGGTCATGAGGACTATCCCTGAAGAGGAACTAGTGGACACCCAGCTGGAAATGAGCTTTGAAACTCTGAGGGGTTCCGACGGGGAAGACTCAGCGTCAGGTAGGACACAAGGATGAGACGCAGAGGCCTGTGTTCTGTAGTATGTGTCGGGTGTTCCTGGGATATTATTATCAAGAAATAATAGCACCAAGGCCCAGGAAGAGAGGCCCTTTGCTAGGGGAAATGTAGAAGAGGAAGGCAGGGCTAGGGCAGGAGGAGGGAGCATTATGAAGTCATGTTCTCTCCCTAGGTGAGAAGGCATCAGCTGCAGGCCCTGGCCTACCCATAGGAGAATGTGAGGTGCTGAGACGGGACTCCTGCAAGGCAGAACCGCCTGTCCTGTACCCTGACAAGGAGGCCGATGGTGACCCTAGTCCTTGGCTCCCGTCCCTCTCAGTCCCTGTACCCATTGGTGAGTATATTGACCACTGAGGTTGGGTTACCTGGGGAGGGCTGAGCCAGCAGGTGTCTTGGTATCACCTGTCCTTTTTGGGAGACAAACTTTTAAAAAACTTTTCTTGAGCTGGGCAGTGGTGGCGCACGCCTTTAATCCCAGCACTCGGGAGGCAGAGCCAGGCGGATCTCTGTGAGTTCGAGGCCAGCCTGGTCTCCAAAATGAGTTCCAGGAAAGGTGCAAAGCTACACAGAGAAACCCTGTCTCGAAAAACCAAAAAAAACAAAAAAACTTTTCTTGAGACATAGTCTATGTAGCCCAGGCTGGCTTCTAGGATTATAGGTATACACCATCATATTCAGCTTCGTGTGTATGAGAGAGAGAGAGAGAAAGAGAGAGAGTGAGAGAATGAGAATGTGTGTGTGTGTGTGTGTGTGTGTGTGTTCATTCATACACACAGGGTATACTGCATCATATGTGTGTGTTCATGTATGTGTGGGCATACTCGTGTCACTTGTGTGTTCACACATGTGTGTATTTGTGTGTGAGGGCCAGAGGTTGACGTCTGGTGTCTTCCTTAGTTGCTTTCTCCATCTGATTAGTTAACTGGCTGCAAGTCCCTGGGGTCCACTGGATTACAGGTGCATGCCGCTGTGCCTCGCTGGCTCTTTAAATGGTTGCTGAATATCCAAACACAGCCCGTCATACTTGCACGAGAGACACTTGTAACAAGCGAACCATCTCCCCAGCCTGTCTTTTCTTTTTCAGACAGAGTCTCTCCATGTAGACCTGGAATTTACTCAGTAGACCAGGTTGTCTTCACATTCACAGAGATCCGCTTGCCTTTGCCTCTCAAGTATTGGGATTAAAGGCTCAGTTGTTTTGTTTTTATTTAGTTTTATTTTTTTGAGACAAGGTTTCTTGTAGTCTATGCATTTTTTAAAAAGATTATGTATACAGTGTTCTGCCTGCATGTATCCCTGCATGCCAGAAGAGGGCACCAGATCTCATTACAGATGGTTGTGGGCCACCATGTGTTTGCTGGGAATTGAACTCAGGTCCTCTGGAAGAACAGTCAGTGCTCTTAACCTCTGAGCCATCTCTCCAGCCCTCCTGTGCATTTTTCTATGTAGCCAAGGATGACTCCTGCCTGATCCTCTTGTCTCTACGTACCAAATGCTAGGAATATAATCAATCATATACCAGCGTACCACCATCCAGGCTTTTTTTCCCCTCCCTCTCATTTTTGAGACAGGATGTCATTGTGGTTCCAGCTGGTCTAGAACTTGGGAATACTGAGCCTCAGTCTCTAAAGTTCTACAATTACAGGTTCAGCAGTTCATATCTTCCTAGTCAGTGGTTCTGGCTTCCTGGGTCTAGCAGTCTCTGAGCCTGGTTGAGTTCTGCATTTTGTGCAAGAACCTTAATCTCTCTGAGCTTTTGTCTCCTTCATTGTAAAATGTGGCTTTGGGAAGATGGGATGGAGTGACGCCTCCTGCACATTTCCTTCATAAGCAGTAGCTCCTCTTCTCTCTGGGAGGTGGGATAGGGACTCCTTAGAGGGTCCCATTAATTAAGAAATAGGAGCCAGGCAGTGGTGGCACATGCCTTTAATCCCAGCATTCGGGAGGCAGAGCCAGGCGGATCTCTGTGAGTTGGAGGCCAGCCTGGTCTACAGAGAGATCCAGGACAGGCACCAAAACTACACAGAGAAACCCTGTCTCGAAAAACCAAAAAAAAAAAAAAAGAAAGAAAGAAAGAAATAGGGGGTCCATCTTCAGCAATAATGTTGACTTTTTTCTAGATCTTCCTACCCTGGATTCCATCTCCGACTCACTGAGCATCGCTTTCCGAGGTGTCAGTCACTGCCCTCCAAGTGGGCTCTACGCCCACCTCTGCCGATTGTTGGCTTTGTGCCTGGGTCACCGGGATCCCTGTGCCACTGCATTCCTTGTTGCTGAGTCTGTCTCCATCACTTGTCGTCACCAGCTGCTCACCCATCTGCACCGACAGCTCAGGTAAGTGCCGGCGAGGGTATGCTGGGCAAACTGCCGGGTAAGGGGCCTGACTTGTTTGAAGAGGGACTCACTCCTGTGTGTTGCCTGCAGCAAGGCGCAGAAGCAGCAAGGATCACCTGGTCTGGCAGAGCATCTGCAGGGGCTGAACCTGAGGGAGAGGCCCGGAGATGTGCCCCTGGCCCGCATCCAGCGCCTCTTTTCCTTCAAGGCTTTGGGGTCTGGCTACTTCCCCCAGGCAGAGAAGGACAGTTTTCAGGAGTGCCTGGCTCTGATCCCCAGTGGTATGGTCTGCTTCTAGCTGGGTCTCCTGTTCTCTCACACATCTAGTTGAACTCAGTAGATAAGCTTAAGGAATGGTTAGTTACCTAGATTGGTGCTCCTTACGTCTTATCTTTTTATTCCTTCCCTCTGAGACAGGATCTTACTGTGTAACCCAGGACTCAAGCTCAAAATCCTCCTTCCTTAGCCTTCTGGGTGCTGAGGGTTTTTTTTGTTTTGTTTTGTTTTTTTTTTGAGACAGGTTTTCTCTGTGTAGCTTTGGTGCCTGTCCTGGAACTCACTCTGTAGACCAGACTGGCCTCAAACTCACAGAGTTCCAACTGCCTCTGCCTCCCAAGTGCTGGGATTAAAGACTTGGGCTACAACTGCCCAGCTGGGTGCTGAGATTTTTAGGCATGTACCACCACAGCTGTTTGACATGTCCTATAATTTGTATATTAACTTTTTTTTTTCTCACACCAGACATACTCTGAAATTCAGGTGTGTGTTGAGATGTCTGGAGTCTTTTGACATTAAAATGAAATGTACTAACATGGTATGTGCACTTCCTCTGAGTGCAGCCTTTGTTAATTTCTGTGAGGGATACAAAGAAGTACCAGCTGCCTGTTCCAGGAGCTGTAGGGGCAAGAGAGCTCACCTTGAACTCCATTAACCAGGGAAGACTTCTTGGGGTTGTCTTAAGGTACGCTGTAGAAGGCAGGGCTGCAAGTGCCTCCTGAAAGTCTGCTGATTCTGGGTGTGTCTTCTGTGCATGTTAGGGGTGACTGTCTGTGTGTTGGCCCTGGCCACCCTCCAGCCTGGAACCTTGGGCAACACTCTCTTATTGACCCGCCTGGAAAAAGACAACCCCCCAGTTACTGTGAAGATTCCCACTGCCCAAAACAAGGTAGGGTTCTAATACCAAGGACTAGATTTTGCCAAACATGGGCCTTGGTCCCTGAATTTTGTGCCTAAGGGATGGACAGGTGACAGTCACTTGGAAAGCAAATCTTATAAACTCTTCATCTCCCACAGTTCCCACTAAGCTCTGTTCTGAAAGAGTTTGATGCTATCCAGAAGGACCAGAAAGAAAACAGCAGCTGTACTGAGAAGCGAGCATGGTGGACGGGGAGGCTGGCACTAGATCAGAGGATGGAGGTGTGTGCTCCCAGGGTGGGGAGGCTCAGGCCTGCCACAGAAAAGCACAGGGGTTAGGGGCAGCATCTTTCTGAGTCAGGGTTCCTCTGTGTAGCCTTGTCTTCCTGGAACTTGCTCTGTAGACCAGGCTGGCCTTGAACTCAGAGATCCACATACCTCTTGCCTCCTGAGTGCTGGGATTAAAGGTGTGTGCCACCACCGCCCAGAAATGTCTTTACTTTTTGAGTGTCTCAGAAAATGAAAAGACCTTAAGGACTTTGTACGACTGACAGAAATGCCTCGTTTCCGAATTCCATTTCCTTCTAGGAACTCATCACCTCCCTAGAGGAGCATGTGCTTGGCTGCTGGCGGGGTCTGCTGCTGCCGTCCAGTGCAGACCCTGGCCCTGCCCAGGAGGCCTCCCGTTTACAAGAGTTGCTGCAGGAATGTGGTTGGGAATATCCTGACTCCACTCTTCTAAAAGTGAGTTCAGGAAATGGAAGGGGAAGGTGCGGCAATGGTTCTTTTCTACCAGCCAGTGGTGGAGTTGGGAATTGTGGCACCTACCCTACTAACCATTGTTCTCCTGTAGGTCATTCTTAGTGGTGCCAGAACCCTCACCAGCCAGGATGTTCAGGCCTTGGCATATGGGCTGTGCCCAGCCCAGCCAGAGCGTGCCCGAGTGCTCCTGAGTGAGGCAGTTGGACGGGTACAGAGCCAGGAGGCCCCTGCCAGTCAGCATCTTGTACTGGTGCTAGACAAGGTAAAGAGCTGTGGCAGTGAGCAGTCCAGAGGGCAGTGAGCACGAGCTCATCTCCAGCCCTTCAGACATCTGCATTTATGTGGCTGGGGAGAGTAACCTTGGAATGCTTTTTTCCTAGGACCTGCAGAAGCTGCCGTGGGAAAGCATGCCCAGCCTCCGAGCACGACCTGTCACCCGGCTGCCCTCCTTCTACTTCCTACTCAGTTATTCTATCACCAAAGAGGTATGGAAACAGGGCATAGGGCCTGGGAATGTTTGGAAATTGGGTAAAACCTATGGAAAGAAGGCTGGAGCCCTGGGAAGATGGGAGTGGCTGAACAATGGGTCGGTTATGGAATGGAGCTTTGAGTATGCTGGGGCTGGGCCTCCTGGGCAGACCAAGACCCTGATTGACAGTGCTTGCCCTCAGGCTGGGGCCTCGTCGGTGCTGAACCAAGGTGTGGATCCACGGAATACCTTCTATGTCCTAAACCCTCACAGTAACCTGTCAAGCACAGAGGAGAGATTTCGAGCCAGTTTTAGCAGGTCTGGAGACGAGGGCATAAAGCAGGGTGGGGAAGGGTAGAGATCCGATGCAGGGGCGGTATGTGTGCTCTTGCTCTGGAACCCATTGTTGCTTCTCATTTCTGCTGCTGTTCCCTTTTTCTCTTCGATACATGGCATCTGCCATGTACTGACTTCCGGCTTTTCCTTGCAGTGAGGCTGGCTGGAAAGGAGTGGTTGGGGAAGTGCCAAGCCTTGCGCAGGTGCAGGCCGCCCTGACAGAGCGTGACTTGTATATGTGAGTGTTTGGGGCCGGGAAACAGGGAGAGGGGCATCTGGAAGAGGGTATCACTGTGGGTTGATTTGACATTTTAGGGCCTCTGGAAACAGGTAGGGGCCTGGAAATGATGACTCAATGCTTATCTCGCTTCCTCTGCCTTAGCTATGCAGGGCATGGAGCTGGGGCCCGCTTCCTCGATGGGCAGGCTGTCCTGCGGCTGAGCTGCCGGGCAGTGGCCCTGCTGTTCGGCTGTAGCAGTGCAGCCCTCGCTGTGCATGGAAACCTGGAGGGGGCTGGTATCGTGCTCAAGTACATCATGGCTGGCTGGTGAGAATGAGACCTGCCCTGGGGCATTAAACTCTTGCCCCCATCCTAGAACTATTAGCCAAGGGAACTCCTCATTGCTTCAAGCCTCTTTACATGTCTGTCACTAATGTGTTTTCCGTGTTTCTGTTACAGAGCCCTTACTCTGTATTTCTTCATTTTCTTCCCAGCCCCTTGTTTGTAGGTAATCTCTGGGATGTGACTGACCGTGACATTGACCGTTACACAGAGGCTCTGCTGCAGGGCTGGCTAGGAGCAGGCCCAGGGGCCCCCCTTCTCTACTACGTCAGCCAGGCCCGCCAGGCTCCTCGACTCAAGTATCTTATTGGTGCTGCACCTGTAGCCTATGGCCTACCTGTCTCTCTACAAACACCCTGAAGCTGTCTTATCTATGGTAGAAGCTATGTGACTATCTACCTCCCAACTTAGTTTTAACTATTTATAGAATTTTTAAAGTGATTTTCCCTGGTGTTTTGTATGAAGTGTTTCCTTTTAATGTGACCTTAATAAAGATATACTAAGCCTCATTTTTGTGTAAGTTCAAGAGCATCTAAAGACCTGACAGCTCCTCCCCTCATTCTTGCTGTGTGGATATAAGCAGGTGGGAGGAGCTTGCAGGAGGCTTTGGGAAGAAAGGCAAAACCAAAGTTGGGTGTGGCTGGGCCTTGGGTGATAGAGCTGGACAGAAGGCCATCAAAATGCTCAAAGGGAAAGGCAGTGATAGAGTGCTGAGGGTGTTTCTAATGCCTCCATTGCCCTTGCCTCTTTCCTCAGTGATTTAGAAACCATTGTTCTTCCCGCTAAGGCTGCTACACTTAGCCCAGAAGCTATGGGCTTTTGTACTTAGACGGCTTCTGTCTCAACTAAATTGATGTTTTGGGGAAGCATATATCTTACATTTATATACCAATCATGTCCAACACACAGTAACATAATTATGCTGTCGCTAGACAGATGCTCAGCAGTTGAGAGCACTGGGCTGTTCTTCCAGAGGACCTAGGTTCAGTTCCCAGCTTCCAGATGGAGGCTGGGAACCAAGTGTAACTAACTACAGCTCCAAGGGACCCCAGCGCCCTTGACCCTGCACTTGCACACACACACACACACACACACACACACACACACTGATGCTGCACTTGTTGGTTGGCAGTGGTGACTCCAGTATTTTTCCACCTCGTTTGCCCGTTAAAGCACCGCTGTCACCAGCACATTAGTGGTTCTGTCGGAGCACCGGTTCCCTCCCGGTCTGTCACCAGGGTTGTCCCATCAACGTGCGGTAGCGTATACAGCTTTACAGTCTTGTGGTTGCGTCTGAGGACTCTGAGTTTCCAGTTCCTTGAAGGCCGAAGCCCTGCCATCCTGCCAGCTCTCTAGACTCCGTGAAAAGGCGCTGTTACCGTCTCTAAATCAAGCTTGGGAGCCTCATCTCCGCGCAGAGGCACACGGTCATAGAGACGACTGGCGCAGAGCGTATCCCCCGGCGGCACCACAGAGACAACGCAGAGGCTGCCTAGAGAGCCTCTCGCCTCGCCGGCTTCCTCTTCGGTAGTCCTCCTTCCCAACATGGCGCAGTCGATTAACATCACGGAGCTGAATCTGCCCCAACTGGAAATGCTCAAGAACCAGCTGGACCAGGTGAGGACGGGCCCGGCGCCTTCCTCGCGCTGCAGGTCCTCCGGCCGCCTGGAGCCCCCGCGCCCCCGCGCCTTCCCGTTCCCAGGGAAACCCCTATCCGGTCCCGGGTCCCGCCCCCTCTGGCCGTGCCCCGCTCGCCCCCGGGCTCCCAAGCTGACCCTTTTACCCCGGCTCCTGTAGGAAGTGGAGTTTTTGTCCACGTCGATTGCTCAGCTCAAGGTGGTGCAGACCAAGTATGTGGAAGCCAAGGACTGTCTGAACGTGCTGAACAAGAGCAACGAGGGTATGGGCTAGGCGGGTGAGGGCGCCCGGGGACCCTCGCCGGCCCGCTTCCCGTAGAGAAAACGGTCCGTTAGGTCGTGTGTATAGCAGCCACACGAGCCCCCGCATGTTGCCTACGGGAAGCTGAAATGCTCCTGTCCCCTCTCGCTGTTCTTTTCCCTGTCTGTGGATACTGAGCCTGTTGGAGCTCCCTCCCCTTAACGTCCTCACGTGGGAGCGGCCAGCCGGCCCCAGCTGTCTGTCTTCATTACTTTCACAGGAAAAGAATTACTGGTCCCACTGACGAGTTCTGTATCCTTTCCACAGGAAATGCTATCTTACCTTCTTCCTCAGTCTTTTCCAAAAGCGGGGAGAGTTTTGATAACAGTCACCCAGTGATTTTAAGAACAGTCATGGCTGGGCGTGGTGGCGCACACCTTTAATCCCAGCACTTGGGAGGCAGAGGCAGGAGGATCTCTGTGAGTTGGAGGACAGCCAGGGCTGTTAGACAGAGAAACCCTGGCTCGAAAAGCAAAGACTCATACACACTTCATAGTTCTCTCGTCTAACCTAGGAGCCAGTGTCTATCCAATACTTTGTTCAGTGAAGAATTGAAGTGTCGTGTTTCTCTTTGCTGTGTGGGGATGTTCATCTAATATGGGGATAAAGCTGGCAGTCGGCTAAAGCAGTAGGAAAGTGGTGGGCTGTTGAAATTGGGAATGTGGCTCTGCTTCAGCTTCATTGTGGCTCATTCCAAAACTACTTTCAGTAAGACACCCAGATTGTTTCCGTTTGTTGAAAGCGATCCACAAAATGACAGGCTGAAAGAGAAACCTAAGAACAGCACTGTGTGAAGAAAAATTAAAATAATAATAACAGTGTGGGGCTGGAGAGATGACTCAGTGGTTAAGAGCACTGGCTGCCCTTCCAGAGGACCTGGGTTCAATTCCCAGCACCCACATGGCAGCTCACAACTGTAACACCAGTGCACCAAAACATTTAAATAAGTTATTTGGTGGGTAAAAATGTGCAGAAACACATACAACCTGACATCAATCCAATACCCACCATGTAGAAGGAGAAACTTAACTCCCAACCTCCACACACGTTCCATGGCATACACATTTGTGAAAATATGTACACAAAGCCAGTAAATGCAATATAAGAGTTATTAATAATCCAAGACTAGAGAGATGGCTTAGTAGTTAAGAGTACTTCATGATCTTATAGAGAACCTGGTTTGGTTGCTAGTGCCCGCATAGTGTAGGTAGCTCCGATTCCAGGGACCCAGCAACCTCTTCTGACTTCCCAGGCATGCACATAATGCACATACATACAATCTAAAACAAAAAAAAAATTAAGAATTAGTAACCCATCAGGATTTATGTTGTGGTAAATGAAGCTGGCTTTCCACGTACACTGTTCTAGAACCTTGGGAAAGCATGGTTGCATCTCCTCTGGTCTTCCTAGAAAGACTAATGGGGAAATGCAGGAACTCCTTCGAGGATGAGAGGTGGGACCAGGACAAGAAAGTGTTCCCGCTCCTGTTGTCTTCACAGGGAACCAACTCCGTTGCTTGGTCTAAAAAGCTGCAGCTTTTTAGAAAAGGAGACTTTGGGGTTATGGCTCTGGCTGACAAAACTGTGTCTCTTGCTGGGCTGGTTTTCCCTTAATCCTTGCTTCTCAGATGTATGTCCCTGGGAAGCTACATGATGTGGAACATGTGCTCATCGATGTGGGAACTGGCTACTATGTGGAGAAGGTGAGTTGGTAGGAAGTACGTGGATGTCCTCTGAGAAGGTAGTGTTGGGCAGGGCCTCTTTTTATTCTTTTATTTACCTCTGATCTTGTAGACAGCGGAGGATGCCAAGGACTTCTTCAAAAGGAAGATAGACTTCCTCACCAAGCAGATGGAGAAAATCCAGCCAGCTCTGCAGGAGAAGCATGCCATGAAACAAGGTGAGCTGCCCAGAGCACCTCCTTTGTAAATTTGTATCTATTATTGTCTGTCTATCTGTCTGTCTGGGAGGTGTGTGGGGCTGGGAGGCACATGAGTGCCATGATGCGTGTGTGGAGGTTGGAGGGAATTTTTCAGGACTCTGTTTTCTCCTTCCATCCTGGGTTCTAGAGACTAAACGCTTGTCGTCAGGCTGTGTGGCAAATGCTTTTAGCCCCCAGGGGACTTCCAGACCCTTCCTACCTCCATGGTAAAGAACATTCATCACATGAGGCATGATGGGAAATACCTGTAATCCCAGGACTGAGGAGGTTAAGGCAAGAGGATACAGTGCCTCCATCACTTAGGAGGAGAGGCAGGGGGATCATCCTTACTACATAGCCAGTTCAAGGTCAACGTGGACTTCATGAGACTCTTGTTCCTACCCCCGAAAAAGACATAATTGGTTTAGGTTTGGGGATATATAGCTCAGTAATAAGATTGCCTAGCATGCTGGGTGGTGGCGGCGGCGCACACCTTTAATCCCAGCACTCGGGAGGCAGAGGCAGGTGGGTATCAGTGAGTTTGAGGCCAGCCTGGTCTACAAAGTGAGTTCCAGGACAGCTTGGACTGTTACACAGAGAAACCCTGTCTCAAAAAACATAGCATGTAAATGTCATGGGTTAAATGCTTGGCACCACAAAATATAAAAAAAAATAATAATAACATTTACTTATATGTTTGCATATGTGTATATAAATTATAAATAAAACATGTGTGCACACATACATAGTTCATGTACAGTGCTATCCATTTAAATAGGTAGTCCAGCTGTATGTGATGGAGCACACCTGTAGAGTATTCCAGGTTAGAGCCAGGCTAAGTTACATACCGAGATCCTGTCAGAAAACACAGGGGTTGGAGAAATGGCTCAGTGGTGAGGAGCACTTAATGTGCTTGCCGAAGGCACAGGTTCAGTGCCGAGCACCCGTGACAGCTCACAACTACCTGTAACTCCAGTTCCAGATGTGACCTCTGTAGCTCCTGCATGAACATGGTGCACATACATGTGCTCAGGTGCACATGAGCGTGTGTGGACACACACACATATACAAAGTATTAAAACAACAAGGGCCGGGGGTATGGTTCAGTGGGCTTGCTGCGTAAGGACTTGAGTTCAAATCTCCAGCACCCACATAAAAGGTGGGCATGACCCAAGTGCTTGTAACCCCAGTGCTAGCAGGACAGAGACAGATAGATCCTGGGAGTTCACTGGCTGGCCAGCCTAGTGGAATGGATGAGTTTCGGGTTCAGTGAGAGACCCTGTCTCAACAGAGAGAATAATAGAACAAGATAAGACGCCATGGTTTCCTTTGGTCTCACACATACACCTAGTGGTGGACACACAACACACACTCGAGCTCGAAGGAAGGACATGGATTGTAACATAAACTTGGAGGTGACCATGTCTCTGCTGGATGTAGCAGTGCACACCTTTGATCTCAGCACTCGGGAGGCAGAGGCAGGCAGATCTCGTGAGTTCAAGATTAGCCAGCGCTATGTAAAGAGACCTTGTCTCAACAACAACAGCAGCAAAAAAGATGTTTCTGTTTCTCTTTGGTGTCTTGATGTGTTATCCTGGGGTTTTGAGTGATTAAGGAAAAATCTGTTAATGATTTGGGATAAAATGCCTATAAACACAATAGAAATCTGCTAAGTAAACATTAGTGATTACCACATTGGCTGCACATAGCAATCCTCCAGGAAGTTTGAAAAGAAAGTGTAGGTCCAGTTCATACCGACTGAGTCAGTCGGAAAGGGTATGGAAAGCTGCTCTTGATTTTAAAGCCTGGGAAGGGTTGGTGGCTTTTTGTTTTGAGACAGAGTCTCATTGTTCTATACTATATTCCAGTGGTTAGCATACTAACAGTGTAGACTGTCAATCTGTGTGCGCGCACGCGTGTGACCCCTCCACAATCCACTCAGTGTTCCTCACCTTGGGTTCTCCCTAAAGGTCCTGCTTAGGGTGTGACTCCTCTCTCCTCTCTTAGCTGTCATGGAAATGATGAGCCAGAAGATCCAGCAGCTCACAGCCCTGGGAGCGACCCAGGCAACTGCCAAGGCCTGAGCACGTGTTGCAGAAATGGAGCAGAAAGGGACCTTGTTTGAAGGGGCCTGGGACTTTGTGGACAGTGGCCTGCTGGTGTCTGGGAAGAGAGGGTCTTGTGTTTATAGAGTTAATAAATGTGCCAGCTGGGCAAACGATGTCTTTTCCTGCATTGAACAAGGGGCGGGTGACAGACTGGAGTGTCCAGGGGGTGAGCTCTTGCCTAGAACCCGGAAACTGGGCTAGCCACACTGCCTTTACAAGTTCCACCCAGGGCTTTGAGGAGCTGGAAGAAAGCGTGCACGCTTTTTTCTGGTTGCCCTGGGGACGGACGACTCGTAGGCGGAAGTGAAGTTGCACCAGACACTTCCTCTTCCGGGCCTGCCTTCCCGTGGAGGGAACCACATGGGTTGTCGCTTCCGGAGTGGTATCCTAAAGCTGTTACTGCCGCTGCGCGTCCTCCAAACCCAGCATCGCATGCTCGGCCCAGAGTCCGTTTCTCCCCCTAAAAAGCCTCGCCACAACCTCATGGCACCGCCCCGAATTGGGACGCACAACGGCACCTTCCACTGCGACGAGGCTCTGGCCTGCGCGTTGCTCCGCCTCCTGCCAGAGTACAGGGTATGGACCGCCAGCGCACCGGCCTGGTTCCCTGTGGTGTCTGAGGCACCGCCCTCCCCAGACACACCCCCTGGACACCCAGCCCTCACCCTGACTCCTGCCTGACAGCCCCTTCTATGTCTGCAGGATGCCGAGATTGTGCGGACTCGGGACCCTGAAAAACTGGCTTCGTGTGACATCGTGGTGGATGTGGGTGGCGAGTACAACCCTCTGAAGCACCGTTATGATCATCACCAGAGGTGAGTTCACAAACACCTGTTCTCTGACCTTCCCGCCTTGCACTGCCCAAGTCCATCACTGCCTGAACCAAACGCCGTAATCGCCCCGGGACTGAAACCTTGCATCTGGAAGCCCCCTCAGGCCCCTCTTGCCTTAGCTTTTTTCAACGCCAGCAGCTATGCATTCATCTGCCCTTGCCCCGGGCAGCTGAACCCTTCCAGTTCCAGGACAGTCCACTGCGGTGGCCTTTTGCTTTGTGTTTTATTTTATGTGTATGGGTGTTTTGCCTGAATTCATGTCTGCACCAAGTGCATCGGTGCCTGCAGAGGTCAGAAGGTGTCAGGGTCCCCTGGAATCCGAGTTAGGGAGGGTTGTGAGCCATCATGTGGATGTAGGGGATTGAACCTGCCTCCGAGGCAAGAGCAACCCCAGCCCCGTGGTGGTTAGTTTTCATTATCAACTTGACACAACCTGGATTCTAGCATAACCTGGGAATTGGTTCATGAAGGATTATCCAGATCAGGCTGGCCCGTGGGCGTGTTTGTGGGATGTCTTGATTACCTTGACGTGGGAGGCACTAATTCCTAAACTGCATGAGTTAAAAGTAAGCCAGGCACTAGAAGCATGCATGGGCTCGCGAAGTTCCTGCCGCCTTCCTGGCTGTGGTAGACTGTACACTGACATTGTGAGCTAAAATAAACCTTTTCTCTCCAATTTCATTTTGGTCAGGCGTTTTTTTGTTTGTTTGTTTCATTTTATAAATATTAGTGTTTTGCCTGCATTTATGTCTGTGTGAGGGTGTCGGGTCCCTGGAGTTAGAGACAGTTGTGAGCTGCCATGTGGGTGCTGGGAACTGAACTCAGGTTCTTTGGAAGAGCAGTTGGTGCTCTTAACCTGAGAGCCCCTTGGTCAGGTGTTTTATCACCGCAACAAAAATGAAAATGACCACTGTAACGCTTCTCCACACTCAAACACCTGCTCACACTTCCGTGAGTGTCCCCACACTCTAGCACCTGCTCACACTTCTGTTGGTGTCCCCACACTCAAAAACACCTGCTCACACTTCTGTGAGTGTCCCCCACACTCTAGCACCTGCTCACACTTCTGTCCCCACTTCTAAAATAAGTTTTTCCTGTGTCTTCACTTTCCTCCAAAATTTCACAACTCCTCCTTCCAATTTGTTTCCTTATGTTGTGTTTTTGTTTGTTTGCAGTTTTTCCAGACAGGGTTTCGGGTGTGTAGCCCTGGCTGTCCTGAACTAGCTCTGTAGACCAGACTGGCCTCGAACTCACTGAGATCCACCTGCCTCTGTCTCCCAAGTGCTGGGAGTGCCACCATGCCTGACTTCTTTAGTAAAGAGCATCTATATGGAGTGTGAACAGGCTCTTCTTGTCCTCTAAAGTATAATGCCTACTTACCTAACATCTGCATCCTATTGAGCACTGTAAGAAATCTAGAGATGTTCTGAAAGATAAAGGAGGAGGAAGGCTGGGGGGCACACCTATAACCCCAGAACTTAGGAAGTAAAGGCAGGAGGGTCATGAGTTAAAGGTCACCATCTATGAGCAAGTTTGAGCCTAGCCTGGATCACATAAAAATTAGTCCCATCAAGTGAAAAAAATTATAGCTGGTCATGGTAGCAAATGCCTTTAATCTCAGCACTTGGGAGCAGAGACAGATCTCCTGAGTTGAGGCCAGCCTGGTCTACAAAGTGAGTTCCAGATCAGCCAGGGCTACACAGAGAAACCCTGACTTCAAAAACCAAACCAAAACAAACAAACAAAAATGTACAGGAGGATGTGTGTAGTTTACAGGCAAATACTGCCCCGTTTTACGTAAAGGACTTGAGCATCCGGAGGTCTGGTTGCTGGGTCTGTTGTTTCTCCACCTCCCACAGATGAAAGGACAGGATCTTAGCTTTTTCTCCTTAATATGTAAAACACAAAACCTGGCATACAGTAAGCCATGAGTTCCAACCATTGTCCAGTGAATGCAGGAATAGAAACTTTCACGGCCTGTGTTGGCACTGGAGGAAAAGCTAACATCTTTTGAGTGGGTTTTCTTCTCCCTGTTCCTACCACATCCCCATCCTGCTGATACCCAGGTGTCCACATGTAAACTTGCACATACACCCTAGACTCGTGGACCAAGTCCTTCACTACAGCCGCCCCCCCCCCCCCCCCCCCCCTGTGCTCCTCAGGACCTTTACGGAAACCATGAGTTCCCTGTGCCCTGGGAAGCCGTGGCGCACCAAGCTGAGCAGTGCGGGACTTGTCTATCTGCACTTCGGGCACAAGCTCCTGGCCCAGTTGCTGGGCACTAGTGAAGAGGACAGTGTGGTGGATACCCTCTATGACAAGGTAGGGCCTGAGGACAAAGACGTCCTGTATACACATTCCCACCGGCTGGCTGGGAGTGGCCCTGGTGCAGCACCCGACTAGGCCTCTGGTCAGTGACTGGACTGTAGGGGACTTAGTCACTGTTCTGTTGTTGTGAAGAGACACCATGACCACAGCAACTCTTACAAAAGAAAGCATTTAACTGGGACTTGTTTATGGTTTCAGACACTTAGTCCATATCATCATGATGGAGAGCATATTGGCATGCAGGCAGACATGGCGCTGAAGAAGTAGCTGCGAGTTCTACATCCAGATTGGCAGGCAGGGGAAGAGTATAGCTTGGTCTTTTGAAACCTCAAAGCCCACCTCCAGTGACACACTTCCTCCATCAAGGCCACACCTCCTAATCCTTCTCAAGCAGTGCCACTCCTAATGACTAAGCATTCAAATATATAAGCCTATGGCAGGCATTTTTACTCAAACCACCACACGGACCCAACAGTCACCCTCCCCATCAGGCATGTTCTTTGTTCCTTCCCAACCTCCATCCTGGAGTGGGGAGTGAGGACTGGACATTAATATATAGGAAAGGGGTATTAGTACTTTATTATTTTGATATAGGTTCTGCCTATGTTGCTCAGGCTGGCCTTGAACTTGTGACTTAAGCAGTATGCTTGCTTCTCCCTCTTAAGGGCTGGAACTATACGTGTACACTACCACACCATTGTGGGGAAGGGCCTTGAAGCAGCATTTTCCACTCTTTATTCCAGGTGTGGTGGTGCACATGTTTCCCAGCACTTGAGAGGCTTAGACAGGAGGATCTTGAGTTGCAGGCCAACCTGGATCCTGACTCAAAAACCAGACCAAACAAACAAAAGAATCATTCAATATTTCTCAGTAAACAGATAGGGCTGCTTACACTCAGAGGCATTGGGCTCAGAGACACTTGCTCCCTGGCTGTTGAGCATCTCTCAGCATCCCATAATTCACTGGTGACTCAGGAGTTGGCAGGCTCAGGAGGAAAGGAACAGACTACAGCCACATCTTCAGGCTCAGGCTGCTGCTGTTCAGGCCAAACAGTACCAAGGACACACTTAACCCTATTCCTGTGAAATTCACTGGTCAAACCTGATTCGTCCAGGCTCCAGCATTTCTGCAGGTAGGCTGTTTAGTTCAGACCTCAAGCTTAGTTCTCCAGCATCTGTTCCCACTGTATGTACCAAAGGGGAAGACCTGAGTAGGTTAAGAGTATTGGGAATGCCAAGGCTTTAGACCACTGGGGTCATTTATTTCCTCTGTTGGTGGTATTTCCAAGTAGCTGATTAAACCAGGTTTTGTTTGTTTGGTTGGTTTCTTTGTTTTTGGAGACAAGGTTTCTCTGTGTAGCCCTGGCTGTCCTGGATCTCTGTAGACCAGGCTGGCCTCGAATTCACAGAGATCTGCCTGCCTCTGCCTCCGCCTCCCAAGTGCTGGGATTAAAGGCATGTGTCACTACCGTCCAGCTTGATTAAGCCAGTTTTAAGTGAGTATCAAGGCCTTGGTACAGACAAGAGGTGCTGTGTAGGAAGGAGTTCATGTTTTCGATTCTCTCTGAGGTTGGTGCTCTTTCTGCGCATCACATGTGACTGAGGTGGAGGTGCATTTTTAGGGGAGTTTCTCATCAATATCTCATGCTGGTTCTGTTCTAGAATTTGAGGCATTATTCTACTATTTCTTCAGACTCAAATGTTGCAGCTGCTGACAACATATGGTATATACTATGGCTTCATCTCAAAGCCCCACATCTCAGTTCTTAACGTCCATCAAACACTTTCCCACATACTCTTCCCTCCCTTGGCCCAGGAATCCATTTCCACAATCCTACCTAGGAACTAAAATCCTTATTCAAAAGTCATAGGCAGTCTGGAGGTTAAGAGCACAGAATCCTCTTCCAGAGGACAGGATTTGGTTCCCAACATCCACATGGTGCTTCACAACATCTGTGACTCCAGTTTCAGGGGATCTGATGCCCTCGTCTGGCCTCCACTGGTACTAGGCGCACACACTGTGCACAGGCATGCATGCAAGCAAAGCACTCATACACATAAAAATGAATTAAAGAAATTTTGTGACAGGATCTCACTATGTAGTCCTGTCCTGAAACTCGCAATGTAGACCAGGTTGACCTTGAACACACAGAGATTTGCCTGCCTCTGTCTCCTGAGTGCTAGCATTAAACATGTGTGCTACAATGCCCAGCTAAAAAAAAATTTTAATGGGGGCTGGTGAGATGGTTCAACAGTTAAGAGCACTGGCTGCTCTTTCAGAGGTCCCAAGTTCAATTCCCAGCAACCACATGGTGGCTCACAACCACCTGTAATGAGTTCTGGCGCCCTCTTCTGTAATACAGGCATACATGCAGAGCAGCACTTATACACAAAATAAAATTAATGAAAAAAAAAAAAATAATAAGTCATTGGCCCCCTCTGCGCACATGCTGGCCTTGGCCACAGGTGATACAGCCCCTTGTGTTAGAAGTCAGGTGACCTGAATTCCAGTCCTAACACTGAGCTCCCTCCTTCCCTCCTTCCCTCCTTCTCCCTCTGCCCATCTGGTCAATGGTGAAACACTCAGGGCTGTTGTGAGGAGTGTGTGTGTACATTCTGTGAAACCTACACCAACTTTACGATGGTGGGTATCCTCAAGTGCACCTCCCCTGCCACTGCTTCAGATGTATGAGAACTTCGTGGAAGAGGTGGACGCAGTGGACAATGGGATCTCTCAGTGGGAAGAAGGGGAGCCTCGGTATGCACTGACCACTACACTGAGTGCCCGGGTTGCTCGGCTTAATCCCACCTGGAACCAGCCCAACCAAGACACTGAGGTAAGGAGAGCCTGAGGACAGAGTAAGAACAGCTGCCCTCCCAGTCCTGTGAAGTGGAATCCGGGCCAGTGCCCAGCATGACTTGTGGTTCCACCATTCCCAGGCAGGGTTCAGGCGTGCCATGGACCTGGTGCAAGAGGAGTTCCTGCAGAGACTGCATTTCTACCAGCACAGCTGGCTCCCAGCCCGGGCCCTGGTAGAGGAGGCCCTGGCCCAGCGATTCAAGGTAGAGCCATCTGGTAGATGCTTCTGGGCCATCTGGTCAACTGGGCCTCCTGCTTCTACCCGAACCTCGCCACACACTACTTCCTTCTCAGGTGGACTCGAGTGGGAAGATAGTGGAACTGGCAAAAGGTGGGTGCCCTTGGAAGGAGCATCTCTACCACCTAGAGTCTGAGCTGTCCCCGCCAGTGGCCATCACCTTTGTTATCTACACTGACCAGGCTGGGCAGTGGCGAGTCCAGTGTGTACCCAAGGAGCCTCACTCATTCCAAAGCCGGTGAGTCCCCACAAAACTACCTTCACATCTGCTTCAGTCCTGCTGGAGTCTGCCACCCTTAGCTCCTCATGCCTGTGTGTTCTTACATAGGCTGCCCCTGCCAGAGCCATGGCGGGGACTTCGGGATGAGGCCCTGGATCAAGTCAGTGGGATCCCCGGCTGCATCTTTGTTCACGCCAGTGGCTTCATTGGTGGGCACCACACTCGAGAAGGCGCCCTGAACATGGCCCGTGCCACTCTTGCCCAGCACCCAGCACCTGTGCCCCTTGCAAATGCTGTAGTCCAATAAAACTTCACCTGGCAACTTTCTCAGATTTGGTAAGTGCAGCGTCCTCTGTGCAGGGCCCCATGCTGGGTATTTCCCACTGCTGCTCAGCTTTGCTTTTCAAACCATTTGACAACCATCCTAGTGGCTGGGGAGATGGCTCAGGGGTTAAGAGCATTGTTGCTCTTGGAGAGGAATCAGATTCAATTCCTAGCACCCACATAGAAGATCACATAACTGTTTATAACTCCAGTTCAAGAGGATCCAACCCCCTTCTGACTCTATGGGCACTAGACACACCTGAGATACACATATGTACATGTAGGCAACACACACACAAAGCATTAATTCTTAAAAAATAAAGAGAAGGGGCTGGAGAGGTGGCTCGGAGGTTGGGAGCACTGAATGCTCCTCCAGGGGACCTGAGTTCAATTCCCAGCAACCACATGGTGGCTCACAACTACCTGTAATGAGATCTGGTGCCCTCTTCTGACATGCAGACATACATGCAGGCAAAACATTGTACACATAATAAATAAACCTTAAAAAAAAAAATCATCTGAGGACTAAATAACTTGATCAAATTCACAGGTAGCTAGAAAGTGACAGCAGAATCTTGGTCCATGGTCCTTTTTTTCTACTATAACCAGCAACATACTAAAAAAAACCAAAAAGCCACAGCCTGATAAATGAGTAGAAAACCAGACTTTATTTACAAGTGGGAGTGCGGGGAGTGGGGCTGAGCAGGTGGTAGTCCTGGAAGAGGGTCCCAAGGGGCAGAGGCTGATGATGTCTCAGTAAACAGTGGCACTTCGTGAACAGAGCCTCCACCTCCAGCTGGGGGCTCCTGAGCATGGCCAAGCACTGGGCTAAAGCGTGGAAACTGGGCGTTGACAAAGTACAGAGGGATATGGGCGATTCGGCCTGTGGACCAGCACTGCAGAAAATGGGTAAGAAAGGTCTCAAGAGTCTGAACCCAAAAGTGGCTTCATGGTAGTGCCAAGACTGTTGGGCCTCTAGCCATCCAGAAGACACCTACACAAGTATGCACATGTACATACATACGCACGCATGCACGCACACAGCCTCGTCTTTATCTACTCACCACACTGAGCAAGGCCCCTTTGCTGAAGGAAGGATGGAAAGTGATGAGCTGAGCCTGGGCTCCTGGTTCCCCCTGAATAACGCCGCTACGGCAAGAAGAGGAGGGGGTGAGAGGCCAGTGGCAGCTGGGAAGTCGTGCAGTGGGAAGGTGCTGTGGAGCCCAGGCCCAGAGGTCCGCTCTGCACTTACCAGGGAAGAAGCTCAAACACGGGGCTGTTTCGAGTTCGAAAAAGGAGGATGACGGGATTCCCATCTTGTACCCGTGGGTTTCCTATAAGAAATGGGTCAGCTAATACAGGGAACTCTGGAAGCCAGGTCCCAGAGGGCAGAGAACAGCAGCCCTGGGGCTGTTAAAAACCTATTAGGCGAGTTCCAGGACAGCCAGAGCTACACAGAGAAACCTTGTCTTGAAAAACAAAACAAAAAGCCCTTTCTCTAGTTGGGTGGAGTAGTACACACCTTTAATCTAGCACTCGGAGGCAGGAGGATCTACCCATTGAGTTCCAGGTCGGCCAGGACTACTCAGTGAGACCCTGTTTCAAAGAAAGCAGCTCATTCTCTCGGCTCCTTACCTTTCATGAGCACAGCCAGACGCTCACCGCTAGGGTCCCAAACCATGGAGTGGGCCTCCCCGCCGAGCCTGTACCAGGGCAGGGCGGGACGGGCATTCAGTGTGGCTCTTCCGAGTCTTCACCACTCCTCCCACAGGCACTGAAACCCACCTCTCCTCCCCATCTGGTGTCTGTATTGTTGTCTCAGAAAGATCTGCCACGATGGTTGCTGACTTCGCGCCTCCAACACGCCCCTTCTCTGTTCCTGGAGGGCAGAGGTTTCCTGGGTTTCTGTACCCTTCATCCCTAAGTGCGCTCTTCCGGCTGCTGTCTCCCTCAGACCACCCCACAAAGTCTGCATTCTGAAAGTTAAAACTCACCACATCGTGCTGGGAATGACAAGGAGTAAATTAGTGTTTCCCCTAGGACCGTGAACAGCAGACGATTTCCATCTGGACTCCAGCAGCCAGTCTGGGGAAGTGGGGAAAAGCCAGGAGAAAAGAGGTCTATAGGAGCACTAACGCAGGAGAGAAGTCGGGAACCATGCCAGGGACAGCCAGGCCCATTAAAATCCCCTTCCTCCCAGTGTCTGTGAGTCACAGGCCCCTCTTACCTGACAGCGCCCTGAGAGAGTGGGCCACCTCTCACAAGTCCACATCTGGGTCTCCCAGACTCTGAGCCAGAGAAAGATTATAGCGTGGGGCCTTCATGCTCCAAACCTGGACTGTCCCACCCACCTTGCATCCCCCGGGGTCAGGTCCAGAAGCCAAGTGCCTTTCTCTTGGATCTTGGCTTCCCTCGGCTTTTCACCCACTCACCGAAAGACAGCTGAAGGAGTAGTAGCCAGGACTTTGCTGCCATCTGGGGACCACAGCAAGTTGGTAACCCCTCCTCCTCGGAACCAGGGAAGGGGAACACAGATTTCTGTTGAGACATCCCATACCTAAGAGACAGGGAAGTGGTACAGAAACTCAAAGCACTATCAGTCAGCTCACTTAGGCTGCTCTGTTCCATGCACGAAGGCCCAGGGAAGAGGAAGCAGCAAGGACTTCTCAACCCGAAGACCTGGGCTTAGGGTGACAGTTTAAGAACCGAGGATCGCTCCTTCACTGTATAAACTGAAGACAGACAACAATCTCACTTCCCCAAGCTTCCCACCAGCAGATGAAGAAGGCTCTTAACATGGAGGGGTGGGACCACTCACCAGAATAGCAGCATCTACAGGTGAGGCTGAGAGCAGCCGCCCCCCATTGGGGGCCCACGCCAAGCTGGTGACTGGTGTGTGCCCAGGGTGAGATAAGACCTGGGCGCAGCCAGAAGAGGGTCTGTGGGATAAACAAAAGGCATAGGGTAAAAAGAAGATAAATGGGGGGAGGAGGTAGCACACGCCTTTGATCCCAACACTGAGGAGAAACCCCATCTTGAAAAAACAAACAAAAATGGTAAGCACATGCATCAAGGGGGCTGGAGAGGGTAAGTGGCTGAGAACAGTTGCTGCTTTCCAGGAGGGTGGGAGTTTAGCTTCCAGCACTCACTGCAGGGGGCTCAAAACCACCTGTAACTCCAGCCAGGGGGTCAATGCCCTCACCTGGCCTCTGCCAGAACTCACACCACAAAACGGAAATGCCCTGTCCCGACTCCATCTCCTTGCTTTTGCTAGAACCTAATTCACTCTAACCTCAGTCCAGGTTGGGAAAAATAAAGGATGATGGTGGATGTTAAAGGGGAAGGATCTACGGAGAACTCGTGATTTGCAGGGTAGGAGGCAGGATAAAAAAGCTGGCTGTAGCGAGGCAGTGGTGGCGCACGCCTTTAATCCCAGCACTCTGGAGAGAGAGCCAGGCAGATCTCTGTGAGTTCGAGGCCAGCCTGGGCTACAGAGCGAGATCCAGGACAGGCTCCAAAGCTACACAGAGAAACCCTGTCTCGAAAAACCAAAACAAAAAAAAAAGAAAAAACAAAACAAAACAAAAAAGGCAGAAGCTGCAGGGCAGACCTGCAGAGGACTGCCCCCAGCAGTGAGTGTAAAAGAGGCGAGGCTGGAGTGTCTCTCCCAACTGGGCTGGGTCACCAATGACATTACCTCAAGGAGAAGCGTCTCTTTTCTCAACCCCCACACCAATCACCTCTCCTTGTCAGAACATCTCCCACTTCCAAGTGCCCACAGCTTTCTGTTTACCAAAAAGAGTTGACTGTGGACTGCCTTCCATCCCTGGGACCTGGCTCTTCCCTTTCTATACACCTTGAATTCCTCTGAGGCCCTGGGCCACTGACAGATGACTCAACTTTACAGTGAACGGTAACTATCAAGTCAGCTCAGTGCTCCAACTCACCTCAGTGGCTCCACTGTCCCTGTAACATGTGATCAAAAATAAATCTTTTATTGTTTTATGTGCATGACTGTTTTGCATGCATGCATGTCAGTGCCCATGTGCATGTAGTGCTCATGATGGCCAGAAGAGGGCATCAGAACACCTGAAAGTCTTTTCTCCTAAGCCATCTCCCCATCCCTAAAATAAAAACATTTTAAAGGGTAGCCCATTTTTTTTCCGAGCCTCCTTTCTACAGGAACTGTTACTCTACTTATCAATAAAACTTTCTTGGCTTCTCTTTATAAGAAAATTTTTTTTTTAATTTCCTAGGAAGGGGGATAGAGAGAATGTTCAGTGGTTAAGAGCATTAGCTGCTCTTCCAGAGGATCCAAGTTCAATTCCCAGCACCCACGTGGTGCTTCATAGCCAGCTGTAACTCCAGTCCCAGGGTGCATCACAGACAAACACACAGGCAAAACACCATATGCATAAAATTAAAACAAAAGCAGGCTGTGGTGGCACACCTCTTTAATCCCAGCACTTGGGAGACAGAGGCAGGTGGATCCCTGAATTTTAGGTCAGTTTAGTCATACAGAGCGAGTTCCAGGACAGCCAGGGCTAGATAGAGAAACCCTGTCTTGAAAAACCAAAAAATAAATAAAAATTAAATAAACCCTAAAAGAATTTTCCTAAGTCGGGTGGTGGTGGTGGTGGTGGTGGTGGTGGTGGTGGTGGTGCAGCACACCTTTAATCCAACACTTGGGAGGTAGAGCCAGGCGAATCTCTGTGAGTTCGAGGTCAGTGTCTGGGCTACCAAGTGAGTTCCAGGAAAGGCGCAAAGCTACACAGAGAAACCCTGTCTCGAAAAACCAAAAAAAAAAAAAAAAGAATTTTCCTAGAAGATGAGTGTAATGGTGTATTCCTGTTGTCCTTTCACTTGGGAGGTGAAGGCAGGAAGATCAAGAGTTCAAGGCCAGCCCTACCTAGACTTAAATTTGAGATCAGTGTTGTCTACATTAGACCCTGTCTCAATAAACCACCAAAGACACGTGACTCAGTATTACCATAGTGCCGATGTTTTATGCCATTTTGTACAATTGAAAAAAACATTTTTGGGTTGGAGATTTAGCTCAGTGGTAGAGCGCTTGCCTAGCAAGCGCAAGGCCCTGGGTTCAGTTCTCAACTCCAAAAACAAAAAACATAAAACTTTTTTTAAATAACGACAACAGGGCTGGAGAGATGGCTCAGAGGTTAAGAGCACTGGCTGCTCTTTCAGAGGTCCTGAGTTCAATTCCCAGCAACCACATGGTGGCTCACAACCACCTATAATGAGATCTGGTGTCCTCTTCTGGCATGCAGGCATATGTGCAGACAGAACACTGTATACACAATAAATAAATAAATTAAAAAATAATAATAATAACGACAACAAAAAGCAAGACAGAATATTAACAACAACAACAAAAGACATCAATAGAAACAGTGGTGAGAACCAAGTAAATTCTAGGCTTAGTTAATAGTAATGGACAGGGGATGCTGGAGAGATGGCTCAGCGGTTAAGAGTACTGCCTGCTCTTCCTGAGGTCCTGAGTTCAATTCCTGGCAACCACATGGTGGCTCACAACCTTCTGTAATGAGATCTGGCGCCCTCTTCTGTAATGCAGACAGAACACTGTATACATAATAAATAAATCTTAAAAAAAAATAAGTATAAAAATAGTAATGGACAGCCAGATGGTGGTGGTGGCGCATGCCTTTAGTGCTAGTACTTGGGACGCAGAGGCAGGCAGATCTCTGTGAGTTCAAGGACAGCCAAGGCTACACAGAGAAACCCTGCCTCAACAAACAAACAAAAACAAAGGGATGGGCAGATGTCAGCTTCTCAGTTTTGAGTTGAGAATATACTGAAACCAGCCAGGCATGGTGGTCACCCTTTAATCCCAACACTCAGAGGCAGAGAAAGGTCGATCTCTGTGAGCTCAAGACTAGCCTGGTCTACATAGCAAGTTCTAGGCCAACTAGAGCTACAAAGGAAGACCCTGTCAAAAAAAAGTATAGTGAAACAGTAATTTCGGAACTTCTCTAAAAGATTATGCTAAAACAGGACTGGCAGGGGAGAAAAAAGAGACAAAAATGGAGGAGGGGCAGAGAGGTAGCGCTGAATCCTGAAGACCTGGGTTCAGTCTCAGGGACCCACACAGGAACTTCCCAAAACTGTCCTCATGTCCACACTTGAGCTGTGGCATCTGTCCCCAGACATACAATAAGTAAATATACTTTCTTAAAAAAGAAAATGCCAGGCATGGTGGCACATATCTTTAATCCCAGCCTTCTCTGTGAGCTTAAGGCCAGCCTGGTCTACATAGTGGGACCCTGTCTGGAAAAACAAAACAAAATTCTTTTATTCTCTTTCATATCTCCCTTTTCCTCTACCACCACTCACACTCCTGCTCTCCCTTTTTTAAGGTGTTCTCAGGTCTCAGGGTGTTTCGCAGGCTGGGCTCAACCTTCTGAGAAGTGGTCCCAAAGTCTGACTCCCAAGTAGCTGGGGCTGCAGGTATGTAAGGCCGGCCGTACTTAGTTCTTCCACATCGGGAGCTGGCTGAAAGGTTTTCTTTTTTAAAGATTTATTTATAAAAAAAAAAAAAGATTTATTTATTTATTATGTATACAGTGTTCTGCCTGCATATATGCCTGCTGGCCAGGCACCAGATCTCATATAGATGGTTGTGAGCCAACATGTGGTTGCTAGGAATTGAACTCAGGACCTCTGGAAGAGCAGCCAGTGCCCCTAACCTCTGAGCCATCTCACCAGCCCCAAGTTTTCTTATTTATTCATAATTTTAGAATTTTCTGGTTTTGTATTTAGTTCTCATGGAGATTGTTCCCCTAGCCTCCCAGACAATGTTTCTCTGCATAGCCCTGGCTGTCCTGGAACTTGCCCTGTAGATCAGGCTGGCCTCGAACTCAGAGATTCCAGTGCTGGGATTCAGGGGTGTGCCACCATCGACTGGTGATTGTTCCAATTGTTATGGTTTCTACTCACGTCTTTATTTGTTCCTGCTCTACTTTTATAGCTCTGTCTGACAGATGTGTCCTCCCATGACCCCAGAACCGCTAAGTTCTGTCCCTTTGTCTAGACAGAGCATCTCAGCACCCACCTGACCTTAGACTGCTCCTCCACAGCACTGGAAGACGCCCGCCCCCCCCCCCCCAGCATGACCCCCAGACAGGGCAGGACAGGCTGCCGGGGCTCACCTGGTGGACAAGGAGGTGGGGTCCAGGGTCCAGATGAGGATGCAGCTCTGGCAGGCCACAGCCAGCACAGAGGCACTGAGGGGTTTCCAGGCCAGTGCTGCCACATTTCGCTGTAGACGATGCTTCAGCGAGGGAACTATAGTGCTGGGGTAAAGAGGGGAAACTGAGTCAAAGCAGGGACATGAAGCTCAGGGAACCTGAGTCCAGTTAAAAAGACAGAACAGGGGCTGGAGAGATGGCTCAGTGGTTAACAGCACTGGTTGACCTTCCAGAGGACCTGGGTTCAATTCCCAGCACCTACATGGCAGCTCACAACCATCTGTAACTCCAGTTCCAGAAGGCCAGACACTCTCACACAGACATACATGCAGGCAAAACTCCAATCAATGCTCATAAAATAAAAATTATTTTTAAAAATTAAAATTAAAAAATTATAATTAAAAATTAATTATAAAAAATAAATAAAATTTTTAATTTTCTAAAAGAAGATAAAACAGGCCAGGTGTGCTAGCACATTCGTTTAATCCCAGCACTTGGGAGGCAGAGGCAGGCAGATTGCTGAGTTTGAGGCCAGTCTGCTCTACAGATCAAGTTCCAGGACAGCCAGGGCTGCACCAGAAATCCTATATCCAAAAAATAAATAAATAAATAAATAAATAAATAAGTAAATAAATAAATAAATAAATAAATAAATAAATAAATAAATAAATAAATAAAAATTTTTAAAAAAGGTAAAACAAATAAAGTAAAAGGTAAAGCCACAGAGAAGAAAGCTGACCCAGGCCTAAGGACGCAGCTCAGCAGTAACCCTGGTACTTTGCCTGTGCAAAGTCCTGGGTCTGATCTTCAGCACAGGGAAATAAAAGAAAAAAGTGGTGGTGGGAGGGGGTCCTTCTGGGGTTGGTTCAAGAGCACGGGGTATCGTGGGACAGAAGCATGAGATAAAAGTTACATGTTCATAGCACACGCCTTTAATCCCAGCACTGAGGCAGAGGCAGACGGATCTCTGAGTTCAAGGCCAGCAGAGACACCATCTTAGAAAAAAGGTTAGATGTAGAAAGGACACATTCAACTGTGGAGTGTCCCCAACCAATTCTAGGAGTTCTACGGACCAGCCCACAAACGGCAGAGGGTGAGGTCAGTCTGAACTGGACGTAGAGCATACACCCACGCACCTGTTGGCATTATACACACGGATGGAGTCATCTAGCAGGGCGACTGCAAACTTGTTGGTGTGAGGATGCCATGCAAAGACCCGTAAGCAGCAGCTAGACCTGCAGGGGAATGAGCATGCGGTTGGTGGACACACCCCACAAACAGCTTGGCCACTCCACTTCCCTTCCACCTGGGGAAAGCGGTGCTCTCAGTTTTTCTTTCATTCCTTTCTGAAGTGGGGAGAGGGGTGCTTACTTAGGGTTTCTACTGTTGTGATAAAACACCACAGCCAAAAGCAACTTGGGGAGGAGGCGCTGACTTCATCCGACAGCTTGTAATCCAGCACCCGGGCAGTGAGGGTAGGAGGTCAAGGCTCTAATAACGCAGCAGGAACTGGAGCAGGGGCCGTGCTGTCCTGACATTAACTGGCTGGCTCAGTCTGCTTTCTTTTTTTCCTTTCTGGGAGGTGGGTTAAGTGGCTGGGTGGGTTTTTTTGTTTTGTTCAGTTTTTGAGACAATGACTCACTATGTAGCTCTAGCTGTCCATAACTCACCATATAGACCAGGCTGGCCTCTAATTCTGAGATCCACTGCCTCTGAGTGCCGGGATTAAAGGAGTGCGCCACTATATCAGATTTCAGTCTGCTTTCTTATATCACCCAGGACCACCACAGTGAGCCGGGCCTTCCCACATCAATCATCAATCAAGAAAACACCCCCACTGCTGAAAACAGAAAAAGACGGGCTGGAGAGATGGCTCAGAGGTTGAGAGCACCGACCGCTCTTCCAGAGGTCCTGAGTTCAATTCCCAGCAACCACGTGGTGGCTCACAACCATCTGTAATGAGATCTGGCGCCCTCTTCCATATACATAATAAATAAATAAATCTTAAAAAAAGAAAAAAAAAAAAACAGAAAAAGAAAACACCCACAGACTTGCCCCACAGGCCAATTTAGTCAGTGAATTTTCTTAACTGAGATTCTCTCTTTCCGAATGACTCTAGCTTGTAGCAAGGTGAGATAAAACTACCAAGACAGGGGTGACAATGTGGACAGGTGTCTCTTTCTCTCCCCAAAGGACTTCTGTGCCACAGGGTGCCAGAGTTTGTGCACTCACCAGTTAGTTACTTGGGCAAACTCAGCGATCAGATCTTCACTCCTGAGCTGTAAGAACATGGCAGACAGACATACCATACACAGGAGCTCACCTTCTCAACCTTCCCACAGGGGAGCTGGAGCACTCCTACCCTCTTGGTCATCCCACCAGCCCTGCCCACAAAGGAGGGAGGCAGGGAGGAGGCCAAACTTACGGACAGATGTGGGAACAGGGAGCCGTGGAGGGAGGAGGCCCACTGGCAGAGAGCCAGGGCCCAGCTGGAGGCTGTCTTCACCCACTCATACACTGTGGGGTTAGAGACAGCTCTGGTTACATCTTACTAGCCATGCTCTTAGGTGAGGACAGAGTCAAAACTCTTCAACCCTGTGCCCAGCCGTGTATGGGTCTAGATAACTTCTCCCCAGGACCCACTCTGGGGTATCTGGGGTACACAGGAGAGAGGGTGGCAGGAAAAAGCAGCCTAAGGAAGGAGTTGGGCTAATGGGTGTGGGGTGAGTTTGAGGAAAGCATGGAAAGGAGATAAGCTTATACAAGTAGAGGGAACTAGGAGGGCTTACCTTCTTCCTCTGAGTTCGCAACTTCATTCAGGACTCCAAAAAGGCCCACGTCACGCCTCACAAGGAGAAAAAGATAAGCGCTATTCTCAGCCTGTCACAGGTCCCCCTAACAGGTTTCATTCATTCCACAAAGGTAAATTAAAGAGGGCTGGAGTGTGTGTAGCACAGTTTGAAGAGTACCTGCCTAGCATGACTAAAGCCCTGGGTTCGATCCCTACCAGCACATTAAAATCAGATGTGGTAGCACATGACTGTAATCCCAGCACTGGGTAGGTAAAATCTGGAGGATTATAATTTCAAGATCCTTAGCAATGAGTACGAGGCCAGCCTGAGCTATATGAGGCATTATCTCATTTAAAAAAATAAATAAAAAGGAGGTACTGTATTTTTAATGAGTGCCAACTAAGCATCATGCACTTATATATTGCCTTTTTTTTTTCCCTCCCAAGACAAGGTTTCTCTGTGTAACAGTCCTGGCTGCCCTGGCACTCTGTAGAGCAAGTTGGCCTTGAACTCACAGAGATCCACTCTGCCTTCCAAGTGCTGGGATTAAAATGAAAGGTGTGCGCCACCACTGCCTGGCTTGTCCTTTCATTTATCACACTAACCCAAATGACAGTTTGCGCACTTACAGATGAGGCAACTAAATCTCATGGCTTGGGGTTGGTGGACTTTCTGAGCATGTCAGTTAGACCTGGTCGGGTGTAGTGGCTCACACCTTTAATTCCAGCATGCAGGAAGAACCCTGTGAGTCCTCAGCCAACCTGGTCTAAAGAGTGAGTTCTATCCAGCCAGAGCTATGTACTGATTGAGATGAAACCCTCTCTCAAAAAGAGAATGAGGGAGGGAGGGAGGGAAGAAGGGAGAGAGGGAGAGAAGGAAGGAGGGAGGGAGGGAGAGAGAGAATTAACTTTACTTTCAAACAGTGAATGACAAGTCATTGAAGTGTCTTAAGCAAGGGAAACAATCACATGAGCATTTCAGAAAGATCAATTTGAAATTAGAGGAGTCCAGAATGGAGAAAAGGATCAGTTAACAAGCTGCTTAAGGACTCCAGAAAAAAAAACGATAGAGTAGCCTGAACCTGCAAGATATAGAAGAGACTTAGGAAGCAGAACACAGACTTAAGGACTAATTAAGACATCAGTAAGGGAAAGAGCAATACCCCAAGAAACATCTAGCAGGAATTACATCAGCAAATACGCCTATAATATGCCAGGCACTGGGCTGGGCGCTTCCATAGTCCATTTTAACCATTACCACAATCCTATTGCCCAGTTTCTCTGTTTTGTTTGCTTTTTGATTTGGTTGACTGTTTCTGAGATAGTGTCTCATGCAGTCCAGGCTGGCCTCAATCTTGCTATACAGCCAGGAATGACAATAAACTTTTTTTTTTTTTTGGTTTTTCGAGACAGGGTTTCTCTGTGTGGTTTTGGTTCCTATCCTGGCTCTTGCTCTGTAGACCAGGCTGGCCTCGAACTCACAGAGATTTGCCTGGCTCTGTCTCCTGAGCTGGGATTAAAGGTGTGCGCCACCACCGCCTGGTGACAATAAATTTTTGGTCCTCCTGCACCAGCACACCCAGTTTTATGTGGCAACAACTCACAAAGTACCTCATGAATCCAGCAACTTAATTTCCAGGGATCCTTCTTACAGACAACAGTAATGATACTAATGGTGACAGCAAACATTTCAAGGGATTAGTGTGTGCCAGGACATGCCTCTAAGTTATTTGCATCCATTTAATACCATATTGTAAAATAGGTTTCATTTGAGGACAGAAAAAATGGTGGCCAGAGACCAGGTAACAGCTTCAGCTCTTACAACGTGCCCTATGTATGCATGAACAAATACAACCTTTACCTAACTCTGCTGAGCTTCAGATAAGAGCTCTGAAGAAGGCACTGGGGCACCCTTTGATCCCAGCACTGGGGAGGCAGAGCCAGGCAGATCTCTGTGAGTTTGAGGCTAGCCTGGTCTACAGAGCGAGATCCAGGACAGGCACCAAAAACTACACAGTGAAACCCTGTCTCGGAAAAACAAAAACAAAAACAAAACAAAACAAAAAAAAAAAAAAAAAAAAAAGCTCTGAACAAATAATGAAAGACATGAGGTGGGTGCTGAGAGCAGGTTTGCAAAACCATACCAGAAATCAAGGCCTTAGGGATAAATGAAGCTTCTGATAAAGCCTTGAGTAGTAGATGGGCTACCTATATGATTTGTGGTGTTATAGATATGAAGATAGAGAGTGAATAAAGCAGCCTTTTTAAGAGCACCCCGAAGAAGAGGCGTGGGGACACCATCCCTCCAGGCTCTGTAGACCCGGCCTAGACAACCCTCTGCCACGCCTCCCATCCCTCCAGGCTCTGTAGACCCGGCCCACGCAACCCTCTGCCACGCCTCACCAAACATTGATGCACCTCTTCCACACTCGTTCCCGGTGATGGATGAAGGCCGTTCTTGTACCATGGTCCAGCCTCCCAGGGGTTTTTAGGGGATCCTTGGTCAGGTGTAGGACAGGAAGATTGATCCACTATACCTCAGAAGTGGGGGAGCGGAGTCAGTCTCTTCCCCAAATTTTCCCAGAACTCCCTTGCCATATTCCAACCATGACTGGACTAGGCATAAGAGGTTCCACGGCCCCACTCCCCATATGCACAAACGTAACACTTGTGGGACAGAAAAACAAATGTTAGCCCGTATCTGCAAACGCTAGTCGTTTTTCGCAGGGTTGACATTAGGAAAGACCTGACCCGGAGCATCCTTCCTCTTCCCGATCCCTCCTAGCACCTCCTCACATGCCCTGGCGTCCCCTCGAGCCAGAACCAGCCCCGAAACACACTTCGTTCTCTCCAGTCTCCCGTGCGAGCCAAGCGGCTTCCAACCTGGGGGCCCCGCGGTCACCTCCACCCCCACTTTCTGCAGACCCACCCACCCCTGCATCCCCACCCGGACCACCTGGCCCCGGAAGTCGGGGGGCGGGCTCTCATAGCTGTTGCCGGTCACCAGCTCGTTATTGTGCTCATAGAGGGTGACTTGACCCCGAGGCGGCGGCGGGGGAAACAACCCCAGAGAGCACATCTTGCCAGTCCGGAAGGCTTCTGGAACCGACAAGCTCCGGGCTGGTGAACGAACGCGCTCCCCTGACTCTTAGTTCCCGGGCTAGATTCGTAATGCGGACGGGTAGCCGTACAGGACAAACATTAGCGCGAAGCTCAACGGAAGTGCAGTAAAGAAAGTTCCGTGTGAGGTTTGGGGACGGACTTCCGGGACGTCCTGGCGCGCCTCCTAGCGGACGGCGCGGGCACGGCACGGGCACGGCGCGCCTCCTAGCGGACGGCACGGGCACGGCGCGGGGCCAGCCCGTCGTAGACAGCGCCGGGGTTTGGGTTTGGTTTTCATCCTCTGTTTTTTCCAACTCCGAATACCCAACAGCGTCTCCCACTCACTTGGTACGGAAAAAGCCCAAAATAAACCAGGTTTAGGAAAGTACCTAATTAAACCCTCCAACGCCGGTGGGCAGCCCTGAGGAAAACACAGACTGTGTCGTCTCTGTCTCTGCACAGTCAGAACGGACCTTAGGAGACGGTGCTGTGCAAAGGAGTCCTAAAAGAGAAAGACGGACACCGGGAAAACAGTAACGGTTCCAGAGTACATTACTGTGAACGCTTTTCTAGCCCTTACCATTACCCCAAAAATGCACTGTTGAACCACCAGTAACAAAGTGACACAGATCGGGTCTGGATATACCCAAACCAGACACTGGCAGGGCATGTTGGCCCAAGGGTGGGAAGGGAATACAGGTGAGCATCGGATAATTAGCAAGACCCTGCCTTCCAATCCCAATGAGACAGAAGGATCAAAAGTTCAAGGTGTGGGCTGGAGAGATGGCTCAGAGGTTAAGAGCACTGGCTGTTCTTCCAGAGATCCTGAGTTCAATTCCCAGCAACCACATGGTGGCTCACAGCCATCTACAATGAGAGATCTGGTGCCCTCTTCTGGCCTGCAGGCTGAACACTTGCTATATACATAATAAATAAATAAATCAAAAAAAAAAAAGTTCAAGGTTCACTTCATCATTCCCTTCCAGCTGGAGAAACATGCTACCCTGTCTTCGTTTTAGTGTTTTGAGACTGGGTTTCACTATGTTGCTCTGGCTAGCCTGGAACTTGCTGTGTAGACCTGGCTGGCCTTGAACTCATAGATCTTCCTGCTTCTGCCTCCCTAGTGCTGAGATTAAAATATACCACCATGCCCTCCTGAGACCCTGTCAGAGAGAGGGGAGGGGGGGAATCTAAAGGAAGGAACTAAAACCAGAGAAGAAAGGTAAGTGACATAACTGGTTACTTTTGGTTGCCAACTTATTTAGAAATGATTAGATGGTTTAATTCTAATTTAATTTAATTCTAATCAATGGTTTCGTTCATTTATGAGCTCAAAATCTGAATAGACTATTGGGAGGGAAGTGGTCAGATTGTGACCCTCACAGGAATGAAAATGTACCAGCTTTTTTTTTTTAAATTTATTTATTTAGTTTATATATGAGTACTCTATCTGCATGTACAACTTTATGCCAGAAGAGGGCATCAGATCCCACTCTACAGGGTTGTGAGCCACCATGTGGTTGCTGGGAATTGAACTCAGGACCTCTGGAAGAACAGCCAGTGCTCTTATCCACTGTGCCATCCCTCCAGCCCTCCTTTCTTCTTCTCCCGAGCCTAGATTTCTCCTCCGATTTATTCTCTCTGTCTGCCAGCCTCACCTGTCCCTCTTCTGCCTAGCTATTGGCCGTTCAGCTCTTTATTAGACCAATTAGGTGCCTTAGGCAGGCAAGGTGAAACAAATAAATGTAACTCATCTCTACATAATTAAACAAATGCAGCATAAACAAACATAGCAAAACAAAAACAAAAACCCATAACATATCTTTGCCTCCTTGAAATAATATTCCACAACAGACTAGTACCCTCAAACGGTATGCCTTGCGCCTAACTCCTTGTTAATACTTTTCTCTGCTTCCTGGCCACCATGCATGAGCAACCTCTGCCACCGTGATTCTCTCCCTCACCTGAAGCCCAAAGAAATGGGTTCCCCTAACCTTGAACTGGAACCTCTGATGCTGAGTCTGACTTTCCCCCTTTAACTGGACATGGAGGTGCATTCACTCCGGTAACCCAAGCCCTAAGGTGGTACTGCATTCATGCCTGGTGCCTGGAGGCCCAAAGAGGGCCTTCAATAGCCTGGAACTGGAGTTAAGGACAGTTGTGAGCCGCCATGTGGGTGCTGAGAATCAAACTCAGATACTCTGGAAGAGCAGTAATGCTCTTAACTGCTGAGCCATCTTTCCTGTCATCATAATTATTTTATATGATTGTTTCACAAATTAGAATAATGGAAGTGGAGTTGTTTACTAAATTGTAAAGTACTAAACAAATCTCAGAAGTTATTAGCCACAACTCTAATTCTGCAATCAACTAAGTGTCCTTGGACATTGACACTTTTATTTATTTATTTGTCATTGCTAGGGAAGAAGCCTAAAGCCTCTGCTAGCTAACTAATCACAAAATCTACCACTCCGGATCTCTGTGAGTTCGAGGCCAGCCTGGTCTACAGGCTGAGTAGTGAGTTCCAGGAAAGGCGCAAAGCTACACAGAGAAACCCTGTCTCGAAAAAAAAAAAAAATCTACCACTCAAGGTACACTCTCAACCCCTAAATGCTAAATACTCTTAATAAATTCAAAGATGATGAGCTGGGGATGTAACTTAGTCAGTCAGTAGACTGCTTGCTTGGCATGCACAAAGCCCTGGGTCTGATCTCCAGGACCACATAAAAACAACCATGTCATAAATAAATACTTTTTTAAAAAAAATTAAGAGGGGGCTTAAGTTTTTTTTTAATGTGTGTTTCTGCTTTGCCTGTATGTATATATTTGCACCACATACATGCAGTGCCCACAGAGAACAGCAGAAGACATTGGACTCCCTGCAACTGGAGAAACAGATGGTTAGGTATCATCATGTGGATGCTGGGAACAGAACCAAGGTCCTCTGCAAGAATGGTAAGTGCTCCTAGCCACTGAGACATCGTCTACCCCCAAATAAATTTTATAACTTTTTTGAGGGGTGGGCAGGAGGAAGTGAGACAGGGTTTCTCTGAGTAACTGCTCTGGCTGTCCTGGAACTCTCTTTGTACACCAGGCTGGCCTCGAACTCACTGACATCTGCCTGCCTCTGCCTCCCGAGTGCTGGGATTAAAGGTGTGTGTCACCACTGTTCAGCATAAATAACTCTTTAAAAAGTAAAACAAAACATGTTAGCCTGGCCTAGTGGTACATGCTTTTAATCGCAGAACTCAGGAAGCAGAAGTAGGTGGGTCACTGTGAATCCAAAGCCATCCTGGTCTAACATTGGAAGATGCAGGCCAGCCAGGGCTACATAGTGAGACCCTATCTCAAAAAACAAACAAACACAAAACACACAAAATGACTGGAGATCAGGAATTCAGGGTCATAAGCGTACTATGCCTTGGCTGCAAAAGACCGTGTCTTAAATCTACAGGACGGCTTGGCGGCGGTGGCGCACACCTGTAATCCCAGCACTCGGGAGGCAGAGGCAGACGGATCTACAGAGCTAGTCCAGGACAGGCTCCAAAGCTACAGAGAAACCCTGTCTCGAAAAACAAAACAAAACAAAACCAAAATAAAAAATCTACAGGATGAAACTAAACCTGGAATATAAAGAAGAATGGGAGGTATGACAACTAAGTACTTAATTAATTTTTGTTTGTTTTTTTCCGCAACAGGCTGAGGCTGACATCTAATTTGCTGGGATCTTCCTGCCTCAGCCTCCTCAGTGCTGAGAATTAAAGACATTGGTGATTAGTTAACCTTGATTGTCAAGCTGGTACACAGTGAACTTAAGAAGCTAGCCTCATATACATAAGACCCCATCTCAAAATAAATAAATAAGAGCCTGGCGGTAGTGGCACATGCCTTTAATCCCAGCACTTGGGAAGCAGAGCCAGGTAGATCTCTGTGAGTTCGAGGCCAGCCTGGTCTACAGAACAAGATCCAGGACAGGCTCCAAAACAACACAGAGAAACCCTGTCTCAAAAAACCGAAAATAAATAATAAATAAGTAGGTAGGTAGATAGATAGATAGATAGATAGATAGATAGATAGATAGATAGATAGACAGACAGACAAATTCGGGCTGGAGAGATGGCTCAGAGGTTAAGAGCTACTAGCTGCTCTTCCAGAGTTCCTGAGTTCAATTCCCAGCAACCACGTGGTGGCTCAATCTGGCGCCCTCTTCTGGCCTGCAAGGACACATGCAGACAGAACACTATACATAATAAATAAATCTTTAATAAATAAATATAAATAGATTCAAAGCTATGTCAGGGCTCAGGCCCCACACCCCAGAGCTCCCAGTCTCACTGAAGAACACAAGAGCAATTATGGAATTCTTCTTGTGTCCTCAGCCTCTGTGTCTGCCTCTCCATTCTAAAAGGAGAGGTTCCCATGTCAGAAGACAAAGACATCCATCCGAAAGGTGCCTGCAAATACGCTTCATCTGAGAAAAGGCAGTTGGTTTGCCTCTATTTTATTTTACTTTATTTCATTGAGACAGGCTCTCACTCTGCAGTCTTGGCTGGCCTGGAGCGCACTGTGGCTGTCTTCAACTCACGGAGATCTGCCTTCCGTGTCCTGAGTCCTGTACCACCACCAGTCCTATACTCCTCAAATGTTAAGGAATGTAGGAGTCTCCTGAGGTTTTTTTTTCCTTTTAACGTTTAATTAAAATGGTTAATGGTGGAGCTGAAGAGAAGCTGGCTCAGCGGTTAAGAGCGACCGGTGCTCTTCCAGAGAACCATAGTTCTGTTCCCACAACTCACATCAGGCAGCTTACAACCACCTGTGACGCCAGCTCCTATGCATAAAATAAAAATACATGAATCTTTAAAAACTTTGCTGGAGCCGGGCGGTGGTGGCGCACGCCTTTAATCCCAGCACTCGGGAGGCAGAGCCAGGCGGATCTCTGTGAGTTCGAGGCCAGCCTGGTCTACAGAGTGAGTTCCAGGAAAGGCGCAAAGCTACACAGAGAAACCCTGTCTCGAAAAACCAAAAAAAAAAAAACTTTGCTGGACATGGTAGTGCACATCCTTAATCCCAGCATTCCAGAGGCAAAGGCAGGCAGATTTCTGTGACTTTGAGGTCAGCTTCATGTACATATTCAGGACACCTAACTAAGGCTACATAGAGAGGCATGTCTCAAAAAAAAAATTAACATTACTTTTATTATTTTTATATGTGTGGATGTTTTGCTTGCATGCAGAAGAGGGGGCAGGATCCCTTAAAACTGGAGTTATAGTTAGCCTGCATATCGGTGCTGGGAATCGAACCCGAGTCCTCTGCAAGAGTAGTAAGAAACTCTTAAGCACTGTGCTCTTTCTCCAGCCCATGAATTTAAAAAAAAAAAAAAAAAAAAGGCAGATTCTAGGTTCCCAGAATTATAGTTCCAGAGAATCCTCGGGTAACTCTGCTCAGACCTTTAATTTTTCTTTCTTTCTTTCTTTCTTTCTTTCTTTCTTTTTTTAAGTATGTAGCCCAAGGTGACTTCACACCTTGTAGCCCAGGCCGACCTTAAACTCCGACGTGCTAGGATTACATGCCTGCATCTTGTTTTAAGTGACCAAACTCTAACCTTTTCCTACTAGGCAGGCTAATCCTTGACAAACCAGTTCTCTGTCATCTGGGAAGTCACTTAACGGGCGCCCGGCTGGGAAAGTTCTCTGAGAGAAGGGCAATGGGTCAGGCTTGAAGAAAAACAGGAATGGACAATTGTCGGATGACCGAGGAGTGCTGAGACAAACCGCGGGCTGCTTTTCTTTGAACCTGCATCACCACCCAACCCCTACCCGAAGACATCATCACCCCTGCCTGCAGTTTCCAGCGCCGTTGGTTGAGGACGCCCCCCACCCCCTTTCCATCCTCAGGTTATGTTATCTGCTCCATGTCTGAGTCAACCTTGAATGCGCCCTGGGATGAAGCTCCAGTGCCATTCTGTCCCGGCTCGGCCTCGCTCAAGCACGGCCCTCCTCTTCCACGCTGCTAACTTAACATTTTTTAGAATCGTTTGTACAATTTGCGGGTTCAGGGGAGGCCAAAGTCCAGGCCTAGCACGCTGCCCGGCTAACTTCACTAGGGGGCGCGACGGCCCCGGCGACGCAGCGACTGTGGCCCAGGGGCCCCCACCCGCTAAGGCCGGAGCCTCTGGCCGTAGGTTCCCGCTGCTGCTCCTCCTACGACCCGAGCGGGAAAGCCCGGGCAGCGCTGGAGCTGCGGCCGGAGACTTCTAAGAGGCCCCCCACACAGTTCGGGAGGCACGGCCCGGGCCTGAGCTCGCTCGCCCTCCTGCGCCGGGCGCCCCGGGCCGGTAACCAGGCGCACATGGTCCGCCCGGCCCTGTTTGTCCTGGCAGCGCGCCGCCGCTATTTGAGGCGGTTTTTATCTCCCAGAAACCAGCAAAACCCCAAGCCGAGTCTAGGAAGATGAAAGGAGCCGAGGGGCCCGGGAGGGGAGGACCGCGAGGCTGCGGCGAGCGGGAGCTGGCACCGGACAGGCGGAGCCCGGGAGGCGACACGGCCAGCCCCTGGGGGGTCCTGTGCGCCACGGGGCCCGGGGTCCGCCCTGGCCCCCCGCCTCGGGCGTGCGCCCCGGCGCCCCCACGTCCTGCCCACTCTCCCGGGTCTCCTGCGACCCAGCCCCCAGCCGGCTCGACACGTCCTCGGGTTTCTTCAAAGCGCCTTTGAAAGCCGCGCGCCGGGCCGGAGGGCTGGGGATCTTGCACCTGGGCCCAGGCGCGCGCGAGCGCGGAGCGGGGTGGGGTCGCCTTCGGGTCCCCGCTCCTCCACCCCGGCGGCGGCGGCGGCGGCGGCGGGCTGGACGGCGGTCCGGGCGCCGCGGCCCGGGGAAGCGTCCCGTGCACCCCCTGAGCCCAGCGGGGGAGCCCCGGGGGCGGGGGCCGCACAAAGCCCTATTGTGGCTTGGGGACGGCCGTCACAGAGTGGCTTTTGTTCCCCCGCTCACTCCGAGGCAGGCACGACTGATTGCAGGCCCCGGGCAGGGGGCGGGTTACGTGCCAGGCGGGTCAGCCCTGCCGGGAGTCTCACCGGCTAATCCATACCGTGACCACAGTTCTGATGATACTCCGGCCCCGGCACCGCCCGGACCACGGTCCGGGGTGCCGACGGAGAAAGAGCCCTGGAAGAAAGCACTCGGCCTTCCTGCACTTGGCGACTAAAATCCCAACTCCAGTAGAGAGTATGGCCGACCACGTTTTCTTTTCTTTCTTTTTTTTTTTTTTTTTGGTTTTTCAAGACAGGGTTTCTCTGTGTAGTTTTGGTGCCTGTCCTGGAACTCACTTGGTAGCCCAGGATGGCCTCGAACTCACAGAGATCCTCCTGGCTCTGCCTCCCGAGTGCTGGGATTAAAGGCATGCGCCACCACCGCCCGGCCTTTTTTTTTTTTTCTTTTTTACTTTGAGCGTGAATGCAACCGTGCCGGATTAAGTATCTCCCACAGGAAGTCCCCGCTTTGCTAAGGAAATGTCCCGTGGGCCATCCATCTCCCTCCTCTTCCCCTTTTCTCACCAGACACAATTTCAAATCGAACTTTTATTTATTAAATTAAAAAAAAAGAAAGACTCCACAAGGGGATGATCCTTTCAACAATGTTATGATGCTCTTCCCAGACTCCACTGGCTTTACCCTTTGTCTTGGGGCCTCGAAGGAGCAGGGACAGAACAGGAAGATCCAATAGTCTCAGGAAAGGCATTCAAAGGCACAAGCGGCTTTTAAAAGTCATTGGAATGGAGTGGAAACTCCTAGACTGGGGGCCTGTGATGTGCCCCAAATCCGTTTAGGGACCTCTGTCCTGCTATAAATTCTTTCTCATGGCTTCTAGGCACCAGGCCTTGCACATAGTAGGCGTTCAATAAATACTTGATGTACTTGGATTTGATCCCAGAGAAAGCCTTTCCCCACCTGTTTCTCAGAAGGGGCACCTCCAAACCAAAGTCCTCCCGTTAGGTGGGCTTCCCCCCAAAGGACATCTTTAACATGGCAGCTGCAAGTTCTCCATAACCATGACAACAGGGGACGAGCCTGATGAGGTCACAGGGTATGAGGAGAGGGTTAGTGGAAGAACCTGCCCTGAGGTCAAGAGAGCTGGGGTACAGTCCAGTCCTCCCCTCCGTACGACTTGGAGTTTCACAGCTTCTGGCGGGGGCTGGGGATCTTAGTGACCTTACTGAGAGGCACCCACATAAACTCAAACAACCCAATTTTAAAAACTCCACTGAAAAAGAAACCACACTGAGACCTCGATGACAGAGATCTATGAACAAGATCTCCACTATCGTTTTGTCTATGCAGAGATGCATTTGACTAGAATTTCCTTAGCCAAAAGAAAGAAAAAAAAAAGATCCCCTTCCCTCTCCAGCTCACTCTACCTGACCCGTCATCATAACTTAGATAAATAGAATTATTATTATTACTATTCTTTACTCCTGGGTGCATAGGGGCTAAGTACTCAAGGCTGGGGGCAGCCTCCCTGACCCTGGGGTCACCCCATCTTTGGGATCCGATCCCCGTTGGTCTGCCCCCTTCTTGGCACTCTGCTCCCGGCCAGGTTACTAACGCCAATCTCCCTAACTCGGCTTCCTAATGAAGAACCACCAGGGGGCAATAAATTATCATCATCATCATTGTGTTCGTTTAAAAAAAAAAAAAAGGCTCAAGGGACTGGAAAGCCCAGGGGAAGTCTGGAACAGCCTGAAGCTGCGGGGGTGGGGTGGGGAGGTGGCAAACAGGGTTGGGAAGCAGAAAAGAAAGAGTGACGGGAAACCGGAGGAAAGTAAGAGAAGCTGTGAGCCGGGCAGGGAGGGGAAAGTTCAGGAAGCCAGAGCACAGGACTAGACACAAGCAGGGGCTTGAGAGGAGTTTGCCTAAGACTCGCGGCAAAGGGAAGCGAGCTAAGGAGACAACCAAGCTAGGAAGGTCCAGGGGAAGGCAGAGAGCCCCAAAGTATAGCATGCATAGGAAAGAGCGGGGGGGGGGGGGCAGCAGTGCTCCCCCACACCAAGAGAGCCTGGCAAGAGGACCCTGGAGCTGGAGACCTTCCTCTACCCAGCTCAGATCTCTAGCAGGTTACTCTGCTCCGGGCTGCCTCCAGGGGCTTTTTCTGGGGGTGCAGGCGAGGTGGAAGATCGGGGAGGCTGACTGGCTTCTTCTTCACCGACGCTACGGCCCTCCCCCAGCTCCTTAGGGCCACTTGGGGGCGGCCCCGGGCCTGGTTCCCCGTGGGTGCGCTGGTGTTTGCTCAAGTGATCGCTCCTGGTAAAGCGCTTGGAGCAGAGCAGGCAGGTGAACTTCTTCTCCCGGGTGTGAGTGCGCACATGGCGCTCCAGCTCGTCCGAGCGGGTGAACCTCTTGCCGCAGAAAAGCCAGTTGCAGACGAAAGGCCTCTCGCCAGTGTGCCAGCGCAGGTGGGCTTTCAGATGTGAAGCCTTGCCGTACACCTTGCCGCAACCAGGGATGTGGCAGCTGTGAATGGGCTTCTTCCGCAGCCCAGCCGCTGCTGCCCCGAGCCGCTCTAGCTCCTGACAATTGGGGCAGTCGCAAGTGGAACGCCCTGCCCCACTGCCGGCATATCCACCACTGCCCCCGGTGCCCGCACCCCGAGGGGGCTTGCCCGCACCACTTCCCTCCAACTGCCCACTATTGCCAACTGCCTTGGGCTTGTAGACATCTTGGGGTAGGACATGCTGGGGCCCTGGTTGCAGGAGGTGGGGCGCTGGGTAGGGTGCTGGATTAAGTGGGGCAAAGTCAGATGGGTACGTAGGCAGCTGGGGGTTCAGTGGAGGCTGAGTAGGGCCTGTGGACAGTGTCCCTTGCAGCCCATCACCCTGGCCCTGCCCTCCACCTAGCCAGTTACCCCCAGGGTGCATGTCCCACCAAGGAGTAGGTGTGTTGCCTGGACCTGGTGAGATACCTGCATGGATGCCTGCCTTGTACCAGGAGCCATAGGGGTGTGCCATGTCCAGAGAGGTGTAGACACTAGGCAGGCAGTCAGAAGAGCCGTGCCCCTTGGGTACCAGTAACCCAGGGTCCTGGGCGCCAGTGGGCCCAGGAAATGAGTGGGGAAAGGGTGGATAGTCATTGGCATAGCCAGAGGCTGGGGCTGGAGGGCTGCCTGCCGGTGAGAGGAGACCGTTGGTGCTGGAAAAGGGAGCTGGGTAGGCATCCCCCATGGCTTTGGGGGCTGAAAGGTCAGAGTATGGCTTCTTTGTGCTTCCTTTTCCCAGTGCCGCTGAGTCCCGCAGAGGGCTGGAGCCGCCAAACTTACTGCAAGCCGCCGTCAGCATGGCCAGGGGACTGGAGCCATAGTGAGCTTCTTCCTGGAGAGAGAGGGAGAGGCACGGCTTAGGAGGACGTGTGAGGAGTGAAGCGCGCAGCAGCTACCTGACTGAGACCCGCAGACACGGAGAACGGAGCACGCACAGAGGCTAGGGAAAGGTGAAAGGGAGAGGCGAACCAGAGGGAAAAGCAATGTGCCAGGGCAGAACTAAGACTGAGTCAGGAAGGGACAGGAGAGGCCCGAACCCCACGCTCTAGTCCAGCAGACCGGAAGAGCCCCCTGTGGAGTCAGTAACAGTGTGCCAGTGTCTGAGGAAGAGCTGCCTGGTTTGTCCTGACCTAGAAAAGTGGATTCGAAGCAGACAGAAGCCAAGCCATGGCCAGGGACTCAAAAAAGATGTTCCTCAAAGAGGACCATGGTCTGAATATGGTGGCTTACACCGTAATCCTAGCACTTAGGAGGTGTAGGTAAGAAAAATCAGAGGCTGGGGTCATCCTCAGCTACATAGCAATTCCAGGCTAGAATAGGCTACATAGACCCTGTCTCAAAAGCAAACAGGTCAGGTGTGGTGGCGCATACCTTTAGGCTTGAACTCTGTAAGCAGAGGCAGGAGGATCTGTATGCATTTGAGGATACGATACCCTGTCTACACAGTAAGTTCCAGTACAGCCAGGGCTATGTAAAGAGATCCTGTCTCGAAAAACCAAAACCAAAGCAAACAAAAAAGGCCTAGCTCCTCAGGATGCTGAGGCAGGAGGGTGACTTGAGCCCAGGAATCTTTGAGATGAGCCGGGTCAGCACAGCAGGGACACCTCCCATACCCTCTCCACAGAAAGCAGTAGGGGGGCACAGAGAGAGGCAACAGTACTGGGACCACATTTGACCCCAATCCAGATTTTCCTGGCTTCACCTCAATTCCTCAATTCCGTTTCCTGTTTCTGCTTCAGCCCCCGACTAAAGAGCCGAGCCTCATCTCCTTGAGGTCAAGTCCACATGTACCTGGTAAGAAATCTCTTGGCATGGACTTTGGAGCTGGGAAGCTGGAGGAAAGGACAGCAGAGACACTGGGACATTGAGAGGGAACAGGGCTGCAGCCAAGCCGAGACTGTGGTGAAGCAAGAATGTCTTTCAAACAGGCATTGGGCGCCTCCTGCTTCTTGGTCCTAGCTAGTATCCCTCTGGGCAATGGAAGAGTCCAAAGTCCTCAGGACTCTCCAAGACGGAGCTGGGTCACAGCCTTACTCCTCTAGGTACATGGGGTTGGTCTGCACCATACCATCCAAGTGCAGCGAATGGAAGAAGACATGAAAGTGGGCTGAGGAAGGTCTTTTAGAAACACAGAGGTAGAGGCCAGCCTGGGCTACAGAGTGAGTTCCAGGACAGGCTCCAAAGCTACACAGAGAAACCCTGTCTCAAAAAAAAAAAAAAAAAAAAAAAAGAAAGAAAGAAAAGAAAAAGAAACACAGAGGTAGCCAGGTGGTGGTGGCGCACGCCTTTGATCCCAGCACTTGGGAGGCCGAGGCAGGTGGATCTCTGTGAGTTCGAGATCAGTCTGGTCTACAGAAAGAGTTCCAGGACAGCCAGGGCTGCACAGAGAAACCTTTTCTTGAAAAACAAACAAACAAAAATCAGGGTTATCTCCTCAATGCCTACCAATCTGCTGTGACCAATCTGGCCACCCTCACGACAATCGTGTCTCGGGAGCGCGTGATACCCCTCCTTAGGTCAGACTCAGAACCTCTTGGGAAAAAATGCACTCCAGCATCCTTGGCTAGTATGTACAAGGTCCTGGGTTCAATCAAATTGCCTCATCAAAAAACAAAAAAAAAAGAGAGAGAGAGAGAGAGAAAATAAAAGACATCCTTCAAAGGCTTGACCACATGGGGCCAGTGAGGTGGCTCAGTGGGTAAGGGCATTTATTACCAAGCCTGGTGACCTAAGCTCAACCCCCAGAACCCACGTGGTAGAAGGAGAGAAGTCCCACAGGTTGTCCTCTGACTTCCACACATGCTATGGCATGGCATTCACATAAATAACCTCTCTCTCCTCTCTCTCTCTCTCTCTCTCTCTCTCTCTCTCTCTCTCTCTCTCTCTCTCTCTCGTGTGTGTGTGTGTGTGTGTGTGTGTGTGTGTGTGTGTGTAACATTTTTTTTTAAAGTTAGTCATTGGGGCTGGAGGGATGGCTTGGCAGTTAAAAGCCCTTATTGTTCTTCCAGAGAACTGGGGTTAGGTTCCCAGCACCCACATGGCAGTTCCAACACCCTCTTCGGGCTCCACAGGCACCAGGAACACTGTGGAGCACATGCATCTATGCAGGCAAAACACCTATACACATAAAATTAAAAAAAAAAGTACTAGTTGTGGTGGCGCACGCCTTTAATCCCAGCACTCGGGAGGCAGAGGCAGGCAGATCTCTGAGTTCAAGGCCAGCCTGGTCTATAGAGCGAGACCCAGGATAGGATAGAAAGAGCTATAGAGAAACCCTGTCTCAGAAAAAAAAAAATAGGAATGGAAGGAAGGAAGGAAGGAAGGGAGAGAGGGAGGGAGGGAGGAAGGGGGGAGAGAGAGAGAGAGAGAGAGAGAGAAAGAAAAAAGAAAGAAAGAGTCAATTGTGTAATAGTCTGGTGTCTTCCTAATAAAACTTACAAAGGCAAGAATCTAGGGTTCTCAGACCTGCCTAGTTGCTCCTGGTTCAGTATGTATGTGTGTGAGATTCGATGCCAAGTCCTATAGGTGAGGCTCGTATCTCAAGGTTTCAACAAAGGAGTTTGCAATCACAACCTCTTCACTGCACCCCTGCCCAGCTCTCTCTTTCTGAGGTCTGTCAATCCTATGGGCTCCCAAATATGAGCCATCAAAAGCCACCCAAATAAACGGTTGCATATTGTCCAACAGTAAACCCCTGGGCTTTCCCAGAAAGGGAATGGTCCAAGCAGAGAGGAGGCTAGGCTGGAGAGCTGGTGGGGCAGGAGTGAAATCCTAGCATGACGGAGGGGTGGCAGCATGGGAGCTCAGAGACACATGGAGATGCATAAACAAGGGGCACAAAGGACACTGTGCCATGCCAAGCTCCATAGGGACAGAGGGGGGGCCATAGAGGGAGATGTTTGCATTAAGAGACAGAAATGGACAGGAAAGTTTAAAAACAAAAGGGTGGGAGAGCGAATAAACCAGAATAAACAAAAGAGAGGTGAAGAGATCCTGGGCCAGGAGAGCTAAGGAAAACACAGGAAAGGACGGGAGAAGGAAGCCGGAGGAGGAGGAGGAGGAGGAGGAGGAGGAGGAGGAGGAGGAGGAGGAGGAGGAGGAGGAGGAGGAGGAGGAGGAGGAGGGAGGCACACGCTTCCTACCTAAGAAAAGCCCACCATGGTGATGGGCCCCAGAAAACCCCGACCAGGCCATTCCTCCCTCCTCCTCCCCCTTAGCTGCTGCCCCCTCCCCCTCTGCCCAGCTCGGCCCTGCTCGGCTCCGGCTCCGGTGGCTTCCCTGCGGTCGGTTTATTTTTAAAAACGCCGACGCGGTCCCCCGCCTGCCCGGCCCTCACACTGTGGCCACAAGGGCCTCAGCCAAGCCCAGGGACCCCACCCAGCTGTGGGGAGGCAGGGAGGGGTAAAGAAGACAGCCAACCCTAGGCTGACATGAGACCCCGACTTTGGGGGCCAACGGGGCCCCTGAAGGCCAGAAAGAAAAAGCAAAGTCCTGGACTGCTCTGGGGGTCCATCACCTCACACCCTCAGTTTCCTTTTCTGGCGGATTGCTCTCCGTGAGAGCTGGGGGAAAGTGTTCAGGATTCTGGGCGGATATATCTCCTATATATCTGATCATATGTATTACCTTGTAGAAACCAAGATACCCGCTTTCCAGTTTCCCTGTGCCCCATCCCTACCCCACCACCCTTGAAAACAAAAGTCTTAGCCAGGTGTGCTGGCTCATGCCCTTAATCCCAGCACTCAGAAGCAGGCAGGTCTCCGGGAGTTTGAGGCCAGCCTGATCTACATAGGGAATTCCAGGACAGTCTACATAGTGAGACCCTGTCTCAAAAAACGAAAATAAACAAACAAAATAAAAGGCTTAAAATACTGAACGAGGGAGGGCTCTCTAAACAAAGCTCATGTTAGGAGCTGTCTCAGCTTTTGTCCTGATGTCAAGTGGAGCAAGGGGACCCCCTCTTTCCAGGTAACTCACACTGGGAACCCTTACTATACATCTGACAGCTGGGACTAGCTACCGAGGCTGAGCACCCAAGGTCCCTGTTCCTAGTTCCTGAGTTTCTCCCAAGTTTCTAAATTCACCCAGCTTTATAAAAATTAAAAAAAAAAAATTCTTGCCAGGCAATGGTGGAGAATGTTTTTAATCCCAGCACTTGGGAGGCAGAAACAAGCGGGTCTCTGTGAGTTCAAGGCCAGCCTGGTCTACAGAGAGGGTTCCAGGACAGCCAGAGCTACACAGAGAAGTCTTGTCTTGAAAAACAAACAAACCAAAAAAAAAAAAAAAAAGTATATTTTCTTTTATTATGAGTATTTTATTTTTATCTTTTGGCATCCTAGGAATTGAACCCAAGGTCTCATCCCTGCTGAGCAAGCACTGTGGCTCTGAGCTATATCTCTACACAAGCTTCCCAACTCCATACCTAGTGGCCTCCCCTCCTCTCCTCTCCCCTCCCCTCTTCTCCTCTGCCCTTCCCTCCTCTCCCCTCCTCTCCTCTCCTCTTCCCTCCCCTCTTCTCCTCTCCTCTCCCCTCCCCTCCTCTCCTCTCCTCTCTTCTCCTCTGCCCTTCCCTCCTCTCCCCTCCTCTCCTCTCCTCTTCCCTCCCCTCTTCTCCTCTCCTCTCCCCTCCCCTCTTCTCCTCTCCCCTCCTCTCTTCTCCTCTGCCCTCCCCTCCTCTCCTCTCCTCTCCCCTCCTCTCTTCTCCTCTGCCCTTCCCTCCTCTCCTCTCCTCTCCCCTCCCCTCTTCTCCTCTCCCCTCCTCTCTTCTCCTCTGCCCTCCCCTCTTCTCCTCTCCTCTCCCCTCCTCTCTTCTCCTCTGCCCTTCCCTCCTCTCCTCTCCTCTCCCCTCCCCTCTTCTCCTCTCCCCCCTCCCCTCCCCTCCTCTCCTCTCCTCTCCCCTCCCCTCTTCTCCTCTCCCCCCCTCCCCTCCTCTCCTCTCCTCTCCCCTCCCCTCTTCTCCTCTGCCCTTCCCTCCCCTCTCCTCCTCTCCCCTTCCCAGCTCCCCTCTCAGTTGGGCTAAGTTTCTTACCCCAGCAGCTGCCTCCCTCTCTGAATCTCAGGTTCCTCCCACTGCTACTCCTGCCAGACAGAGGGATTCCCAGGGCATTACAGAAGAGGTAAAAAAACCTAGGACCCTAAAAACTAGGTAAAAGAAATGGAGAGACTGCCTTATGTGCTGGCCTTTAACCCCAGCACTCGGGAGGCAGAGGCAGGCAGATCTCTGTGAGTTCGAGGCCAGCCTGGGCTACGTAGTAAGTTCCAGGACAGCGAAAACTATGTAGAGAGACCCTGTCTCCAAAAAAAAAAAAAAAAGAGACTGGTGTGTCTTTGGGTTAGGCACCGCCCGTTCATAGGGAGCTGGGGGACCTGCAGGCCTAGCATCCATGACACATTCTTTATGGCCAAATGCTTCCCCAAGTCTGTGTCTTTCCAGAAAGTCTCTGGGCTGCCCCTCCCCCAGGCACAAGTGCCACGCTGGCATGGCTGGGGTGATGTGCGTACCCAGGACACTGTCCCTGCCCTGGGCAGACCCAGGACTTATTACATGCACCTTTTTCCTCCTGCTTCCTCAAAACCATTGTTTCAATGATGGCTCAACATAGAGTCTGTTGAGTAAAAATATGTGCCCGCAGTCATACATAGACATAATAATAAGTAAATAAATTTAGACTCTATTGGGGAAAGGGCCATTTAACAATCTGTACACAATGTAGCCGAGAGCAGATCTCTGTATCTGGGATTCCTATCTGCTTATAGGGTGTGTCCCGCCCTACCTCAAACTCAGTCACAAAGTCGTTATCCCATAGCCTTATGGATACCATTCCTCATTTGGACTAAATACAAAAATAATCCAGTTTATGAGTACACATGCACTCTTGTGTATACACACACACACCTGTACTCACTAAGTCAGCAATATAGGCACTTTAACACTTATACACAGGTCAGTGGACACATAAGTCCACATAAGTCACACACACACACACACACACACACACACACACACACACACACACCCCTCCCACAGGTTTAGCTAGGTGGCTTTCTGATGAGTCAATCACCAAAGACTCATCACTCCTTGGACCTGAGTAAGGGCACCCAGAACAGAGATTCATTTTGTTTGTTTTGTTTTTGAGACAGGGTCTCTCGAGGTAGCTCTGGCTGTCCTGGAGTTCTCCGTGTAGACCGGGTTGGCCTCATACTCACCTGCTTCTGCCTCCCAAGTGTTGGGATTAAAGGTGTGTGCCACCACTTCAGGCTGAGATGGTGGCTTCCGAAGGCCCCAAGAAGAGGGATAATTTGATGCTACTGGAGGGCACTGACATTCAAGGAGGATTATCTCACCCCAAGTTCCTTCAGAGGGACCCTGAAAGCAGCCTAGAGATGGTGATGCAGAAACAGCCTAAGAGATCAGGAAGACCTCAGGCCCTGAGTGGCTGGGGGTCCGCCCTTTCCAGCTCTGTGCCTTGGGTCCCCCAGAAGCCCTGACAAAGTTAGTGATTTCTCAAGATCCTAAATTCATATGGTACCCTAGTTCTCCATCTTCAGAACCAGAGGCAAGGGGTGATGGGGTCCCAGCCTGGAGGGAAGTGGCCCAGTCCTCCCTGGAGCCTCCCACTCCCAAAATAGAGCTTAGTTTGTCTTTGGCTGAAAGCTAAATATTTGTGAGCCGGGCAAGCGGCCTCAGACCCTGTTCCCTCCTCCTTGGTTCCCTCTCAGGCCTGAGCTCAGTTCCCTGGCCAGCCCCCGACAGGCAGGGCTGCCCTCCTCTTCTCTCTCACAACCTACCTCCTCTCCCACACACCAGCTCCCAGGCCAGGCTCCCTCCTCAACACAGACCCGACCAGATCTTGCTTAATGTAGGAGGGAGCCCCAGACATGGGACTCCCCGCAGCCCAAAGAACTGTAGCTGAAGGCTCCTCCATGCCCACTCAGATACCATCTGCTGCCAGCCTACCTGTTTCCCACTGTCCATCTCTTCTCCCTCCGTTCTCCATTGCCTTTTTCGCTCCTCACAGTTAGTACTTAGCTGACCTCAAGAGTCCTCACTTTCTTTTCACCTGATTCTCTCTCCCGCTTCTTTGAGTGCCCTCTGACCCCTGGCCCCGCTTTCCCCTCCCTTTGCTTCTGCCCTCTGCTTGCCCCTCCTGGGACCCTACTCCTCCTCCTCATCAGAAGGACCCTGGAAGTGACAGCCACTGTCTATGTGAGCTGAGGGGGTGGGGTAGGCATGGATTAGGACCGGGAAGAGCGAACCTGGTTTCCTGGGAAGAGGCGGAAACAGTTACCTCAAGCAGAGAGGACGCCATCCTTAGGCTGGGGATCGGGTCCCAAGGAGCCAGGCAGATGGAGAGAATGAGGAGCCAGAGGGAGAGGGAGAGGGGAGAGGGAGGGAGAATGGGAGAAGAGAAGAGATCTAAAGTTAGAAGGGACTGGGGGGTGGGGGTGGGGGGGCTGCTCTCTGTCTGTAGGGATCCACCCTCTAATTACAGCTTTCCCAGCGGAGAAGACTCCGGATCCAATGAGGAGGGCGAGAGAGGGAGGCAGAGGGTCCAAATTTCCTGCTCCATTTGCTGAGCTCCCCAAAGAAGGGATCTGGGAGGGAGAGGAGAAAAGGGGGTGCCCAGGGAAGCGGGTGGGAAGCAGGAATATGGGCAAATTGTCACAGCTTCCTTAAGGGTGCTACAGGGAGAGGTGGAAAGGGTTGGTAGACCCAGGTGTCCTACATACCCCAGAAGTCCAATAGGCATCTGTGGGCAATCCCCCAGGGCTGCTCAGCATCTGTACCTGGAGAGTCTGGGGTTGGCTGTCCCGTCTCCTCTCAAGAGCTCTGGCACGAAGACTACTGGCAATGGGTGGCCCGAGGGCGCTGGGAGGGATCTGCTCCTCTCCCAGGCCAGCTCACTCTTGTTCCCACTCAGATCCAATCCTATAATCCTACTCTGACTCCGAGTCCTTGCAGCTACTCAGTGGCGCGGCAGCAGCTTCTGTTGCCGCCGCCGCTGCTGCTGCTGCTGCCGCCGCCGCTGCTGAGGCTGCTGCTGCCGCCGCCGCTCCTCTGCTGAGGGAAGGAACAGGAGGGAAAAGGAACAAACCCCAAACCACTAATTAGAGATCTGGGGGGGGGGATGGGGGATTGGGGACGACACACAGAGAGACTGGAACACACTGACATACACACTCATGGACAGACACGGGGATGATGCATGCACACGCACATACTGCTACCCACATGGGGACTGTCACGGTGGTGAATGAACACTGACAAACTCACGTAGAGTGAGTATGATGGCACAATGGGGCACCTACACTGCCACCCACCACCCCCAAGGCGGCAACGGAGATGCTTTCGTGTGCTCACAAGATCAGGGTGGCACTGTGCGTGCATGCGTGTGTGTGTGTGTGTGTGTGTGTGTGTGTGTGTGTGTGTGTGTGTGTACGTACATTGTGTGAAATAGGAGGGATACTGGTCTACTGCCCAAACTTTACGTGTCAGTGAGCTGGGCTCTAGAGCCAGCCTGGAGCAAGCGATGGGGCGTGAATAAACATAGCACAGTTTGCAGAGGAGGGTGACCTCAATTTCACTGTTAGGGGATGAGACCTCGGCCCACCTCAGTTTGTAGGGCAGAACCTGGAGCCTGAGGAGACAGATTTAAGGTGAGCAGGAGTGAGGGTCAGAGCAGAAGCCCATTGGGTCAACTCATTCATGCCCACACTTACTTAGCCTCTTGGGATTAATCTCCCCCCAGATTAGTCCCAAGAATTCTCTAGCTTCTCTCCTTCCCTCTGATTTTCCAGTTGCCATTCCTGATGCCCTCTTCCTTCGTCAGGTGGCTCCTCTCAGAAGTCATCATGCTTCCCTGGGTGGGACTTCCTGGCTTCCTTCTCAATGGCCATGTAGCAATTCCCTTTACAGAAAGGACTTACGCTGGTGCTGGACCAGGACTTCCAACTGTGATGGATCCCTCGTAGATGAGAAAGAGAAGGAATGTCGATCAAGTTGAGAGAGCGAAATCTAAAGTACTTATTAACTGATGCCTTGGCCCTAGGATAAGTTCATGGAGAGGACTGGACAGTGGTAAGCATAGCATCTGTCAGGGCTGGAGCGATGGCTCGGTGGTTAAGAGCACTGTCTGCTCTTCCAGAGGACCTGGGTTCAATCCCAGCACCCACATGGCAGCTCACAACTTTCTGTAACTCCAGGGGACCTGCCAACACCCTCACACAGACACATGCAGGCAAAACACCAATGCGCATAAAATAAAAATACATATGTAATTTTTTTTAAATAGCATCTGCCCAGTGAGGGGCCCCATCTGGGAAGGGGGACCTCACAAGTCAGCGCCCCCCCCCCACTCCTCTGTCCTCAACCAGCCTTGCCTGTCCTTTCCTGCTCACTTTACTCTCCAGCAGCCCTCATTTTCTCTTTGTGGGGGGAGAGAACCCACTTTCTTGTTCCTTCTGACCTCACAGCTCTTCAAAGACAAAACGGAGAGAAGGATGGTGAGGGAGGTTCAGGGACATGGCGGTTTGAGCTGCAAGCAGAAACAGAATTCAGGGAGGACTCACGCGTTCTTGGATCCCAACTCCCACATCTGATCTCCCCAGAGAGGGCTGAGGACATAACTCAGTGGTAGAGGGCACGCTAAGGGGTGAGCTGTGTGGCCCTGGGTTTAATTTCATCTCCAGTCTCCTTCTCCTCTCTCTCCCTTTCTCGCTTTTTCTCTAACACATTTCACAAAGGAACCCTGTGAACGAAACATTTAAGGGAATCACTGGGAACCAGGTGGCTGTCGGACAAAGGAGCAAAGCAAAAGAAAAACCAGAAAGCACAGAGGACACAAGAGCACAGGAAATTGTCCATGAGAACCGGAAGAGGGATTAGAGGGCCTAAGAAAGAGAAGAGGAGCCTTTAATCGCAGCACTCGGGAAGCAGAGGCAGGTGGATCTCTGTGAGTTCAAGGCCAGCCTGGTCTACCTGGCAAGTTCTAGGACAGCCAAGGATACATAGTAAGACCATGTCTCAGAATAAATAAAGCTGGATGTGGTGCCACACACCTCTAACCCCAGCACTCAGGAGGCAGAGGCAGGAGGAACTCTGTGAGTTTGAGGCCAGCCTGGTCTACAGAGAGAAACCCTGTCTCAATAAAAAAAGAAAGAAAGAAGAAACAAACACACAGACAAATAGACAGATGCCTGGCTTTGAAAGAGACAAAACGAAACCAAACCCAGAGAAAGCAGAGAGGAAAAGGCAACAACAAAAACCGCCGTAAAAGGAACAAACACAGAGGAACAAAGACAGGCCAGGATGGCTTCAGAGGGCCAAGGGAAAAAAAGCTGGAGGAACAGCCAGGTCTGGAGGAGGTGAAGGGTAAAGCAGCCAGCAGGTGGAGGGCGGGGATGCAGTATAAATAGGGCATAATTGTGTCCGAAGATTACATGGGCCACCCCACCCGTCTGTCTGCCCAAAAGGAAGTGCCCGTGGTGGGACGTTCCTATGACCTCGCAGTCTCCTCCATGGTGGTGGTTGTGGGGGAGTCTAAGGCCGAGTGTTAGTTGAATTTCTAGGGCTTTAACTAAGAAACTGGGAAGAAGAAAAGGAAGCTTAGGCGCACGCCTTTAATCCCAGCACTCGGGAGGCAGAGGCAGGCGGATCTCTGTGAGTTCGAGGCCAGCCTGGTCTCCAAAGAGAGTTCCAGGACAGGCTCCAAAGCTACACAGAAAAAAGAGAGGGAGAGAGAGAGAGAGAAGAAAAAGAAAAAGGAAGCTTTCCAGCAATTACCGTATCATTAGAGAACAGAGGATAGGACAATCAGGAAACTGAGGCTGGAGGAAAATCTAGACTCTAGCAACAAAGTGAGAGAGGGAGTTGGACTCAAACCTGATTGGATAAGAAAGAGAATGAAGCCGGGCGGTGGTGGCGCACGCCTTTAATCCCAGCACTCGGGAGGCAGAGCCAGGCGGATCTCTGTGAGTTCAAGGCCAGCCTGGTCTTCAGCGCGAGATCCAGGAAAGGCGCAAAGCTACACAGAGAAACCCTGTCTCGAAAAACCAAAAAAAAAAAAAAAGAAAGAGAATGAAAGGGTGAGGGATGGATGAAAAGGAGAAAGGAGAGACTCCGCAAGGCGGTAGATGAGGCAAAGGTCAACGCTTCCATTCCCTGTGGGAAGGAAAGTATTTAAATCCAAAGAATGTTATGAAAAGGAGGAGGAGCGAGGTCCCAGGGAGATGCAAGAGCCAGCGCCTGACATAGGAACCCAGGTGTGCAGTCCCTGCACACCAACAAGCCTCCTGGACAAGGACCTGCGTCAGTCAGGTGAGGGGCTGTTATCTTCACCCACTGCCCTCAGGCTCTGGTTTCTGACTTCCCTCACACTCCAATTAAGACAGTATCGCAAGCCAGCTGTGGACCTGGTATTCCTGGGTCCTGCTCCCCACCCACGTCTCCAGTGCCCTCAGGGGCTGGAGGGCAGCAACTGGAATCCCTTCCCAAGGACCTACCTCCACCCTCACAGGCCTCCTTCTGCCCAGCCTCCCAGGGGGTGGGGCAGCCCAGGCAGAGGCGCCATGTGGCAGGGGCGGGTAGAGGCTGCGGCTCTGGCCCTTCCAGTATAAACCCCCTAGGCATCTGGTTTCTATCCACCACCCCCACCACCCTGGGGGCCCCTCAGCCTCCGCCCATGGCCACCCAGACGCTGAGCTCTGAGATGGACGGCTCTGGAAGGGGTGGATGGTGCCTTTCTGATCTCCCAATGCCAGCGCTGGGCTGAACCGCAGGAACCACTCCCTTCCCTCCCTTGAGAGATTCAGGGTGGGCTTCCCTAGACTAGAGAGGGGTTAAATCTGGAACCTGCCTTCTGTTCTAATGATTTTGCTTCTTTTTGGAAGGGTGGAGGGAGAATAAAACTCGGGGAGGATGGGAAATTTTACCCCGTTTCTTGAGGGGAGTTGCCTTCTTCCTCTGCCTGTGCTCACCTGTTCAGGGTTTCTCTCTGAAATCTCTACCCAAGGGGACTCCTAGGCTCTTCCCTTGATGCTGTGATAGATTTGACTGCTTAGAGAGAGACTCACCAGAAAGGAGAAAACAGAACCCTCAAAAGTGACACACCACCCCACAAGCCTGATGAATAACACACTATCAGGTACACATACTAGCGTACTTTCTGGAGAACACAGAACCCATTCACATTACGTAATGTGCAGACATCCACACTAACGCACACCGATTCATAAGTGTGCTATACATACCATGCTTACCTGAAGACTCCCTGATTCCCACTCATACCGGCACAAATACGCACAGGTATACATACACACACACAGATTCAGTGACCCTGATGCCTCTTGTGGACCCACGTAGACTCATATCAACATAGCATCTCCACACAAGCAAATGTCATCATCCCAACACTTGGGAGGTAGAGGTAGAAGAATCACAAGTTTAAAGTTATCCTCAGCTACACGGCGAATTCAAGGCTAGCCTGGGCTACATGAGGCACTGTCTCGAAAAGCAAACAAACAAACCTGAGGATAGACCTGATATGGCCAGCCCTATGTAATGCTCTCTCTGCCTCCTGCTAGGGTAGGAACCACCAGGGACCTTTGATCCCTTCACTACCCACACCCACAGAAGTCAGATACCCAGATGGCCTTAGCAGACTCCTTGGCCCTGGGGAACCCCAGGCATCCCTACCCCCACCCAACTGCCCCCCTGCTCTGTGGCCCTGCTGACTCATCCCTCCCTCTGTGGAGCTCCCCAACCACAGGGGCCTGGAAGAGAAGCTTGGAAAGTTGCGCTCATGTCCCGGGCCCCTAGTCTGGCCACTACCCGCCCCCAAGCACCCAGGCCCAGCCCTCCTCTCCAGTGGTGACTCCGGTGACAGACAATCCTGAGGGGATTAGAAAGAAGAAGGCACCCAGAAACAAGAAAACAGGAGGACACAAGGAGGCAGGCACAAGGGTGTGAGACTATCATCTCAGTTACCAGGAGGCTGAGGCCAGCCTTGATGACACTGTGAAGCCACACCTCAAAGAGAAAAGATGCCAGGTATGCTGGCACATGCATGTAATCCCAGCACTCAGGAAGCTGAGGCAGGAGGATTGCCACAAGTTCTAGACCAGTCTAGGCTCCCGACGGAGTTCTGGTACAATATGAGTTTAATGTGGCATCTGCCTGAAAAACCAAAACAAAGATAAGCCAGACAGTTCAGAAGGGAAAGACAGTTGCTGCCAGTCCTGACACCCCAGGACCCACACAGTGGACAGAAAAGACGGACTCCTGCAGGTTGTCCAGTGACCTCCACATATGGGCTGCGGCCCTTCCTCATAAAGAAGAACTCAAAAAACAAACAGCAACAACAACAAAGGCAGATATATGGTAGGGACGCAGACAAGAATTCTGAGGGGGAACCGCTAATCTGATGGGACCCTTGAAGAGCAACGGACTGGTGACCAGAGAAACAGACTCCCTCACGGGCTCAGAATGTGGACACTGCCTAGCCCGGCAGTTTGATTGGACATGGAGGAGTCTGGAGCTCTAAGAGGCAAATCTGACAGCACAGGAGAGAGACCGCTTGCAAACTCCATCGAGCCGGCGGTGGTGGCACACGCCTTTAATCCCAGCACTTGGGAGGCAGAGCCAGGCGGATCTCTGTGAGTTCAAGGCCAGCCTGGTCTACAGAGCGAGATCCAGGAAAGGCGCAAAGCTACACAGAGAAACCCTGTCTCGAAAAACCGAAAAAAAAAACCTCCATCCGAGACAACTTGGAAAAAGAGACACCACCCCAAGTACTTATACACACCCTGACTTTTAAGAGCTGCAAGGCTCTAGTCTTGTTCCCCCTCTTCTCTGAACCTCAGTTTCCCTGGTTGACATTTGAGCTCTGAAATGAAACAGCAATCTCAGAGGAGACAGATCAGAATCTGAAAGCACTATGGGAAGAAAGAAGCAGGGACAGAAAAGACCATGGGGTGGGGGGCAGGAAAATAGCCTTGGAACACAGGAACCCTCCCTGCTTGGGTATCGATCATGTATGTACAGGTCAGCATTGAACTAAGACCCTATTGGTCTCCAGGAAGGTCTCTTGTTAAAACAGTCCCTGGAGTGTTCCCTTCAGCAGCACCTACATTAAAAATTGGAACAACTCAGAGATCTAAATGGCCCCTGGGCATGGAAGACACACAAATTCATGAAGTGCTCCGTATTTTTATTTTTTAAGTGATTTATTTTTATTTTATGTGCATTGGTGTTCTGTCTGCATGTGTGTCTCTCGGATCCCTGGAACTGGAGTTACAGACAGTTGTGAGCTGCCATGTGGGTGCTGGGAATTGAACCCAGGTCCTCTGGAAGAGCAGCCAGTGCTCTTAACTGCTGAGCCATCTCTCCAGGCCCCATATTTTTATTTTTAGAGAAAAGTATGCCCTGGAATCTTACATGAAATAAATTAGCATCTTTAGGGCTGGAGAGACGTCTCAGTGATTAAGGGCATGCACCGCTCTTTCAGAGGACCTGAGTTCCCACGTCAGGTAGTTGGAGAACACTTATAACTCCAGCTCCAGATCTGATGTCTCTGACCTCTGCAGGGACCTGTTCTCATGGTCACACACACGCACACAGACACAAACCCATAGTTAAAAATAAAATAAACCTTTCTTTTGAGAGGGTTGGCGGGATGGCTCAGTGAGCTAAAGCAAAACCCACCAATCTAAACCCGATCCCAGGACCCACGTAGTAGAAGAAAAAGATTCCTGCAAATTGTCCTTTGGCATCCACACGTGTTGTGACATTCTTGCACCCACACACATACAAACAATAAATAAAAACACATATACCTACATTTTTGTTTTGGTTTATTTCTTTTTTTTTTTTTTTTTGGTTTTTCGAGACAGGGTTTCTCTGTGTAGCTTTGTGCCTTTCCTGGAACTCACTTGGTAGCCCAGGCTGGCCTCGAACTCACAGAGATCCGCCTGGCTCTGCCTCCCAAGTGCTGGGATTAAAGGCGTGCGCGCCACCACTGCCCGGCTTTGGTTTATTTCTTGAGACAGGGTCTCTCTACATAAGTCTGGCTGTCACTCTGTAGACCAGACTGGACTTGAACTCACAGAGAGCACCTGTCTCTTCCTCCTGAGTGCTGAGGTTAAAGAAGTGTGCCACCACCGCCCAACTAAGAAATGACACTTTTGAATAATAAGGACCATATCTTCTATTCCTAGGAACAGGACTAAACAACCCCAAAAACGATCCTTCAAAATCCTGAATACAGGGCTGCAGAGATGGGTTAGCAGTCAGGAGCCCTGGCAGCTCTTCTGAAGGACCCAAGTTTGATTCCCAGCACCCACCTGGCAGCTCACAACCATCTGTAATTCCAGTTTCAAGTAGATCTGACCTTCTGGCCTCTGCAGATACTGAATGCACACAGACACACATGCAGGCAAAACACCCATACATTAAAAATAAGTAAATCTCAAGAAGATTAAATTCTGAATACAAACCAGGCACTCTGGAGACTGAGGCCAAGCTAATGTACGATCATCTTAAATTAAGGTCAGCCTGGACTACTCAGTACGTGAGTTTCATGCCAGTCTAGGTTTCTTGACCTTGAGCTCCAGATGCTCCTTCGAAGTGCTAGGATTCCAAATGTGTATCATGATGTCCGGTCTGTGCAATGCTAGAGCTTTGCACTCATGCCTAGAGCTTCACGAATGCCAAGTAAGGACCCCATCAACTGAGCCACATCCCAGTTTTTACCTTTCTCTTTCTCTGTTTCTTTTTTATCTGTGGTATGGTGAGGGGTTAAACCCAGGATCTCCTGCATGCTGAACAAGCATAACCCTGCTCTAATAGTTGGGATCAGAGATATATGAGATGTGGAATGAGTCTACAGAGCATTGAGTCATTAAGCAAATGTTCAAAGAGCACATAGTTTGTGCAGAGACACAGAGCTAAGCACAAGCCTGGAACCATAAACATGGCTGGTCCAGGCTCTTTGTCTCACAAACTAGTAGCAACTAACAAAAGAAAAGGAATCATTTTAATTAGAGTGAGTATTGGATGCTATAGGAGACAGGGTTAATCTAAATCAGTATTGAAGGAATCAAGGAAGGTTTCTAGAAGAAAAGATGACCGTATAAAGAAACCAAAAAAAGCTGGATGTGGTGACTCATATCTGTGATCCTAGCACTTAGGAGGCCTAAGTAGGAGTACTATGATTTAAAGCTAGCCTGAGCTAGGTAAAGCTAGCCTGAGCTGTGTGGGATGATTCTACGAAAGGAAAGAAGGAAAGAAAAGGAAGGAGGTGATGGAGGGAGGGAGGAAGGGTCAATAAAAATAAGGACTGGTCTGCTGGGCATGGTGGGACACACTGGTAATCCCAACACTTGGGGTGGGAGGCAGAGGCAAGAGAATGGCTTTTAATTCCAGGCCAGGCAGGGCTGCATCCTGAGACTTTTTATCCCCCAAACTAACAACATCAACAAAATAGAAATATTACAATGTGTAGTGTCCCAGGGTAAGAGGACTGAACACCCTTGTGATGCTGTAGTGAATATCACTACAGCATGGAGCCAGGTCTGGTGGCATAAGCCTGTATTCCCAGCTACTCCAGAGGCTGTGGCAGGAGGATCACCTAGGCTCCAGTGTAAGCCCGAGACACTTTAGTGAAACTCTGATCTGTGCTAGGATCACAGATATGAGTCACCACATCCAGCTTTTTTTGGTTTCTTTATACGGTCATCTTTTCTTCTAGAAACCTTCCTTGATTCCTTCAATACTGATTTAGATTAACCCTGTCTCCTATAGCATCCAATACTCACTCTAATGAAAATGATTCCTTTTCTTTTGTTAGTTGCTACTAGTTTGTGAGACAAAGAGCCTGGACCAGCCATGTTTATGGTTCCAGGTGGTGGTGGGTGCTGGGCTGTAGATCAGTGGTAGTGTCTCACAATGGCAACTCCCTTGGGTCCCGCCCCAGTACATGAGAGAGAAAGGCCAGGGTGGAGGGGGGGATGGTGGGAAATGTCTCATCATCCCTGCAAGGTATCTGAATTTGACCCCGAGGACAACATATAGAAATGTTTGTATAGCCGGGCAACATGGCACACGCCTTTAATCCCAGCACTTGGGAAGCAGAGCCAGGTGGATCTCTGTGAGTTCGAGGCCAGCCTGGTCTACAGAGCGAGATCTAGGACAGGCACCAAAACTACACAGAGAAACCCTGTCTGGAAAAACCAAAACCAACCAACCAAACAAACAAAAAACCAGAAATGTTTGTATATCAGAAAGAAGGCCCTGGCTGCAGGGACTGAAATAGGGTCTTAGAGCCAGACATTCTGGGTCAATCAGCCATTTAGTCTGGTGCAAGCTTGGGCCAGCTGCTCAACCTGTGATGCCTAAGATGTCTCTTCTGCAGAAAGGGGAAACAAGACACTAAAGTCCCAGGGTTGTTACAACGATTAGAAATAGGTCTCAGGGGGTCAAGGTACCTGCTGTCAAGACAGAGTTCCTGCCCTTTGACCCACCGACTCCTGAAAGTTATCATCTGACCTCCACACATGCACTGTGGCACAATGCACCCCCCCATAAAAATAACTTTTTTTTTTTTTTTTTTTTTTTTTCGAGACAGGGTTTCTCTGTGTAGCTTTGCGCCTTTCCTGGAACTCACTTGGTAGTCCAGGCTGGCCTCGAACTCACAGAGATCCGCCTGGCTCTGCCTCCCAAGTGCTGGGATTAAAGGCGTGCGCCACCACCGCCCGGCAAAAATAACTTTTAAAAATCCACATAAATTAGAAATGTGTGAACCACCCACCAGGTGCTCAATCCCAGGGTCCTGCAGAAACTAGGCAAGCACTCTACTACGGAACTACACCTTTAAGTCCCACTGGGCTACACCTCTAGCTAGTGTAACTATAAACAGTGTCGGCCACTTAGAATTTGCTTCATGAATGATACCCGTTAGTGTTGTCATAGGCTGATGGAGGGCAAACTGGAGATGAGGAAATGGAGACGTGTCATCAGACCAAGCCGGAGGTGAGATGTGCTCTAAGGAAACAGAACCGTTGCGTCCAAGTGTACGGGGAGGTGATGTGGAAAGAAGAACCAGCCCGGTTGGTCAGGAGGAAGGAGCAGGTCTGCAGGTTTTAAAGTTCAGTTCTGAGAATAGCCCTGGACAGCCGGCAGCTGTGGTCCGCAGAGTGTGGGGGGCGGGAGGGGGCAGCGCCGTCTCTGAGGGGCTTCCCTCAGCATTGCAGCAGGAATCCCCTGAACTCTGCTGGGAGCCCCTCTGAAGAGCCATTTCCCTACCCTTTGACGCCCGTCCCTGCTTCTCCTGTCCCCCCCTTTTCTCCTCTGCCTAGAAACTTTCCCGCTGCTACTGTTAATGAGTCCCACCACTCCCACCTCCACCAGCCTGAGCACGTTATCCCTCTGGATCCTTTTTTTTTTTAATTAAGAAAAACTTTTCATTCATTTTACACACCAATCAATGATCCCCCTCTTTCCTCCTCCCGCCCCCCCCCCAACCTCTGGACTTCAAAGCACTATTCGACTTTTTCCATGTGGAGGCTCGAAGCAAGGTGTACGTGCAATGAGAGTGTCAGAGTGAGTCTCGGCCTCCCGCTAAGGCTGTTGGAGAAACAGATGCAGGCAGGGGACCGCGCGGTGAAATCGGGGTTGGGGCATCAGTGCCCCGGTTCCGCGGGCTGGCGAGGGGCGGGACGCCTGGGGGCGGGGCGCGGGCGGGGCAGGCCGGGCCAGGCGCCCGGGCAGGAGGCAGCTGCATATCTGCGGTCCCGACCACAATTGCTGGGAGTCGCGTCCCGGAGACTGGCGGCGCTGACTCTGCCCGCTGCGGCCGCCGCGCCGATTAGAGCTCGAGAGGGAGCGCCAACCCGGGGAGGGGGGCGGCGGTGGGGGAGTGCCGGTGCCCCTCTCCCTCTGCCCTGGCCAGCATCTCCAGATGCCCAGCCGGGTATTTCTCAGCCTCCGTTATAAACCCAGGAGGAGTCCAGCCTTCCAGCCTTGATCCAGACTGGATCAAAAGCTACCGCTTTGGGACCCTGCAACAACAACCTGACGGTGCTGACATCCTGCAGCCCCGAGGCTGACGGCCTGCCTCTCCTTCTCCCCCAGCACCCACGAAAGAGGACTCGGAACCTACTTTCCTCGGAAGCGCTCTCGGCAGAAGTCGATCCAAGGAGCCCCAGACACAGAGGCCGAGCATTCCGAGGCCAGAGCACCCCCTGCTGGCTGGCTCCAAGCCCCTGCCCCTCCCCCTCCAGCTGTGACCTCCAGCTGTGTTGGTCTGGGAGAGCTGGCCTCTTTGATCTAGGAGCGTGGCCACCCCCTCCAGGCGCCCCATTAACCTCCATTATCCCAATTAGGCATCCCTCCCAGTCCTGGACGCCGGCTTCAAAGCCCCTTTCAGTGTGGTGAGGAGAGGGGCTGACTCTTGCCCCTCTCCAAGCCAAGTCATTTTCAGGCAAGACCCTGGTATCCGGGTCCCCAGTATGTGTTCATGATAATAGAGCTATAAAAAGGATCTCGAGAGAATAAATAGGGAAGGGGACCCTTTTTTCCTCGTCCCCAGTTCTGCATTAAATGATTGAGGTAGTAGCATCCAGCATCCTGGCTGACCCGAGCCTCTCATCAACTTACCCAGTTTTATCCTATCGAGGGGAGCCAAGAGCCACCCTCCTCCATCCTTAATCCTATCTCAACACTCCCAACCCTCCTCCCTCTTGGAACAATTTCCGCTGGGGGAGCCCGAGCAGGGTTCAGCACAGTGGCCGCTTCCTGGAACATTTTCCTGTATCCGAAACCGCGGCTCCCTCCCCAGGGACCCGCTGATCAAGGCCAGATGGGAGCAGGGATGGGGGTGGAGGTAAAGGAGCCAGGCTCTCACCATCACCCCCTCCCAACACATTTGCACACCACAGGGAGCCCCTGCCCTGACACACACACACACACACACACACACACACACACACACACACACACACACCACATGCCACAGTCATACACCCATGGGCATTCATGGCGACACAGGAACCACAGGGCTGAGTCTTGGAGAGCCAACACACCCATAGATATCACCACACACTATCTCCACCCTACCCCACACCCTTCTAACCACTCGTTGGGCCCTCCTTGCCTCAAAAGGAGACCTTAGGGATCCAAAAATACTGGGACAGTGCTGCAGGAAGTTATTAGATCACAAAGGGGACAGATTTGGACAATCTAACGTGCCTACTGCACAGTATCTAGTACCCTATTCCTCTTCTGGACGGCTACTAGGTCTGATCCTTGTCTCCTGGGAAGATGCTTACACGTTCCTGCTTGGGTGCTTCTCTCGGAGCACATTCTAGTTGTTTCCATTCTTACAGAAATGCAAGGTATTCACCAGGTTTATTTAGGACAGCCAGAGTCAAAGAGAGAACAAAAATGAGCAGCTGCAGCCATTCTAGGGTCTGGAGGAGAACACTAGCCTGACTCTCAAGGACAGACAGGAAATCAAGAAACCTCCCTGGTGACAGACCACTCCTCCTTTCTCCCTGCTGCTCCTCTGATACTTATTTATAAGATTTCACTGTGTAGCCCTGGCTGGTCTTACCCTCTCAGAGATCAGCCTGCCTCTACCTCCTGAGTGCTGATATTAAAGGCATGAGTCACCTGGGGCTGGAGAGAGGGCTCACTGGTTAAGAGTACTGGCTGTTCTTCCAGAAGACCAGGCAGGGGTCAATTCCCAGCACCCACGTGGCAGCTTATAGCTGTCTGTAACTCCAGTTCCAGATCTAACAACCTCACACAGACATACACGCAGGTAAAACACCAATGCACATAAAATAAAAATAAATTGCCTGACAGTGGTGGTGCACACCTTTAATCCCACTGGGGAGGTAGAGGCTGGCAGATCTCCATGAGTTCAAAGTCTACAGCCTGGTCTACAGAACGAGTTCCAGGACAGCCAGGGCTACACAGAGAAACCCTGTCTCAAAAATAAAATAAAAAATAAAATAAATAAATATAAATTATAAAAAGAGAAAAGGCATGAACCACAATGTGATATCCAGCTGTTTTGTTGTTTGTTTGGGAAAGGGTCTCTATTATTTAGCTCTGGCTGTCCTAGGACTCACTATGTAGGCCAGGCTGGTTTCAAACTCAGAAATTCATATGCCTCTGCCTCCCAAGTTCTGGGATTAAAGGCATAGACCACCACATGACTTTTTTTTTTTTTGTGGTGGTTGTTTTGACGGGGGGACTGTTTTGTTTTGATACAGAGCCTCCTGTATATATGACTATATGGCTAAGAATGACAATGAACTTCTGATCCTCCAGCCTCCATCAGGTGCTGGGATTACAAAGGTATTCCACCATGCCTTTCATCTGTTTGTCTCTTACAGAGAGAGTGCAGGTTGGCTACAGCTGGATGTGGGGGACCAGCCCCCACATTTATTTACCCTAGGGACTCTTGAGGAATGAGGGATAAGAGACTTAGTTAGAAGTAGAGGGAGATAAAAAAAAAATTAAAAAAAAAAAAAGAAGTAGAGGGAGAGAAACAAAGAGAAAATACAAGATAGTCTCGGGTGGGCCTGGAGCCTTATCCACCGGCCCAGAACTTTATTCTAAAGGTCTATTTATAACAATGCCAAGGGGTGGAACAGAAGCCCTCCCCCTTGCTAGTTACAATCAAGTGTAGACCCTTACAAACACCTGGTACCCAGGCCCGTGGTCCCATCAACCTCCTATGCAGTCCTGCTGGAAACAGCCACTAGGAACCTAGTGGGCTCCAACAGTTGGACAGATTCAGAAAAGCTGAGGCTGGAGATACATAGGTGTCCCAGGCTTTTTCTTTTGGTCCATCAACCCAAATTATTACACAGAGACTTATCAGTTTTGAATGAATGCTTGGCCTTAGCTTAGGCTTGTTTCCGGCTCGCTCTTTTAGCTTAAATTAACCTGTTTCTCTTTATCTGCCTTTTGCCTCAGAGCTTTTTGTTTTTTTCTTTCCTTCTTACTTTCACAGCTTCTAGTGTCTACTGGCTGGCAGCTGCCTGGCTTCTTGCCCTGGGTGTCTCTCCTTACTTCCCCTTCTCTTGTTCCTCCCCTCTTTTTTGAGCCCAGCTTTGCCTCCTACTTATTCTCTCTGCCTGGCAGCCCCACCTATCCCTCTCCTGCTTACCTATTGGCCATTCAGCTTTTTATTAGACCAATCAGGTGCCTCAGGCAGATGTGACACATCTTTACATAATTAAACACACATCCTTACATCGTTAAACAAATACAGTATAAACAAGAGTAACACACCTTTCCACAGTTAAAGTAATAGTCTGCCACAGCATAAACAAATGTAACACATCTTTATCTAGTTAAAGGAATATTCCACAACACATAGTCTTCTGCTTCTTTGAACATCTCATTGGTTCACAGGAAGTATGTGAAACTGGAAGGTTCCAGAATATGTCACTATGGAAGGATGGGGGAAAGAAAAACTGAAACTAATTGAGCTGCCCAAAATACTCATTACACAATTTTGTTTTGGTTTATGTTGGGTTCATTAATATGTTGAACAAGAATATCCAATAGATATTGCAAAGATATTTAATTAAATTCAAGGTGGCTATTCTTCATAAAAGCCTTTAAAGAAACAGAATTGAACAAATAATAGAGATTGTAGCTTTGAGATCTTTCTTAGAGTTGAAGTCATTTTCTTGGAGCTGGGGATACATTCTGATTTGCAAAGAAAAAAATGTTATGGAGACATCCTGGTGTCACAGGCCTATAATCTCAGCACTCAGGAGATGGAGGCTGCAGGATCAGGAATCCAGCCTCATCCAAGGCTATATTGAGTTCAAGGCAGGCCTAAAAAAGAAAGTCAAAGCTGAGTGTGGCTGCTCACACCTTTAATCCCAGTGCTCGCGAGGCAGAAGCAGGCGATCTCTGAGTTCTCTGAGTCTGAGGACAGACAGGACCACACAGAGAAACCTTGTCTTGAAAAACCAAAAGGGGGCTGGAGAGATGGCTTAGCAGTTAGGAACACTGACTGCGCTTCCAGAGGACCTGGGCTCAATTCCCAGTACCCACATGGCAGCTCACAACTGTCTGTAACTCCAGTTCCAGGGGACCTCACACCCTTACACAGACATACATGCAGGCAAAACACCAATGCACATACTATAAAAATAAATCAATTATTTTAAAAAAACAAAATTAAATAAATAAACAAATATAAAATAGAAGAAGAAAGGAAGGAGACCATGGGTGTTCAAGGTAAGCTCACAGACACAGGTATGACAGACTCAGCAAAACTATGACAAGGTAGCCAACTCTTCCTTTCAGGTAAGATACAAAAAAAAAAACCAAAAACATCAGTGCATTGTGGCATATGCCTGTAATTCCAATACTCATGAGGCAAAGAGGATCTTGAGTTGAGGCCAGTCTGAGATACACAATGAAATAATCCTATCTCAAACTCAAAAACAAGAAGCCAGGCTTGGGGGTACATGCCTTTAATCCCAACACTTTGGAGGCAAAGGTAGGCTGACCTCTATGAGTTTGAGTGCATAGGGAGTTCCAGGCCAGTGAAGGCTACATTGTGAGAACCTGTGTCAAAACCAAAATAAAACCCAAACTAAAAACAAGAAGTAGGGCTGGGTGGCACATATCTGCAATCCCAGCACTTGTGAGACTAAGGCAGAAAAATTGCCACAAGTTCACGGCAAAGCTAGACTACAGAGTGACACTCTTTAAAAACCAGAAAGTGTGAGGAGCAGATAGGTCATTACTTTTGGTTATTTAACTGTAGAATCCTAGGCGGCAAGACCAATTCATATGATACTGTAGGCTTATATTACAAATACTCTTTTTTTTGTTATTTGTTTTTTTTTTTTTTTTTTTTTTTTTTTGAGACAGGATTTCTCTGTGTAGCTTTGCGCCTTTCCTGGAACTCACTCTGTAGCCCAGGCTGGCCTTGAACTCACAGAGATCCGCCTGGCTCTGCCTTATAAGTGCTGGGATTAAAGTCGTGTGCCACCACCGCCCGGCCCACGAATATTCTGTGTTCCTGGTGGGGGGCAGTCTATATTGTTGTACCCTCCATAGTATAGTTCCCAGTGGTACCCACCAGTGCTAAAGCTTGAAGAATAATAGCAAGGCAGGAATAATAAAACCACAGAAACTCTTAGAGAAATTACTTGATGTTTCTTTTCTTTCTTTCTTTTTTTCCAGACAAGGTTTCTCTGTGTAGCCTTGGCTGTCCTGGAACTCACTCTGTAGACCTGACTGGCCTCGAACTCACAGTCATCCACCTGCCTCTGCCGCCCAAGCACTGGGATTGAAGGCATGCGCCACCACCACCCAGTTTGACAACTTTGATGCTTCGTTTTAGAAAAAACTATATATATATATATATATATATATATATATATATATATATATATATATATATATATATATTATCAATTTATAATATATCAATTTATTTAGTGTATGTGTGTTTATACCAAGATGCACACGTGCAACTCAGGGTTCAAATCCTGTTCTCTCCTTCGTCCTAAGATCTAACTCAGGTCATCAGACACGGTGGCAAAAGCATGTATACACACACAATACACAAATAAATGTTTAAAAAACAAAACAAAAACATCACTTGATCCAGATAAGCTCAGTGTGTTGGAACGTCAGGAATGTCAAAGTACTCTGTGAGTGAGAATGATAAGGGATTCCATAAAAAGGACGTCCTGAGGAACAGGGCAGTGTGCGAGGAGCTGTTTCCAGAAGCGATCTTCCCATCTAGAGCCCGGGCGAGAAAAGCACCCGCCATGTTGTTCCGCACCAGCAGGTGGCAGCAGCGAGCTGCCCAGAAGCCCCACCTGTAGCACTTGGAACCCCCACCCTCCTCCAGCACATCGCCACTTTTCCGTAACGGGCAAGAGCAGAGTTGTGAGTACTGAGGCAAAGGGTGGGGTGGGGAAAAGCCTGTGGTAATGGTTCTAGCCCTTCTCACAGTCTTGGCCGAGAGACGCACTTGACACAGGTCCAAGGTATCTTGTTCCCTAGGCCAGAATCCGAAGTTTCCATCTATTTCCTACCCCACCTGCTTTTCCTTCTTCAAAAGACATTTCTTGAGGCCCTTATTGTGTGGAGTACCCTAGAAGTGTGGGAGGAAAAGTGTGTAAACTAGTGCAAGACAGCCTGGTAAACAACTATACTTGGATGAGGACAGGTAGGCAGTTTGAATAATGAGTAAGCACACACTACCTTGGGAGTCAGATAACCAGAGTTACTTTACTCGCCCGGACTCTTTGTCCGTAAGATGAGGTCATTTCAACCGGGCGGCAGTGGGGGCGCACGCCTTTAGTCTCAGCACTCGGGAGGCAGAGCCAGGTGGATCTCTGTGAGTTCAAGGCCAGCCTGGTCTATAGAGCGAGATCTAGGACAGGCACCAAAACTACACAGAGATACCCTGTCTCAGAAAAAAAAAAAAAAAAAAAAAAAAGCTGAGCTGAGGGCACTTCCTCCAGTGATGATCAGCGGCTGCAGCTCATGGTAGAGAGCAGCGCTTGCCTAGCATGCAGAAGGCACTGGGTTCACTTCCCGGCACAACCACACACATGTCCTCACCCAGCTCAGTCTTAAAAACTTACCAGAGTGCAGAAGCACCGCACAGAGATTTGAGGAAGAAGTTGAATGTCCTAGAGTTGAGTCCAGGTTTGTCTACATAGCTAGTTCCAGGACAGCCAGGGCTACGTATAGAGAGGTCCTGTGGAGAGAGAAGGAGGCACAGACAGGAAGGAATAAAGCAGATAACTTCAGAGAACAAAGACAAACACTCCCTGCTGCATTACCAACAGGGACAAGGACAAGACTAATTGGAGGCCAGTCTGGTCTGGATTCTTCCCACATATCCACAGGCATTTATCAAGCATCTCCCCGGGTTTCTTTCCAGAGCTGTAAGACATTGGGACTGGTAGAATGATTACCTATAGCACTTCAGGGAGCTCTGGGTTCCAACCCTAGGGCTAATAAAACCCAGTGGGATGGCACTTGCTTGTAATCCTCTGCACTCAGAGAGTCAGGAGGATCAGGAGTTCAAAGCCATCCTGAGTACAAGTACAGTTGGAGCCGGGCAGTGGTGGTGCACGCCTTTAATCCCTGCACTCTGGAGGCAGAGCCAGGCAGATCTCAGTGAGTTTGAGGCCAACCTGGTCTACAGAGTGAGATCCAGAACAGGCACCAAAACTTCACAGGGAAACCCTGTCTCAAAAAACAAAACAACAACAACAAAAAAGTACAGTTTGAGGCTACAAGAGACTCCGTTCTAAAAAAAATCTAAGTGAGTGGAGTGTGGCGGTACATGCCATTAATTCCAGCACTCAAGAGATAAAGGCAGGTGGATCTCTGAATTCAAGGCCAGCCTTGCCTACATAGTAAATTCCAAACCACTAAGAGCTACATGGTGGGAACTTGTCTGAAAAATGTATATAACAGTAAGACAAACAAAAAATACATTTCTCACAGACAACCCCATACTCATGCCCTTGGGGGTGTCTTTCCTTTGGAGTGCCTCCTCTCTCTTTTAACTATCAAGTTTAAAGATCACATTAAGCTATCTTTATTAGGCCTCAACTTGGCTTTAAAAGAAATATATTACCATAAGAAAACATTAATCAAATTGGGTGTGGCAGCCTACACTTAAAATTCAGGGAAGAGGGAAGTAGAATCGAGGAAGGCTGGGAGTTCAAAATCATCCTAGGATACATAGTAAGTTTGAGGCCAACCTGAGATACATGAGGCCTTGTCTTAAAAATAAATTAATATAGCTGGGCAGTGGCACACACTGTTAATTCCAGTATTGGGGATGGGCATCGGGGACTATGGGGGTCCAGCCCCTCGATAGTCCCCTCCCAGGGTCCGGGAAGAATCTACAACCGGCTGATAATTAATTTTTGAAGAAAGGAAATGAATCTATGTACACAAAACTCCTTAGTCCATACACTTTATTATTCTGTCAGTTCTCTCTCTACCAGCTTATACTCTGCTCTCATTTTTAGCTCCTTTCTTGCCCAATTTCTCTTTACATTTATCTGCTGTCCCCTCTAGGTTCTATCTAAATTCCTTCATCTTAGTTCTGCCCCTTCTAGGTTCTCATCCATCTAGTTCTTTTCCATCTCAGCTCCTCTCTCATCTCCTTTCTCTCTCATCTTGTTCTTCCCCATCTGGCTCTTCCTCATCTTCCATCTCGTTCCTCTAGTCCTCTCTTTTAGCCCTTCAATCTAGTTCTTCCCCATCTCAGTTTGTTCCTCTCAAGTTCTTACCCATCTAGTTCTTCCATTCTCTTTCCTCTTCTCCCTCCTCCAGTGCCCTGGGAGTCCTGGTATATATACACTTACAAGCAGTATTCCCTTAGCAGTGCAAAGCCAGGCTTCCAGGGTCAAAGGGAAGGGTGATAAGAATCACATAGGGAGGCAATAACCGTTAATTATCATTTGCAACCCCAAAGGAAGTGACCAATGGGGAAATGAATTAACTAAAGGCTAAATTCGGGTAATATCTAAGAAGAGGGATCTTATGTGCTCACCTATAGTCTTAAACGTGATTGGTAGAAAATGTTAAGAATCTATAAGTTGCTAGGTCAATGGGAGAAAATAAAACTGCCTTCTTTTTTCCTATGGCTCCTATCTGTCCAAGCAATCTGCGGTTTTTCTGCAGGGTGGGGGAAAGTGTGCTCGGTTGCTAGGCAACCTGTGTACAGGTAGATGCCTCTGGTGATAGTTAAAGGGAGATCTGGAACCGGAGGTAAGATTTGGGAAAGGAGGAAGTTAAGCTTAATTGGCACATCTGCCAGGCCTTCTCAAACAGGTAGCCTGGATGCTTAAGTCTGTTCTTAGAGAGTACAGTGGTATCTCTGATAAGGTACTTTTCTCCATCTGGGGATGGACCTGAACAGATGCTGCCAATGATGATAATTACAGGGAGGCTTGAGCTGGGGTTCTGGCTGAGCATAGCTGTCAGTGCAAAAGGTTATCTAAATATTCCTAGAGGTGGTTAGGTAAGGAGTTAGAGGTCTATAAAGTTATTAAGGTTGTAATAAAGCAGGGTCCGAGCTAAATTGTGTAAAGCTATTACTTAACTTCCACCTGACCTAGGCGGTGTCTCCTTGTGGAATTTACCTTAAATCAGGAGACTTGCATGTGGACTGTTATTACTGCTAGTCCTTGAAAGTGGCTAAGGGAGATATCTGATTCCAGAGGAAGCCTTTCCTGAGGCTGTTTTCCAAATACCTGAAATGTGTATGTCCAGAGAGTGATCAGTCCACACTGTTAGCCTTTCCTAGGGAAAAGTCAATTGGGAAAACTATGAAGGCACACATGATTTTCATAACAGAATACAACTGATATATAACAAGCCAATAACACCAAAAGCTCCGTGGAATTTGTCTTCCTCTGGAGGAAATCCTTGATCCCTCCAGGTAGTGAGTTCTTATGATATATTCCTGCAGCCACAGCAGATGGGGTGGGGAAGATCTCTGTGAGTTCCAAGTCAACCTGGTCTAGACAGTGAGTTCTAGGACAGCTGAAGCAACATAATGAGACCCTGTCTCAAAAACAAACAAACAAACAAAATTAACTACTATTTTTAGCAAAGAGGAGGCCAGGGAGATTGGCCCTGCCAGGAACGTCAGATCTTTATCTCTTCGGTTCCTCCCTTCCTTCATGCCTCTGAATTAAATCCTCTGATCACTAAATAAATAGGACAAACAAGAAAAAACGAGGATACTCTTGACAACTCTATGGTGTTAGGGAACTAGTTCTCTACCTCTAAGGGACTACATTTCAAAATTATATATCTGCAGCTATATGAATAAATCCTTATTTTTATTTTATGTGTGGGTGTTTTGCCTGCTTGCAATGGCTAGTGCCCATGGAGGCCAGAAGAAAGTTTCAGATTCCCCGGAACCAGAGTTACAGACAATTGTGAGCAGTCATGTGTTTGCTGGGAATCAAACCCTGTCCCTAAGAATGAGCAGTTCCCCGAAATGCTGAGCCATCTCTTCAGCCCCTAGATAAATCTTAAAGAACGAAATATGAAAAATAAAACAATTAGATGCCTCTCTGGCTCCATATTGTTATGACTTGGTGAGCTTTAAAATAAAAATGTAGAGGTGGGCATGATGGCGCTTGCCTCTAGTCAGTCACACTTGGGAGGCAGAGACCAGGCCCATCTCCGGGAGTTCCAGGTCAACCTGATCTACAGAGGGAGTTCTAGGACAGCCAGGGCTACACAGAGAAACCCTGTATGGAGCTGGAGAGATGGCTCAGTGGTTAAGAGCACTCACTGCTCTTCCAGAGGACCTGAGTTCAATTCCCAGCAACCACATGGTGGCTCACAACCATCTGTAATGAGATCTGGTGCCATCTTCTGGCCTGAAGGGATACACGCAGGCAGAACACTGTATAAATAATAAATAAATCTTTAAAATAAAAAGAGAGAGAGACCCTGTCTCAAACAAAACAAAACAAATAAATAAAATAAAAATGTAGGTGTAGGTGGGGTTGGAGAAATGGCTCTGCTCATAACCACCTGTAACACCAGCTCCAGGGGACTCAAGCCCTCATGTGGCCTCAGCAGGCACTCCCACAAAGGTGACATGCACACACCCACGTACACATAAATAAAATTAAAATAAGTCTTCTAAATCAGACGTAGTGGTGCCTTCTATAATCTTAGCGAGCACTAAAGAGACAGAATCAGGAAGTCCAGGAGTTCAAATAACTGAGACTTTTTATTAATTATGAAAGCTTGGCCTTAGCTTAAGCTTGTTCCTAACTAGTTCTTAAAACTTAGATTACCTTTTTAAAAAAAACTTTATTTATTATATATACAGTGTTCTGTCTGCATGTATGCCTGCACACCAGAAGAGGGCACCAGATCTCATTACAGATGGTTGTGAGCCACCATGTGGTTGCTGGGAATTGAACTCAGGACCTCTGGAAGAACAGCCATTGCTCTTAACCTCTGAGCCATCTCTCCACTCAAATTAACCTTTTTATATTCATCTATGTTTTGCTACATGGCTCGTTCATTACCTCTCCTCATTACCATATGCCTGACATCCTCAGAGTCTGGCTAGCAAAGCTTCCGTGCTTTAGATTCTCTCCCAGAATTCCTATCTTTCCCTGGAAGTCTTGCCTATTCTCTTCTGCCTTGCTATTGGGCATTCAGCTCTTTATTAAACCAATCAGAAGGTTCCTTAGGCAGGTGAGGAAAGTCAGAGACACATATTCACACATTGTACAAAAAGATTATTCCAACAGATCTCTGTGAGTTAAAGACGAGGCTGGTTTAGAGAGTGAGTTTCAAGACAGCCAGAGCTACACAGAGAAACCCTGTCTTGGTTTGAAAAAAAAAGTGCATGTTTTATTTGGTTCTATTCAGACAAGGTTTCACATAGCCCAGGCTTCATATCTAGCATCACTTTTTGTTTTTTCTTCCGGAGCTGAAGAGCTGAGGACCGAACCCAGGGCCTTGCGCTTGCTAGGCAAGCACTCTACCACTGAGCTAAATCCCCAACCCCCTAGCATCACTTTTACAATTACATTTATCATCTAGAAAGCAAACATTCTATAATAACATCATTATAAACATCTCTGATAAACCATACCACAGTCACCACTATGCATCATAAAGCAAGTACAAGACATTTTACATTGTGTCCTATGTCCATAATGATCAAGGTTACAAATTAATTAAGAGCCATTATTTGAAACTCCATTCTAACTTTGCAGCAGAGATTTCTAAAGGATGCAGGATTAGTTATTTTCTGTTGCTGTATAAAACTGTACCTTCTAGCCGGGCGGTGGTGGCGCACGCCTTTAATCCCAGCACTCGGGAGGCAGAGCCAGGCGGATCTCTGTGAGTTCGAGGCCAGCCTGGGCTACCAAGTGAGTCCCAGGAAAGGCGCAAAGCTACACAGAGAAACCCTGTCTCGAAAACCCAAAAAAAAAAAAAAAAAAAAAAAAACTGTACCTTCTAAAGGTTCCGCAATCTTCCCACACAGTCCCACCAACTGGGAACCAATGTTCAAATACTTGAACCCATAGGGGCCATTTCTTTCTTTCTTTTTCTTTTTCTTTTTTTTTGGTTTTTTGAGACAGGGTTTCTCTGTGTAGCTTTTCCTGGAACTCACTTGGTAGCCCAGGCTGGCCTCGAACTCACAGAGATCTGCCTGGCTCTGCCTCCCGAGTGCTGGGATTAAAGGCATGTGCCACCACCGCCCGGCTAGGGGCCATTTCTTATCCCTATCACCACAGATGGTATGACATAACTCTGTAAAACAAACAAACAAGCACTCTTTTGGAAAGGATCTTTCTTTCCCATTAATGGCACAGTTTGAAGTATTCACTCTCCTCACTAAATTAAAAAAAAAACTATGTGGGGCGGGGGGGGGGGGGGGGGGGGGGGGGGGGGTGGGGGGTGGGGGGGGGGTGGGGTGGGGGAGGGTGGGGGGGGTGGGGGGGTGGGGGAGGGTGGGGGGGGAGGGCTGGAGAGATGGCTCAGAGGTTAAGAGCACTGGCTGATCTTCCAGAGCTCCTGAGTTCAGTTCCCGGCAACTACATGGTGGCTCACAACTCTCTGTAACTCCAATTCCAGGGGATCTGGCTCCCTCACAGACATGCAGGCAAAACACCAATGCACATTAAAAAAAATAAATTAATTAAATAAAATAAAACTTTAAAACAAAACAAACAAAAACTATGTGGTGTTTTTATTTTCTGTTTATTATTTATTTTATGTGTATGGCTGTTTTGCCTGCATATATTTCTTCTATGCATCACTCACAAGCAGTACCCACAGAGGTCAAAAGAGGGTGTTAGATCCCCTAGGACTGGAGGTATAGAGAGTTGTGAACCACCTTGTAGGTGCTGAAAATTGAATCTGGGTCCTCAGTGCTCCTAACTGCTGACCCATCTCTCCAGCCCCCATGTGGTAGTTTAAAAGAGAAATGTACCCCATTGCTTAATGTGTTTGAACTCTTGGTCCTCAGTTGGTGGCGCTGTTTGGGGAGGCTTAGGAGGTGTGGCTTTGTTTGAGAAAGTACATTACCATGTGGGGGTGGGGTGGGGCTTTGAGAGTTTATAGCCTTACCTTATTTATCGTTTGCTTTCTCTCTGCTTTTGATTTCAGGGAAGGATACAAGCTCCCAGCCTGCCTTGCTGCCATCATAGACTCCTCGTATCCCTCTGAGTCCATAAGCCAAAATAAACCTTTTCTCAAGTTGTCTTTGGTCATGCTGTTTCACAGCAACAGAAATAGTAACCAATACAAACCATTACTAAAACAACAAACAAATTAAAAAATTAAAAAAAAAAAAAGGTTAAAAAAAAATTGCACCCAAACAAGTTCCACAACCGAGGATTGGATTCCTACATAGATGAATGAGTGGAGGGAAGAAAGCTAAGACATGCAGGCAAAACACCAACGCTCATTTTAAAAAAAAGGAGTGTGGGGGGGGGGTAGAGTGCTTGCCTAGCAAGCACAAGGCCTTGGGTTCAGTCCTCAGCTCCCCGCCCGCGGCCCCCCCCCCCCCCCCCCCCCCCGAAAAAAAGAGCTTCTCTTATTAATTTTTTTTTCATTTATGCGTTTATGTACCTGTATGTTACAGGCCAGCTTGGGCCAAAGAGTTAGAGTTAGAGCCTATTTCAGAAACAAAGTGAACAAAACCAAGAATAACAATCAAGTGGAGAAAATGGCTTTAGTCTGAGGCAGACATGCACGCGATCACCGGGCTGGAAGACAGGGTCTTTGGCACAGGCCTATAAGGCAAGCGCCTGGGACCAGGAGGAACAGGAAGAATTCAAGACCCACCTTAGCACATATCAAGCTTGAAGCCAGTTTGGGCAACATGAGGCTGAAAGGAAAAATACCTGCTCAGGACCCTCAAGACCAAGTTCTCAGCACAAAGGAGATTTATTTGCCCCAGAGGGACAGAGGGCAGGGATAAGAGACAAAAGGAGACAGGGGACAGTGGGGAAGGGAAGGGAACAAGGGAGGGGGCAGGACATTTGTCCCTGACTACCTCTGGACAGAGGGGAGACAGACATGGCGCATAGGTAAATGGCAGCTTATAAAGGTACCTGGGGAAACCCCATGTTAGGATGATGTGTTTAATTTTAATTAGGCATGTTAATTAGGTGAGCCAACAGGGGCTTTTGATTGCTGGACTTCAGTATGTTGATAGCTGGACCTTGATAGTCTTGGGGGGGGGGGAGGAAGTGGCCAAATAAGGGACTAGACCTTAGTGGCTAGCTTTAGGGAGGTGATCTAATGATTTTTAGCAAGGCAGAGGGAATGGGGGAGAAGGCTGCCAGAGCCATGTTTGCCACCCTCCAGCTGGCAGAGGCCCTTCGGAGGCCCTGTCCAAAAAAAAAGCTTTGGTCTGAAGTCTGTCCCAGGGAGGACTCATTATTTTCGAAGTCTTTTCCTTCTCCAGGTTGGCCACAGCATGAAGGGTACCACCAAGAGACAGCTTAAAACGACACCAGGACACAGGCTTTCCCCTTCTGCTTCTCTCCTCAATCCACTGAACCCTGAGGTACATGGCAAGAAGAGGCATGCCTTTGGCACAGTGCCTGCACCGATGTGACAAAGGAAGAGAACTGAAAGGGGGCCAGATTCTAACATCAAGAGAAGCAGGCAGGAGGCAGACCAGCTGCAGGAATGAGAGGCCAAGGGCATTTTAATTATTATTGTTCCATCCAAAAATTCTAACCAGTTTTTGCCAGGTGTGGTGCATGTACATAATCTCAGCCAGAGGGTGGGGCCTGGAAGGTAGCTCAGGCAGGAGGATTAAGGACTGCAGGCATTGTAGGTTGCTAAGCAAGATCTCAAAAAAGGAGCCAGGTGTGCATGTGACCTGTGGTGACCTGTAATTCTAACAGGACTAGGGAAGTAGAGTCAGGAAGACCAAGCCTTAAAAGTTATCCTTCCCTTAATATTGAGTTCACGGCCAGCTTGGGGTACAGAGGACTGTGACAAACAAATCAAAACAAAGAAGGAAATGAACTGAAAATATGTACTAACTTATCACCATGAGCCACAGTTAGGTCAGTTCCGCTTTTTTTTTTGGTTTTGTTTTTCCCTGAGATAGGTTTTCTCTAGGTAGTGTAACCTGGTCTGTACTGGAACTTGCTCAGTAGACCAGGGTGGGCTTGAACTCACAGAGATCCACCTGCCTCTGCCTCCCAAATCCTGGGATTATAGGCATGTACCACCACTGCCTGGCTCAATGTTTTTATTTTATTTTTATTTTTTTAATTATACATCAATTTTTTTAAATTTATTTACTTTTATTTTATGTGCATTGGTGTTTTGCCTGCAGATCTTTGAGTTACAGACAGTTGTTAACTGCCATGTGGGTGCCAGGATTTGAACCCAGATCCTTTGAAAGAGCAGTTAGTGCCCTTAAACACTGAGCCATCTTTCCAGCCCCCAAAATTAAACAAAGGTCTGAGAGCCCAACTATTCTGTTTTTGTTTTTGTTTTTTCCGAGACAGTTTTTGTTGTCTCTCTGTAGCTTTGGAGTCTATGCTGGAACAGCTCTGTAGACCAGACGGGCCTCGAACTCACAGAGATCCCCCTGCCTCTGCCTCTCAAGTGCTGGGACTAAAGGTGTGCGCGACCACCGCCCGGCTGATCTCTGGATTTTCATGATGGGAATGAAATCTCTTATACTAGAGATGCTATAAATCTTTGGGTCTTCCCTTAAAGAGTTAAGGGAAGCCGGGAGGTGGTGGCGCACGCCTTTAATCCCAGCACTCAGGAGGCAGAGCCAGGCGGATCTCTGTGAGTTCGGGGCCAGCCTGGGCTACCAAGTGAGTTCCAGGAAAGGCGCAAAGCTACACAGAGAAACCCTGTCTCAAAAAACCAAAAAAAAAAAAAGAGTTAAGGGAAGTCTTAATTTTATCTCTCCTGCTGGGCGGTGGTGGTACACGCCTTTAATCCTAGCAGAGGAAGCAGAGGCAGGCGGATCTCTTTAAGTTTCAGGCCACTCTGGTCTATAGAGTAAGTTCCAGGACAGGCTTCAAAGCTACGCAGAGACAAAAAAGAAAGAAAGAAAAACAAGAACAACAATTTACCTTCCTTTCTTACAGTCACACTGTCACACCTCCACAGATGGTCCTGCAAGTATTTAGCCCCACCCTCCAGTACTCTCCAAGGCCTGGAAGTCAATGAGTGTGGACACCAGAAGCCGGTTTATGTCACATTTTCAGCCATTAGCAACTAGACCAACTCAATGCCCAGCTTCTAAGGTGATTTTAGGGTCCCAGCTCTTGGGGGGAAAGATGTTACGTCACTAAACAGTGATTAGTAAGTAGTCTTGGGGGCTATTGAGAATGGATATCTCCCTTGTGGTTAGTTTTGGTCCCCACTTCCTGTTTCTCTAGTAAAGTTAGAAAGGGAACGATCACAACGGCCTAGGTGAAGGTTTTAATAGTGTGCAATGCATGGTGTGGAGGTATAAGAGGCCAAAGGGAAAAGCTACTTCCTCCTGGTCAAAAGAATGGAATCTGAGATTGACCTCTGGCCCTGGGTGGAGACATGACATTCTGATCTGCTTCAAAGATTAGAATGTTACACAGGAGTGTCTCCTCCCTTAAGAGTTAATCCAACAGGGCCTAGTCAGGAGTCCAAGGCCTGAGGAAAGTTGATTCATCCAAAGATGCACTAGGAAGAGGGAGGAGTAATTATCCCCTTAATGAAGAATGTACCTGCACTTCCCAGAAGCCCCATGCCCCTCGAAGTTGTTTACAGAGCTCCTGAGAGGAAGTGCTGTAAACCTGCCTTTTGTCTGGGTTCTGACTCCACAAGTGCGGTTGGCAAGATGGTTCTGTGGGTAAAGGCTCTTGCCACCAAGCTTGATGATCAAGCCAAGGACCACCATCGGAGGGGGCATCAGCTGTCAGAATTTATTCTCTGATCTCGACACATATCCTATGGCACTTGTGCATCCACCCTCTCCCCAGGAAATAAAAATAGGAGGGCTGGAGAGATGGGTCAAAGGTTAAGAGTACTTGCTACTCTTGCAGAAGACGTGGTTAGGTTCCCAATACCCACATGAGAGCATGTGCAATGGCTGTATATCCGTCCCAGGAAATCCAACACTCTTTTCTGGCCTCCCTGGGCACCACAGAGAATTTGGTGTACATGCATACATGTAGGCAAACACTCAAACACATCAAATCTTTAAAGCTAGGTGTGGTGGTACATACCTTTAATCTTACCACTTGGGAGGCAGAAGCAGGCGGATCTCTGTGAGTTCGAGACCAGCTTGGTCTACATTCCAAGGCATTCCAGGACAGTCAGCTCTATATAGAGAGACCCTGTCTCAAAATACAAAAACAAGCAACAGTTCAATAGGAATTTTTTAAATTAAAAAGTGTTAATGTTTCCATTCCCTTATCTATTTTTCAGATACCTAGCAAATCCTAAGTATGTTTTCCCTGACACTCTAGAATTCCTCATTGATTTTTCTGAAGACCATGCCGCCTATGCCCACTTAAGAAAGTGTGATTTTTCTCTTCTCCACCTCTTCCCAGCAGTTGCCAGAATTTTCAGCTTCTCAGCCTGTTTTTGAGCATTTTTCTGAATGTTTTTAAGTTCTCTAATGTTTTAAGATTATCGCTGGGCATTGCACTCAGGAGGCAGAGCCAGGCAGATCTCTGTGAGTTTGAGGCCAGCCTGGTCTATAGAGTTAGATCCAGGATAGGCACCAAAAACACCAAAACTACACAGAGAAACCCTGTCTCAAAAAACAAAACCAGAAAAAAAAAGATCATCTATCTATCTATCTATCTACCATCTACGTGTGTGTATGCACGCCATGGTGTGTATTTGGAGTTAGAAGACAACTTACAGGAGTTGTTTTGTTTTTGTTTTTTGTTTGTTTGTTTTGCAGGGTTGTGGTTTTTGAGACAGGGTTTCTCTGAATAGCCTTGGCTGTCCTGGAACTAGCTCTGTAGATGGGGCTAGCCCCGAACTCCCAGAGATCAGCCTGCCTCTGCCTCCAGGGAGTGCTAGGATTAAAGGTGAATGCCACTGCTGCCTGGAACACTAATGAGACCAGGAACCCATGAACATAACCCTGATTTTCCCTGGTAGCCAATTTTGTATTGTTCCTTCTGTTTCTGTCCTCTCTTTTAATTTTTTTTTCCTTTTTTTCTTTCTTTCTTTTTTTTTTTTTTTTTGGTTTCTGTCCTCTCAAGTGCTAGGATCACAGGCTTGTGCCAACAGACCAGATATTGTATTGCTACATTGCTATGGGATGAGCCTAGGACCTCTCCTGTGCTAGGCAGATGTTCTACCACCAGCTATATCCCCAACCCTTTCTTTACTTTCAATGGCCGTATTCTTTTGGCCTCCCTATTTGCTGCAAACTAGATATTAATCCGAAGTCTATATTCCAGCTTAACCGTCTGCAAAGAGTATTTGTCAGGCAAGGCAGAGGTCTTCCTCTTGCATCATAGCAGGGCCACGTCAGACACATAATAATGTCTGATTCAGTTTCTCAAGCTGCTGGAGGTGACTTAGCCTGAGAGGGCGCCTGCAGCCAACCACCTATGAGCCAGAATCTGACCTTTGCTGCCACTGGCCTGTGTGGGCACATGTGGGTTAAAGTCTGAACTGATGTCAGCATCCGGAGTTTCCCTTCAACCAGCTCTGTGCTTAGCAGGGATGAAGAAACCAAACTAAACACCATTTCCCAGGATAGAGATGGAGCCATTAAAAACCTGTTCAGAAAATCTGTCTTACATGCTCCGCAAGGGAAAAATGAAGACCTCCTCTTTAGTTTTGTTTTGTTTTGCTTAAGGTCTCTGTCTCTAGCCAGGGTAGGTATCTTCCTGCTTTATCCACACTTTCCTACAAGTGTGGGATTTCTGGTATAAACCATCACATCTGGCTGAATTTTTTTTAAAGACAGGGGTGATTGGGTTTCTGGCCTCCAGCATGCTAGGAAAGCATCCCACTACAGAACCATAATTGCAGCCCTTTAAAATTTTGTTTTTGAGAAAGTCTCTTATAAAGAGGAGGGGTGGCCGGGCAGTGGTGGCGCACGCTTTTGATCCCAGCACTTGGGAGGCAGAGCCAGGCGGATCTCTGTGAATTCGAGGCCAGCCTGGTCTAGAGAGAGAGAGATCCAGGACAGGCACCAAAACTACACAGAGAAACCCTGTCTTGAAAAACCAAAAAAAAAAAAAAAAAAAAAAAGTGGATTAATTTAAGATATAAGAGCTAGTTGAGCCGGGTGGTGGTGGCATACGCCTTTAATCCCAGCACTTGGGAGGCAGAGCCAGGCGGATCTCTGTGAGTTCGAGGCCAGCCTGGGCTACCAAGTGAGTTTACAGGAAAGGCGCAAAGCTACACAGAGAAAAACCCCTGTCTCGAGAAAAAAAAAAAAGGAACTAGTTGAGACAAGCCTAAGCTAAAGGCTAAGCTTTCATAATTGATAATAAGTTTCAGGTCATTATTTTCAGGCTGGTCATCCAAAGATAAGTTTGACAAGAAAGCTTGCTGCAGAGAACTGACTCCTGCAGATTGTCCTTAGACCTCCACACAGTGGTACACACACATTAGAAAGCACACACAGGAACACAAAACAGACAAAATGTAAGACAAACAGAGAGCATAGTGGAGGTTAACCCACCTTCCTGGAACTTCCTTTCCTCATCCTTCAATAGCTCAGTGTACAACCAGAGGAGATCCCCAGGCTTCAGTCATTTACATTCTACCTTCGTAATTCCTACCATGATCAGGTCCAGCTTGTTCTAAGTACACTGTTAATTTCCTTCCTGCTCACAAACATCTCTTGTGAGATGACAGGTTTGATGTGGTTCTTTTTTCTTAGTCGTTGAACAAACACACACACATAAGCTGGTCAGGTGGCCAGCTCTGCCAAGAGTTCCGGCTGCAAAAGTGACTGATTCAGGAGTTCCAGGCTACGGACTCAGGTAACCAAAAAACACCCCATCTCAAAAGGGTGGGGGCTGGGCTGGAGAGATGGCTCAGAGGTTAAGAGCACTGACTGCTCTTCCAGAGGTCCTGAGTTCAATTCCCAGCACCCATATGGTGGCTCACAACCATCTGTAATGAGATGGCACCCTCTTCTGTATACATAATAAATAAATAAATCTTAAAAAAAAAGGGTGGGGGCTGAAAGACATCGGATAAAGGAGGTGTCCACCAAGCCAGGGTCTGACCCTGGGAACCCACAGGGTGGAAGGAGGGAACGTACTCCACCCTGGAGCCTTGGCGTGCTTTCATGCAGACACACACGCTCTCTAAATAAATAAATGTAAAAGGGGAGAAAGGTAAAGATGGTTCAAGAACCACTGCCAGAGTCCCTGAGGCACAGGCCAGGGGATCCAGCCCTGCTCAAGGGAACCCTTTGAGACACACACACACAAAGGCCAGCCAGGACTGCAGCAGGCCTGGTCTCACATACCCCAAAATAAATGTTGTGAATACACTAGTTAAACACCATGTTTTCCCTTCTTCTTACAACAAATTCACTGGTTTCAGTGGCAGCACCTGGCCAGTTACTTCCCACCTACTTTGGTAATCTGGTCAAGGCGATGTAGGATTTTAGTTTAATCTCGTTTTTTTTTGAAACCAGGTCGTTTCTGTAGCTCTGACTTGCCAGGTACTTGGTATATAGGCCGGTGGGCTCGAATTTAGAGGTCCACCCATCTCTGCTTCTCCAGTGCTGGGAGAAAGGCCTGTGACCACATCTAATTACTAATATTAATTATTCATGTTCATATCACACGTCACAGAGTAAATATAGCTTTCCATATGCACATTTATAGTTAAGGAATGAATGCAAGTTAAAGACGCTGTGCAGAGTTCAAGACGTGGTCAGCCAGGGCCGGGTGTGGTGGCCACAGCTCTAATCCCAGTACTCGAGAGGTAGAGGCAGGTGGATCTCTGAATTAGAGGCTAGCCTGGTCTACAAAGAGAGTTCCAGGACAGCCAGGGTTGCGTGAGACAGTTTCACAAACCAAAACAAAACACAAAATAAAAATAGGGAAGGGGGGCTGGAGAGATGGCTAGTGTTTAAAAGGACGCAGTGCATTCAGGGAGTATGCCTTCCCGGGGCTTCTGATCCCCTTTCCTGACCTCTGTGGGAACTGAACTCACAAGCAGAAACCCATCAGCACCAGATGTGGTGAGGCAGAGCCAAGTCAAACTCTTAAGTTCCAGTCCATTCTGGTCTACAAAGCGAGGCCTGTCTCATGAAATAAAACAAAACCTTTAAAAATGCTGCTGTTGCCGAATTGGGTCAGAGAAGAGCCTGGGTTGAGAGCAAAGATGTAGCAGCCAGCCTTATGGGTTGGCTATGGGGCTGGGCTATGTCTGGGACAGTATTGCCAGCGCCGGGCCCAGATGCAGATGGATGGGCAGATGAGCAGCCGCATCCACAGCAGGGCTGGAGTCCAAACGAAGCCCCAGGGATGGCAGAAGTTCAGTCCTTGATGCCCACACTAGGTGTTAGGTGACAGGCTTGTAGGACCTTCAATTTCAAGTGTGGGTATCCACCACTTCTGGGGGCTCAGGTGAAGGAGTGAGACCTTGTGTAGGTCTCAAAAAACAAAACCCAAACCAAAAGTAAGTAAACACCCTCCCACCCCCACGTTCCCCCAAGTGCAAAACCCCGCACAGACAGCAAAATTCTATCTCTGGTAGTGGAAGTACCCCATGTTTTAGGATAAGCTACAGATGTGTGTAGAGTACAGCCAGGGAGTCTGGAGACCTTGGAAAGACTTGGAACTTCTCAAAGTGCGGAATCTCTCTCATAATCCTGTTTTTTAATTTATTGTTTAATTACATACACTCATGATATTAATTACATTTGTGGTATTCATTGATTACATTCGCAGTATTCATTCAATAATTATATTTATGATATTCATTAATTACATTAATTGTATTGATTTATTACATTCATGATATTATGTCCTGATACTACTTGTCCATTTGTGGGGTTTTTCCATCACACAAAACAGAGATTCTGTACTTAGGAAATCATTGCTCTATATTCCTTTCTTCTCTGCCTTGAGATAAGGTCTAATCTTTCTGTCTCTATGAATTTGTATATTCTATATATTTCATGTAATACAACTCTATAATATTTGTCCCTTTTTTTGAATGTAAAGACATTTTATGTACAACTGCAGGAGAAATAATACTCAGATAGTCTGAACATTAAAAACAGGTTATAATTTAAAAGTCCAGGGTTAAACAGTAAAATATTTTCTCTGTAGAAAATAGTATAAATGCTAACATTTCTCAAAAATCCCTTTTAAGCCAAATGATAGCTGAATTATACATATAAATATCGATTAGATTCTGGGATACAGAAGAGACCTATCTTCATCTGAGAAACAGAGTCTTACTATGAAGTTCTGGCTGTCCTAGACCTGTGTAGATCAGGCTGGTCTTGAACTCAGAGACTCGCCTGCCCCTGCCTCCCCAGGGCTGGGATTAAAGGCGTGCACCACCAGGCCTGGCTCTTCTCTTTCAAATGTAAGGGATGACACAGGATAATGGTCCAGTGAGCGAGTGAAGCCACTCCGGGGGGTCTTTGTCCCGGGGGAGGTCGCCTCTTAGAAAAGGGCGTTGGTCAGTGGAAGCAAAACCATCCGGGTTAGAAGTTCGAGTCGCTCCAGCCCCCGCTCTCCACCAAAATCGCTGAGGAATTCACGTGGCGATCCAGGGCCTTTCCCCTACTGGAACCACCCACAAACTAGTCCAGCTCTGCTCCCTGGGGCTTGTGGAAACTTCCTGCAGAGTCTAGAAGTCAGGTGTCAATCTTCTGCGAAGCTCAGCTGCCTCCAGAAGCCCCGGGGAGGGAGGGTTCCAGGGTTGGGGCGACCAGATGGCCCAGCCCTACCCGGAAATAGGGTGCGCGCCCCGCCCCCAGTCACCCCGCGACCGGACCACAGGCCGTAAACCCCACCCCGTTTTTCTGGCAACTCTTAGCCCAGACGGGTTTGTTTACAGATCCAGCTCCCGCCCAGGGTGGCCCCGGAAGAAGGGGCGCCACGCCAGCCCCTGGCCAGCGCCCCCGGACCTTTCTCCACTACGGATGGACCTGGTGGGGGGTGCCCGCGTTTGCTCTCGGCCCTGGGCTGCTGGAGAGCACTCCGGGCTCTTTGTCCCAGGGGGAAAGGAGAAAGAAACTGAGAAACGGCTCCAATTTTGGTTGAAAGTGGAACTTAAAAAAAAAAAAAAAGCTTCCAGGCAGGACCCATCACCTTCTGGGTGCAGGCCGCGGTGACAGGCTATGCAGAGCGCTACTTCCGCCCTAGGTGTGAGCTCCGTATTTGGGGAAGGAAAACGCTTTGCTTATGTAATAATAACCCTAACCGGAATCCCTGAACAGTCAGATCTAGAAAAGACTTTAAAAAATTATTTGCTCTAATCCTGGTTCGGGCCGTCTCTTACCCTTCTCCCCGGTTCCGCCTCATGGAGTGCAGGCTGTCCTCTACCTCAGTGCATGGGTTTTGCATGATTTTTGGAGTTCTCAAGGATGGGGTGTGTATACAGGGCTTGAGTCTCAGCTGTCAGGAGGCAGAGGTCGGAAGATCTCTTGAGTTCAAGGTCCGGCCTGGTCAACCAAGACTCCATCGGGAGACCCTCTCCCTCCACTTCTGTCTTGCACAGCATACCTCAAGTCTCCGTATTCGTTTTCAGAAACAAGGTCTCTTTATGTAGCCCATGCCAGCAACCAACTGGCTCTCTATCCTGCCTTAATCTGTCAATTGCTGATACGACTGCAGAGCCTGCCAACACAGCCACTTCCTACCTTTTTGTTGTTTTTTGGGGGACAAGGTCTCACATACCCAGCTCTGCTTTTATTTGTTAAAGTTTCTGGCTGCAGAGACCATCTGTGGAGTTTACATCAGGACAGCCTTCTTACAGCTCTTCTCAGAAGAGGCAATATTTGTTTGTGGTTATACCAGAATTCAGCTACAGAAAGAACTAACATTGTGTGGGTTTGTTTTTGTCTCAGCTGGCCTGGAACTTGCTATGTAGACCAGACTGGCCTTGAATTCACTGAGATTACCTCTGACTCTTAGTGAATGGATTACAGGATTAAAGGTGTCTGCCACCATATCCAGTTATGGGTTTTTAATTTTAATTTTTTAAAAAAAATTTTATTTATTTATTTTCTCCGAGACAGGGTTTCTCTGTGTAGCCCTGACTGTCCTGGAACTAGGTCTGTAGACCAGGCTGGGCTCAAACTCACAGGGATATGCCTGCCTCTGCCTCCTGAGGGCTGGGATTAAAGGCATGCACCACCACTGCCTGTCTTTTTAATTTTTTAAGGCAAGCTCTCGTGTACCTCAGACCTGGATCTCCAGAGAGTAGCCATGAACTCCAGATACTCCTACCTCTGACTCCTAAGGAATGGAATTACAGGCAAATGCCACCATGACTGATTTATCAGTGCTGTGGCTGTACCAATGACTGGTTTATACAGTGCTATGGCTCTAACCCAGGGCTTTGTGAATTCTAGCAACACTCTACTGACCACCTGAGCTGCATTCCCTAAATTCTTCTTTTCCTCCCTCCCTCCCTTCCTCCCTCTCTCTCTCTCTCTCTTCTTTCTTCTTTTATCTGGCTGGGGCTTTCATTGTTGGGCCTTGACTGGGCTGGAGTTTACTTTGTAGACCAAGCTGGCCTTGAGCAGTCCCAGTTACCTCTGTCTCTTAGATTAAATAAAGGCTTGTGCTATCATGCTGGACCTTAAATTGTTTTCTTGACCTTGGCTCCCAACACTCCCTGCCCCCAGTCTTTCTTCCTTAGAGAGCTCATCAATACCACCAGAACCACCAGCTAATTGCAGGCCTGAATGCGTGCCTAGTACTAGGTACTACTCACTGTCTAGGCTAGCATGAGTCACAATGCGTCTCTGATAAGAAAACAAAGACAGCAAATGTACAGAGTGGGTCATTTAAAATGATGATGATTGCAGAGACTGTCTGCAGCCGGTCTAGCCAGGGCTCTCATGAGTTCCCCGGGTTCCCAAACTGAAAAGTCTGGTTTGCTTCAGGCCTTTTTATGTTTTTTCTCTCTTCCTTCCTCCTCTTTCTTTCTTTCTCTCTCTCTTTTTTTTTTGTTTTGTTTTTTTTTCGAGACAGGGTTTCTGTGTAGCTTTTGGAGCCTGTCCTGGAACTCACTTTGTAGCCCAGGCTGGCCTTGAACTCACAGAGATTTACCTGCCTCTGCCTCCTGAGTGCTGGGATTAAAGGTGTGTGCCACCACCACCGCCCAGCCCTCCTGTCTCTGTTTGGCTGGAGACAAGGTTTCATTAGCCGAAATTTGCATACCCTGTAGCCCAGTTTGACTTCCAATTCTTTGTCTCTGTCTCTCTTGGTTTTTGGAGTCACAGTCTCACTGTAAGGGCTTGGATGGCCTAGAATCAGCAATATATGTCAGGCTGGCCTTGAACTTGTAGCACACTATCTGCCTTTTCTGTCTCTAGCTTCCAGGTGCTAGCAATACAGGGAATCCATTGCCACCCAGCCTGCAAAGCTCTTTTAAGAGCTGTGTGTGTGTGTGTGTGTGTGTGTGTGTGTGTGTGTGAGAGAGAGAGAGAGAGAGAGAGAGAGAGAGAGACAGAGAGAGACAGAGAGAATTCTAGCACTCCAGAGGCAGAATCATGTAGGCCTGGGAGAAGACGTCTAATCCCAGCACTCTGGGGACAGAAAGTAGGGATCACCACAAATTGTAGGAAAGAAAGCCTGGGCTACAGAGTGAGACCTTTGTCTTAAAAAGAAAGGAAACAAGTTCGAATGCTGATCAACATCATCAGCTTCTCTCCACCCCTTTAGTGAGTGAGTTAGGTGTGGTCTGGTGCCAAATACCCTACACAGCTGTCAGAATCTTCGTCAGAGCTTGCTTTACAAGGATGAGTAATGTAGTCTCTTCTTTCCAGGAAGTGTCTTTGGTCTTGAAGTTTTCTTCTCTCCAGTCTCCCCCCTTTTTCCCTTTAGATTACATTTATTTATTTTGGGGCACAGAAGCCACTGTATGTATGTAGGTCAGAGGGAAGCTTTTTGGGAATTACATTTATTTATTTTGTGGGGGATACAGGTCACTCTCCTGTGTGTGTGTGTGTGTGTGTGTGTGTGTGTGTGTGTGTGTAGGTAGGTGAGAGGGCAGTTTTTGAGAACTCGGAGTCCTCTTACTGAGTGGATTCCTGATATTGAGCTCATGTATTCACACTTGTCTGGCAGGGGTTACCCCGAGGAGAACCATCTCCCTGTCCAGATTTTTTATTTTTTCTCGAGACAGGGATTCTCAAGGATTCTGTGTTAACAGCTCTGGCTGTCTCAGAACTTGCTTTGTAGACCAGGTTCGCCTCAAACTCACAGAGATCCACCTGCATGCCGAGTGCTGAGATTAAAGGCCTACACCACCACCACCTGACTCCCTCTCCAGATTTTGTTTGTTATTTGTTCTAATACTTCCAGTGCTCTGCCTTTAATCCCAACACTTGGGAGACAGAGATTGTCGACCTCTGTAAATTCAAGAACAGCCTGATCTACAAAGGACGTCTCAGGCCAGCCAGGACTATACAGGCAGACACTGTTTCAAAAAAAAATCATTAAATAGCCAGGTGGTGGTGGTGGCACATGCCTTTAAACCAAGCAGTCCAGAGGCAGGCAGATCTCTGGGTGTGAGGCTAGCCTGGTCTACAGAGAGAGTTCCAGGACAGCCAGGGCTACGCAGAAACCCTGTCTCAAAAATAAATAAATAAATAAATAAAATAAAATTTTATGCATGTGTATATTATATGTAATTATTTTAGAAACAAAGCCTGTAGTCCAGGCTAATACTGAACTTAAGATCCTTCCATTTCTGCCACTTCCCAGCATAATGTTGGGGTAGCAGTTGTGTTCTACCAGACTGGTTCTGCCTTTTAAAAAAAAAAGTGCTGATGCCAGTGAGAGTGCTGAGTGTATCAAGATGCTTCCTGTGGACAACACAAGCATAAAGGAGAGCCGACTAACACCCACCTCCTATAGGAATAAAGCAAGGGCCTTCCCCATTGAGGGGCCAGCACTTTAATCCCCCCACTGGAAGGCAGTAAGGGAGATTGCTGTTTCTAGGCCAGCCTGGACTACATAGTAAGACCCTGTTCCTGAGAGACAATTAAAAAAAAAAAAAAAAAAAAAGGCCAGGGGTGGTGGTGGTGAATGCTTTAATCCCTGTACTCAGGCGGTGGAGGCAGGCAGATCTCTGTGAGTTCAAGGCCAGCTCTAGTCTACATGAGGTAGTTCCAGGGCTACACAAAGAAACCACATCTTGAGGGGGAAAAGAAGATTTTGTAGAGAATTATATTTAAAAAAAAATTTGAAGCTCGGGCTAGCCTCAATCTTTCAGCAACCCCAGTGCCTCATCCCCCCAAGTAAAGAATTACAGGAATAGCCACTATGTGTAGCTATAGAGGACTTTATGGGGCACAATTCATTAGCTTTGTGATCTTGGGCATGCTTCTTCCCAGCTTAAAACACATATTTCTGATATTTAATGTTCTTTTTTTTTTTTTTAAATCTTAATTTTCGTTGTTGTTTTGAGAGAGGGTCTTTTTGCATAGGGAACTCACTATTTAGACCAGGCTGGCCTGGAATTCACAGGGATCCTCCTGTTACTGTCTTCCAAGTGGTGGAATTAAAGGTGTGTGCCACCACTGCCCGACCTGAGCTTGCCCTAAGTAGTACTAAACGCCTATCTAACTGGGACATCCAGAACAGATAAGTGAGCTGTCATTTAATTTCTCTTAGGCCATCAAAGCAGCAGCAGCAGCAGCAGCGGCCTCAGTTTCCATCTTTAAAGTGCTTTAAATCGACTCGAGGAGGACTCGGTTCGTTAAGACTCCTGTGTTCAGGAATGCTGAATTGTTGATCCTGCCGCGACACTTTTAATTCCAAGTGCCAAAGGTAGTGACACCCTGTCCCTGACGCACTATCCAGGCCTCCTCCCCTTAAACACCGGTAAAGGAGGCAAAATGGAGGCCAGGGACTCAAGAGCCTCGGGCGAAAATCGTTAACCTTTGTGATTGCAAAAGGAAGTAACCAGGTTACCGTGCTCTGTGCTGGAGCGGCGTTTACGAGTCAAGAGGGGGAAATGGACCCAGCTTCGGGGAGCTTCGCTGCAGGAAGTCCTGCAGCGTTCACCAGCCTCAGAGGGCACTCATGGGGAAAGGAACCCTGGCCCCAGACCTAGGACAGCTAGAGAAGATGGCGTTGGCTGGGGCTGCCCGAGAGCCTTCCATATTGGTCAGCTCAGCGCCGAGCTCTCGGGCGGGCGCCGTCACCGAGCTCTCGTCCCGCCCGCCGCCGCAGGGCTTCCACCCACGGCGAGGGGGAGCCGCCCACCCACCCTGGCGGGGCTGAGACTGGAGGGGCGCCGTGCACCCGCGGGGAGGCGGGAGCTCGGACGGCCCCGCGCGGCCCGGCAGCCCGCGCGCCGCGGCGCCGACACTTGGGGAGCTGCAGGGCTCGGCGGGAGCGGACAGCCTAACGACGTCAGGGCAGTCTCCCGAGCGGGGCCAACATGGCGGCGGACGCCCTTTTGGCACAGCCCGGTTCCCTCCTCACGATGGGCGGCCCTCGAAGCGACCATTGGCCAAGCTAGAGGCGGTGCCAGGGTTCTCTCGCTCCCCCATTGGCCCGAGTATCTGAGGGAGAAGCCAGGTCTCCTCTCCCCATTCCAAGTTCCAGCCTTCCCCTTCTACTCGGCGTTTAATTGGATGTTAGCGCATGTCAATACGAGCCCCGTTCCGGCTCTTGTCGGTGATGGTCCAATCGAAACTTTCCTAACTGCCCGCCTGAATTCTGATTGGCTTAGGTCGCTTGGTCCTCGCCCATTCCGGCCTATTTCTTACTCGACTCCTAAACGGACTTTGCCCAGGCATGCCCAAGATTCTAGTTGGTCGTTGTCCTGCCATTCTTATCTAAGCGCACCCTATCCCCGCCGTTCACGGAGCCCGCCTGGCGGTTCACTGGTCTCTCTCCAAGTCGATCGTCTTCACGTCCCGCCCACCCTTACTTCCTGAATCTCCCATTGGTTGTTAAAACCGAGGGGGCGGCCTTTCTGGGCGGACACCAGACACGCAACTCGGCCTTACACGCCTTAGCGAGGGAACGGGTCTTCCCATTGGGTAGGCTGCCCGCCTCTCTCCCGCAAGTCCCGCCTTTCTCCCTCCCTCATTGGGCGGGGCAGCAGATAAGGGGCGGGGACTAGGCCGGGCTTGTGGCGCGCTGCTCCCTCCTCCTTACCCCCCCCCTCCCTGTCCGGTCCGGGTTCGCTTGCCTCGTCAGCGTCCGCGTTTTTCCCGGCCCCCCCCAACCCCCCCGGACAGGACCCCCTTGAGCTCGCCCCTCAGCGGCCACCATGAGCGGTAAGGAGGAGTCCACTCCGAGTCGAGGGGTGGGACGGGAGTGAGGGGGCGCGCGCGAGGGCCGACCGGGCGGTCCCCGCTGTGAGGGGGGGCGGGCGGGAGGCGGCGGCGGCGGCCTTGGTCCCGCCCGGGGCGGAGGGAAGGGAGGGAGAAGGGGCAGTGGCGGGGCCTCGGAGGAGGAGGGGGATGGGCCACCCGCCCCGGGGGAGGGGGCAGCGTGGCCTCGCCCGCCCCCTGCCCGCCCCGGCCACGGGGGACGGGCCTTACCCCCCACTCCTCGGCCGGCCGCCGGAGGCTCCTCCCGTCGGGGGCCGGCGCCGCGGGGGCGGCCCGACCAGTGCAGGCCCCGCCTGGGCCAACCGCCTCCCCGGTCCGCCCTCCGGTCGCCGCCTGCCCCGGGCCCTCCCCCGCACCCCCGTACACTTCCCTTCCCCCATCTGACCCGCCCTTTCCACGCCCCTCACCCCGATACCGCCCCTTCCTCCTAGGGCCCGCCCTCTCAGACCCAAACCTGGATTCTGAGCCTAGACCACTTTAGACCCTTACCTGTGTTCTCAGATGTCTCCCCATCGGCACTGACGGGGTACTCTTTTCCTCTCCCTTCCTGTTTTGTTATTTTTTTTACACTTGCTCTTTCCCCATCTCTCTTAATCCTAATTTTAGCACATTTTCCATCCACCCACATGTTGGGTCTCCTCTTCCTCCCAGAATGCTTTTTTTCCCTTTTGAGACAGGGTCTGTGTGGTACTCGTTGGCTTGGAAGTTACTATGAAGATCAGACTTGTCTCAAACTTTTAGCTATCCTCCTGCCTCTTCTTCCTGAGTGATGGGATTACAGAGTGTCCCATCACTAAGGGCAACTTTTTATTATTCCTGAGACACTGCCCTCAAGTTCCCTTTCTCAGAAGTGTTATTAGTCTTGTTTAAGAGCAGGTCTCACTTTGTAACCTAGACAGACCTAGAACTGCTGAACCACCTACCTCATCCTTCCAAGTGCTGGGATTACAGGTGTGAGTCACCATGCCCGGCTCCTGAAGCCCTTTTTGAGTGATTTCTGGCTTTAATTTTGTGCATGGGAAAATAGTGACCCATCTTGGACACCATTGAGCCATGTGCCTGTCCTGCATGCCTAGGGCACTGGCATCCCAATATGTAGCTGAAAATTACTTTGAACTCTTGCTTCTGTTAATCTCCACTTCCAAATTCTGGGATTTCAGGCCTACCACCATATCCAGCCCTATTTTCTGTGATCTGCTTTTAACCATTCTATTAGTCATTGCTGCTTGTCAAAGCTGTATTTGAAACCTTAGGGAGGTGTTTTGTTGTTGTTGTTTTTTTTCCTCCCAACTTAAATTACTGTTTTATAATTATTTTTAGACCAAGATCACTCCATGGATGAAGTTACAGCCGTGGTGAAGATTGAAAAAGGTGTTGGTGGCAATAATGGGGGTAACGGTAATGGTGGTGGTGCGGCCTTTTCTCAGACTCGAAGCAGCAGCACAGGCAGTAGCAGCAGCAGTGGAGGCGGAGGAGGGCAGGTGAGTGATCAATCAAAGATGGGGAAGGTGTTGAGAGGGTCTAAATATCCTTAGAAAATTCCTTAATCAAATACACTGGGAAAAAAATACCGTAGAGAAGTACACACAGAAAGATAGGTGATCTAGAGGGTCCCCAAATATGAAAGTTGGAACAATACACAAAAGTCAGCATTTTGTTTCTGGATTTTGCTCTTTATATGCCTGCATTGTTGCTGTCTGTCTGTTGAATACTGCCCCCTAGGCCGGCTATTGGGTGCCACTAACTCCTTTCCTCTCTTCTGGCCAGGAATCCCAGCCATCTCCTTTGGCTCTGCTGGCAGCAACCTGCAGCAGAATTGAGTCACCCAATGAGAACAGCAACTCCCAGGGTCCGAGTCAGTCAGGGGGCACAGGTGAACTTGACCTCACAGCCACACAACTTTCACAGGGTGCCAATGGCTGGCAGATCATCTCTTCCTCCTCTGGGGCTACCCCTACCTCAAAGGAACAGAGTGGCAACAGTACCAATGGCAGCAATGGCAGTGAGTCTTCCAAGAATCGCACAGTCTCTGGTGGGCAGTATGTTGTGGCTGCTACCCCCAACTTACAAAACCAGCAAGTTCTGACAGGTCTACCTGGAGTAATGCCTAACATTCAGTATCAAGTAATCCCACAGTTCCAGACTGTTGATGGGCAGCAGCTGCAGTTTGCTGCCACTGGGGCCCAAGTGCAGCAGGATGGTTCTGGTCAAATACAGATCATACCGGGTGCAAACCAACAGATCATCACAAACAGAGGAAGTGGGGGCAACATAATTGCTGCTATGCCAAATCTACTCCAGCAGGCTGTCCCCCTCCAAGGCCTTGCTAATAATGTGCTCTCAGGACAGACTCAGTATGTGACCAATGTACCAGTGGCCCTGAATGGGAACATCACCTTGCTACCTGTCAACAGCGTTTCTGCAGCTACCTTGACTCCCAGCTCTCAGGCAGTCACGATCAGCAGTTCTGGATCCCAGGAGAGCGGCTCACAGCCTGTCACCTCAGGGACTGCCATCAGTTCTGCCAGCTTGGTGTCATCACAAGCTAGTTCCAGCTCCTTTTTCACCAATGCCAATAGCTACTCAACAACTACTACCACCAGCAACATGGGAATTATGAACTTTACCACCAGCGGATCATCAGGGACCAGTTCTCAAGGCCAGACACCCCAGAGGGTTGGTGGGCTGCAAGGGTCTGATTCTCTCAACATCCAGCAGAACCAGACATCAGGAGGCTCCCTGCAAGGAAGTCAGCAAAAAGAGGGGGAGCAGAGTCAGCAGACACAGCAACAACAAATTCTTATTCAGCCTCAGCTAGTTCAAGGGGGACAAGCTCTTCAGGCCCTCCAAGCAGCACCATTGTCAGGGCAGACTTTCACAACTCAAGCTATCTCCCAGGAAACCCTTCAGAACCTCCAGCTTCAGGCTGTGCAAAACTCTGGTCCCATCATCATTCGGACACCAACAGTGGGACCCAATGGACAGGTCAGCTGGCAGACCCTTCAGCTGCAGAATCTTCAAGTTCAGAATCCACAAGCCCAGACAATCACCTTGGCCCCTATGCAGGGCGTTTCATTGGGGCAGACTAGCAGCAGCAATACCACCCTTACACCCATTGCCTCAGCTTCCTCCATTCCTGCTGGCACAGTCACTGTGAATGCTGCTCAACTTTCCTCCATGCCAGGCCTCCAGACCATTAACCTCAGTGCATTGGGTACTTCAGGGATCCAGGTGCACCAGCTTCCAGGCCTGCCTTTGGCTATAGCAAATGCCCCAGGTAAGATATCCATTCTTCTGTATTTATTACAAACTAACTCTAATACTTCCCTGAAACTGTTGAATCTGAAGGAGGAAGTAGAGCTTTCTGAGATGTTTCCTCAAGGACTAATCAGTCAGGCAAGTGTAAAATGTTTCGTTCAAGACATTTTGAGCTGATTCAATAGCATTTTTTTTTTTCAGTTGATCTGATGAGAAAGGAGCATTTCTGAGTAGTGTCCTGTGGTCTCTACTTCCCAGTGTCTTGGTACCACAAAATAAAGTTTGGCGAGCTTTCTGTTTAGGGTCAGGTAGTAAACATTTTAGGCCTTGAGATCCACATATATTCTCAGTCATATTTCATATTCTTTTGGGTTTTCCCCTTACCCAGCAGTGATAGGGATTGCAAATAGGGCCTTCTGACTCTCCTGCATACTAGCCTGATATACCCCCAGCCACATGGTTTGCAATTTATTTTTCAAAAATACCCTTTGAAGAACTGAGGCAGTCGGATGGTGGTGGCTTATGTCTTTAATCCCAGCATTCGGGAGGCAGAGGCAGGCAGAGCTCCTCATTTACAAAGTGAGTTCCAGGACAGCCAGAGCTGTTACACAGAGAAACTCTGTCTCAAAAACAAACAAAAAAGAATGTAAAACTGGATCCTGGCCTGAAGGTGTTCACTTTTAATCCCAGCACTCAGGAGGGAGAGGCAGGTGGATCTTTGTGAGCTCAAAGCCAACCTGATCTACACAGTTCCAGGGCTATGTAGAGAGACCCTGTCTCAAAACAAACAAAGATTGTAAAACTGGGATTGGAGAGAAGGATGGTTCAGCAATTAAAAGCCCTGGCTACTGTTACAAAGGACCTGAGTTCAGTTCCCGGCATCCATGAGATGACTGACAACTCTGACTCCAGTCCCCGGGGATCCAACGCCCCCTCCTCTGGCCTACTTCTAGCACTGTAGAATGTGGAGTACAGACATTCAGGCAAACGCTAACACACCAAATAAAATTTAAACTAAATAGAATGTGAAAGACTAAATTTGCTAAGTAGTAAAGTGCTTGTTAGCAAGTGTCTGAACTCTGGATTCATCTCAGGACCATACCAATTTTTTGGGGGGGTTTTTGTGTAGCTTTGCGCCTTACCTGGATCTCTCTCTGTAGACCAGGCTGGCCTCAGTTTTTTGATTTTGTTTTCATTTTGTGAGTATGGGTGTTTCGCATGCATGTCCGTGGACCACGTAAGTTTGTGGTGCTCTTGGAGGCCAGAAAAGGGAGTCATCAAATACTCTGGAATTAGAGTTAGCCTGCCAGGTGGGTTCTGGGAGTCAAACCTGGTTCCTCTGAAAAAGCAGCCAGTGCTTTTTTTTTTGGCTGTCCTGGAACTCACCATGTAGAGCAGGCTGACCTTGAACTCACGAAGATCTGCCTGCCTCCATCCTTTAAAGAAGAGGTTTATTTTGACTGACAGTTTTGGTGATTAAATGTGTTGAATATACTACATTTTGGTGGAAAAGGCATGGTAACTGGGTTAGTACCTCCTTCCTTTAGTGACAAGAGCAGGAGGCAAGCAGCTCCCTCACATCTTGGTTCAGGAAACTAACTCAATAGCCTTCTTTTGGTCTGTGGATCTCATAGATTCCAGATTGTGATGATTCAACTTGAACAGTTTTCTCATGGGTTGTAACTCATAATTGAGGGGAAAATTACTTAATGGATTCCAGAAAGATTTTTCTTTTCTTTCTTTCTTTCTTTCTTTTTTTTTTTTTAAATTTTTACTTATGTATATGTGTTTCCGTCTGTCTGTATGTTTATGCAGTTTGAATGGGTGGGTGCCCCAGGAAGCTGGCAGGGGTCCTCAGATTCCCTAGAACTGGAATTCCAGGTATTTGTGAGCCACCTGGTGTGGGTGCTGGGATCCAAACACTTGTCCTCTGGAAGAGCAGCCAGTGCTCTTAACCACTGAGCCATCTCTCCAGCCCCTAGAAAATTTTCCACCAAGAAGAGTTTCTTGGTTTTGGTATTTTTTTTGTATTGTTTTGTTTTGTTTGTTCATTTGTTTGAGGCAGGATCTTACTAAGTAACCTTGGCTGTCCTGGAACTCTATGTAGACCAGGCTGACCTTGAACTCTGCCTCCTAGTGTTGGGATTAGCAGTGTGCACCAGCATACCTGACTTTCCTAGTTAGTCTTTAACACCCTGCCTTCTGTGCAAACTGAGTAATCATTGGCCATATAGTTATGGTGACCCATTCTTTTTTTTTTTTTTTTTGGTTTTTCGAGACAGGGTTTCTCTGTGTAGCTTTGCGCCTCTCCTGGAACTCACTTGGTAGCCCAGGCTGGCCTCGAACTCACAGAGATCCGCCTGGCTCTGCCTCCCGAGTGCTGGGATTAAAGGCGTGCGCCACCACCGCCCGGCTGGTGACCCATTCTTGTAATTTCACTACTTGGGAGACTGAGTAGGAGAATCCTGAGTTCAAAGACCAGACAGTTGCCAAGCAGTGGTAGCACATGCCTTTCTTTATTCCCAGCACTTGGGAGGCAGAGGCAGGTGAATCTCTTGAGTTTGAGGCTAGCCTCGTTTACAGAATGAGTTCCAGAACAGCCAGGGTTACACAGAAAAATCCTGCCTCAACAACACTTCCCTGACAAATCGAACAAAACAAAACACACACACACACAATCAATCAATCAATCAAATCAGTCATTCAAAGACTATGGGCTGCTGGCTATATAGAGAGGCCCTGTCTCAAAAAAGCAGTACAAAAAAAAAAAACTATGAAAAACAACAAAATGATTTTAGAAAGCCAAAAATCAGAACCACTAAATAAAAATGAAGCCTTTTTAGAATTTGTTATTTTACAATACATTGTGAGTCTGGTGTGTATCCTTGTCAGGGGAGGTTGAGGCAAGAGGATCAGTGCCAATTCGAGCTACATAGTGATTCCTTGTCTCCCTCCAAAGTAGTTTTGTTTGTTTGTGTTTTCTTCAAGACAGGGTTTCTCTGTGTAGCTTTGGAGCCTGTCCTGGATCTCACTATGTAGACCAGGCTGGCCTCGAACTCACAGAGATCCACCTGGCTCTGCCTCCTGAGTGCTGGGATTAAAGGCATGCGCCACCACTGCCTGGCCCAAAATAAGTTTTTAAAAAGTTATCATGTAGATCAACATGGAGGTAATACATTTTGGGGAAATTGGAATCGAGGTCTTTGGGGTTTTTTTTTTTTTTTTTTTTTTTTTTGGTTTTTCGAGACAGGGTTTCTCTGTGTAGCTTTGCGCCTTTCCTGGAACTCACTTGGTAGCCCAGGCTGGCCTCGAACTCACAGAGATCCTCCTGGCTCTGCCTCCCGAGTGCTGGGATTAAAGGCGTGCGCCACCACTGCCCAGCCTTGTTTGTTTGTTTTTGTTTTGTTTGTTTTTTCGAGACAGGGTTTTTCTGTGTAGCTCTGGCTGTCCTGGAACTTCCTTTGTAGAGGAGGCTGATCTCCAACTCACAGAGCTCTGCCTGCCTCTTGCTCCATGGTGTTGGGATTAAAAGAGTGTGCCACCACCACTCAGCATGGCACAGGGTCTTACTCTGTAGCCCAGACTAACATCATTCATTTATATGTGTGAGCCACTAACACTTAGAACTAATTTATAATAAAATACACACACACAAAAAAGCCGGGCTGTGGTAGTGAACACCTTTAATCCCAGCACTTCGGGAGGCAGAGGCAGGCGGATCTCTGTGATTTCTAGGCCAGCCTGATTTACAGTGTTCCAAGACAGCTAGAGCTACACAGAGAAACCTTGTCTTGAGAAACCAAAATGAAAAACAGAAACATTAATAAATAAGAAGATCATACCCCCCCCCCCAAGATAGGCGTTTCACTGTTACATTTCTTGGGGTGGCCTCAAATATTAGGCTCAAGTGATTCACCTGCTTCAACTTTCCTTAACTCCTGAATAGTTAGGACTATAGGTGCCACTGTTATATTTTTGAGACAGGGTTTTCCTATGTAGATCAGGCTGGCCTTGAACTCAAAAGGCTCCTCCTGTCTCTGCATCCAGAGTGTTGGGATTAAAGGCATGTGCTACCATGAACTGCTAGGCTAAAAATTTATGAGGGTAAGTTTTACAAAAGCTGACTTGAACAGCCTGGAAAATGAGACTCTCAGTAGGTAATCCATACCAGCATGCTTGTTTTCTCTTGTTTTTGAGCTTTATTTAGGAATTTCAATATTTAGAGGAGAGCAAGATCATGGAATTGTTCCAGCTAGTTTGTAGTTCCAGCTAGTTGAATCTCTGCAGTTTCTAAAAGGTTTGTTGTATTTTAGACTCTAGAGAGCAGTTATGAGGCATTTCCATTGCTCAATCATGCTTTGGGGGAACTTCGCCATTTAATATGTCAATAGGTTACAGCTACCTAGTTTATCGATGATCTTGAACTCTAGAAAATGCATGGTATATGCAATCTATCAGCAGTTTGACGGATGTGAGACACGGCCGGGCGGTGGTGGTGCACGCCTTTAATCCCAGCACTGGGGGGCAGAGCCAGGTGAATCTCTGTGAGTTCGAGGCCAGCCTGGTCTGCAGAGCGAGTTCCAGGAAAGGCGCAAAGCTACACAGAGAAACCCTGTCTCGAAAAACAAAAAAAAAAAAAAAAAAAAAGAGAATGAGATACTGAAACCTTAAAAAAAGAGAAATGTGAGCCGGGCGGTGGTGGCACACGCCTTTAATCCCAGCACTCGGGAGGCAGAGCCAGGCGGATCTCTGTGAGTTCGAGGCCAGCCTGGGCTACCAAGTGAGTCCCAGGAAAGGCGCAAAGCTACACAGAGAAACCCTGTCTCGAAAAACCGAAAAAGAAAAAAAAAAAAAAAAAGAGAAATGTGTGTGTGCAGATGACTGTGGAGTCAGGACAGCTTCATGGAATTGATTCTTTTTCACCTTTAAGTAAGCTCCAGGTGTTGAACTCAGATGGCTAGGCTTTTGCTTCACAAGCACCTTTACTGAGGAGCCATCTGGTTGAACTGGAAAAGTCGTTTTTTAAATTAAGATTGTTTTCTTCATTAACATGCATTTGAAGACACTTGATTTTTTTTTTTCCCCCTAAGACCTGATCTCTTGCAGTGTGTCTGAGGGGCTCCTTGAACTTGTGGTCTCCTTAACTTGCACCTCCAGGTGTGTACTACTGTACCTGGTTTTACTAGGTGCTGCCAGCCTTGAACCCAGAGTCTCATGAGTGCTAGGCAGGCACTCTACCAACTGAGCTACATTCCTAGTTTATAACTTAACTTTTTTATTTGTTGTTAAACTGGGCATAATTTTGTAGTACCCCCTTCCTTCCTTCCTTCTTTTTTTTTTTTTTTTTTTTTTTTTGCTTTTTGAGACAGGGTTTCACTGTGTAGCTTTGGAGCCTTTCCTAGAACTCACTCTGTAACCCAGGCTGGCCTCGAACTCACAGAGATCTGCCTGCCTCTGCCTCCTGAGTGCTGGGATTAAAGGGGTGCACTACCATGGCTGGCTCTTTTTTCTTTTTAATTGCATAGGTTTTATTTATTTATTTTTTGTTTGTTTTTGTTTTTTGAAACAGGCTTTCTCTGTGTAACATTCCTGGCTGTCCTGGAACATCCTCTCTAGACCAGGCTGACCTCAAACTCACAGAGGTCCTCCTGCCTCTGCCTCACAAGTGCTGGGATTAAAGTGGTACACCACCACTGCTTGGCTAGATTTTGTTTTGTTTTTTTTTTTTTTGTTTTTTTCGAGACAGGGTTTCTCTGTGTAGCTTTGCGCCTCTCCTGGAACTCACTTGGTAGCCTAGGCTGGCCTCGAACTCACAGAGATCTGCCTGGCTCTGCCTCCCGAGTGCTGGGATTAAAGGCGTGCATCACCACCGCCCGGCTAGATTTTATCTTTAATTAAAGATATAGTTCCCTGGAGACTTAGACTTCTAGCTGTTTAGTTGTTACAAAATTTTTTTTTTTTTTTTTTTTTTTTGGTTTTTCGAGACAGGGTTTCTCTGTGTAGCTTTGCACCTTTCCTGGAACTCACTTGGTAGTCTAGGCTGGCCTCGAACTCACAGAGATCCGCCTGGCTCTGCCTCCCGAGTGCTGGGATTAAAGGCGTGCATCACCACCGCCCGGCAGTTACAAAATATTTTACCCTCTTTTCTGATACAGTATTACTTATGTACTGGAAAATTCAAACATTAACAATACTTAAACCTGTGAAACAATCTTAATGTTCTAAGATGAAGTAGCCTTAGAAACTACAGCTTTGGGCCAAGTTTGGTGACTCAGACCTTTAATTACAGTTCTCTGGACTCATAGGCAGGCTAATCTTGCAGTTGGAGGTTAAGCTGGAGCTATATGCCCCAAGCTAGCCAGGGCACCAAACTGTTCTTAAAAGAGAAAAAGCCGGCCGCATGCCTTTAATCCTAGCATTTGGAAGGCAGAGGCAGGTGAATCTCTGTGAGTTTGAGGCCAGCCTAGGCTATAGAGTGAGTTCCAGGACAGCCAAAGCTACATACACAGAGAAACCCTGTCTCGGAAACCCACCCCCCCAAAAAAAAAGAAAAGAAAAAGAAAAAGCCAGACTGTGGTGGCACTCCTTTAGTCCCGGCACTGGGGAGGCAGAGGCAGGCAATCTCTGTGAGTTCGAAACCAGCCTGGTCTACAGAGTGAATTCCAGGACAGCCAAAGCAACACAGAGAAACCCTGTCTTGAACAACAAAACAAGTGAGAGACAGACTATTTACTATAGTGTTCTTCATGCTCATTCATTTAGTCTGTTTACATTGAACGTAAAAGATATTTTTAAAATGCTTGCTTAAGGTTTCTTGTTGATTTTTACTCTTTACTTTTGTGCTGAATACACAAGCAAAGGCATAAATCTAGAACCAAGATAAACCCCATATTTCTGTGTCCCATGTTTTTCAGGCTTTGCTCCTGGTGGGTGGTAGTGAGGGAGGGGACCACCCTGCTAACTGAGGTTAGTTTCCAAAAGTGAAATGATACTTAAGTTCCTAGAGTTGTTTTTTTTTTTTTTTTTACTTGTTTTTAAATAATCCATATCCTCTTTGTATTTTAATCAACACCTTTGTCTTTTTAGCAGTAACCTTTTCTCTCATTTTGTAGTCTTAATTTTCAAATCTCTCCCCTCTCGGCCTCTGTCAAACACTGAAAACTTGCCTTCTTGGGTGTGCATGGGGGCAGCTTTGAACAATTGAGTTTGGTTGACTCCTTGGGAGTTCTAATAGAGAATGCAGGGCTGGGCTTTGGCATGAGAATAGAACAGATTATCTTGATGTCTATAATTCACTCATGAAGAAAATTTCAGGCACTAAAAATAAAAATTCTACATCTGCTAAGTTTTATTGGGGTCAGGAAAATGTTTTGTCTTACAGTTCGGTTGAATGTGATACTGGGATTGGTTTACCAGCAGTCTCACTAAAGTTGGGGTCAGATTGCCGAGACCTAATATGTTTAAAAAAAAAAAAAAGTTGTGTTTTCGCCTAGTGCATGTGAACATTAGAATTCATTGTTTAGATTGGAAAAATGTCTTAAAAAATTAGCATTTTCTGCAAAAAGTCATGAGAAATATTTCTTTTTTTTTTTTGGTTTTTTGAGACAGGGCTTCTCTGTGTAGCTTTGCGCCTTTCCTGGGACTCACTTGGTAGTCCAGGCTGGCCTCGAACTTACAGAGATCCGCCTGGCTCTGCCTCCCGAGTGCTGGGATTAAAGGCGTGCGCCACCACCGCCCGGCCCGAAATATTTCTATTTTAAGATAATATAGTTTATGAAATGAAACATGTTTCTGAATCTTTTCCACTAATAGTACACTTTGGTTTTTTTCGAGACAGGGTTTCTTTTTGTAGTTTTGGTGCCTGTCCTGGATCTCGCTCTGTAGCCCAGGCTGGCCTCGAACTCACAGAGATCCGCCTGGCTCTGCCTCCCGAGTGCTGGGATTAAAGGCGTGCGCCACCACCGCCCGGCCCAATGGCTTTTTCTAAATGACAACATTGTTAAGTCATGCTGCCTTATGCATTCAGTGTGGCCATTTTAACTCAAGTAACTGAGTAGGGATATGGTAGCACCAGCCTTAAATCCAAAGCACTTGGGAGGCAGGAGGATTTGGAGTTTAAAATCGTCTTCAGCTGAGTTGTTAGAGACCAGCCCGTTTTCAACAACAACAAAACTAAACAAAACCTTGTATAGAATTTTCCCCTTTGAAGACCAGAAAATGTTCTTTCTGTTCTCTCCTCTCCCCTTCTAGTTCCAGGGTGTTATGTAACACAGGTTGGCCTCTAGCTGTGTAGTGAGAGGCTGAACTTCAAAGCCTGATCCTACAGCCTCTACTTCTCAAGTTTCTGTGATTATGGGTGTGGCCTCAACACCCAATGAAAACTGTTTCTGTGTAAAGCTTTTTCTTCTTTTTTTTACTTTATGTGCACAAGTGTTTTGTCTGTCTGTGTGAGGGTGTCAGATTCCCCAGAACTGGAGTTGCAGGGTTGTGAGTTGCTATGTGGGTGCTGAGAACCCAGATCCTCTAAAAGTACTTAGATTTTAAGACAGCTCTTAACCATGGAGCTGTCTCTCCATCCCCCTTGTAGAAAGTTTTTAAGTGAACTTGGAGAATTGGTTGCAAATCTGGATTTTAACTTGTTTTTTTACATGTGCATTCCTGTTTTTTAGGCTGGGTGGTATTACTTGTTATACAAGTTTGGATTTGCATATCTAATTTTTGTGTGCTTACCTTCTTACCTGTGTGCAAAAGAAATGATAGCTGAACTACTTTGAAGTTGTTTTTTAAAACAGGAAATACCTAGGTAACTTTTATAAGATTTATTTTTATTATTTTATGTGTATGAGTGTTTTGCCTGCATGTGTGCCTATGTGCCACATACGTGTTTGGAACTCACTCTGTAGACCAGGCTGGCCTCTAACTCAGTGATCCGCTTGCCTTTGTCTCCTGAGTGTTGCTTTGTTTTTTTAATGTGTATGGGTGTGTTTTGCCTGCATGTATATCTGTGCACTTACATGCCTGGTGTACACAGAAGTCAAAAGAAGATGTCAGATCCTTCAGAACTGGAGTTTCAGATGGTTGTGAGCTGCCATGTGGGAGTTGGGAGTTGAATCCAGGTCTTCTGGAAGAGCAGCCAGTATTCTTAACTACTGAGCCATCTCTCTTGCCTTTGACTTTTTGTGTTATTTTATTTTATTTCTTTCATGTAGTCCAGACTAGCCTTAAACTCACTGTGTAGCTGATAAAGACCTTGAACTTTGTGTGTGTGTTAAGTGAACCTACACTCACGTGCCTGCATGCAGAGGTCCTAATAAGACCTCAGGTGTCTTTATCTCTGTCAGCTCTATTGTCTTGAGACAGGGTCTCTCTCTGAACTAGAAGTTCATATTTTCAGCTAAGCTGGCTGGCTGGCCATTTTGTTTCTAGGATCTGCCTGCCTCTGCCCACCTCCCTCATTGCTGGGGCTACACAAATATTGTGTAGTCATGCACAGCTGTCATATGGGTACTGGAGATTTGAACTCAGTTACTTAGGTTTATATAACAATCATTCTTACCTAATGAGCTATCTTTCTAGCACCAGAACCTTAAATTTCTGATATTCTTCTATTATCTACCCAGTGCTGAGTTTATAAATACCTACTGCTGTACCCAATTTATGCAGTACTGAGGATCAAACGCAGGACTTAATGTATGCTAGGTAAGCACTCTGCATTCCAACCTCTGACTGCCTTTCTTATTTTTTCTCTGAGAAGCTATTGTTAACAACAAACTTACCTTATTGTTCTTAATCTGTTCCATGTGATTCTGGATATTGCCTTCAGGTCTCCTTTTTCCTAATTTTTGAGGCTATATAGTAAAGGATGACCTTGAATTCTTGATCTGCCTGCTCTTATCTCCCAGGTATATATCTCCACAAGTTATAGGTATATATCACCACACTGAGTGTTTATTGTTGTTTTTGAGACTGATATTATGCTATAGCCCAGACTAACTTAGAACTAACTAGAGCCTGGCCTGAAACTAGCTCTGTAGACCAGGCTGGCCTCAAACTCACAGAGATCCACCTGCCTCTGCCTCCTGAGTGCTGGGATTAAAGGCGTGCACCACTACCACACGGCAAAAAAGTTTTTAAAAATAATTTAAAAACGATTTCATTTTTTAAAAAATTTTTATGTATGCCTCTGTACTGTGTGCTTATGTCCACAGAAGCCATAAGAGGTTGGCAGATCCCCTAAACTGGAGTTAAAAGATAGTTATGAGAGACCGTGTAGGTGCTTGGAATCTAGACTGAGTCCTCTGGAAGGAAAGTCAGTGTTCTTAACCATCTCCCTAGATTTTGATTCTGCAAGCCTACATGCTATAGCTACTATCTGACATGCTGGAGGTTATGAATGAAACCTAGAGTACTTGGCTTGAATGGTTTTATTTCTGTATTTACTTATTTATTTATTTATTTATATTTACTTATTTTAAATTTTTTATTTATTTGTATTTTATGTATGAGTGCTCTGCATGCCAGAAGAGGGCATCAGATCCTATTATAGATAGTTGTGAGCCACCATGTGGTTGTTGGGAATTGAACTCAAGACCTCTAGAAGAGCAGCCAGTGCTCTTAACCGCTGAGCCATCTCTCCAGCCTCTTGTTTATTTACTTATTTGGGTTTTTGAGACAGGGTTTCTCTGTGTAGCTTTGGTGCCTGTCCTGGATCTCTCTCTGTAGACCAGGCTGACCTCTAATTCACAGAGATCCGCTCTGCCTCCCAAGTGCTGGGATTAAAGGCGTGCGCCACCACCGCCCAGCTTTATTTTATTTTTTTAAAATGTTTTTATTTTTATTTTATGTGCATTAGTGTTTTGCTTGCATGTATGTCTGGGTGAGGGTGATAGGTCCCCTGGAACTGGAGTTACAGACAACTGTGAGCCGTTATGTGGGTACTGGGAATTGAACTTGGGATCCTCTGGAAGGACAGTCAGTGCTAGAGCCATCTCTGAGCCATCTCTCCAGCTCCTGTGTATTTAATTTTGAGGCAGGATTTTATTATGTAGCCCAGACTGGCTTCAATGTTTATCCTCTTGCTCTATCTCTTCAGTAATGAAAATGGTTTGGTTTTTATTGTTATTATTATTATTGTTGTTGTTATTATTTTTTTAGGTTTTTTTTGTTTTTTAAGATTTATTATTATGTATACAGTGTTCTGCCTGTATGCCAAAAGAGGGTGTCAGATCTCATTACAGATGGTTGTGAGCTACCATGTGGTTGATGGGAATAGAACTCAGGTCCTCTGCAAGAACAGCCAGTGCTCTTAACCTCTGAGCCATCTCTCCAGCCCCCTTTTTAGTTTTGGTTTTTTTTTGTTTTTTTTTTTTTTTTGGTTTTTCGAGACAGGGTTTCTCTGTGTAGCTTTGCGCCTTTCCTGGAACTCACTTGGTAGCCCAGGCTGGCCTCGAACTCACAGAGATCCGCCTGGCTCTGCCTCCCGAGTGCTGGGATTAAAGGCGTGCGCCACCACCGCCCGGCCCCTTTTTAGTTTTTTGAGACAGGATTTCTCTGTTTAGTTTTCGAGCTGTCTTGTATCTTGCTGTGTACACCAGGCTGGTTTGTTTTTGAGGCAGGGTTTCTTTGGAGCACTGGCTGTCCCAGAACTTGCTATGTAGACAAGAGTGGTCTTGAACTCACAGAGATCCCACCTGCCTCTGCCTCTTGAGTGCTGGGAGTAAAGGCGAGTGTCACCACACCTGGCTTTGATACTATTGTGCTGCTGTTGTGATTGAGAATGAATTGATGCTGAAAGTACACAATAGCCAGGAATGGTGGCTTGTGTCTATAATCCTAGCAGTTGGGAAGTTGAGTCAGGTTGTTGCTTTGTTTTATTTTGTTTTGTTATGACACAATCTGTGTAGCTCAGGCTGTCATTGAATTCATTATGCAACAGAGACCTGAAGACTGGCCATGTTCCTGCCACTGCACTGTCTTGAGTGCTGGAATTATAGGCATTCAGCATCATGACTTGCCCTACCCTTTGATTCTTGATGAATGAGAAAATTCAAGCCTTAGTTGGGAACATAACCAAAATTGAAATTATTATTTAGATTTGATGGAGAGACTTCCAAAATTCCTTCTATATTCCTAAAATTTGTGCAGGCCCTTTCTCTTTTCTCCTTTTTGTCTTAAGCCTGTAGAGAAGGGTAGTATAATAGTCACAGTGACATCTAGTGGGGATAGCCATTAACACCGTTTTACTGATTGCTTAGCTCTATGGAAAACTACCCATTTTCTGGGGCAGTTTTAAATCTCTGTGGGGTGGGGAAGAAATGATAATATACTGAAGAGAGAGTTACACAGTCTAAACTTTTGGTTCTGTAGATATTTTCACTGATAAAAAATTTTAACTACATACAGAAATCAGAAAATATAAAGGGGAGGGGAAAAGTAAGGCTTCCCATCACAGTCACCGATTAGACTATGTTTATAGCCCAGGCTGGTCTCGGTTTCCCCCGTCGTCCTGCATCTGCCTGCTGGTGCTGAGATTACTGCCATGCTCCACTATTCTGTTCCCGGTGTGAATGGTCAGAGGTTTTCTTGTGTAATTGGATAATTGGATTTTCTTTTTCTTTATATGTTTTTTGGGTCCGGGTTTCTCTCTCTAGTCCTGGCTGTCTTGGAACTTGCTTTGTAGACTAGGTGAAAAGCTCAGAGATTCGCCTGCCTCTGCCTCCAAAGCGCTGTAATTAAAGGCATTCCCCACCACACCTGGCCAAGAGAACCAGTTTTAAGTAGATGTAAAATACATTTAAGTCTGTGCATCACATGCATGCCTAAGGCCTATAGAGATCAGAAGACAATGTCAAATGCCCTGGAACTGGAGTTACAGACAATGGTGAGCACTCATTACACTTATCTGCTGAGCCATCTTTCCAGCATCCATGCCTAGCTTTTTTCTTCCTAGGATGCCCAGGGTTTTCTTCTTTGCTTTTCCTAGTGCTCTGTGCTTGATCTGCCATATATCTTCAGCCCTCTTCACATTTTGGGGTTGGGGGGAGGGGAGAGGAGGTTCTCATTAAGTTGCCCATGTTATCTTCTGATTTCTCAGGCACCCCAAATGCATGCAATACACTTCTACACATAAATGAATCTAAAATAAAAATAACCTTCATCAGATTGCTTGTAGATAAGTCTGTAGGCCATTTTCCTGATTAATTGTTTCATAGGAGGACCCAGCACACGGAGGGCTGGGTCTCTCTGAGGTAGGTTGTCCTAGATGGTATAAGAAACCAGGATAAGCAAGTCTTGGAGATTAAGCCAATTCTGCCCCTTGATTCTTGCCTCAAGTTCCTGCTCTGATTTCCCTCATGATGGAGTATAACTGAAGAGTTGTAAGATGAAATAAACACTTTGCTTCTCAAGTTGGTTATTTTTATGCTTATCACAGCAAGATGACAGATAGGAAACCAAAAGCCCAAGCAGAGTCTTTGGAAATCTATAGAAACTAGCCTTTGGACTGGTAGAACGTTTGTCTACTGTTTAGAAGCCCTGGGCTCAGTCCCTAGAATGGTGATTTGTTTTGTTTTAGTTGCTGACATTTTAATTTCATCATGCTTTAGTAATTCCCAAGGTTTTGACTCTTTGTGATCTTCTTGGAAGGTCATGGCTTTAGCCACACTTCTTTACTTTGAAGAAACTGAAAAGATTTAACATTTATAGTTGTTTCAGAAATTGATGCTAGAGGCAACAACTGGGTTTGCCCGAGACTGTCATTAAACTATGCCTCTGGTTTCCTAGTTATTTTCATCATAGGAAGGCCAATCTCTAATTTATCTCAGTGCATAACTATACCATGTTTTAAGATTAAACTGTTCTTTTCTAAAACTGTTAGTTACTAAAGGGGGTAGGGCACAAATTCCAATATGATGGTGATGTCATGTTGGCCTTTGTATTTGACATGGTCTTAACTCTTTAGCCAAGGTTAACTTGGAACTACTGTATAAACTTGAACCTGTAGTCCTTTGGAAGTCCCTCAGGTACTTATTTGAGAGGTTGAGTCAGAAGATTGCTTGAGCCTAGGAGTTCAAGGCCAACCTGGGCAAATACAGCAAGACCTTACGTCAGAATTAAAAAAAGAGATCTTGAAGAAATCTTGCCACATGAGTTAGTGAGATGACATTGTATGTAAAGGCACTCACTGTCAAGGCTGACAGCCTGAGATTAATTCCTGGAACCCATGTGGTGGAAGAGAACTGATTTCTAAAGGTTGTCCTCTGGCTTGGACAAGCATACTACACATTCCGCTCATGGAAGAAAGAACTGTAAATAAAAGTTGGTACTGTGAATGTGATCTGTCAGTGAGTTTTCTTTTCTTTCTGTTTTTGTTTTTTTCTTTCAAGACAGGGTTTCTCTGTCTACCAGCCCTGGCTGTCCTGGATCTCACTCTGTAGACCAGGCTGGCCTCACAGAGATCCACTTGCCTCTGCCTCCCGAGTGCTGGGATTGCAGGTGTGCACCACGACCGCCCAGCTTCAGTGCGGTTTCTAGAGCTGCTCTGTCCTACTCACTGCCACCATTCTCCTTTTCTTTTTCTTTTAGGTGATCATGGAGCTCAGCTTGGCCTCCATGGATCTGGTGGTGATGGGATGCATGATGAGACAGCAGGTGGAGAAGAAGGAGAGAACAGCCCTGATCCCCAACCCCAAGCTGGTCGGAGGACTCGGCGGGAAGCATGTACATGCCCCTACTGTAAAGACAGTGAAGGAAGGTGAGTTCATTTTCTTGGCTATAGGATTTGTTTTGTTTTTTGAATATAAATAAGTAATGGACTTAGAAGTAAGAAGAAAAGGGTATATTTTTATTATTTAAGACAGGAGGGAGCCAAGCATGGTGGCTGACGCCTTTAGTTCTAGCACTTGGAAGGCAGAGGCAGGTTTAGTCTACAAAGTGAGTTCTGGGATAGCCAGCGCTTTACACAGAGAAACACTGTTTATGAAGCAACAACAACAAAAAAAAATCAAACAAACATAGAAGGGGCTGGGTGTATAGCTCAATTGGTAAAGGGTTTACCTAGCATTTATGGAGTCCCGAGTTTGAATCCCAGCACTACATAAAGCAGTTGTGGTCACACATGCCTATAATCCCATGTTGTGTGACAGACTCTTCCTGTCTGTCATGCAACACATAACACATACCTACTTAACCCCAGAATGTGTAGAGTGTATAAAGTGAGGGTTTTGACACCAGATGTATTAAGTGAGGACATGACCCCTCCAAGGTATGGTTGAGGGGAAGTTTTTATTGTAGATGTAAGGGAGAATACACCCAGAGTCCAGAGCAGGGAGAGAAAGTAAACATGGCCAGCAGATTGGACCCAGCCATGAGAGGAGAGCGAAGGGGGAAGAGAGTGAGAGAGGAGGACAAAGAGGGGAAGATGAAACGTGAGAGGCAAGAGAGTGTCTGTTGAAAATGGCAGGGTTGTGTGGAAATGAGAAGCTGGTGAGGAAAGCCTCTGATCTGGAGAAGTGTAGGGTAGGGGTGGGGTGAGAAGAGCCAGGATGAACTCTGTAACAGGTATTTGCTATGTTGAGAGAGCCTGGAGGCCAGCATGTGCTTTGGTGTGCTAATAGGCACCACAGTTAGCCATTTGTACCTAACAAGGATCCCATGACAGAACAAATATGGTACCAACAAAGCCCAACTCAGTAAACCAGGGAGTTTTATTGGGGTTAGTTAAAGGAATACGGGGCGAGGAGTAACTTACAGAGAAGGAGCAGAAGTGACTCAAAGACAACCGAATCCCCAAAGCCTACCCAGCGTGGACGACAGCTTAGAAAAGCTGGAGATCTGGAGCACACTACACTGCACAGCACGCAGGCAGCCCAGTGGGTGACGTGTACCCCTTCCATGCAGAGCAGTTGGTCTAAGCCCCTTCAAGGCAGCTCTCTGGGCTCTTGAGAGTCTTCTCTTTTGCAGCTTGGCTTGTCTGAGAGTAACTCTCAGCAGTATCTTTTACTCTTGGAAGGGGCCTTGTGAGTGTGATCAGTTTCAGGGGCTTTCTGAAACTTTTTTGAGTTGTTCATCCTCTGAGAGATAGTGTTTTAACCCCGAGGATATTGATTCCTACACCACATCCCAGCATTTGGGAGGTGGGATCAGAAATATATTTTACATCTGGTTCTCTGGCCAGGTGTGCTGGTTTATGCCTTTCATCTCAGCACTTGGAGACAGAGACAGGCCAGTCTCTAAGTTTAAGGCCAGTCTGGTCTACAGAGTGAGTTTTATGAGACAAGGTCTCACTATTCGACCTCATAGAGATCTTTTTGATTTTTCAAGACAGAGTTTCTCTCTGTAACAGTCCTGGCTGTCCTGAAACTCTGGCTTTGTAGACCAGGCTAGCCTTGAGATTCACCTGCCTCTGCCTCCCAAGTGCTGGGATTAAAGGCTATTGTAGAGATCTCTTACTTCTGCCTCCCAAGTATTGGAATGAAAGACATGTGTAACCACACTCAGTAGCCCTTATTTTATTTATTTATTTTTTTGAGACAAGGTCTTTATATAGCCCTGGCTGTTCTAGAACTCTATTCAGACCTGACTGGCCTCGAATTCGCAGAGATACTCCTGCCCCTGCCTCCCCAGTGTTTGTATTAAAGATGTGAGACACCCCACCCAGCTCCTTGTTTTATTTTACATGGACTCAGGGTCTTGCTACATATCCTTGCTTGACCTTGAATTTTTGGTTCTTGTGTCTTAGTCTCCCAAGTAGCTGAGATTATAAGGATGAACCTCCATTCCTTTCTTTTACCCTTAAGATTTAGGCCTGGAGTAATGGCTTAGGTTTTTTTGTTTTGTCTGAAGTTTGGTTTTTTTGAGATAGGATTTCTCTATGTAGTTTTGACTATCCTGGAACTTGTTCTTGCACATAAAAATAAATAAAAAGAGAGCAAGTGCTGTGGGATAATGCTCTTGTACAAATAAAAGCTCTTGTTAATAACATGCTGATTGGCCAGTAGCCAGGTAGGAAGTAGAGGTGGGGCAAACAGAAGAGGAGAAGGCTGGGAAGAGGAAGAGCAAAGTTAGGAGTCACCAGCCAGACACAGAGGAAGCAAGATGACAAGGCAGAACTGAGAAAAGGTACCAAGCCACGTGGCTAAACATAGATAAGAATTATAGGTTAATTTAAGTGTAAGAGCTGGTCAGTAATAAGCCTGAGCTAATGGCTGAGCAGTTATAATTAATATATGCTTCTGAATGGTTATTTTATTTTATTTTTTGGTTTTTCGAGACAGGGTATCTCTCTGTAGTTTTGGTGCCTGTCCTGGATCTCGCTCTGTAGACCAGGCTGGCCTCAGACTCACGGAGATCAACCTGGCTCTGCCTCCCGAGTGGTGGGATTAAAGGCATGCACCACCGCCACTCAGCTGAAGTTTCCACAGGGGGGCCAGGTGAGACCCGAGAAACATTCCAGCTGCAAACAAGGACTAGTAAGGTATAGCTTCATGGTACAACACTTGCATTTCAAAAAAGTATGTAAGAGAGTCAGTGAAGCCAGGTTTGTTAGTGATACACACCTGCTACCCTCGCACTTGCAAGGTATAGGTAGAAAATTGCAAATTTGAGGCCAATTTAGTGTAAAAGCCAGGCAGCTCAGTGGGTAAGAGTACTTGCTATGAAAATAAGAGGACCTGAGTTCAAGTCTTAGTACCTCTCACTCACCCTTTTGGAGGAGTAGGACAGGGTTTCTCTATGTAGCCCTGCCTGTCCTGCAACTTACTATGTTGACCAGACTAGCCTAGAACTGCACCACTACAAACTGGCTAGTCCCCAGTTTTTTTTTTTTTCCTTCAAGACAGGATTTCTCTATGTAGCTTTTCACCTTTCCTGGAACTCACTATGTAGCCCAGGTTGGCCTCGAACTCACAAAGATACACGCCTGTCTCTGCCTCCCGAGTGCTGGGATTAAAGGCGTGCACCACCACTGCCTGACTAGCCCCCATTTTTAAAAACATCTCTGAGGAAGGTAATCTATAAGTTGGATTTTGGAAGCTAAGAACTACAATCAGCTGAAGATTTATCATTGATGCCAAGTGTGGTGGTGGCTCATACCTATATAATTCCCGTGCTTGGAAGGTAGAAAAAAGAAGACCAAGAGATCAAAGTTAGTCTTGGCTATCTATATAGTAAGTTTGAGGCCAGCCTAAGCTATATGAGATCCAGCCTCAAAGCTCTTTTCCATCCGCCGCCCCCCCCCCCAAAAAAAAAGCGTGTACAGGGTTGGAGGGAATGCAGATTATAACTTAGTATAAGAGATCCTGGGATGGAAAGATGGCTCGGTGTTTAAGAGCACTGACTGCTCTTCCAGAGGACCCAGGTTCAATTCCTAGTACCCACATGGCAGCACACAACTGTCTGTAACTCCAGTTCCAGGGGACCTGAAACCCATGGCAAGACACTAATGCACATAAAATAAAATAATAATAAAAAGAGCTTGCCTAGCCTGCTTAATCAAGATTTCAAAGGCAGCCTGTGTGTTACATAAGATATTTTCAAAAAACAAACAAAACAAAACAAAACCACAAAGAAATAGGGGCGCGCAGAGATGGCAATAGTTAAGAACTTGCTACCTAAGCCGGGCGGTGGTGGCGCACGCCTTTAATCCCAGCACTTGGGAGGCAGAGCCAGGTGGATCTCTGTGAGTTCGAGGCCAGCCTGGGCTACCAAGTGAGTTCCAGGAAAGGCGCAAAGCTACACAGAGAAACCCTGTCTCGAGAAAGAAAAAAAAAAAAAAAGAACTTGCTACCTGAGTTCAGTTCCTGGCACCCTGCCTACGACTCCAGCTACAGGGATCTGATGCCTCTGGCTTCTTCAGGCACCTGTACTCACATGCACACACCCACACACAGACAAATACTTTCTTTCTTTTTTTTTTTTAAAGAACATTACGATTTATTTATTTATTATGTATACAGTATTCTGCCTGCATGTGTCCCTGCAGGCCAGAAGAGGGTACCAGATCTCATTACAGATGGTTGTGAGCCACCATGTGGTTGCTGGGAATTGAACTCAGGACCTCTGGAAGAGCAGTCAGTGCTCTTAACCACTGAACCATCTCTCCAGCCCTTTTCTTTCTTTTTTTAAAAGGTTTATTTGTGTATGTCCCTGCAGCTAATAGGCCAGAAGAGGGCTTTAGATTCTCTGAATCTGGAGGTGTGAGCTACCCGGTGTAGTTTCTAAGAATCAAACCTCAGTTCTCTGGAAGAGCAAAAGCACCACTGGACCATCTTCCAGCTCCCAATGAAAATAAATGTCTAAGCCGGCCAGTGGTGGCACATGCCTTTAATCCCAGCACTCAGAAGGCACAGCCAGGAGGATCTCTGTGAGTTCGAGGTCAGCCTGGTCTACAAAGTGAGATCCAGGACAGGCACCAAAACTATATGGAGAAACCCTATCTTGGAAAAGCAAAAAAAAAAAGAAGCACAAGCTGGATGTGGTAGTGCACACCTTTAATCCTAGTACTGAGGCAGAGAGCTCTCTGAGTTCTAGGATAGCCAGGGCTCCACAGAGAAACCCTGTCTAAAAACAAACAAACAAACAAAACTATAGGGTCTAGAGCAATGGCTCATTGGCTAAGAGCACTGGCTGTTCTTCCAGAGGATTGGTTTCAATTCCCAGCACCCACATGGTAGCTCACAACCATCTCTAACTACAGTTCCAGGAGATCTCACATTTTCTTCTAACCTCCTTCGGTACCAGGCCTGCTGTGGTGCACATACATATGTGCAGACAAAATACTCATAAAATAAATAAAGGTTAAAAAATATTTTTTAAAAAAGTAAATCTTAGTGGCAGGTATGGTGGCACACACACTTTTTTGGTTTTTGTTTTTTTTTTTTCAAGACAGAGTTTCTCTGTGTAGCTTTGGAGCCTGTCCTGGAACGAACTCTGTAGACCAGGCTGGCCTCGAACTCAGAGAGATCTGCCTGCTTCTGCCTCCCGAGTGTTGGGATTAAAGGTGGGTGGCACAGCAAGCAGAGGCAGGTGAATTTGAGAGTTCAAAGGCAGCCTGGTCAACTTAATGGAGTTCCAGGACAGCCAGAGCTACATAGAGACCCTGTATCCAAAACAAACAAAAGAAGAATGGGTTAGGTAATGCTGCTGACACTTCTTGGTTCCTTAATGTCTGTCTCCAGAGTGATCAATCACTATGTTCTCATTCTTAGAGCCTCTGGAGATCCTGGTAAAAAGAAACAGCACATTTGTCACATCCAAGGATGTGGCAAAGTATATGGCAAGACCTCACATCTCCGTGCACACTTGCGCTGGCATACAGGGGAGAGGCCGTTCATGTGTAACTGGTCATACTGTGGGAAGCGCTTCACACGTTCAGATGAGCTTCAGAGACATAAACGCACACATACAGGTGAGTAAGACCCAAGGAAGAGAAGAAGAGAAATAGACAAAAAGGGAAGACAGGATACGCCTATGAAGTGAATGCAAATCCTGAACAACTTACATGTGAAACTGAGTGTGTCTCAAAGAGCACTTGGATTAATCTGGGAGGTTTTAAGAAGAAGCTCCATTTTAACTGGGATTTTTTTAAAGATTTATCTATTTATTATGTATACAGTGTTCTGCCTGCATGTATACATGCATGACAGAAGAGGGCACCAGATCTCATTACAGGTGGTTGTGAGCCATCATGTAGGTGCTAGAAATTGAACTCAGGACCTCTGGAAGAGCAGCCTGTGCTCTTAACCACTGAGCCATCCCTCCAGTCCCCCTTAAGTGAGATTTTGAAGGACATATCAACCCCATCTTTGTTCTGACTGTTTTTGGGTTAAGTTATCTTTTGCTTTTTATCTAGGTGAGAAGAAATTTGCCTGCCCTGAGTGCCCTAAGCGTTTCATGAGGAGTGATCACCTGTCAAAGCATATCAAGACCCACCAGAACAAAAAGGGAGGCCCAGGGGTCGCCCTGAGTGTGGGCACTTTGCCCCTGGACAGTGGGGCAGGTTCGGAAGGCAGTGGCACTGCCACTCCTTCAGCCCTTATTACCACCAATATGGTAGCCATGGAGGCCATCTGTCCAGAGGGTATTGCCCGTCTTGCCAATAGTGGCATCAACGTCATGCAGGTGACAGAGCTACAGTCCATTAATATCAGTGGCAATGGTTTCTGAGATTAGACACCTAGGGCCAGAGACATATGGGCCAATACTCACCAAGCCTGGGATGCAAGATAGCATGGGTCCAAGAGACATGTGGAGGAGAGAGCCATGAGGCATTAATGTGCTTGGTGGTGGGAAGAATTGGGGGAGGGTACAAGAGAAGAGATGGGATTGTGGCACCCATCTGTCACTGGTGACTCCTTGAAAATGGAAAATATTAGTGAAAATTCTGTTGGTGCCACCCTTTGATAAGCATTTATTTCATCCCAGGTTCTTCTTATACTTCTTACCCCAGCCTCCCCTTCCTGCGTTTCCCCTCTGAGCTCTCCCATGATGGATCCCCACCCCACCCCCAAAGCCATCATGCCTTGATAAATATATATGATCATTGAAATACTTTTTAACAAAAACAGATTCTATATTATATATATATATATAAAAATATATAGAGATGCTTTCACAGGGGTTGGCTGGGAGGAGGAAAAAGACCATTCTGTGACCAAAAATACCCTGGTCATTGTCTTTTTTTTTTTTTTTTAAATATTGCCTTATTTCTCAATGGCTGAGCCTTATCATGACACATCAAGCTTTTCTATAAATGTTGTCCTGGCATCCCACCAGAGTAAGCATCGATATGCTCTGCTTTTAGTTCATATATACATATATAATGTGTCTTCTTTCTTAATTTTGTTGTTTTATTTGGGATCAGCTTCTTGCGCTCCTTTCCTGACTCTTTTTTTTCTCCCCTTCTCTCACATGATCACTTCCTGTGTTGTTTTTGACAGTGATCCCCGGATTAGGCACTTTGGTCAATATTTTAAAGAGCTTAGTTTCAACAGCAGAATGGTAAAGCCTTGAAGTGCAGTCTGATGCTTGAAGTAGCTATGGAGGGAGTTTCAAATTACTACTGACGCAGGCACCTTCTCAGTGCTGGAGAGTCAAAATCATCTCCCTCTATTAGTAGCTCTAAACATCAGGAGTCAGAAGTCTCTCTGTGGAATTGGATAAGAGACCCTTTGAGGGAGATAATCTGGGATTGTTGTATATAAACTGTCAAAAAATGGTCAAATAGTAGGCAGCAGCTTTCAGTTGGAAGAAGATGTTCTCAGAAAAGGAAATAGCTCATAGTCTCGGTTAGTGGAATCATTTGGATTTCAGTTATCGTCTTCCAAATAGCTTTAAGCCTTAATGTATGGGCTTCTGAGTTCACACACTGAAAGGAAGTACACTTCCTCTTTTGAACATTTCTGTAGTTCCTTCCTGTTAATGTTTTAATGTTAAGGAGCATCAGCCAGTGAATCTGTTCTGACTTTTCATTCTGTAGAATGCAAAATTTGTGCCAGTGGCAAAAGAGTAGTTCTTAAAAAAAAAAATTCCCCTTAACTCTTCCTTGTATGTACTTGGGTGGTTCCTAAGGGAAAAGGAAGCACACAATCATGGGGACTATAGCCCAGAACAAAAAGAAATCTTGTCTTACCACTGTGGATTATAGGAGAGATTGGGAGAAATTATCCTGCTTTTTCCACGGCCTGATTCCAGAAGAGACTGATCCAAACATTATATCGGCAGGGAAACTCAGTGCCTTTGACACTGAGACTTAAATGCAACCAGAATTGTCCTCAAGGCCCAGCCATTAAAGCATTGTCTCTCTTGACCTTCTGGTATCTTGTCAGAGAGCTTTTCACTGTGAGGAAGTATGGAAGTGGTTGTGTGTATGTGTGTAATCTATTAGGTTGGGGATAGGTTTTCTGTTAGCCAATATTTAAAGAGATCTGCAATAAAAAAAATTACCCTGATCTGATAGAGAAAGTAAACTGTTTGTGTATGACTGTGCGTGTGCATGGGTGTTTGTGCCTGTATATATCTACGTGCAGATGAGAACTTATATTTGAAATTGTTGGAAAATAAATTCAGATTAAAATGCCTTTCAGGCCTGTTACCTAGAAATTGGTTATAAAACTTGGGTATGTTCCTGAGGTCAGTTCTCTGCTTATGCTAAATCAGTTACAATTATGAATGGGGTGGGGGGATATCCTAGTGCACTTTCTAAAGAAGAAACTATTTTTGTGTTTGAAAATGAAATCAACATCCAAATCTATAGCGGAGTCCTTGTTCTAAACTTTCTTTATCTTGGCTACAAATAGATTATACTATTATACATTTTATGTAAATTCCATCTAAACTAGATTCTTGGTAAGTTTGTGGAGGTATTAGTCTGAAATACAAGAGCCTTTAATTCTCTAACATTAGTCTATTCCATTTGGTCCTTTCTGTGCTGACTTAATTCTGTTATCAAGACTCAGGAAATATTTCAAGGGATTTTCCCCAGATCACGTTATTAATGTTGAAGTAAAAGTTATCCGTCCTCAGTCACCATGACACCTTTTATTCTCACAGAAAAGCAGAACTTAAACCTTGTTACTTTATGTCTATAATCATGTACTATGGCATCTCTGGAGGAAGGGGCAGGATAACTCACTGGAATGTGCAGTATTTTGCTAGATCATTTCAAGGAATAGAATCTTCTTCAGTATGAGGTGATTAGATACAAGCTGACATAATGATGCCAAGGACTATAAGCTTTTAGATAAGTTATTTGTTGTTTTCTCTCTTGGGTGAAAAGCTGATGATTTACCCTCAACATCTGCTTCATTAACATTACCATGAATTCTTTCTGCTTTTCCTGTTTCCTTCTCCAGTGTCTTATTTGACCCTAAAATGGAAGCAGTTTCTGTTTCTGTCTTCCTGTCTAGGAGCCACTTGGCCTTCACAGATAGTTAAGAGACTACATTCCTCCAGTCAGGGTCTCATTACTGAAAAATAACCTTTCCCCAAACTTTTGGCCATCAGAATTTAACATAATTGACCTGTGCATTGATTCTGAAATTCTTTTTTTTTTTTTTTTCCTGAAATTCTTTTCATTACCTTTTTGTTGTTTGGTTTGGAATTTTTTTGTCTGTTTTCTTTTTTTGAGACAGGGTTTTTTTCTGTAGCTCAGGCTAGCCTGGAACTCACTATGTAACTCAGACTGGCCTTGAATTTTGGATAATTTTTCTGCCTCCTTAGTGCTGGGATTACAGGTATATGTCACCATGCCCAGCCTTCATGATCTTTTACTTCTTTTTTTTTTTTTTTTAAATGACTATACCTTGCAGGGTGGTGGGTGACCACATCTGTAGTAATCTTGTTAGGTCTGTCTGTATAATCTTGGCTGGTCTGAACTTATTACATCCAGGCTGACCTTGAACTCAGATCTACCCACCTCTGCCTTTCAAGTGCTGGGGTTACAGATGTGTGCCACCATGCCCAGCAGAAATAGTAAAGTATTCATCCCCTTTTTCTGGGTTGCCCATTCATATTCATCTGCATAATATTTTTCCTAGAAAGGACCAACCCACCATCTTGCTTTGGGGACCTCCTAGCAGGCACTCTTTTTGGGGGTGCTATTCAAAATGCAATATAATGGATATTTCTCAGTCTGGTTTCAGAATAAATAGAACCTTTAATTGCAGAAAGTATAGACTGAAGTATGGGGTGAAGGTGTTATAATTTGGGGAGGGTTGGAGACTAAAGCTGTAAATTACTATGGCTGATTTATTTCTACTATATACATATATATTTTTTGCTTTTGTATATCCTATATAGAAAACTAAGCATTGTATTTTTTTAACAAATCTGAGGAAGCACTATGAACTGCAGGTGTTTGACTTTCAGGATATATTTTGTATTGTTAATACTTCACATTATGTGAATACTGGAAGCTGCAGATCTTTGTTAGGCCGCAATAAATTTGGATACTTTTTGAGGGGTTCTTTTGGGGGTGCTAATCAGGCCTCTGTTATACTTTGAGGGAGCCCTGGTGCTACATGATTCAAGTTTTCATTCAGTTTTAAGTGCCCTAATGTCTTTTGGACCTTGGGATTAGATCAGAATTGGTTTAGAGATCAGGTACCAAGGAAAGGAGGATAGTGTAGCTGCCTCAGTCTTTGCCTGGTTTTGCTTTCTCGATACAAAGTTGGGTAGCCTCTTGGGGTTGGAAGGAGAAATGTTTGAAATCTCAGAGTTTCGACTTCTCTTAGAAGAGCCAATAACTTACAAGGATAACGGTAGCAGCAGTTGCTTTGGGGAGAGGAGGGTATGGCACTTTTCCAATCCCGGAAAACACTGCTTTGAAAGCTGCTGATAAAACATGGGCAGGTTATTACTTTGGTGTAGAAGACTGTTCTCTTTAGTTCCTCTCTTGGCTCTGCTCCGGGGGTACAGATCTCATCTAGGAGGATGAGTAGCCCAGCTTTGAGGTTGACCTGTTTCTTTTCTTTGTCTGCCTTCCCTAAACACCATCCCCCAGAAAGACATTAAGCAGCCTTTAGCTTAAGTTCTTACTCCCTCTTCCAGACTTGGCTCATGTGCTATAGATGGAAGACTGGGAAAGGGAGAAGAAGGGCAGTCCTTGGCTCCATTCCTTCCCTGAGTCATTTCTGCTCTGACTTCCTAAACCCAAAAGGATTTCTCCACAGAGCTCATCTGAAAAAGTCAAGTATTTTTTTCTCATCTGCCCCTTCCTTATCAAACAGCCCAACCTTCCTTCTCTTGGCTAAGAAAATACAGGGACTCATCTGTTCTTCAGCTCCTCTTAAGTCCCAGCTCATGGGGATTGAGCGTGACAAATTAGGCTGGGGCTTCAGGTAGAGAAGACTGTTGGTACATCTGCTTGGTTGTGTGCTTTCCTATTTCTTGCCTTCAGGAATCACACTGTGCCTTCTCCACTAGGGAATTGATTTTATCTACCTAGCTTTTCCAGTAACTGCGCTTAAAAAATGCAGATAATGGCAGTTCTTCATATTTCTGATGATTCATTTCTCCCAGTAACATCCTAACAGCCCTTACCTAGCTAACGACTAGGCATGAAGTCTGAAGAGAATATGCTGAAACTGATCTGAGGAAACCAAAGGCAGCTGTCCTAGGGCCTGCTTCCCTCTCCCAAGTCTGTCATCCCAGGGCAGAGGAGTAGTGCTCCAATTTGGTGCCTAAAACAAATTTATCTTTCTTAATACTGGCAATAACCAGTCTCCATACCACTGTTGCCTTTAAACCTTAAGCTGTGTTTGTTGTGGGTTCCAATCCAATTACCACCAGGGCTGTGGGTAAATACTTCTGAACAGTCACTCACCTTGTTCTCTACCCTCACTCTTGTGTATGTACGATGTTAATATCTTGTCTTCCTGCTCCTTTTGTATCTTCCTTATCTCTCCCCCTAACTTTGTCCCTGGGTGTTTTGGGGAATCTCAATATCTTTTTCTCTATATCTCTATCTTAATCTCTCTGCCTTTTGTACAAAGATTAGTTTCAATGTAGTCTGTAGCTCCTTTGTAAACCAATTAAAATTTTTTTAATAAATCATGTCTCTGGTGTATTGAGAGGGTTGGGAATGGGGAGTATGTGGTAAACTTCCTATTTTGAATTCAACTAATGTTGTAGCTCTACTACATTATGCTCCCATACATTTTCATCAGTGTATTTACTCTACATTTTAATCTTAGATGAGGTTTCATGAGCAGATCAGTGTGCTTTGACTATCTAGAAATGTGGGAGACTTCCAGGTTTGGTAGTTCATGCCTATAATCCCAGCACTGGGAAAGCTGAGTAGGTTGGGTTAGTGTGAACTTGAGAGGCCAGACTGGTCTACATAGGGAGTTCCAGGTCAGGTTGGAAATCTGTCTCAAAAAATTAAAAAATGGGGTTAGGGAGTTGACAACAATGGTTAGGCTTCATAGCTCAATGATGAAGTACTTTCATACCATGCATGATGCTCTGAGTTTGATTCCCAGCACCCCTCAAAAGATGACTGAAGACCATGAGGAATAGGGGCCGCCCCAACTTCTGTGATTTTTTTCCTGCACTTGTGTTAGGTGTGGTACATGTTTGCCACAGTGCATGTAGAGGTCAGAGGGCAATTTGCAGGAGTTGATTCTTCTACCAGGTGGTACCAGGGCTTAGACTCAGCACAAGCCATATCAACACCACCCTTTTGTTTTTTGAGAAGAGTGGGTCTATGTAGCCTTGGCTGTTTGGAACTCACTGTGTAGACCAGGCAGAGCTGTAAGGGATAGAGATCTACCTGCCTTCTGCTGGCCACTGCCTCCTCCAGGTGCTGGTACTTAAGATTTATTTTTATTTTAACATGTATGGGTGTTTCGTCTGCATCCATGTCTGTACATTACTTCATGGAGGCTGGAGGGTCAGATTTTCCTGGAACTGGAGTTTCAGATGGTTGTAAGCTGCCATGTGTGTGCTGGGAAACAAACCTGGGTCCTGTGGACCAGAAGTCAGTGCTCTTAACTGCTGGCTGAACCATCCCTCCAGCTCCCAATGTGCCCACCACTACCACCGCACCCTGCATTTTAGATAGTCTCTAGCAGAGAGGATGGGCTTCCAACCCCAGATGTCGCTCAGGATCCTGAACTTTCGTATTTTTGCTTCCACTTCTTAGTGCGAGGTTTGCAAGTATGTACCTGTGGCCCTATGTGTAGGTAGGAAAGCACACTACCAACTGAACTATATATCTACCCACCTTTGAAATAAGCTGTTTATTTTGGAATAGTGTCTTTTAGGGGGAAAAGATAATTTTAGATTTATAGAAAAGTTGCAAAGGATTTTTAGATAGCTCAGTTCGCCCCTCATTTTTCTTTTCTTTTTTACATAAAGTCTCTAGCCCAGGTTGGCCTTGAACTCAAGGCAATCTTCCTGCCTGATTCCCAAGTACTCTCATTACAGGTATGTACTTAGAAATCCATCTAAACAACTCTGCATGTGAATGCAGGTGCTCATGTGTCAGTGCACGTGGAGGTCATAGGACAACCTTGGTTGTCCAATTCTCTTCCACCTTGTTTTGAGATGTGCACACATATTTAACGAAATGCTTGGTGGTGGTGCATGCCTTTAATCCCAGCACTTGGGAGGCAGAGGCCTGTAGATCACCAAGTTCAAGGCCAGCCTGGTCTATAGAGCCGAGTTTCAGGATAGCCAGGGCTACACAGAGAAACTCTGTCTCGAGAAACAAAACAAAAAATGAAAAAAAAGTTAATACATTTATTTGTGTATGTGTGTGTGTGGGTGAGTGAATATGCCATAGTGTGAACGTGGAGATCAGAGAACAACTTGTAGAAGTCTGTTCTCTTACCTGTGTATCCCCAGGGATTGAACTGGGGTTGTCAGGCCTGGTGGCAAGTGCCTATACCCACTAAGGCATCTCAGCAGCCTGCCATAACATTTTACATTTATGTAACACTAGCCTGTATCTAACATTAAATGTGGACTGTGTGTCTTTCTGAATAGATGTTATCTCCTTAATATTCTAACCCACTGGTTTTATTTCCTCTTAAAACTTTCAAAGAAATCTTTGGTCAGCTGTTTATACTATAGTTAACAGCTTTCTAGTTATCCTTCTTACTTCTTGTACCCACCTGCTTATCAATACTTAATCATGGGTTAACTCAGTCATTTTTATTGCCTCGTGTAGCCATTAAAATATAACATTTTAACATTTGGCTTTATTGAAAGTTCACCCCTCTGGGTATGCATGATACCTGTGTGCAGTGAATGCAGGGTACACAACCATTTTTATTTTTGAAGATAGGGTTGCTGGACCTCAGTAACTCAGCAAGACTAGATGATAGAGCTCCAGATACCCTCCTGCCTCTCCAGCTTTTACATTTACATTACAGCATGGATTACAAGCACATGCTACCACATCCAGCTTTTTTTTTTTTTTTTTTTTTTTTTTTTTTTTTGGTTTTTCGAGACAGGGTTTCTCTGTGTAGCTTTGCGCCTTTCCTGGAACTCGCTTTGGAGACCAGGCTGGCCTCGAACTCACAGAGATCCGCCTGGCTCTGCCTCCCAAGTGCTGGGATTAAAGGCGTGCGCCACCACCGCCCGGCTCACATCCAGCTTTTTAACTGGATGCTGAAGAATTTTAAGTCAGTTCCTCATGCTATTGTGGTGAGCATGTTAGTGACCAAGCCATCTTCTCAGATGTGTGCTCTATTTATTTATTTATTTATTTACTTTATCATTTTTGAGGCAAGGTCTCCCTGTATAGCCCTGCCTAGCCTGGAACTCTCTGTAGACTAGGATAGTATCAACTCTCAGAGATCTGCCTGCCTCTGCCTCCACAGTGCTGAGATTTAAGGCGAGTGCCACCACTACCCAGCCAGATGTGTGTTTTGACAGCCTGAAAACTGAGCTTAGAGTAGTGTCATCTGTTCATTCAATAAATGTTTTTTGAGCCTTTACTGTTTATCTGGTACTAAAGCTAAGGCAAAGGGCCTTCCTGCCAAGGCCTCTGTGGTGGGGCACGTGAGACAGATGCCACCAGTTGCTGTTTCTTCCCTCTTGACCTCATTTTCAGCTTTGTGCTTCATGGAGAAAATGGAAGCTGAAATTTCTTCAAACTGACCCTCACCTCATCACAAATGTATTTTTCCACCAGTTTGCCTCATCTCGTCTTTCTAGGAAAGAAATGCTGTTTTTTTTTTTTTTTTCTCCGTTTGAGGAACACCCATTTTGCTCCCATTCGACTGCTCTTTGTTCTTTGTTTTGATGATTTTCTCCTTTCATCTTCAGGCTCCCTTTGGTTCCCTCCTTAGCTTATGAGCATGTTCCTGATCTCCCTCTCCCCCAGCCCCGTTCTGAAAAAAATCTGCTTCCTTTTCAGGTTGCTGATCTAATTATTATCATTCCCAAAGTTAGTGGAAGCAATTTACACCCATTTTCCTCTTCTTTATTCACCTCAGACCATTTTGTTAGCACCCATCCTTTCAGAAATTTTCAGGTTACTGTCAGCCACCTGGTTGCCGCACCAGTGACCTCTCTCTGCAGCAGTGTGCTCCTGATTGGTGACTGCTGCATCATTCAATGTTCTTGTGGCAGAGTGTGATGCTGATGGGTCAGTGAGATGCCTCAAGGGGTGAAGGTCCTCGCTGCAGAGCATGACAGCTTGAGTTCAACCCATGGGACCCGTGTGGTTGAAGGAGAGAACAGACTCCCTGCAAGTGGTTCTCTGACCTCCACAAATGCAATACATCAGTAGAATGCATATCAAACAAACAAACAAACAAACAAAACAGTACTTTAATTCCAGCACTCAGGAGGTAGAGCCAAGTGGATCTCTGTGAGTTCGAGGCCAGCCTGGTCTACAAACTACACAGAAACCCTCTCGAAAAACCAAAAAAAAAAAGAGCCAAAGGTTTCAGTGAGGGATGAGGGATGAATGTGGACATGCACACCTTAATCACAGCACTCCGGAGGCAAAGGTAGGTAGATATTTGTGAATTCAAAGGCAGCTAGGGCTACACAGTGAGACCTTGCTTCAAACAGAACAAGCCACAAGAGGCCAGGGAGACAGTAGTTAAGAATGCTTGCTGCTCTTTCAGAGGACCCAAGTTTAGTTCCCAGCATCCACATCTGGCAGCTCACAACTGCCTGTAACTCCAGCTCCAGATCAGTGCCCTCTTCTGGCCTCTGAAGACCCTGTGCACAGGAGGACATACACATATAAACATAATTTAAAAATGATATCTAAGGCTACATAGTGAGACTGTCTCTAAATTTTAAAAAGTAAATAAAATGTAAAAAGGGGCTGGCTAGCAGGGCCAAGGACACCATGGGAAAACGTCAACTGACCTGGGTTCATGTGGCTCATGAAGGCCGGATTGCCAACCAGAGAACTTGCATGGGGTCTCTGCACATGAGTTACAGTTGTGTGACTTGGTCTTCTTGTAGGACTTCTGGCAGAGTGATGTGTGGGCAGCTGTTGCCTGCTCTTAGGACCCTTTTCTGCTGGGTTGCCTCACCCAGCCTTACAGGAGAGGAGGTGGCTAGTCTTGCTGCAACTTGGTATGCCATGGCTGGCTCATACACACGGGGAGGCCTGAATTTTTCCCAAGGGAAGGGAGGAGTGAATGAGGTGGGGGAAGAGGGGGTTGGGAGAAGGAAGGAGGGTAAACTGATCGGGCTGGGAAGAAGTTAATTGGTTAATAAAGTCAAAAAGACTTTCTGTTGGCTTAAAAAAGGGTGTGTATGTGGCTAGATACCTTAACAAATAAAGGTGCTTTAGGGGGACCTGTAGGGCCCTGGTCCCCGTTTTGGGTAACTGTTGCCTTGCTTGCTGACCTTGACCTTGATATCCTCCCTATGCTAATTCCCTGCCGGGTTCCACCCTCCTGAATGCTCAAGGGAAGTTCCTTATCTGTGTATCCTGCATAATGGGTGTTAACAGCTTAGATGCAAGATTGTAAAACATCAGTAGCGAACTGCCCTCTGGGGTTCTCCCATTGTGCTGTAAGCCTGTATTTAAGACCTCTTCCCTCCTTCAATCAACAGCATTCAGCATAAATAAATAAATAGATAGATAGATAGACAAATAGATAAATAAATAAAAATTAAAAATAAATAAAGGTGCTTTCCCCACAGCCTGACAGCCGAGTTTGAAACTGGGATCCAAGTGGTGGAAAGAGAACCAGCTCCTGAGGGTTGGCGTCTGACTTCCACATGTGTGCTCACCACAACACTCAAATAGGTGTAAAGAATAAATATAAGACAAGTGTGACTGGGCAGTGGTGGCACACGCCTTTAATCCCAGCACTGAGGAGGCAGAGGCAGGCAGATCTCTGAGTTCCAGGACAGCTGGGACTACACAAATAAAGCCCGTCTCAAAAAAATAAACAAAAAAAGACAAATGTGTTGGCTTCCGTTTGTAATCTCGGCACTCGGGGCAGAGGCAGGCGGACCTCTGTTAGAGGGCAACCTGGTCTACATAGTGTTTGCTCGCTCGCTCTCTCTCTCTCTCTCTCTCTCTCTCTCTCTCTCTCTCTCTCTCTCTCTCTCTCTTCTCTCTCTCTCTGTATCATGGTGAAAAATTAAGGAAGTCAGCCAACACTGGAAAAACAAAGTGACACTGAGACACTCTTGTGTCTTCTCCAGCCTTTCTAGGCTCCGTCAGAGACACTGCTTGGACGCTTAAGCATTGTGTTCCGTTTTAGGCCCTTTCCATCTGTCTCCCCCATCCACCCACACACCTGTCTGTCTCCACAGGTAAATACACCCTTACTGCCTGTGCCTCCTAAATCCTGGGATTACTGGTGTGTGCCACCATACCTGACTGCCCACTAGCTATTTTCGTACATACTGATGACCCCCAAATATTTTGTGTGGGGGGAGGGCTGTATACATGCATATGGATGTGGAGAACAGAGGAGGACATCAGGTATATTTCTCTATCACACTCTGCCTTATTCTCTTAAGAATCTCGCAAAGCTGGAGAGCTGGAGAGATGGCTCAGCAGTTAAAAACACTGGCTGCTCGTCCAGCTGACCCAGGTTGAATTCCCAGCACCCACATGGCAGCTCTCAATTGTCTGTAACTCCAGTTTCAGGGGATCTCACAACCTAACACAGGCCATCTAGACAAAACACCAATGCATATAAAATAAGTAAATCATTAAAAATAAAAGAGTCTCCCACTGACCCAGAAGCTTACCATTTCAGTTGTGCAGGGCCAGTGAGCTTCCAGATTCTGCCTGAGGGAGTGGAGCTCCCACAGTGCTGGGATTACAGGTGCAAACAGCCATGTTCAGCTTTTTACATGCATGTTGCAGATTTAAAAGTCATGCTTGCACATCTTCAGCCTGAACTTTTCTTTTGACCTGGAATCCTCTATGCTGGACAGTTATATCTAAGTGTTCTGTAGATAAAGGGGAAATAACCCTTTGTGTTCTCTCTCTTTTCTTTTTTGTTTGGTTTTGGTTTTTTGAGACAGGGTTTCTTGTAGCTTTGGAGCCTGTCCTGGAACTCTGTACACCAGGCTGGTCTCGCACTCACAGAGATTTCCCCTGCCTCTCCCTGCCTCCTGAGTGCTGGAATCAAAGGTGTGTGCTACTGTATCTGGTTTGTTTGTTTGTTTCCTAAATTGTATAGGATGGCCTTGAACTCTCTGTATCCCAGCAGACCTTGAGATTGTAATCCTCCTGCCTCAGCCAAGTAACTGAGATTACAGGCCTGTGTCACCAGCCCAGACTCTTTACACACACACACACACACACACACACACACACACACGTATATGTGTGTGTGCATGTGTGCATGCACAGGCATGCAGGTGTCTAAGGAGGCCAGAAGAAAGTGTTGGCTCCTTTGGAGCTATAGTTACAGGTGTTTGTGAACTGGAAACTGAACTGGGATCCTCTATAAAAGCAGTAAGCACCCTTAATAAGCCTGGGTTCTGTGTGTTCACAGCCACACACAGTTTTCTCTGTCAGTGCTTGGGATTCCAACTCAGGCATCAGATTCTGTCTCTCCAGCCGGCTGGGGTGGGGGTGGGGCTTTCTCTTTGAGACAGTGTCTCACTCTGGTCCGTGATGGCCTGGGATTGACCATATAGCCCAAGATGGCCTCAGACTTGCAGCAGACTTCCTGCCTCAGACTTCCAAATGCTGAGCCTACAGGAATGAGCCATACCTGACTTTTGGGTTGTTTCTGTCTCTGAAAGAAGTAGTGACCCAAGGCTTTGGCTGAGGAGATGGCCTTGCTGCTGCATCCCTACCCTGCTCCCAGTCTGGAGGAAAGGGTCTCCAGAGACATTGCAGACAGAGAAGCCATTTGTTCTTCAACTACACAGATGCCCACTTACCTGGTCTGGAAGCTGGTGAAGGCAGAACCGGGAACTGAACAGTACCCCACCTTGCTAGCACAGCCTGCAGACTTCCAGAAGGGCCCAAGGAAGGGTGTGGGTGGGCTCTAGCCCTGTCTTTTCTCCAGCTGCTGTTTTGCAGCGATTGTCTCCTTTCATGTATGCTCCCCGGGAGAAAGACCCTCCACGAGCTGGTACCGTCATGTCTGATCTAAGATTGGTCGTTCTGAGCAAAGGTTTCCAGTCAGCTATCACAGGGACAGAAACTAGGGGACCAGGGGGACCAGTCCCCTTTGACCAGTTCTCTTTGAAGCCAGCGGCTCACAGGTGCAGAATGAAATGATTATTAAGACTGGTTTCCTACTCTGGGAAAAATGATGTTGCATTCCTGTCTCTATTGCAACACAAGCCACAGACCTCTTTGTTTACACAGACATGGCCTCTACACACCCGATGGGCCTCCCCTTATACTTTATAGTATTGAAGCTTAGGACATTCTGGAGTGTACTGTGATTATTAGTCATCTGAGGAGGCCCTCTTGACAGGGACCGATTCCTCCTATGTCTGCTGACCCCTGTTGGTGAGATTTTGAACTGTACTCTCCCTTCCCAGTTGGTAGCCTGCTGACATGTTAGGCTGGTCCACACTTTTCAGCAATCCAAATTCAAATATTGAAATATTGTAAACAGTATATATATTTTGTGACACAGTCTATATAACCATGACTATCCTGGAACTGGCTGGCCTTGAACTCACAGAGATCCACCTGCCTCTGCCTCCTGAGTGCTGGGATTAAAGGTTTGTGCCACCATGCCCAGTATGGAAACATTTCTCCAATTGCTGAAGTTTGGATTTGTTTTAAGGCAACATTGTATAATGCAGAGAAGAGAGCCCCTGCTTTGGAGTCATACATACCTAGGTTCAAATCTCAGCTCTGCTCTATTTTTAATTTTATTTTTTACATCAGAATAACCACAGACAGCTCATCTATGCTGAATTTTCTTACCTATAAAGTGGAGATAATAATAAATATCTCAGCAAAAAAAATTAGATGGCTTAAAGTGCATAGCTCTAGCTTTTCTCTATGTCATAGTAGATGCTCAGTAGAAGTTATCTTCTCTGGGCTGGAGAGACGGCTCAGAGTTTAGAGCACTGGCTGCTCTTCCAGAGGACCTGAGTTCAATTCCCAGCTACCACATGGTGGCTCACAACCATCTATAATGGGATCTGGTGCCCTCTTCTGGCCTGCAGTCATACATGCAGGCAGAACACTATGCATAATAAATAAATAAATCTTTAAAAAAAAGTTATCTTCTCAATGGTAATTTCCTTAGTGTTTGAATCCTTAGGAGTGTGTGCATGTGTTCTTTGTATTCCTTATGCTAGGGCTCTCTGTATACTCCAGGCAGCTGTCCACTACCGCTATGTTATCTGTTTTCTTGCTTCGTTATGGCAAAATACAGAACAAAATTACCATTCTAACAATTTCTTCTTCTTTTTTGAGACAGGGTCTCTGGCTAACCAGGCTGTCCTCAGACTCATAGATCCACCTGCTTCTGCCTCCTGAGTGCTGGAATTCTAAAAATTTTCTTTTTTTTTTTTCTTGAGGCAGGGTTTCTCTGTGTAACAACTCTGGCTGTCCTGGAACTCCCTTTGTAGCCCAGGCTGGCCTCGAACTCACAGAGATCCGCCTGCTTCTGCCTCCTGAGTGCTAGGATCAAAGGCCGCCACCACTGCCTGGCTACCGTTTTCAATTTTAAAGCTTTATTTTGGATGGCTGGAGAGATGGCTCAGCAGTTAGGAGCGCTTGCTGTTCTTGTTTTATTTTGTCTGCCTGGGTGTTCTGGCTGCATGTGTGTCTGCACCATGTGCGTGCCTGGTGTCCATGGAAGACAGAAAAGGGCGTCGGATCTTCTGGAACTAGTTACAGTTGTGAGCTACCATGTGGGTGCTGGTAACCAAACCTGGGCCTTCTACAAGAACGGGAAGTATTTTTGACCCCTGTGCCATCTCACCAACCCTACAATGTGATTTTGTTGTTGTTACTTGTTTGTTTTTCGAGACAGGGTTTCTCTGTGTAAGCCTCTGCCTCCAGAGTGCTGGGATCAAAGGTGTGTGCCACCACCACCCAGCCTGAGATTTTTTTTTTAACTCTGAAATTTTTTATATCCTTTCTGATTCTCAAGTTTGGAAAATGAGAGCAACTGTGGTATGGACTGTGGAATCTTCCTCTGTTCAGAATGCTACCGATCTGAGCTCCCAATAGTAGATTAGGAAGGATCTTGGGCATAGTGGAGTAGCTCTAAACACTTGACCTCTGTCTGAGAAAGGCTGAAGGTCCCACACCTTCTCCCAAGGTCAGCGAAGGGTAGAGATTTTGAAGTTAGTTATCACAGGGTTCTCAGCCAGGCAGCCAAGGTCCCTTCCTCCCACTCTGCAGAGAAAAGAGGAGGTGGTTGAAGAAAGGATATGAGATTGGTTCTCTGCTCCTCCCTTTCTCTCGTTTTCTCCCCCACAGCAGCCTTCTCCCCCACAGAGCCTGGGATAGGATGGAGGGGGGCGGAGTTGGGGATTGAGGGCTTGGAAGCCCTACGGTGCCCTGTATCTGTAGGAAGCCTTGGCTGGGATAGCTGTGCTGGTTTATGCTGTCCTGCTGCCATCCTTTGGCAGGATGCTGGGGACACTGGGGCTTTGGACACTGCTTCCTGCAGTTACACAAGGTAAGTGTCTACAGGTAGGGCTTTACACTGCCCAGGAAGGGAAAAGGCGTACCTGAAGCAGCAGCTACCCATTTGGAAGAGGAAGAGGTGAGTGAGCTGGATGAATGAAGATGAAGGGCAGAGCCACATGTTCCCAGGATGGGGATCCGACCTCAGACCTCTGCTGACCCTCTGCCATGCTGACCCTGGGGTCATAATTGGCTTCTCGTTTGGCGGCTGTGTGTCCTGCCTTCCCTCCCTTCTTGACTCCCCTTTCTTCACCTTGGACTCCAGTGTCCCCAGACAGGAGGACCTGTGTGTTCTTTGAGGCTCCTGGAGTTCGGGGAAGCACAAAGACTCTGGGGGAAGTGCTGGATACAAGACCAGGCCCCCCCAAGAGCATCCGCTGCCTCTATAGTCATTGCTGCTTTGCCATCTGGAATCTGACCCGTGGCCGGGCACACGTGGAGATGCAAGGTGAATGGCAAAATACATGGTGTGTGAGAGCTCGGGTAGGGGAGAGGCATGTCCAGGGAGACAGCCAAGAGGGAAAGGGAGAAGTGGAATGTGTAGAGGAGAAAGAAAGCATGTCAGATGGACGGGATGCCTTTGATAGAGAAGGGATTTGTTCTCTGGCCCCAAACCTCATTGTGCTCTCTCTCCTTTCTCTCCTTCCCCTAATCCCATCCTCTCAGGATGCCGGGACAGTGATGAGCCAGGCTGTGAGTCCCTGCACTGTGACCCAATGCCCCGAGCCCACCCAAGCCCCAGCTCCACTCTCTTCACGTGCTCCTGTAGCACTGACTTCTGCAATGCCAATTACAGCCTTCTGCCTCCTTCAGGGAACCAAGGGGCTCCTGGCCCCCAGGGTCCCCAGCCTACCCCAGGTAGTTGCCTTCTCCAGGATACTAGAGCCCAGAGGGGGCAGGAGCATAGGTCAGGATGAGAACCAGGGCCAGTTCTCAACCCACCCCCACCCAAAGTTTTCCTCCTCCTGGCCTTGGGAAGTTGGTTGCCCTGGTGACTGGGAGATAAGGGGGCTTGTGACCAGCATGGGGGTGGTTTGGAAAGAATCTCTTGGAAGAGGGGAGAGGCTCAGTGCTCACCCACATGTCTTCTTGCCTTGCTGTCCAGGTGGGCCCATCTGGATGGCGCTGCTGCTGCTGGGGATGTTCCTTGTGCTGCTGCTGGGCAGCATCATCTTGGGTACTAATCTCTCCCACTCCTCCCTGTGATAGCAAGATGCTTCCCCAAAGCCCCAAGCCTTCTCTAGGCTCCGTTGACCTCCCCAGTTCTGGGATCCCCACATAGGCCCCTCGGCTGCCTCCATCCTGTGCGCCCTACCCTAAGGTTCTTCCCTGCTTCAGCCCTGCTACAACGAAAGACCTATGGAGTACGTAGTGGGTCAGACCCGGAGCCAGACTCAGGAGGAGACTGCAGTGAGGACCTGCCGGAGCTGGCCGAGCTATGCTTCTCCCAGGTGCTTCAGGGAAGGAGGGTGGGTTCCTCTGGTACTCCTGGAGGTTCCGCTGGGAAGGAAGCCTGGCTCTGAGGCTAGCTCAGGGGTTCACACTCAGTGCAGTGTTTCCACCAGGTCATCCAAGAAGGAGGTCACGCAGTCGTGTGGGCCGGGAGGCTTCAGGGTGAGATGGTAGCCATCAAGGCCTTTCCCAAAAGGGCTGTGGCCCAGTTCCGAGCTGAGAGAGCTGTGTACCAGCTGCCGGGCCTGCAGCATGATCACATTGTGCGCTTTATCACTGCTGGCCAGGGGGGCCCTGGCCCCCTGCCCTCTGTGCCTTTACTGGTACTGGAACTGTACCCTAAGGTGAGCACCAAGAAATGTCCATAATGTGTACTATGCCTGTGTGTGTGCTCATGGAGGTGCTATGTAGTAGTGGGACCTCACCCATGCCTACTCTCCTGCTTCATACTTTCCTTAAAGCACTTTTTTTTCTTTTCTTTTCTTTCTTTCTTTTTTTTTGTGTGTGTGGGACTTTTTTTTTTTTTTTTTTTTTTTTTTTTGATTTTTTGAGACAGAGTTTCTCTGTGTAGCTTTGTTGCGCCTTTCCTGGAACTCACTCGGTAGCCCAGGCTGGCCTCGAACTCAAAGAGATCTGCCTGCCTCTGCCTCCCGAGTGCTGGGATTAAAGGCATGTGCCACCACCGCCCGGCTGTGGGGGCTTTTTGAGACAGTTTCTCTGTGTGTCCCTGGCTGTCCTGGAACTTACTCTGTAGAGCAGGCTGGCCTCAAACTTAGGAAGATCTGCCTGATCCTCTGCCTCCTGAGTGCTGGGACTAAAGGTGTGCACCACCACCACCCAGCTGGAAGCGAGCCATTGTTCAATACGTATCCAGGCATAGCTGTCCACTTCATTCACCTGTTCCTTCAGCCAATATTTATAAACAGTATGGCAAGCACTGCTACATGCTGAAAAAGCACACATGGTCCCTAATTTTGCAGACTTTATAGACTAACGGGTGGGTCTCAGAAACGGGTAAACACAAAAAGAAGTACCGCATGCCGAGTGTGCTAGACTGAAAGGAAAGGGCACTGGAAACTATAAGAAATAATAATCCGATTTGACCCGAGGGGAAGGTGCGATGGCTCAGCTGTAAAGATGCTTGCTGTGCAAGCCTTGGGGACCTGAGTTCAGTCCCCACCCCACCAAGTTGACCTCTGACCTCCACATATGCAGCATGGCCTGTGCTCCCAAACTAACAATAAAAAATATGTATACATTTGTTTGGCCTGCATGTATGTCTGTACACCAAGTGTATGCCTGGTGCCTGTGGAAGCCAGGAGAGGGCACTGGATCTCCTGGGGCTGGAGTTTCAGAGGAGCTGCTGTGTGGGTACTGGGAATTAAACCCCAGTCCTCCGGAAGGGCAGGCAGTGTATCTGCTGAGCCATTGCTCCAGTCCCTTAGATTTTTTATTTTAATAAAAAGAAAGGATGGGCCGGGCGGTGGTGGCGCACGCCTTTAATCCCAGCACTCGGGAGGCAGAGCCAGGCGGATCTCTGTGAGTTCGAGGCCAGCCTGGGCTACCAAGTGAGTTCCAGGAAAAGGCGCAAAGCTACACAGAGAAACCCTGTCTCGAAAAACCAAAAAAAAAAAAAAAAAAAAAAAAAAAAGAAAGGATGTGTGTGGCCTGAGGTAGGAAACAAACAGAGTGGAGAGAAGAAAGCTGGAGGGAGTGGTGCTTGACTGCTGTCCCAGCACTCGGGAGGCTGAAACAGGGGGACAGAAGTGAATTCCAGGCTAGCCTGGGCTACAAAACCCTGACTCAAGAAAATAAAACAAGCCTGAGTGCAGTGGTACAACCCTAAACCCCAGTATCTGGGAGTCGGAGGCAGGTAGATCTATATGAGTTCGAGGCCAGCCAAGGTTACATAGTAAGACCCTATCCAAAAACAAACAAAAAACCAAAACAGCCCCCCTCAAAAGAAAACAAACCCCAAAAATAGTGAAGAGGAAGAATTAGGCAAAGGTGAGGGCACCTGGAGCCTGGGCCTGTGGAAGACATTTTAAATTCTATGCACTGCTCTAGGCACTTTGAACACATTTGCATGCTTTATCTTTACGAGCATACTGTGAGGTAGAAATTACTATCCACAGATGAGAAAAGGAAAGCCGTTTGCCCAAGATCTGTGACTCGAGAGTCTGGCTCCTCACTGCAGCTACTGTCTCCTGTTTATCCCCTGTCAGCACTGTCAGTCCGTCTCTTTAGGTGAGACCCCTTCCCACTCCTTTGCCCTAATTGTACTTCAGCTCCTAACCTGCTACAGCGCTTAAATCCAGCAATTTTTCCCCCAGATTTTATCAACCTTTACAACTCAGTGCTGAGTCCTTGAGGTCTGGAAAGTTCCCTTTTTTTTATTTTTTATTTTTATTTTTTGTTTATTTCTAGCCAGGCCGTGGTGGCTTATGCCTTTAATTCTAGCACTTGGGAGGCAGAGGTAGGTAGATCTCTGAGTTCAAGATCATCCTGGTCTACAGAGCTAGCTCCAGAACAGTCAGGGCTACACAGAGAAACCCTGTCTTTTTTGTTTGTTTGTTTGTTTGTTTGTTTGTTTTTCGAGATAGGGTTTCTCTGTATAGTCCTGGCTGTCCTGGAATTCGCTTCATAGACCAGGCTGGCCTCGAAATCACAGAGATCCATCTGCTTCTGCCTCTCAAGTGCTGGGACTAAAGGTGTGCACCACCACTGCCTGTCGAAACCCTGTCTTGAAAAACAAAAACAAAATTATTTTTATTTATGGGTTTGTGTTCCTGTCTGCATGTGGGTACTCTCAGAGATTAAAGGCATCAGATCCCCTGGAGCTGGAGTTATAGGCAGTTAACTGACTGATGTTGGTGCTGATTGAACTCAGGCTCACTAAAAGAGCAGTCACTCTAGCCCAAAAGTAAAATACATTTTTGTTTGTTCCTTTGAGACAGGGTCTCTCTATGAAGCCCTGGCTGTCCTGGAACTCACTCTGTAGACCAGGCTGGCTTCAGACTCACAGAGATCCACCTGACTCTGCCTCCAGAGTGCTGGAATTAAAGGCATGTGCCACCATGTCTGGCTGAAAGTAAAATAAATGTTAAAAAAGAAAGAAAAAGACAAAAGGGACAAAAATAAATGTTAAAAAGGAAAGAAAAAGACAAAAGAGAGCCAGGTGTGGTGCACACCTGTAATGCCAAGAAAAAGAAAAAGAAGAAGAAGAAAAATCCTGGCATGGTGGTTTGTGTGTGTAATCACAGTACAACAGAGATGGAGATAGACAGGTCTCTGGGGCTTATTATGGCCAGCCTGGCCTATTGAGTGAGCTCCAGTTAGTAAGAGAACCTGTCTCAAAAATACGTGTACAGATATGCAATTCCTTCTTGTTTGCTTAGCTTCCTCTGACTTCACGAGCACTGCAGTCATGGCTGCTTTACAGCCATGGCATTTAGCTCATCGTTATATTGCGGCCTTTATTGTATTCTCTGCTTATATCATAATCTCACTCCTGAGGCACGGAGCTGCCTGGGCACAGCTGTTGGCACACCCAAAGACGCTCAGCATGTTAATGAATGGCCTGTTCCCTGTTGTTCCTCCTCCATTAGCTCTACCCACCCATGCCTATGCAGGCCTGATACCCTAGGCAGGAGGTTTGAGGGACGCCCTTAACTACCTTTGTCCTGAACCCTCTGAGTCACCCTGTGATGGTGACTCCTGACTCAGACTGCTTGGATGTGATCTCCACTCCTGTCTTATCATTTGACCTCAAGCAAGCTTAGTCAGCACCCTCTAAAGCTCCGACTCTAACCAGGTGTGGTAGTTTGTGCCTGTAATGCTGGCACTCGGGAGGTAGAGGCAGGAGGATCACTGCAAGCTCGATGGCAGCCTCATCCTCATCGTGACTTCCATGTCAGCCAGGGTTACAGACATACATAGTGAGACCCTGCCAAAAACAAAGTGGCTTGTAAGGGTGCGGGGCTGGCTGGGAGGGACTGAGGGAAAGAAGGTAAAAGGTCCAGCAAGATGGTTCGGTGGGTAAAGGCGCTTCCACCAAACCTGAAGACCCGAGTTCAATCCCTGGAGCCCATGAAGTGAAAGGAGAGAACCAACTCCAGGACGTTGTCTTCCACCCCCCGACATGTAGCATGTGGGTACCCACATACAGACACATACACCACACACAAATAAGAAAGTGTCCTAATATTTTAAAGAAAGGCAAGAAAGAGAGCAAAAGAGAAAAAAATACCCACAAAAATCAGGGTGATCAGAATTGCTTTGCGCTGGCGTCCTCATGAGGACTATAGAAAACCCTGTTCAAAGGGCCCGTGTCATTGTAAGTATTCAGTACCCCTGAATTAAGCCACACACCCTGCCCCAAATTGGGCCTTAAATGTAGGAGCTTCCTGCTTTAGCCTCTTGAGTGCTGAGATTACATGCACACGCTACCATATCTGGCTCAAATTATTAGTGTGTGTGTGTGTGTGTGTGTGTGTGTGTGTGTGTGTGTGTGTGCTTTCAGGCAGGGTCTCCTGTAACCCAGACTGGCTTGTTGTGTGTGTGTGTGTGTGTGTGTGTGTGTGTGTGTGTGTGCTTTCAGGCAGGGTCTCCTGTAACCCAGAATGGCTTGTTGTGTGTGTGTGTGTGTGTGTGTGTGTGTGTGTGTGTGTGTGTGTGTGCTTTCAGGCAGGGTCTCCTGTAACCCAGACTGGCTTGTTCCTGATCCTCCTCCTCCTACTTCCCAGGCGCTGGGGCGGCAGGCGTACAGTATCACATGCTACTGGAGCTGCTTTTTTCCCTTGTCACTTTGACTGATGCATACTCTCATGCCTCTACGGTCTGCAGTGTCTGACCTGGTTCTGTCAGGGTGTCTCCGTCTGCTGGGGAGGTGCGGGCTGGTGTGTGTGGGGTCTGTGAGTAGATCGCTGCCTCCCCTAGTTCCCTGTGCTCTGCTCTCCGTGGCTTTTCTGCAGGGCTCCCTGCGTCACTACTTGACGCAGTATACCAGCGATTGGGGAAGTTCCCTGAGGATGGCTCTGTCCCTGGCTGAGGGCCTGGCGTTCCTCCATGAAGAGCGCTGGCGGGATGGTGAGTGAGCCGGCCACAGGGAGGCAGGACAGTCAGAAGGACTGCGTCAAGGGAAACTAGAAGACCTGTGTTCCTCAAGCCTTGGATTTCTCCACAGGCCAATATAAACCAGGTATTGCTCACCGAGACCTGAGCAGCCAGAATGTGCTCATTCGGGAAGACAGGTCATGTGCCATTGGAGACCTGGGCCTTGCCTTGGTGCTCCCTGGCCTTGCTCGGCCCCCTGCCTCAGCACCCACTCAACCCCGAGGCCCAGCTGCCATTTTGGAGGTGAGTGTTTTTTGGTAAGTGTGAGGCCTGAGATGATGGTGGTGCCGATGAGCACACAACCATTGCTGTGGTAACATCCCAGCTTTGCCGGTCGGTGGGACATGGCTGAGTCTGTAATTGGGGGCACTGTGGGCCAGAGCTCAGAGCCGTAGGGCCAGTTTCCATAGAGGTAATTCTTGGCATTCCACTTCTTATTCTCCAGGCTGGCACCCAGAGGTACATGGCTCCAGAGCTCTTGGACAAGACTCTAGACCTACAGGACTGGGGCACAGCCCTCCAGAGAGCAGACATTTACTCCCTGGCTCTGCTCCTGTGGGAGATCCTGAGCCGCTGTTCAGATTTGAGGCCTGGTAAGGTCTCCACCCCAGTGTCCCACCTGCCAAAGGCTGACCTCCCTCCTGGCCTGACTGTAGAAGGCTATGGCTGTCCCTAGTTTTTCTACCTGGGAGCCCCCTAACCAGGCCAGGTTGACATAGTGCCTATACTTTTCCCAGACCGCAGACCGCCACCTTTTCAATTGGCCTATGAGGCAGAACTGGGCAGCAATCCCAGTGCCTGTGAGCTCTGGGCCTTGGCAGTAGAGGAGAGGAGGCGCCCCAACATCCCACCCTCCTGGAGCGACTCTGCCACAGTAAGAAGCCACAGGCTCCCCAACTGGGGACCAGGAGAGGGGGCTGGGTATGGATTTCAAGGACTTGCCTGCTACAACCAGACCTTTTACTCCTGTACTTGCCCTCAGTTTACCTTTTCTTCTCTAAGTCTCACACAACTGACTCAACCCACCTGAGACACATGCCTGCCTACCCCCTCATCCCCCCAGTTAGCTCTTTGTTCAATACCCCCCTCCAGGAAGTCCTCTCTGGCTTTTCTCCCACTTGGAGCTCTGCCCCTGTGACAGTGCCTCTTCCAGTACCATGGGCCCCAAATTCAATCCAGTGACCCGTCATTTTGTACTATACAGCTGTGTTTCTGCTGTGGACCAATTAAAGCCAATTCTAGGTGTAACAAGGTTCTAGGTGTAACAAGGTTCTAGGTGTAACAAGGTCAGAAGAGTTGCCTGACAGGGAAAGTGCAGAGCTCTTCACAAATGATTTCCTGAGATGCCCTTTCTCCTGCTGTCCTGCCTGAAATTTCTATCATACAGATGTCTGTTGGGTTAGCCAACGGAAGCCACACTGGCTGACTGAGAGGGAGGAGAGTAACTTTCGATTAGCATGCAAGTTGTCAGCCTGAATTATCCTCAGAGGAAAAGGTAGACCCTTTGGAAGGTATCCAGGGATTCTGTCATAGGGAACAAACCTCTTGGGCCTGGACTTTGGGGGATGGGCCTGGGGGTGCTCCACAAGTGGAGTGTGGAGTCAGGGGTGGTGGAGCTTGGCAAGGGCTCTGTGCCAGTGAGGCGGGGGAGAAGTGGGAGAAGTGAACACTGAAGACGTCCACTCTGGGGTTGGGTCAGGCCTGCCACTAGTCTTTCTCTCCAGGACCCCAGGGGGCTGAAGGAGCTCCTGGAAGACTGCTGGGATGCAGACCCAGAAGCACGGCTCACGGCTGAGTGTGTGCAGCAGCGCCTGGCAGCCCTGGCTTACCCTCAGGGGGCTTCCTCCTTTCCAGAGAGCTGTCCACAGGCCTGCACACCTCTCTGCCCAGAAAACTCTCCTTCAGCAACTGCCTCTCCCACTGTCCCCTGCAGGCCTCAGCAGGGTTCCTGCTACCTCAGTGTTCAACAAGGCCCTGGCTCTAGGAGTCCTCAGCCTGTCAGTACCAGTGTTCATGTATAAACGAGCAGTTTGTGTGAACTCTCTATACAGTTAACATACATGTGGCGATCACATGCCTGTTGCTGTCCTTCTCTGTGGGGTTCTATCCCAAGGGGTACATTTGCTCAGGAAAGAGAGTAAAGATTTCCCACTGTTGGCCTTGGGCTTGTCTCCTTTATTTTCTTATTTTTCACTAATGTGTTTGTATGAATGTATGTATGTATGTATGTATGTATGTATGTATGTATGTATGTATGTATTCTTTGGTTTTTCCAGACAGGGTTTCTCTATGTAACAGTCCTGGTTGTCCTGGAACTCACTCTGTAGACCAGGCTGGCCTCAGACTCAGAGATCCACCTGCCTCTGCCTCCTTAGTGCTGGGATTAAAGGTGTGTGCCACCACCACCCAGCTTATTTATTTATTTTAAGATCTGTTTATTTGTAGTATGTGTGTCTGTAAGTTTATGTGTACCACATGCATGCATGAGCCCATGGAGGCCAGAAGAGGGCATCAGATCCCCTGGGACTGGAGTTACAGGTAGGTAGTTGTGAGGCACCATGTGGATGCTGGGAACAGATCCTTTGTGAAAGCAGTAATTGTTCTAAGCCCCTAAGCCATCTCTTTAGCCCTTTATTTATTGGGTTGCCTTGGCTGACCTACTACTCAATATGTAGCCCAGGCTAGTCTCAAACTTGCAACTATCCTCTTGCCTCAGTATCTCAAGTATTGGGATTACAGGTTTGAGGCACTAGCATTTATGTATATATATACATACACACATAATATAATATATATATATATATACACACACACATACATGCACACATATATATTAGACAAGGTCTCACTATGTAGCCCTGGCTGGCCTGGAACTCACTTTGTAGACCAAGTTGACCTTGAACTTACAGAAGTCTACTGCCTCTCTCTCTCAAGTGCTAGGATGAAGGGTGTGTGCCACCATGCCAGGCACCAACATACAGACACACAAAGAGCACATATAGCTGCTTCAGCCGCACATACACCAAAATTACAGTGATACCAAGATCACCATGGTCTTTGTGCAAGGATGACACACGAATTTGTGGAGCATTCCATATATTTTCAAAAGGGCCTCTTTTAAAATATACACGTTTTCCTTCAGATTCTGTACATTAAGAGTAAAATTTCCGCCGGGCGGTGGTGGCACACGCCTTTAATCCCAGCACTCGGGAGGCAGAGCCAGGCGGATCTCTGTGAGTTTGAGGCCAGCCTGGGCTACAGAGTGAGTTCCAGAACAGCCAGGGATACACAGAGAAACCCTGTCTCAAAAAAGAAAGAAAAAGAAAAAGAAAAGAAAAGATAAAATTTCCTTTTACCCTAGTGTATTAGTCAAGGTTCTGTAGTGTAGTAGGACTTATAGAAAGAAGTCATCCATCCATCCATCCATCTCTCTCTTTTTTTTTTAAGATTTATTTATTTATTGTGTATACAGTGTTCTGCCTGCACATATTCCTGCAGGCCAGAAGAGGGCACCAGATCTCATTACAGATGGTTGTGAGCCACCATGTGGTTGCTGGGAATTGAACTCAGGTCCTCTGGAAGAGCAGCCAGTGCCCTTAATCACTGAGCCATCTCTCCAGCCCTCTCTCTCTCTTTTTGTTTTGGGTTTTTTTTTTTTTTTTTTTTTTTGAGACAGAGTTTCACTGTGTAGCTTTGCGCCTTTCCTGGATCTCACTCTGTAGACCAGGCTGGCCTCCAACTCACAGAGATCCGCCTGCCTCTGCCTCCCGAGTGCTGGGATTAAAGGCGTGCGCCGCTGCCACCACCGCCCGACCTCTCTCTCTCCTCTCTCTCTCTCTCTCTCTCTCTCTCTCTCTCTCTCTCTCTCTCTCTATATATATATATATATATATATATATATATAAAAGAAAATTTATTACAATGACTTACAGGCTACTGTCCAGCTAATCCAACAATGGCTGGCTGTGAACAGAGAGTCTAAGAATCTAGTAGTTGCTCAGTCCACAAGGCTGGATGTCTCCACTGGTCTTCAGTACACACTGGAGTCCTGAAGAACTAGGCTGTAATGCCAGGAAGGAATGGACTTGCTGGCAAGGTGAGGGCAAACAGGCAAAGATCAAGAGCTCCCTTCCTTCTCCCATGTCCTTACCTGTTTCCAGCAGGTGTGGCCCAGATTCAAGGTGTGTCTTCCCACCTCAAGATCTGGATTAGACATGGATCTACCTAATTCAAATGAAGCAAAACTCTCTCATAGGTGTGCCCACCATTTTTGGATTTTAGATAATTCCAGATGTAGTCGTTGACAACCAAGAATAGTCATCACACCTAATAAAATTCATTTTAAATATTTATAAAAGTTCAAGATCTCCAGGACAGGCACCAAAACTACAAAGGTTAAACCTGTCTCAAAAACAAACAAACAAAATAAATAATAATAATAATAATAATAATAATAATAATAATAATAATAAGGCCGGGCAGTGTTGGCACATGCCTTTAATCCCAGCACTTGGGAGGCAGAGCCAGGCAGATCTCTGTGAGTGTGAGGCCAGCCTGGTCTACAAGAGCGAGATCCAGGACAGGCACCAAAACTACAAAGGGAAACCCTGTTTCAAAAAACAATAAATAAACAAATAAATGAATAAAAGTTCAAGGTCACCTTGGCTTCATAACAAGCTTGAAGCCATTATTGTGAGAAATCCAAGGGAGTCTGCTTAAGGGATATAGCGAGTGTATTAGAACATAAATTAGAGAAAACAGCTCATTAGACAGATAGGCAAATCCTTGCAGGGTCCTGGAAGGCTGATGTCCAGTCCCATGCTGCTCCTGCTGCCTGAGTCAGTCAGCACCATCCAAGCCCAGATGGGAGAGAAGAGGCCAGGTGTACATGCCCCTCAGCTTAAGCTAGCTCCAAGGCCACACCCTAGGGGCTGGTGCTTCAAGGCCATAGGTGGAACAGGTACCCACTACAGGGCATCCTAGGCTAAGTGTAAGGCCCTGTCTCAAAAAAAGAGTGTAGAAGGGGTAAGGTGACAGGGGGAGGGGGTATGGAGAACCGAGGGCCAGGCCTTGTGCGCCTTGCTGTGAAGTTCTTCATTTATTTATCATTTTATTTATGGACAGGGTTTCATGATGTAGTCCAGGGTGGCCTCAGACTCCCTGTGTAGTCAAAGATGACTTTGAACTCCTCCTGATTCTTCAGCCTTTACCTCCAAAGTGCTGGGATTACAGGCTTGAGTCACCATACCTACTTTCTTCTTCTTCTCCTTCTCCCTCTCCTTCTCCTTCTCCTCCTCCTCCTCCTCTTTCTCCTCCCTCCTCTTTCTCCTACTTTTTGGTGATAGCTAGATAAATCCCTTTATTTCACGATTTTTCCTTCCCTAAGTTAAACACCACTTGTTTTTTATTTATTTATTTATTGTGAAACAAAAATCTCACTCTGTAGCCTGGATTGCTTCGTGGCTCAGTAGTCCAGGTTGACCTCAATTTCAGTTCCTCCTGCCTTGGCCTTTCAAGTGCAAGAATTATAGGTGTGAGCATGTCAGAGGAGAATTTTCAGGAGTCTGTTCTCTCCATTCCTGTGGGTCCTGGTGATTGGACTGAGGTAGGTTGTCTGGCTTGGTAGTATGTGCCTTTACCTGCTAGGCCACCTTGCCAGTCCCTTTCAGGATAATCTTTAAAATCTCATTGTACCATGCATCTGCTCAGTCTGCTTCTGTTTCCCATCACACTTCTCTTGCCCCCTGTACACAGGAGGAAACCAGACCGGAAAAGTTCAGAATGTGTGTAAAGTTGAATAGCTTTTAAATAATGATGAAAGGTTTCCAGTCATTGAAAGTGTTTATGGAGACTGGAGTGATGATTCAGCAGTTAAGAGCAACAGTTGCTCTTCCAGAAGACCAGAAGACCCAGGTTTAATTCCAGTACCCACATGGCAACTCACAATTCCTGTCCCAGGGGAATCTGATGCCCTCTTTTGACTAGTAGAAATACTACAGTGTGGTGGCCCACGCCTTTAGTTCCAGCTCTAAGCAGAGGCAGGTGGATCTCGGTGAGTTCAAGGCCAGCGTGGTCTAGGAGCGTGTTCCAGGACAGCTAGGGATACACAGAGAAACTTCTCTCGAAAAACCAAAACAATAAAATAAACAATTCCTTCCTCTTTCCAGGCCCTAGTACTACTCTAGCCCAGGGTCAAAACCACAGGGATTCTATTCCCAGGGCCCCTCCCACTTTCTCTACCTCAAGTCACACCTGGAGGCGGCTAACTCTCCCCATCACTCATTTCCCTCTGCCTGGACAGGAACTGGAGGTCTTTAACATCCGCAGAGCCAGAGGGAACCTATAAACCACCTAAACTCTCCACAGCCCCAGGACACCCGGGGCACCCCACACCCGGACCTTAGAAAAGGACCCCGCCCTGGAGCAGCAAGAAGAAGGAAGCTCCAGTTCCTCAAACTCTTAGATAAGGACACACTCACACACACAGTTACAAACAGTCCCCTGGCCCCAGCTAAGAGGAAAGGAGGGAATTAGGGAGGCAGGTACCCTGTCACCTTCCAAAGACCGCCGGACCTGCTGCCATCCTCCTTTCCAGTCTGAATTCACAAATGAAATGATTTACATTGCTATGGATTTTAGTTTATTGATACAAATTTAAAGTTAATTTTGTTATACTGTATGTATATTTCTACTCTTGTTTAAGATATTGTTTGTACAACTTATTTGAAATTGTAATGTATAATTAGGAAATACAGATTAATAATTAGTCTTCTATGATAGTCAAACTTATAGTCATGTTAGTTAAGTTTTCTAGATATACATAGATATATTTCAATTAGGTAGGTAATCTTCAAACACTTCAAAGACCTACAGAATATGGCATTTAAAATTTTTTTAAAAGATTTATTATTTATTTATTATGTATACAGTATTCTGCTTGCATGTATCCCTTCAGGCCAGAAGAGGGAGCCAGACCTCATTACAGATGGTTGTGAGCCACCATGTGGTTGCTGAGAATTGAACTCAGATCCTCTGGAATAACAGCCAGTGCTCTTAACCTCTGAGCCATCTCTCCAGCCCTAAAATGTTTTCAAAACTTAAAACTTTCTGGACAGTGAGACACGTCTGCTCCTGGCAGCACTGATTTACTTCAAAGAGAAAGATGGGTGTTGAAGACACTCTATATGGAGTTTATCTTCTTCTTGGCAATAATAGCCATTTGGGCAAGAAACTGCTCTTGCCTGGACTGCTGATAATATGTTTTATAAACTGGACAAGCGGGACCCATAGGAAGGTGACCACTGAACTTTGCAAGGCAAAATGGTTCTTCAGGTTCCTGTTTCACAGAGGAGAATGCCAAATATTTTACAGGACACAGGGAGAAGCTACTAAAAAACTTTAGGCCTAGAGGCTGAAGAAGGATGCCCCATGTTGCAGAGGAATTTTGGATGACTGTCCAGGCAGCCAGCTGTCTCTATCATTCTAGATTTTTGGAAGTTGCTTACAATGCATTTCCTGTTTACTTAGGTAATATTATATCCTTCTGGAGTTTTTGATGTAGTGAAGACTAGATAGTTATAATTTTCCTTGGTTATGATAAAAGATAAATTAGATATGAAACTTTAGACTCACAAATATAGAACAGATGATAGAAGATTTTCTTTAATTTTGCCAAATACAAATAGACTAGATATTGTAACTGTAATTCTTGCCCGTTAACTGTTCTAGTATATGTAATTTTACTACATTAAAGTTAAAACTTTTTGATTAGACAGAAAAGGGGAAATGCTTTGGGATAATGCTCTTGTACACTGGCTTAATAAAACGCTGATTGGCCAGTAGCCAGGCAGGAAGTATAGGTGGGGTGAGCAGACTAAAAGAATTCTGGGAAGAGGAAGAGCAGAGTCAGAAGTCGCCAGCCATACATAGAGGAAGCAAGATGACGAGGCAGAACTGAGAAAAGGTACCAAGCCACGTGGTTAAACACAGTTAAGAATGATGGGTTAATTTAAGTGTAAGAGCTAGCCAGTAATAAGCCTGAGCTAATGCCCAAGCAGTTATAAATAATATTAAGCCTCTGAGTGATTATTTTATAAGTGGCTGCGGGTCCACAGGGGGCCAGGTGGGACCTGAGAAACCTTCGACTTCATCTCCCCTCCCCTATAAGGTCTCATATAGCCCAGGCCAATCTTGAACTTGAAGTGAGTAGTAGACAGGTGACTTTGAACTCCACATCCCTCTACCTACACCTGCTTAACCCCTGTTAAGGTTACTGGGAAGTGCCACCATGTATGGCTCCATAACTCATCTTAGAAACATTCCCAATATGCTTAAGAAAAATGAGCGATCCTTAAATGTTGTGTGCTGCACAGGGCTAACCCAAACGAATCAGACAACAAAACAACCACCAAACAAGAACGGGGCAATGGTGGCAATCCAGGGGCTTACAGCAGGCTGGGCAGGGAAGACAGAAGTGGAGGAATTCCAGATGTATCCAGGATACCAAAAGAGAGCGTGTGTTGCATTGGGGTTAGGGTGAAAGGGCAGGGTGTAAGGGGCATGGTGGGTGACCTAGAGCATAATGGGGTGGCTGAGTGAGGAGAGTTTGAGGCTGGCTGGCCTGGGCTACAGAGTGAAACCCAATCTCAACAACAACAACAAGACAACAAAAGGAAGACCTAGGTTTTTGTTTCAAACCACCCCACAGATGAAAGCATAATGAAGCAGCAAGGAGAGGAGTTTTGTGAGAGACTAGGGCATCTGTCTTTCCCTCAAGAATGTGTCTTTGCTTTTCACAGGCTGGGAATATTGAGGCTTGGGGCTGGGACACAGCAGCACTCTACCCCCACCCGTCCCTGAAGGAGTTTCTTTGTGTAACCTGGGTCATCCTAGAACTTGAACTCTGAGATCTGCCTGCCTCTGCCTCCAGATTAAAGGTGTGGGCCACCACTGCTCCGCTTCCCTCTGTGGTTTCATGCAGGATTGGCTGGCCTCAGACTCCACCAGAAGCTACCCTTGGCCTTGAATTATGACTCTCCTCCTCCACTTTCCAAGCGCTAGGTTACAGACAAGTGCCACTAGGCTAGGCTTGCACCAACTTTTTTTATTTTTTTATTTTTATTTTTTAACAACACCTAATATACTCACTGACTTGTAACCTCAAACCAATGACAGGGACTGGAGAGATGGCTCAACAGTTAAGAGCACTTGCTTCTCATTCATACATAGTACCTGGGTTCAGTTCCCAACACCCACGTAGCCGCTCACAACCATCAGCAGTTCCAGGGAATTTGGTGACCTCTTCTGACCTCCGCTGTCATCAAGCAGGCACTTGGTGCACATACATACATTCAGGCAAAATACTCATACGCATGAAAAAATAAATTAAAAAAATTTAAAACAAATCAGTAACCCAATGAGAGTTTATCTTGGTGGTTCCGGGTCTTTGTTGGCCGCTGGCCCTGCCCGGGCTCCGCCCTAAGGAGCGTTTCTGCTGTGTTTGTGTATTTCACCTGCGTGTCTGTATTTCATCACGCAATGCTTCCCCCAAAGGCTCCGCCTCGCGGCTAGAGCAGCCCTTTCCTCCCAGTTTAGTTGGACCACAGCGATTGACAAGTCAGTTCTCCAATCATCACGCCGAGGGACCACACACTTGTCGACTAGGTCACAGGGGCGGTGCGGAAGCGTAGAATGAATAGGGGTGACCAGGAAGTGCGAACTCAGACTGGAAAGGAGGACGGCAGCAGGTCCGGCGGTCTTTGGGAGGTGACAGGGTACCTGCCTCCCTAATTCCCTCCTTTCCTCTTAGCTGGGGCCAGGGGACTGTTTGTAACTGTGTGTGTGTGTGAGTGTGTCCTTATCTAAGAGTTTGAGGAACTGGAGCTTCCTTCTTCTTGCTGCTCCAGGGCGGGGTCCTTTTCTAAGGTCCGGGTGTGGGGTGCCCCGGGTGTCCTGGGGCTGTGGAGAGTTTAGGTGGTTTATAGGTTCCCTCTGGCTCTGCGGATGTTAAAGACCTCCAGTTCCTGTCCAGGCAGAGGGAAATGAGTGATGGGGAGAGTTAGCCGCCTCCAGGTGTGACTTGAGGTAGAGAAAGTGGGAGGGGCCCTGGGAATAGAATCCCTGTGGTTTTGACCCTGGGCTAGAGTAGTACTAGGGCCTGGAAAGAGGAAGGAATTATTTATTTCATTGTTTTGTTTTTTTTCGCGACTAAAGGCGTGGGCCACCCTAGTAGTTCTATTAGTCAGAACCTTTGTAAGGCAGAGGTTAGAGGGTGGGGCTCAGACTCTAGAAAGTCCTCTTCCTCTCCTGGGACCTTCAGATTTTTGCCTCTTTTCCTTCTTAGGCTGGAGCTAACTAACATCTAGACATGTGGAATCCTAATGCTGGTAAGTTACCTGGGGGCTCTCCTCTGCCCCACCCAGCCCATTTTGCAATGGAACAGTCAGTTTCTGTATCTACAACGCCCCTCCCTCCCCCACAAGCAAAAGCGAAGTCTTGGACCACTGCTACCAAGTTTTCCCTTTCCCCAAGTGTTAATAAAAGCAGCAAGGCTGGGTGGCGGTGGCGCACGCCTTTAATCCCAGCACTCGGGAGGCAGAGCTAGGCGGATATCTGTGAGTTCGAGGCCAGCCTGGCTACAGAGTGAGTTCCAGGACAGGCCAAAACTACACGGAGAAACGTTGTCTCGAAAAACCAAAAAAAAAAAAAAAAAAAAGAAAAAGAAAAGCAGCAATTTTTGTTATTTGTTGACAGAGGTTTCTAATCTTTATTTGCTGGTTCTTTTTCCAGGGCCTAATCCATATCCACCCCATGTCGTATGCCCAGGAGGTCCCAATCCTGCCTGTCCACCACCTGTCAATCATCCTGCCTTTCCTCCTGGCCCCTGTCCTCCAGGAGTTCCCCAGGGAAACCCAGCTTTCCCTCCATGTCGACCCCCTTATCCTGTACCACAACCAGGATGTCCAGGATACCCACCCTCAGGTCCCTACCCTCCCCCATGCCCACCACCTGCTCCTGGCATGTGCCCTGTGAATCCTTTGGCTCCTGGCGTGGTATGCCCGGGAACAGTGGTAGACAAGAAAATGCGGAAGAAGATGAAGAAAGCTCATAAAAAGATGCACAAACACCACAAGCATGGAAAGGTCTGTGTCCTCTGGAGCCCGGCTGGGGAAGGAGTGTCCATCAGAGGGACTGGGGGCAGGGGCGGGGAGGGGCTCATGGTTTGTGGGAGTGGGAGATGGCAATCACGTTATTTTGGCAGATGACTTTTCCTTTATGTGAAGGAATCCTTCTGAGAGGAATTTAATAATATTGAGGCATCAGATTTCTCCTCTTTTCTGAAAAGGAAAAGTGAAGTATTGGAGGGTATCAGAACCCAAAGCCCCCTCCTTTCTCTGCCTAATTCTTTCTCAGACCGCCCCCCAACTCGAGCCCTGCAGGTGTATCCTTTGGCAAGTTGGACACACCCCCTGAGGTTGTCTAATTGTCAACTGAGTCAGTCTTTTACCAAAACCACATATAATAATTAACAGAATGGTAAACATGGCCTTAGTCCCAGGGTTTCCTTTATCTCCTTCAGCATTCCCAGGATGCTGTTAGTTACCTAGGAGTTCCTTCTGTGACTCAGCCTCCAGCAGAGCCTGGGGTAAAAGGGGATTTTTAATCTTCCTTCCACCGGAATGCTAATTATTATTAGGGAGGGTGGGAGTTTCCTTGAGGATCTAGGTCTCCAAGCTTCAGTTAGATTTCTATGCCTAATGTTGTGGATTCAGGCTCCAGTTCCTGATTCTAGGTCTTCGGTAGAAATGTGAGGAGTAAAGAAGGAAAAGGAGAGACTGAATGAAGGAGAGAACCCTGGAGAGTCTAAAAGTGTTTTTAGTGGTAGTTGGTGGAGGTGTGTCTGTATGGATCCTTGGATGGGATTCCTCCAGCCATCTGCATCTCCACCTTTCCCACTTTTCCCCCTGGTGGGGCTTAGAGGTACCGCATCACCCACACAGGGGCCCTGAGGTACTTAGATTCTAATTTGTGATTGTCCTTACTTGCAGCTAATAAACAGGGATTTATACAGCAGCAGCTGTTTTCCAAAGCTGTGCTGTGTTTATGTATTCAATATTCCTGGCCTTGCCTAGGTGAGGGTAGTGAGAAACTCGATCTGAAGAAAACATGTTCAGTTCTGTGCAGTGGTTGAGGACAATTTAATCCATTCCTGTATGCTCACTGCTGAAGGAGACCCTTGATTTTGTTGGTTATGAAGCAGGAGGGGATAAGACCCCTGCCCAAACCAGATCCTTGGGGTGGAAGGGTGGGGCATCAAGAATGGCCCTTGGAGTGATCGAAGGTCGTTTGGAGCTGATGCTATGTCCTTTCCCCTTGCAGCATTCTTCCTCTTCCTCCTCCTCTTCCAGCAGTGACTCTGACTGAATGCAGGGCCCGACCCGCCTCCCCTCAAGTCTCACCAGCTCCGCCCTCCCATCAAGCTCCAGCTGTCATCTGAGGGCGCTTAGCCCTCTGCCCCCACTCCTGCCTGTGCCTCCCCTGCTCTTTAGCCCTGGCTGTCTAGGGAGAATGGGAAGAAGATTGCCATGGGCTAAGCAAACGCTGCCCTTCTCCCTGTGAGATACGGTCCTAGTTGATGAGGTCAGCAGGGGAAATGTCTTTCGAAGATGGTGAGACTTCTGGGCTCAGTGGTGAAGACAGTTTTAAGATCTGCACCAAGCCATCTCTTTCATTTTCTTTTGTGATGCTGGTGACTAGGGTCTGTGAAAATTTATGGTGAAAGACTGTACTTTTGTAATGGTGGCATGTTAGGGTGATTCAGTGGCGACTGTGTTCCCGGCAGGCCTCTTATTGATCGCAGTAACTGCTAAGCTGCTGGGAAGTAGGGTCCCCGTACTTGATGAGCTCTTTTGGAACCTTAAATCAAAATGTTATCTCATGGCTCTAAATCCAAATAAAAGCTACTCTCCCAGCCTCTGCTCACCTGTGCCATGACCTTGATTGGGCTCAGGACCTTGGGTGGCTTTTGCTGCTCTTGGTCACATCCTTTGAAGTGTGTCGCTTTTTTTTTCCTTCCTCAGAGTCTCACACCACCCAGGCTTCGCTATGTAGTCAAAGATCACCTTGATGTACCGATCCTCCTGTTTCTAACTTTGGAGTGCTAGGATCACAAGCTTGAGCCCCCATGCCCTGCTTATGGGCTTCAGTTCAGCCTGTGCCTGCTGGGCAGGCGCTTTACCAACTGGGTTACATCCCCAGCTTGGTGCCATTTTAGGAAGGAGCCAGCACACAAGTGGGGAGGACACTACACTCATCTTTTATTTTGAGACATGGTTTCTCTATGTAGCCCTGACTGTCTTGGAACTTGCCCTGTACCACCAGGCTGGCCTCAGATTGAGGGATTTGCCTGCCTCTGCCTACTCAGTGCTGGGATCACAGGTGTGTCCCACTACCGCCCAACAATAGCATATATTTTCATTTGCTACAGAGGTTTTCTTCAAGACAGGGTCTCAGTATGTATCCATGGCTGGCCTGAACTCAACAATGCGTATACCAGGCTAGACTTGAACACACAGAGATCTACCTGTCTCTGCCGCCCGAGGCTGGGATTAAAGGAGTATGCCACCATGCCCAGACTGCTACAGAGGTCTTCAATCTTTGGCTGCTCATCAACTTTAAGGGAACAATTTGGAATTCTGCTCTTGATCTACTGAATCAGAAACTTTAAAAATTATATGTATATAAATTTAATGTGTACAGGTGTTGGGTCTTCATGTATGTGTGTGTGTGTGTGTGTGTGTGTGTGTTTGTGTACCATGTGCATGCAGTTCCGCTGGTGGCCAGAAGAGGGCATGGGCTCCCCTGATACTGGAGTTACAGATCATTGTGAGTCTCTGGGAATGAAATTTAGACCCTTTGGAAGAGCAGCCTGTGCTCTTAACCACAGAGCCATCTCTCCATCACCACACTTTTTGTTTGGTTTTTGAGACGGGTTTCTCTGTGTAGCCCTGGCTCTTGGAACTTGTTCTATAGACCAGATTCAGAGATTCACCTGCCTCTGCCTCCTGAGTGGTGGGATTAGAGGCGTGCATCACCACTGCCTGGCTTAATTTTCAACAACAACAACAAAAACTAGTTTATAGTCCCATGTAGCCCAGACCTCAAACTCACTATGTAGCTAGACTGACATCTTCCTGACCTTCCTATGTCCACGCAGGGCTGGGATTACAGATATATGCCAGCATGCCTGGTTTTATATAGTGCTGGGGCCTAAACCCAGGGCCTTGTGCATGGTAGGTAAACATTCTAATAACTGGGCTACATGCTCAGTCTAGGTTTGTTTGTTTGTTTTCTTTTTGTTTAGAAAATAATTTATAGAGAGGAGAGAGATGTCTCAGTGGTTAAGAGCACTGACTGATGTTCCAGAGGACCCAGGTACAATTCCCAGGTCGTCCGGTGTCTGATCACGCCAGGATATAGAAAAAGAAGAAGAAAGTATTTTATTAGTGTATTAGTCAGGGTTCGCTAGACGAACAGAACTTACAGAAAAAAAATATGACATATATGGGATTTATTAGAATGGCTTACAGGCTGTGGTCCAGCTAGTCTGTAGCCCAACAATGGCTGTCTACCAACAGAAGATCCCAAGAATCCAGTAGTTGTTCAGTCCATGAGGCTGCATGGTCTTCAGTATACACCAAAATCCCTAAGAAGTAGGCTCTAATGCCAGTGAAGGTATGGACTTGACGGAGGGCAACCAGGCAGAGAGTGAGACCTTCCTTGTTCCATGTCCTGTATAGAGGCCACTACCAGAAGGTGTGACCCGGATTAAAAGTGGATCTTTCTGCCTCAAAAGATCTAGATTAGGGGTTGGGGATTTAGCTCCGTGGTAGAGTGCTTGCCTAGCAAGCACAAGGCCCTGGGTTCAGTCCTCAGCTCCAGGGGAGAAAAAAAAAGATGTAGATTAAAAGTGGGTCTTGCTGGGTATGGAGCTGGTAACACAGAGCTTTTATCCCAGCACTTGGGAGGCAGAGGCAGGTTGGATCTCTGAGTTTGAGGCCATCCTGGGGCAGAAAAAAAAATAAGTCTTCCCATTTCCAATGATTTAATTAAGAAAAAAAATCCCTTACAGGTGTACCCAACTGCTTGGGTTTTAGTTAATCCCAGACGTAGTAAAGTTGACAACCAATAGGCATCACATACAAGGAGCTTAAGAGAGAGAAGGCATCTGGGTGGTGGTGGCTCACGCCTTTAATCCCAGCACTCTGGATCTCTGTGAGTTCGAGGTCAGCCTAGGCTACAGAGTGAGAGCCAGGACAGGCACCAAAACTACATAGAGAAATCCTGTCTCGAAAAAGCAAAATAAAAAAAAAAAGAAAGAAAAAGAGAGAGAGAAGGCAGTGTTCCTGTTTGGCAGGAAATGAGGCTACTTGTTTTTATTTTTCTAATGGTCTATGTAGCTCTTGATGGCCTTGAACTCACTATGTAGGCCAGGCAGGTCTCAAACAGATCTGCCTGCCACTGTCTCCAGAGTGCTGGAATTACAGGCATGGGTTATCATGCCTGGCTGCGGGGTTGGTTTTTTGGGACAAGGTATTCTTATATAATCTAGGCTGACCTTGAACTCGTGCTCTGTCTCCGCTCCTTGGATGCAGGGACTAAAGTGAAACGCTGCTACAGTCAGTTCAACCGATCTCTCTTTGTAAACTGCGTTTATTTATCTTTATGTGGCTTTGGCCTTCTGGCTTACACGTGCATGTAGTGCCCTCGTAGTCTCTGTGTGTGTGTATGTGTGTGTACATCTGGACTTCAGGTGTCTTCCTCTAATACTCTCTGTCTTATTCCCTTGAAAATGTCTCACTGACCCTGAAGCCCACATTGTGGCTAGGTTGGCCCGCTATTGAGCTGTCGGGATCCAATTGTTTTTTGTTTTTTGTTTTTTGTTTTTGTTTTTTTTTTTTTTTTGCTTGTTTGTTTTTGTTTGTCGAGACAGGGTTTCTCTGTGTAGCTTTGCGCCTTTCCTGGAACTCACTCTGTAGCCCAGGCTGGCCTCGAACTCACAGAGATCCGAGTGCTGGGACTAAAGGCATGCGCTACTATTGCCTGGCATGTTTTCATTTTTTAAAAATAAGATTTCAGTTTCAAATCGTGTGTGTGTATGTGTGTGTGTGTGTGTGTGTGTGTGTGTGTGTGTGTGTGTGTGTATGAATTCAGGTGCCCTTGGCATCAGATCCCCTGGAGCTGGAGCTACAGGTAATTGTGAATCACCTGATGTGGGTGCTGAGAATTGAACTCTGATCCTCTGCAGAAACAGTATGAGCTCTTAACTGCTGAGCCATCTCTAGCTTCTGAACTTGTATTTTTTTTTTAAAGGTTTATTTATTATGTACAGTGTTCTGCCTGCATGTATCCCTGCAGGCCAGAAGAGGGCACCAGATCTCGTTATGGATGGTTGTGAGCCACCATGTGGTTGCTGGGAATTGAACTCAGGACCTCTGGAAGAGCAGCTGATGCTCTTAACCTTTGAGCCATCTCTCCAGCCCCCTGAACTTGTATTTTTAGATCTTGTGAGTTTCTTATCCTTTTTCATACTCATTTAGTGTAAATCTTACTATACCTACTGTCTAGTAAGAAGACTATAGCAAGACCTTTTTTTAAAACCAGCACACTGTAGGCAGAGGCAGGTAGATCTCTGTGAGTTCGAGGCCAGCCTGGTCTACAGTGTGAGTTCCAGGACAGCCAGGGCTACACTATCCTGTCTCAAAACAAACAATAAAATCAATATCAGAGTCTCTGATGGTCTTGTAGACACAAGGCATGAAGTACACACACACATAACCCCCCCCCATAAAGATTAATTTACATAAAAGAAAATCAAATCTTAAAAATGATACAAGATGACAATTTAGTTTTTTTTTTGTTTGTTTGTTTTTTTTTTGTTTTGTTTTTTTGAGACAGGGTTTCTCTGTGTAGCTTTGCACCTTTCCTGGAACTCACTTGGTAGTCCAGGCTGGCCTCGAACTCACAGAGATCCGCCTGGCTCTGCCTCCCGAGTGCTGGGATTAAAGGCGTGCGCCACCACCGCCCGGCTGACAATTTAGTTTTAGGGACCATGAGTAATGGTATAAATCTTCAGTTTGCTAGCTTATTGAAATTTCCATAGATAAAAATGTTTTGTGATTCTAGGCAAATTCATTCATTTCTTCTTTGGGGAATTTCTTGATCCATAATCAGATACTGCTATTAGATTCTCTTTTCTCTTGCTCCCTCTCTTTATCACCTGTCCCTCCTTATCTCTCTTACTTTAAATGTATTTTGTTTATGTGCCTGCATAAATTTATGTACACCCCTTGCATGCTGTGAAGGCCAAAAGGCATTAGATCCCCTAGAACTGAATTGCAGGTGATTTGTAGCCTGCCTGATGTCTAAGAACAGAAACTGGGACCTGTGCAAGAGTAGTAAGTACTCTTTCAAAAGAAAAAAAAAACACTTTTTATTATTTTGTTTGTATGGGTGTTTTGCCTGCATGTATTTCTGTGTACCGTATACATCCTTGGTGCCTACAGAGTCCAGAAAACCGTGTATGATCCTCTGATACTGTAGTTACAGATGATTATGAGCCTCCATGTTGGTGCTGGGGATGGAAACCTGGTCCTCTGGAAGATCAGCCAGTGCTTTTAACGATGGAACTACCTTTCCATCCCATTCCTCTCTTTAAAAAATTACATTTATTTTTATTTTATTATTGTGTGTGTATGCATGCCGTGGTACAAGTGTGGCCGTCAGGATAATAAGTGATGGTTGGTTCTCTCATTCTACCATGTAGGACCCAGGAATCAAACCTAAGCATGCTAAGCAAGGTTCTTCCTCCAACCCCAGGCCTCCACCTCAAAGCCCTGATTCAACTATTTGATCTTTGTTTTGCCCTATGCAAGGCCGATGTCCTCATGGACAGCACTGGAGTTGTTGGACTCACCAGGTTGACTGGTCCACCTGCAAAATCTTGAGGCTAAGCTTCCAGTTTAGGTCTGACAGTAAACTTGCTCCTTAATTGACCTTTTTTTTCTGGGGTTTTTAATATTTCCCTGATTCCCTTCTGCGCTTAACCCTTGGCCAAATGGCAAGTTTTCATTTATTTATTTAATTATTTATTCTGTTTGTTTTGAGACAGGGTCTCTCCCTACAGAGCTCTGTTCTGGAACTATAGACAAAGCTGGTCTTGAACTCACAGAGATCTACCTGCCTCTGCCTCCTGAGTGCTGGGATTAAAGGTATGCACCACCATGTCTGACTTTCATTTATTTGTTATTTAATGTGCATTGGTGTTTTGCTGTGGATGTCAGGTCCCCTGGAACTGGAATTACAGACCGTTGTGAGCTGCCCTGTGGGTGGTGGGACTTGAACCTGAGTCCTCCAGAAGAGCAGTCAGTGCTCTTAACCACTGAGCCATCTCTCCAGCCCCTTATTTATTTTTTTAAAAACAGTGTTTCACTATATAGCCCTGGCTGGCCTGGAACTCCATGTGTAGACCACACTGGCCTTGAACTCACAGATCTGCCTTCCTCTGCCTCGAAAGTGCTGGGACTAAAAGCCACTTTAGAAATGACAAAAGCCAGGGGCAGGAGAGATGGCTCAGCAGTTAAGAGCACTGGCTGCTCTTCCAGAGGACCTGAGTTCAATTCTCAGCTACTACAGGGTGGCTCATAGCCATCTATTAATGAGATCTGGTGCCCTCTTCAGGCATGCAGGCAGAACAACACTGTATACATTAAAAAAAAAAAAGGGTTGGGCATTTAGCTCAGTGGTAGAGCGCTTGAGAAGAAGAAGAAGAAGAAGAAGAAGAAGAAGAAGAAGAAGAAGAAGAAGAAGAAGAAGAAGAACAAGAAGAAGAACAAGAAGAAGAACAAGAAGAAGAACAAGAAGAAGAAGAAGAACCAGCAGCAGCAGCATAGGGTCGCGGTCCAGGTTTGAACCTGAAAATTAAAAAAAAAAAAAAGTTGATCTCAGCACTCGGGAGGCAGAGGCAGGTGAATCTCTGAGTTTGAGGCCAGCCTGGTCTACAGGATGAGTTTCAGGACAGCCAGGGCTACACAGAGAAACCTGCCTCAAAAAAAGAAAGAAAAAGATATTCAAATTTATGTGCGTGTGTGTGTGTGTGTGTGTGTGTGTGCGTGTATGTGTGTGTGTGCGTGTGTGTGTGTGTGTGTGTGTGTGTGTGTGTGTGTGTGTGTGCGTGTGTGTGTGTGTGCGTGCGTGTGTGTGTCTGTATGGTGGTTAGAGTATTAGGTGCCCGAGGAGTCCAGAAGAGGGTGTCAGAACCCTGAAGTTGGGAGTTTCAGGGAATCGTGAGCCATCTACTGGGAACTCGAACTTATTTTTGTTTGTTTGTTTGTTTTGGTTTTTCGAGACAGGGTTTCTCTGTGTAGCTTTGCGCCTCTCCTGGAACTCACCTGGTAGCCCAGGCTGGCCTTGAACTCACAGAGATCCACCTGGCTCTGCCTCCCGAGTGCTGGGATTAAAGGCGTGCGCCACCACTGCCAGGCTCTTGTTTGTTTTTTGAGAGTGGATCTCACTATGTACCTCTGACTGTCCTCAAACTTGCTATGTAGACCAGGCTGACTTCAATCAGATCTGCCTGCCTCTGCCTCCAGAGTGCTGAATTAAAGGCGTGTGCCTGCACTCTTGACAGATTTATCTTTTTTTTTTTTCATTGTGTATGTTTTTTGCCTGCCTTGTTTGTGTATCACTTGCATGTGGTGCCTGTGGGGTCCAGAAGAGGGCGATATATCCTATGTAACTGGAGTTCTAGACAGTGTTGATTTTGGAGATGGATCCCTGATCCTGTGGAAGAGCAGTCAGTGCTTTTAACTACTGAGGTATCTCTCCAGCCCTAAGTGCCAATGAGATGCCTCATCAACATTTGTCATTAAGCCAGATGTCTTGAATCTGATCTCCAGGACCCACCTGGTTGAAGGGGAACCAACTCTTCCTGAAAGTCACCCTTTGACTCCCTCATGCCTGCTGTGGTGGACACACAAACACACACACATTCAGTTTGTATGTACACATACAAGGTAATGTTCTTTAGTAAAATAATTTATTTAACTTTATTTTATGTGTATTGGTGTGAAGGGGTCAGATCTCCTGGAACTGGAATTACAGACAGTTGTCAGCTGCCATGTGGGTGCTGGGAATTGAACCCGGGTCCTCTGGAAGAGCAGTCAGTGCTCCTAACCCCTGAGCCATCTCTCTAGCCCCCCATACAAGGGTATATTAAAAAAAGTTTATTGTGGGCTGGAAAGATGGCTCAGGGGTTAAGAGCACTGGCTGCTCTTGCAGAGGACCCAAGTTCAGTTCCCAGCACCCACAGGACAACTCACGCTGATCTGTAACTCCAGTGCTGGGGCTTTGACTCCCTCCTCTAGAACGCACATATGTGGTATGCAGACAAAAATCCATACATATGAGTTAAAATAAACACTTAAAAGCATTTTTAAAAGTTTATTGCCTTTTTAAGGAAACCAGGGTAGTTGTCTTGTGGAGTGTGCAACAATATGGGTTTTCAAAAAACAAAAGTAAAGCAACAACAATAAAACAGTATTGCCATGCATTCTAGGATGTCCTGGGGGTCACCACTGTCTTCCTACCTTCCCCAGCTAGGATTATGGGCTTTCAATACTTACTGTGCTTCTTCTTCTTCTTCTTCGTCTTCTACTTCTTCTTCTGGAGACATGGTTTGGGCCTCCGACTCACAGATATCCCCCTACCTCTGCCTCACAAATTCTGGGATTAAAGGCGTGTGCAATGCCACTCGGCCAGAATATCTTCTTGTACTGATGTTTAACTTGTTCCTTTGTCCCTGCAAATGGCTAATTAGATCTAAACCGAAACGATCCTTTTTGGCAGGAATTTTATTCAAGAAGTATAGTGTAATAGTTACTTCTTTTATTTCATCAAGGATCTCATGTTATCAAAGTTGACGTAATACTAGTGATGAATTTTGATTGCTTAACTTGGTAACTTGTTAGATCTCTCCATTTAAAGTTACTTTATTGTAGAGTTTGAAAATAATCTTTGTGGTGACATTTAGCACTACCATCACACTCTATTCCCGAAGAACATCCAAGAACCTCCTCCTCCTCTTCTTTTTTTCTCTTCTTTTTAAAGACAGGGTTTCTGTGTAGCCCTGGCTGTCCTGGAACTTGCTCTGCAGTCCAGGCTGGCCTCGAACTCAAGAGGTCGGCCTGCCTCTGCCTCTCCAGTGCTGGGATCAAATGCGTGCACCACCACTGCCTGGTTTAAGAACATTCATCTTAAGTCCAATTCTTCACTATAATTTTTATTGCCTGATTCAGTATTCTGGGCTGCAGAATAGTGATGTTTTCATTTCTTCTGCACTTATTAAACGGGATCATTGTTTTTAGAGTAAGAAATCTGTGTGATACTTTCAGTCTGGCGATTAGTGTTTTCAGACAACTTGATTTTCCTTTCTTTCCCTCCCATCCCTTTTCCTCCTCTGTTCATGATCCATGGCGATGGCCACTTCAATTCGTACTTAGGCCTGAGCTTTCCAGCTCGCCCGCTAGAGGCCACTAGCTTTCTCCGCACTCCTACGCTGCCGCTCTATCACAGACTTCACCGTTGGTTACCGGCCGTTGTCTCGCTGGTGCCGACGCTGTCCAAGGAGCCGCTCTAGGCTCTGGGAAGGCCGTCCGCATTGCGTGGGGAAAGTGTGGACGACGCAGTCGACTCGCCGGCCCCCGGGGCGGTTAGCGCTTCCGGGGTCGAAGGGTGCGCGGGGTTGAAAGCGGCCCGCTCCGCCCCGTCCCCCTCCCAGACCAGCAGAGGCAGCAGCCGGAGCAGCCGCAGCCTGCGCCCTCTCCCGCCCGCCCGCCCTCCGCCCGCCCGCCCGCCCTCCGCCGCCCTCCACCCGCCCCGGGGTCTCTTTCCCCTCTCCTCCTCCTCCACCCCCCCCTCCTCCGCCCGCTAGCGGGGCCCCCCTCGCCTTCCCGCCCGCCCCTATTGTTCCGCCCCCGGCCTCCCGCCCTTCCCCTTCCCGCCCGCTCCCCTTTTCCCCTCAGTCGACTCGCGCCTCCAGGTAAGCTTAAAAATTTCTCCTCCGCCCCCGACCGTAGCTTCTGTTTCCACTCATGTCATCTTTCTTGGAGCACTCCGGTCGTAGTCTGGGGCCTCGGCCTTTCGTAGTCCCGCCTGAGCGTCCACTACTTCTCTCTTCCTGGCCGTCCATTCACGCGAGGCCCTGGCTCTGGCGCGGCCTAGTAGGCCTCGCGCACAGCCTGCCCCCCTCCCCCCGCCTCTTCCCGGTGGCGGCTGCGCAGGAGTCAGGGAGGGCGCGCGCGCGGCAGGGGGGGCGGCGGTGGATTTGTTGGTTGAGGGGGGTGGGGGAGGCGATGGCCGGCTTGCTGGCCGGGCGGGTGAGCGCGGCTCCCCGCGGGGGTCAGGCGCTGGCGCAGCCACACGAGGAGGCGCTACTTGTCCGGCCCCTCCCCCTGGGTCGCAGCGCCCCCCCCCGACCGAACCGTTTATTTCCTCCCCCTTCTAGTCAAGGGAAGGGGGGGGGCTTTTTTTTTTTTTTTTTAAAGTGGAAAATGCTTGGATGACCGGGGCGGGGGAGGGGAGTAGGGGGCTGCAGAGTTAAAGGGTAGGCGGACTCCCAGTTACCGAGTTACTCTGACGTTCTCTCGGGTAACGAATTTTGAAATTACAAAATGCCTGCCGCTATAAACCAGACCGAGCTATTTATAGAGGGGTAATTGACTGCAGGATTAGCAGCTGGATTCTCGGGATGGGGTACACTTAGCTTGACCTACTCAGGAGAGGAAGAGACAGAGGTTTCTCGGATTAGAGGGCTTGGAGTTTAAAAAAAAAAATGCATCTTCGTGTTTTACTTAAATGATTTTGTAGATAGGTTTTCGGTTTTCTTGTCCCTTTGAACTTCTATTACTGTATTTGAAAAATGATTAATATATTTGAATAGGGATACGGAGTTAAAGCTACCAGGTTTATACCGTATATTTGAGGGGAAAAAATTAGTTTTACAGACCTAATCGGTAAGCATTGTTTTCCCATAAATGAGATGTTGATTTGTGAGGTTTTTGACAGCAAGTAACTGGAAGTAGGGAACTGCTGTGCTTTGGGATACATTTATATAATCAGTTAACATGGTAAAGTAACTAGAAGACACTTAGCATGTACAGAGTGGTGTGACAGCTACTTTTTAAAGTGCTTTAAAAATGTTTAGGACTTGAGATGCAGAGGCAGATCTTTGAGTTTTGGAGGCCAACATGGTGTTAATAGACAGTTCCATTCGGTCTTGAGCTACATAGTGAGAACCTGTCTCAAAAAAAAGACCCCCCCCCAAAAAAAAAAAAAACTTAAGGTTATGGGGGATTGTGTACAGCAAAGTGAAAACTGGTGTTTTGAAGGGACAAAATTAAGAGAAATCATAGATACTGATTTGAAGGGATGAATACTTGACATGCTATTGGAGAAATTTCAGTACTATTGAAAACTTGAGACTCTTGAAACTATTAGTGTTTGGTGCTAAATGAGAAGGTTATTAAAAGCAAAAACATCAAATCCCAATTTTCAAAGTTGTTTCAGAGGATGAGTACACAGGCCATTCTGGTAATCTGTCACTGATTCTTTAAAGCAAATATGAAGTAAAATTTTACTACTATCAGTTTCATTTTTATTGTTGTATTTGAAAGAATATTTGAGTTTTAAAAGATTTTAGAAGTTTGTGAGTCGCACGCCTTTAATCCCAGCACTCGAGAGGCAGAGCCAGGTGGATCTTTGTGAGTTCGAGGCCAGCCTGGTCTACAGAGCGAGATCCAGGACAGGCCCCAAAGCTACACAGAAATAATGTCTCAAAAAAAAAAAAAAAAAAAGAAAAGGAAAAAAAGTGTGTGGTAGTCATAGTTTCAAAGTTAACATTCAAGGACAAGGAACATTTCTCAAATTGATTAGAGAGAAAGAATAAAGAGTTGAGATGTGCAGAATCAAATTTCAAAGGAAGAATATGGAATCCCATCAGTTGTGGAATGTATCTTGTATATGCTTTTTTTCAGTGAGACTCCTGGACTAAATTATTTTTCTTGTTATTTTGTGATTGTCTCAATGTGTAGTCCTGGCAGCTGACTTGGCTCTCAATACCTTGCTCAAGGTGGCCTTGAATTTACAGCAATCTTGTCAGAACCCCGAAAGTGCTGAGATTATACAGTAATCACCATACGCAGATCTGAACTAAATCATTTTAAAATCATTTGGTATCATCCATCAATATTTGAGATTGAGAAATTGTCAACACTAAGGAAATTTACATATATACTCTACCTTCACTTTCAACTGCTGCCCAGTAGGAAGCAAGTTGAATTTGCCCTCACTGTAGTAAAGTTTGTCCAGCTGTTCTTGAATCCGTTTCAAAACGTACTCAGCTAAAGTACAACTTAAGCAGTTCTCTTAGAACCATTGCCAGTGGAAGGAATGAATCTTTCTCATCCCAATCATCAGTGGAAACCCTATCATTAATGAGCAAACTGGAAACAAAACCTGATCTGTAAGTGTTATGTAGTTGTGCTGGATGTGTTTACAAGTCTGATAGGCTAACACTTAAGGAAAAGAGTCAGATAAAAGTGGAAATGTCAAAGTGAAAATAACTGGAAAAGAATTACTTTTTATTCCTCCCCCCTTCTTATTTTGGACATTCTTACATTTCAGTTTTGGCTTTCACTCCCACCAGTGACCAAAGACTTGACCACTCAAAGTCCAGCTCCCTGTAACTACTAGACATGGACACCGGTGTGATTGAAGGTGGATTAAATGTCACTCTCACCATCAGGCTACTTATGCATGGAAAGGTATGCACCAGCTTGAAAAATTGGGTCATAGTAGCTGCTACTGGAGGGGCCAGGAAAAGCAGACAAGCATCTTGGAGCTCATCAGATTAGCACTGTGGGACATCTGGCTTTAGCACTCTTCTCTAATGGAGTGTGGTGAAAAAATGGACAGCTTTTACTAGGAAGCCTCAGTGAGCAAGAAAGATTTAAGCAGTTGAAGCCAAAAAACAGTCCTCGCTGACTGGTAAATCATTCTGATGTATGTTGTAGCCTATAATTTCAGGAAGGAAGATTTTTTTGTTTTTTATTTGGTGGTATGGGAGATTGAACTGAGGGCCTCTAGATAAACACTACCATTGAGTTATATCCTCAGGCCCTATTTTGCATATTACACAGGTGTGGTATTTAATCACTCTGATGATTCTCAATTCTTTGGTAGCTTCAATATGAAATTTTGTGCAAGGAAATGAATAAGTGCTTCCCCCCCATGAATTTTAAGATCTTTTTATTTCTTTGGGTTGGTAATTACCATAGTTAGCAGTTGGTTAGCTTAGAATTTTCTTTTTATAATGATGAACTCTGAATTTCCCGTTACCAATACTTAGTTTTCTTCATTGCAGGAAGTTGGCAGTATCATTGGAAAGGTAAGATTGTTCCATTTCAACGCTAATTACTATTTAGTCAGTCTGGGCTGAAATAGTTGGAGCTCATGCTTGACTTTTCCTCTTACAGAAAGGAGAATCTGTTAAGAAGATGCGCGAGGAGGTGAGTTACAAGGAACATTGGGATTTGCTAACCTTGGAAAACCCTGAAAAAGTTCTGTATGAGAGAAGCAGGATAGAGCTCAAAGGGGGAAACATTTTCTGGTTAATTTGTAATGACAAATAGTATGATAGGAAATGGGTTTTGTGAAAAGTCCCCAAAACATAAGATACAGTAAGTTGTTTGAAGACAAGTGGATTAGTATTTCAAATTGTGTTATGTAGGCAGCTTCTTGCCTGTGTTATCTAGGACAGGCTATCCTGTACAATTTCAGTTCTTTTTATCTTTTAAAACTACTTGTTTCTTTTTTCTTTTTTTATCCAGAGTGGTGCACGTATCAACATCTCAGAAGGGAATTGTCCTGAGAGAATTATCACTTTGGCTGGACCGACTAATGCCATCTTCAAAGCCTTTGCTATGATCATTGACAAACTGGAAGAGGTTTGTTGTTCATTTAAGATTGCCCCATACCAGACATAAAGCAAAACCAAGGTCAAAACCTTGTTAAATAATTGAACTATACCCTCAGCCACTGCCGGTTTTTTTATGTATAATTTTTTATGTTCATTGATGTTTTGCCCAAGTTTACATCTGTTTGAGGGTGTCAGAAGCCTTGTAGCTGGAGTTACAGATAGGTGTGAGCTGTCAATGTGGGCTCTGGGCAATTGAACTAGGGTCCTCTGGAAGAGCAGCCAGTGCTCTTAACTGCTGAGCCATCTCTCCAGCCTCCCTTCCCCTTTGGAGGTTTTTATTTTGGTATTTTTATTTATTGAGAAAGTGTCTAGTTTTGTAAGTCTGGCACTACTAGTAGTCCAAGATGCCGTTCAGCACTGAGTCACCTTCCTGAGTGTTGGGATTGCATAGAAATGTGTATCACCCTTTCCACCTCTGTCATTTAAAATTTTCTCACTGATTGTTTTGAAGGTGTGCCTTTGCTTCCTTGATAGTTTCACAGCTGAATGAACTTAATGTGGTTTTTATTAGGGTCCTGCCAAACACCGGTACATTTTGATTTTAAACAGGCAGATACTGATAATATTGTATTAAAAGTTAGAGGTAAAGCCCTCGGTTTCTTTTTTTCCCTCCTTGGTTTTTCAAGACAGGGTTTCTCTGTGTAGTTTTGGTGCCTGTCCTGGATCTCACTCTGTAGACCAGGCTGGCCTCGAACTCACAGACATATACCTGACTCTGTCTCCTGAGTGCTGGGTTAAAGGCGTGTGCCACCACTGCCCAGCCAAGCCCTGGGTTTCTAAAAGCAAAATAAGAATTACTGATTTTGTTGGAAGGAAGTTCTTTTTTCTTACCAACATTCAGGGGCTGAACAACTGCTATCCTAGGTCATGTGTTCAGTTTCCTCCTTCTCCTTGGCAGTAATGCCACTTCATTGTGCATTTGATGCCATAGGCAGAAGAGTGCTGTTTGGTTGGTACTTACTGCTCCTTGAAATCTTACCCTTGCCTGGGTCAGAAATGTTACATTTTGAACTGCAGGACCCTGTTCTGTTACTGCAGAGTTTGCAGCTTAAAAGAATGTTTAGAAATACATGCTATTATTCTTAAAGTAATAAGCTCTTAGCTTGGTGTGGTGATATACACCTTTAATTCTACCAGTACTGGGAAGGCAAATGACCAGCTCTGACTTCATATTTGAGACCCTGTGTCAAAAGGAAAAAAAAAAAGATTCTTGACTTCATAGGCTTGTATAAAAATAAGCAATATATACAACTCATTGGTTGGTACATGTAGATTAGACAGAGAAGGCCTTTTTAAAAAAATTTTATTTATATTTTACGCATGAGTGCTCTGCATGTATACTTGCATGCCAGAAGAGAGCATCTGATCCTATTGTAGATGGCTGTGAGTCACTGTAGTTGCTGGAATTGAACTCGGGACCTTTGGAAGAGCAGCCAGTGACCGCTGAGATTTAGAGCCCCTGCTTAGTGTCTTAACTCACTGATTTCATCAGAAAGCTAAACTGCCTTATGTACATAGTGAGTTCTAGGCCAGTCTGGACTACATAGTGAGACCCTGTCTTTATAGAAATTTTGAAGCTAGGTGGTGGTGGTGCACCTTTAATCCCAGCACAGGAGGCAGAAGCAGGCGAATCTCTTGAGTTTGAGGCCAGCCTCAGAGTGACAGGATAGCCAGGGCTACACAGAAAAACTCTCAAAAATATTTTTAAAAGTGAATAAATTAAAATAAATAAATTAAAATTTTTTTGGAGGGGCTGGTGAGCTGGCTCAGCAGGTAAAGGCACTTGCCCCCACACCTGATAGTATTGGTTTAGTCCTTGGGACCCACATTGTGGAAGGAGAGAACCAATTTCCACAAACTGTTTTCTGACCTGCACATATACACTGTAAGCTAAAGGTGATAACAATAGACAATCGTGTGGTTTTGGATACAGTGTATTAGGAAGCCTTTGATCAATACAGGGTTTTTGTTTGTTTTGTTTTGCTTTGTTTGCTTGAGTAGAACCATGCTTATTGTGGACAGCTTCTTTTTTCTTTGCTTTTGAGGCAGAGTTTTTTCTCTGTGTAGCCCTGGCTGTCCTGGAACTTGCTCTGTAAACCAGGCTGGCCTCAAACTCAAGAGATCTGCTGCCTCTGTCCCCCAGCGCTGGGATTAAAGGGTGCACCACAGTGCCTGGCATGGACTCCTCCTATAATTGGTCTCTTGCCAACCCCTCAATGCCATTTCAAAGCATTTTAGATATAATACTTGGTTTCATTGTTTTTATAGTGCTTTATATTTATATTTTCAATAAAATGGCTATGGGAGAAGTTGAAATCTTGAGATTGAGTGTAGCTCATGGCAGAGTGTTTGGTAAGCATATAGGAGTTCTAGCTCTGAAAAAACAAAATACAGACATTAACTCATTTTAACTTTCTAGTATTGATTTTGTAAGAGGACATTCAGGTTGAATTTGGTTGCATTGTTTCGTGTATTCATATTTGATTTAATTTTGACAATTTCCCCCTCTTGCTTTTTTGGGTATATGTAGATGCATGTGAGTGTGATTGTGCATGCTGCAGGGCCAAAGAGAGGATATCAGATATCTTCTATTGCATTCTTCCTTACAGCTTTGATACCTGTCTCTCACTGAACTGGAATCTTGTCAGCTTTCCAGTTTCTTGGGTACTTCTGTTTCCAAACCCAATGGTGGGATTATAGGCATGCACAGCCATACCCAGCATTTTATGTGGGTGCTGGGGATCTGAACTGATTCAGGTCCTTATTGATCATATAGCAAGCTTTCTTTACCCGATGAGCCATCGCCCCAGTCCTTTTGGTTTCATGCATACTAGACAGATGCTTTCCCACTAAATTACATTTGTAATCCAAATGGAAGGAAGGTCAGCTTGGCTTGTTAGAAGTGTTGCTTTTCTCTGTACTGTTGTGGTAAAGAAAAATAGGGCTATGGTTGCTTCTGCAGTTCTTTTTCTGTTTTGTGTTGCTGCAAGGGATCCATACCAGGGTAAGCATTCTGTCCATGACAAGTTCCTCAGTCCTGTTAGATTTGGAAAGATGGGTGAACATGTTGTGGTTTTGTGTCTCCTGCTGGCCTGTAACTCTGGCTCTTACTTACCTTTTCTTTCTGAGTGCTGGATTATAGGCAGTGCTACCACATTGGGCTCAGAAATTGTAATCTTCACTTAGTTTGGTATAGTTAGGATACATGTATGTCCATTACAAGTCCAGGAGTGATTCTTCTATGTACTTTGAACTGTGTTTATATGCTTATTTATCTTTTTGGTGTTCTGAGCAATTTTCTTTTTTTTTTTTCTTTTACAGGACATAAGCAGCTCTATGACCAATAGCACAGCTGCCAGTAGACCTCCAGTCACCTTACGGCTGGTGGTCCCTGCTAGTCAGTGTGGCTCTCTCATTGGAAAAGGGGGGTGCAAGATCAAGGAAATAAGAGAGGTTGGTGCCCCTCCCCCCATGTCTGTTAAGTCTGTTAAGAACTTCTTTCTTTTTTTTTTTTTTTTAAAGTCTTGTTTGGCCTATTTAGACCAGGATCTCTGAGAGCCTCCAGCCTCTGTCTCCTGAATGGGTGCATCATCATACCCATACCAGATTGTGTTATAACTAGAAAAGGTTAGCATTTGATATAAAGGTTTAAGCTGGGCTTGGTGGTGGTTCAGGTCTGTAATCTCAGCTACATAGGAGACTGCAAGTTCAGGTCTTGTCTTTGCTGTAAAGTCCAAGGCCAGCTTACTGGGGCAATTTAGGAGAGATCTAAAAAATACAAGATGGAGCCAGGTGTGGTGGTGCTTGCCTTTAATCCCAGCATTTGGGAATCAGGCAAAAGGGTCTTCTTGAAGTCAGCATGATCTACATAATAAGTTCCAGGCCAGCCTGGGATACATGGTGAGACTCAGTTTTTTTTTTTTTTTTTTTTTTTTTTTAAAAGTGGGATTAAAAAGGGGTATTTGGATTTGGGTCTAGTGTTTAGTAGTTGCTTAGCATGTCTGTGGCCCTAGGTTTAACCTCTGATTACAGTCCATGAAGACTGTAATGTGATGATAATTTTTTAAAAATTCAATTCTTATATTTCATTTTTGTGGTGTCCAAGGTAGATACCCAGGGCCTCACAAATGCTAGGTGGATGCTGTTCCATTGAGCTACATCCTAGTGCACTATTCCCTACTCTCCTTACTTTTTATGTTTTTTTGATTTTTGTTTTGTTTTTTCAAGACAGGCTTTCTTTGTGTAGCTTTGGAGCCTGTCCTGGAACTCACTCTGTAGACCAGACTGGCGTCGAACTCACAGAGATCCTTCTGCCTCTGCCTCCCAAGTACTGGGATCAAAGGGATGTGCCACCATCAGCTGACATCCCCTTTATTTTTAACATAGTAACTCCTGTGTTACTAGCCTGGAACTTCTAAATTTATTAGTAATCTTGCCTCAGCCTCCCAAGTACCTTGGACTACCATACAGCCTTTGCCTGGTTCAGTAATGAGAATATGAGAGTGTTAATTAGAATTTCTAGCTTTTTGCATATAGTTACCATTTTATTTTTTGGGGATTTTTTTTGGGGGGAGGGGGCTTTGAGATAGTGTTTCTCTGTATAGCCCTGGCTGTCCTGAAACTTTATCTGTAGACCAGGCTAGCTTCAAATTCAAGGAGATCTGTCTGTCACTGCCTCCCGAGTGCTGGGATTAAAGGCATGTGCCACCAAGCATGGCTCATTCATTATTTTTTGAGATAAGGTCTGTCTAGCTGTGATTGGTCTGGAATCGAGGGATCTGTCTGTTTCTGTTTTTTGATTGCTGGGATTAAAAATGGGTGTCACCGCAGGGCACTGGTGGTGCACACCTTAATACCAGCACTCGGGAGGCAGAGCGAGATCCAGGATAGGCACCAAAGCTACACAGAGAAACCCGTCTCAACCCCCCCCCCAAAAAAAAATGGGTTTTACCACATCCCATTTAGTGTGCCACTACCCCCCCCCTCCGCCCCCCACTTTTTCCCATGAGACAGATTTTTCTGGCCCAGCTGTTAAGTTAAGCCTCCAAGGATTCTCCTGTCCCATCTCCCTAGCTTTTTTTATACATGTTCTTGGGGTTCCCCCCCCAAGACAGTGTTTCTGTGTAGCTTTGGAACCTGTCCTGGATCTCGCACTGTAGACCAGGCTGGTCACGAACTCACAGAGATCCTCCAGCCTCTGCCTCTCGAGTACTGAGATTAAAGGCGTGTGCCACCACTGCCCAGCATGTTCTTGGTTTTGTGCTGGAAAGCACTGTTATAGACTGAGCCATTTTCCTTAGGCTACCCCCCCACCTCCATTAATTGTATTTAGTACATAAGTTCACATGCATGCATACTCGTCAGAGGACATGAGGTGAGGGGGTCACTTCTTTATATTCTGCCGTGTGGGTTCACTGGGATAGGTTGGTAGATTTAGTGGCAATTGCCTTTACCTACTGAACCACTAAACTTTTTTTTTTGTAATTATTTATTTTGATTTTTTTGAGGCAAGGTTCCTGGAACTCACTCTGTAGACAAGGCTGACCTCGAATTTAGACCCTCCTGCCTCTGTCTCCTGAGTGTTGGGATTAAAGTCACAAGCCGCTGAGCCTGGGTTGTAGATTTATTTTAATTATGTATACGTCTCTGTGTGACTGTTTGCATGAAAGTGAAGGTGCCCTGGAGCCTAGAAGACAGTTCTGCATTCCCTGGGGCTGGAGTTTCATTTGGTTGTGAACAGACTTACGTGGGTGCTAGGAACTGAATTCAGATTATCTGTAAAAACAATAGAAGCTGTAAACAGCAGAGCCATTTCTCTAGTCCTGAAATAATAATAAAAAAAGATTTATATGTATGAGGTTTTTGTTTGCATGTATGTATGTACACCACATATATGGCAGTTGTCAGCGGAATTCAGAAGAGAGTAGAATCTCTTAAAATGGAGTTACAGAGAGTTGTGACTGACATGATGATGGGAACTAAATCCAGGTCCTCAGCAAGAGCAATAGATGCTCTTAACTATTCAGCCATTTTTCTTTTTTTTTTTTTTTTTGGTTTTTTCGAGACAGGGTTTCTCTGTGTAGCTTTGCGCCTTTCCTGGATCTCGCGCTGTAGACCAGGCTGGCTTCGAACTCACAGAGATCCGCCTGCCTCTGCCTCCCGAGTGCTGGGATTAAAGGCGTGCGCCACCACCGCCCAGCTCAACTATTCAGCCATTTTTCTAATAAGAGTTTTTCAGACTAGGTCTTGCTGTGTAGCTCTGGCTGTCCTGGAAACTCACTCTGTAGACAAGGCTGGTCTTGAACTCAGAGATCCCCCTGCCTCTCGTAACTAAAGGTATGCACAACTATACCTGGCTGAAACAATTTTTAAATCACATTTTATCTATTTGTGTTTGTGTATGTTCATGTGTGCTTTCAGAGGACAACTTGTAGGTCTCGGTTCTCTTTTTCTACCAAGTGAGTCCCCCAGGGATTGACTTTAGGTTGTTAGGCTTGGCAGCAGGCATTTTTGCCTCCTGAGCCATCTTGCTGGCCTCTAGTTTTTTTTTGTTTTTTTTTTAAAAAACAGTCTCTTTCCCATTTCTTTATCAACTTTTTCTTTCTTTTTGTTGGGGAGGGGGATGCTCTTGAGACAGAATTTCTCTGTGTATCTGGCTCTGCTGAAACTCTGTAGATCAGTCTGGTCTTGAACTCACAGAGATCTACCTACCTCTGCCTCCCAAGTACTGGGTTTAAAGGGATATACCACCAACATCTGGCTTTTTTTTTCTTTAATTCCCCCCCAAAATAATTTATTTATTATTATTTATGTGTATTGGTGTTTTGCCTGCAGGTATGTCTGTATGAGGGAGCCAGATCCCCTAGAATGGAGTTACAGACAGTTGTGAGCTGCCATGTGGGTGCTGGGACTTGAACCCGGTTCCAGTAGAAGTGCCGCCAAGTGCTCTCAATGTCTAAGCCATCTCCTCAGTCCCCACCCAACTTCTTTGTCAACTTTTCATGAAGTTTTTTCATGTCTAAACAAAATGTTACTAAATAGTTCCAAAAGGGAAACTAGTTTGAATTTTTTGAGTCTTTATACAGGATGGTTAGGAGTTTTAGGTGCAGGAGCATGTGTTTTTGTAGGTCATGGGAAGTGGTTTTGGTTTAAGTTTTTTTGTGACAGTGTCTTGCTGTATCCCAGGCTGGCCACAAACGTGTCAGATGGTTCTCCTGGTTTAGCTTCAGAGACTAGGTATGAGCAGCCAATTTCAGGGTTTGTTTTGATGATATATTTTAAGTACTTGGAATGGTGCCTGACACGGAATAGGATTGATGAAAATACTTGTTCAATAAGAATATGAAAGGTGAGTGTATTTATGAGAATTTTGTTTGGCCCACAAAGTTGTCATTATTAGGTAAGAGGAAATTGTTTCAAAGGGACTTTTTCCTGAGTGCAGGTTAAATGTAGGCCATTACTCAGTTTTATTCTTGTCTTTAGAGGTAATTTATTTTTAACTTTAGTAAGCAATTGTGTCTGGAATAAGGGAAGAAAGGGAAAAGAGAAAGAAAGGGGATAATAAGTATTGACTGAACATCACATTCTAAAGTTGCTGTTGTGAAGGTTTTAAGAACATAGTTTTTCTCTGATTTTTAATTTCCTTTTACCTTAAAGAGTACAGGGGCTCAGGTCCAGGTGGCAGGGGATATGCTCCCCAACTCAACTGAGCGGGCAATCACTATTGCTGGCATTCCGCAATCCATCATTGAGTGTGTCAAACAGATCTGCGTGGTCATGTTGGAGGTAAGCCCTCAGGCTCATGCTGGAGGTGGGGCTGATTGTGGGAACGGAGGAACTGATCTATATTTAGTGAGACTAGAATTAGGTGAAGCTGGGAGGCTATCAGTGGGGGTGGGTAAGAAGTTCTCTTGAGTTCATACTTGCCTTTTCCCAGTTTTGACTTATCTGTGGGCAAAAACAGGATCTATTAAGTAGTCTTGTGGTTCAGAACAATTCTAGTATCATGGATAGGATAAGATAGACTACAAGGACTTCAGATTTCTGAAACACTAACTGACCTTTTTAATTGCCTGACATTGACACGTTCTTTTATTTTTCATTTTGAAACAGGATATAGTCAAAACAATAGTTATGTGTCATAGAAAAAGTATCAATGGTGGTGTTTCTGAGTGAATTATGAAGTCCTGCTATATATTCTGTTGCAAAAAAAATGGAAATTAAATTTCTTTTGAGTTACATGGAGTTGAATCAAAAGAAAATGATCTTGCTTGTGTCTTTGAAACATATATAACATTTAGAAATTTCATATCCAACTTTGGTTTTTATTATTTATAAAAAAATGTGAGATCCTAAATATTATCAGCTAAAGTATATCTACAGATTGTGTGTGAGTTAAATTTATTTACAAGTGTGGAAATCATGACTAAAATTATTTCAGGACATCTTTGGTGAGAATTAGTATGAGCCATAATGCATGAAGTTTTTTGTTGCTTTAAAGACAAATAACGTCAGATATTTGAGATTATGTCTAATCAAGTACAACTTGATAATGGAGGGGATGGAAATATTTTTATTTAACTGACCTGTGTGTGCTATAGCCACACAGCTGAAGCAGCTTTGAAACCTTATCTCTTTTTGTTTTTTTCCCCTCTGACTCTCTCCCAGTCCCCCCCGAAGGGCGTGACCATCCCGTACCGGCCCAAGCCCTCGAGTTCTCCAGTCATCTTTGCAGGTGGTCAGGTAAGAGAATTCTTATTGGTGGGCTATAATGAACGAAGATTATATTTTAAATATCTACTTTGCCAGCAGCACACCAAGCTACTTTGCATGCTTGCTGAAAACCTGTACTTTTGGCCATAGTTTGATTTGCTTTTTTTTTTTTTTTTTTTTTGTACTGGAGAAAAATTTGAATGCCAAGACCTTTTTTTTTAGCAGGCAGTGGAAGTTTTGTAGACACTCAGAAGAGTAATTTAATTGATTTGGTAATTTAAGGTGGTTTGGGTTAGAGTTAAATTCCTTCAGTGTCATTATTTCTCTCCCTATGTCACCCTCCCATCCATGCTTTTTGTATGTGTGGGATGTTAGAGGTCTGAGTAATGATAGCAAAGAAGTTGGACCTCTGGAGATTCTGGAGGGTAGTCTCCAGTGGCATTGGGGGCATGAGGTGGCAGGGTCCTGAATTTGAGTGTCCTACAAACTTTCCCTCCCCTTCACCTCACCTCCCCTACTCCTACCCTTTCACCCCCAAACTCCAGTGTGTTATCCCCCAGACTCTTAACCTCATAAACACTGGTTTGAAACCCCATGGCATAATTGAAATCAACTGGAGTAAGAGGAGCATACAAGGATAGGATGGGGAGAGCATGCCGGACTCAAGTCTGAGAACACAACCAGAGCATTCTCTTGGTGCCTCTTCCTCACCAACCTAAACCTTTGACACATGGTTTATTCTAAAGTTAGGGCTGTGTGAGAAGACCACTGATAATGTCATGGTACTAGTGTATTTTGATGGTTAGTGTTTACTTTGAGTAATAATAGGCTTTTAGAATACTAGAATTCAGGTTGAAATAGTCACCTTCATTTTGGCAGGTGAAGGTACGTTGCTTAAAGTACCTTTCCCACTTGGAGCTGTCCTATTTAAAAACATCTATATTACACTATTACATTTATGTGTATTTGGTCTGAAAGTCATTTGAGAGGGGAAGTATCAACTTGGAGTCCATCTCATGTTTTATTGTTAATGTCTTGCTGAGAGCTTTCACAGGTAGTTACATTTCAGTCTTGTCTTGATGTGTTAGAACTTTGTTTAAACAGGTTTGTCACAGGGCTTTGACTACAAATAGTTGGCAGGATAAGCAGCAGCTCAGTCATTGTAGCCAGAGGGTTAGTCTCAGGAGGTCTCCCTTTTCCTGTGGGTGCTAGGCTGTGTCACCAGTCCTCTATTGCAATGTCTCCTTCCTCGTCACTCCTCTCCCTTTGGACCTCTCTGATTCCTTTCCCTCCCTCCCTCCCCTTACTCAGTTAACTGCCATCTAAAAGCTTGCAGCTTCTTCCATGAGTTGCCCTGTCATGGGTCATTCCCAAGGGCCTTTTTATAAACGGACAGTTCATACAGTGTCCACAGATGAACCTCTGTCTTTTGTGGCAAAGTGGGCTCTGTAGGGTTCAACTTCATCCTACAGTGACCACGACCTGGCATCAGCTGTTTCCTCACCCCTCACCTTACTGAAAAGAATCCAATTGTGCAGTGTCATCTGCCACTAGGTAACCTTTTTTTTTTTTTTAAATTCACTGATTACAGCTCGTTTCAAATCTGTGTTGTGAGCTCCCTTTTAAGGAAAAAAGAAAAAAAATAAACAACTTTTTTTTTTTTTTTTTTTTTTGGTGTGAATTTCATGCTGGTGACAAGGTGCCGGATTGACAGCCCTGGAGACTGAAACCCTCTATTTATCCACAGGACAGGTACAGCACAGGCAGCGACAGTGCGAGCTTTCCCCACACCACCCCGTCCATGTGCCTCAACCCTGACCTGGAGGGACCACCTCTAGAGGTGAGAGGGGATGTTCAGTCTCCAAGGCTCACTCAATCCTTCCGCCTCAGCCGAGACTGCCAACACACGGGGGGCCAGTGGCGCTGGTGATTTTTGTGCTGTGGACACCACCTGTCCACGGGGACCTGGACTGACCTCCCCACCTCATTTCACACAGGCCGCGTAGCCCACCAGATGGTAACACCAACTTTTTTTTTTTTTTTTCATTTTTTTTTTTTTTTTTTTTGTTGTTGTTCAATCCCTCTTTTCCCTCTCCCACTCCTCCCATCCCATTTTCACCTTCCCACCCCCACCTGGATGTGCTTTTGGGGGAATTAGCCCCTGTGACTGATGTGAGAAACTTCACATTCTATTAAGTAACCAGCCACTCCTTCCTTCCATCCCTTCTTTTTTTCCTTTCCTCCTTGTCCCCCCTCCCCCTCCCCATTACCTTGAAGACCCAGCTCCCTTTTGGGAGGATATGGTGTGGGGAGGAGGGCATAGTGGGGGCTGCAAGTGCCTTCATGCAGGGTGGGGGAGGGGAGACAGGACTAGTAAATTGATACCCCTCCACCCCCCAGTGCTTCTGTGGTCAGATCCCTAGTGTTAGAGACCTAGCTAGCTTCTAGTGAACTTAAGGTCTGAGGCAGTGTTTGAATACATGTGGTGCAGGTTTGTGTAGATACAAATCCTTCATATTAGCCAGTTTATCTTGAATTGAATACATGGGTGGGAAATTGGTCAGTTGAGTCATTGCTTTTATTTCATTTTCCATATTTTTGTTAAAAAACAGATATGTATATTTTGCCTTAATCAAAGAAAACTTGTATACCCTTTTAAGAGGATCCCTGGAATAAAGTTACTATATTTAGGGTTCAAAGAAGGCCAGGTCAGGTCTGACCATTTGTGAGATTCCCTCTACTGCCTCAATCTCCCTCCCCTTGTCTAGTTCAACTCTGGCTTCCTGGCTAGTTGAAAACTTGTCATCCCCACCACACTGGGTGGCTGTCCGTGATTGGTTTTTAATAGGAATTGTTTTCCTCCTTTTGTAGGCCTATACCATTCAAGGACAGTATGCCATTCCACAGCCAGATGTAAGTTTTGATTTTATTTCTTGTTTGAAAAACTCCCTCTCCATCCAAAATTGTCTTGATTCCTTTCTCCCTAGTAGACAGGAGTAAGTTGGGTCTTGAACATTTGCAGTGTTGTTACGGCTTACAAGGTGAACCACACATTATCAACTTGTTTGCCTTTGACTGTAACCCCTAGAAATGATCAGTTTATTAGTTTCTTTACCGTATTTCAGATTACTCTAAAAGAAATGTTCCATGGTGCACTACAATATCTTGGACCAATTCAAACTGTCAGTAAAGTGTGCTTCCCATTGCAGGATCGGGAGGTTGGGTTTGCCTTTCAACACTCCTCAGTCTGAGGTTACAAATTAGAAAAAGCATTGAGGGTTTATTTACATAGGGAAGCTAGAAAACTGATTGTTGGAATTCAACTCAAACTTTACTAAGAATCTCCTACTTAAAAGTACTGGTATTTAGATTTTTGTCCAATGACATTTTTTTCTGTATGCTTTCATCCTTACAAAATCCTTTCAGGTGCTGAGATTAGACTTGGAAAGTTGAGTTTGGTTCTTGGTTAGTGGTAGCCCCTAGGAGAGGTGTGAAGTAGACTGGAAGAGGGATTATTTTGTTACCAGCTAGGACAATTATCTATGTGTATTACAAATAAGATAGTTGGGAAAATATTTGTTGGGGATGAAGCCCAGTTTGGTTTCTTGTTAAGCTTCTCTCCTCCTTGCAGTCTCCCTGCCCCCCTCGTCTCCTTCCCTTTTCCCAGTTCTGGTGGACCCTGCATGGTGTGTTTCCCTTAGCACCACTGCACAGCTTGTTTATCTAGCCTGTCTGTGCTTGTCCCTGGGGGAACCGTTGGCAATGGCTGCGTACACCTTCATTAAACAGTCCACAGGGGATGGTCATTGGGGTGGTGTTACTGCTTTCCTTTTCATATACCCCAAATGCATTCATTCTTGTATACTGACATCCTTTCTATTTCTAACCCTTACCTATCATACTCTGCCTCTCCTTTGGATTGTACTGTAAGCCCCAATCTTACTCTGTGTTACAGTTGGAGTAGTAGAGTCAACTTTGGGGGTCAGGAGCTGTGTACATTTCACGTCTGGATGTGCTTAAGTTACCCTTCTAATGCTCCTCTCCTGTTTTCCTTCCTGTAGTTGACCAAGCTGCACCAGTTGGCAATGCAACAGTCTCATTTTCCCATGACCCATGGCAACACTGGATTCAGTGGTATGGACATCTCAGTGTTTATTTTTGTAAGGTGTAGTACAAGATAGAGGCCAGTGCCAAGGTCTCAGCTTGACAAGTGTTTAAAACAAACTTCATTGTCATCCAGCATCTGCTGGTATAAACTTGACCTACTATGGCTAAAGGAGGTAATGTGTTTGTTAACAAGATTTTCATTTGGGGTGAGTTAATTACAAAAGAATAAAAAGCCCTGGAAGATTTGGGGTGAGGTCTGGGGATGCTAGTGAGGAAAGGGGTAGGCTGATATTTCTAGTAACCCTTCCTTATAGTGGCCACCTTGATCTGATTAGCATCCCCTTTCTCTCCACCAGGTGTTCATAAGACTTGGGTAGAGACAATCCATTTGTTCCAAATTATGTAGTGTATTTTTGTTTTTGTTTTTGTTTTGTTTTGGGGCTTTTTTTTTTTTTCTGTATAAGGAATAACTTGTCCGATAGGGTTAGAATGAGACCACCAAACTCATTTTCACTTGTATCTTAACAGGCATTGAATCCAGCTCTCCAGAGGTGAAAGGCTATTGGGGTAATGATTAAAAAAAAAAATCTGTAGTATTCTACTGTTATATTAATAAACTGGTGGGAGTCATGTTTCACTGCCCATAAACCATACCAGCAACATGCACATGGCAGAGAGGAGCTGAGATAGCAAAGGGGTGGGCATGGTGCCCCTGAGGGTCCCTTGATGGATCTGGCCAACCACCTTCTAAAATGTAGTTGAGAGCAGGACTAGAATTGTTAAGGGTTAGCCAGTTGGAATGGCCCAATCCTGATGTTCTTATGGATGGGTAGGGGTGTTTATGGTGGGATTTTTTTTCTTTTTCTTTTTTTCTTTGGAAAACCAAATAAAAGCCAGAACAATTAGAACAAAAGACAGAATAAATCTGGAGAAATAAACTTCCCTCAAACTGATTGCCATTTTATCTATTTGATCTTTAAGTCTAGCTTGGTAGGATAGAGGTGGAGGGTGTTACTCTGATACAGGTATAATTAAAGCAACTCAGTGTATGTGCCAAGAGTCTATGATACCCGGTAACAGGAATGAAACTGGCACTGATTCTAGTGAGCATTGGATGAAGTAAAATCAGGACACAGCAGTAATCTTAATCAGAACAGGGGTAGATGTATAGAAGCTTTGGTGTTTAGATTTTGCTCCTGTTTAAGAATACCACTCTTTGCCCCTTGTTGTCTCCCTACCTGTTAGTCTGGGCTTTGCAGGAAATGGCATGAAATCAGCTCTTCTGATTGTGTAGAAGAATCTTTCCAGCATTATTCCAATACCCGCTCCCATCTTTCCTCCTTGGAGGCTTCAGAGTTAGTGATGAAACCCAACAGCCAATGCTGTGTTTCCAGTTTATTTCCTTCTGTTAGTTTAATGTGCAAATCACTGATTCTGAATTCTGTGCATTAAACTTTCTTGCTCTTTTCTGTCTTTTAGCAGGTTTGGATGCATCTGCTCAAACTACTTCTCATGAACTCACCATTCCAAACGATGTAAGTATGAAGTATGTTAGAATTCTGAGGAAATCCTTGCTAGAGAGAATTGATAGAATTAACTGTTACACTTTTCAAACACAGAACCTCCTACTATCCTGTAGAAATTATTTGCCTTTCTCTTAAAGCATCTAGAGACCTGTTTCCCCCAAAAGAGCATCCAACTTAACCGTGCTTTGGGAGCAGAGATGATGTCGGGATGAATTTTCATGACCCAACACTTTTATTTATTCCTAGCTATCTCGTTAGATTCATTATCAGTATTGTTCTGGTTAATTTTTCTTTGGAGTGGAGGCAGTACTATGGGAATAGAAACAAAAACTAATGGGCTGAGAAATTGGCTTGGAGTTGACCTTGATTTGTAGTTAATCACATGAATGGTTCAGGAATTGAAGTGGGAACCCATAATTGAAGGTTTTGATAGCAGTATATCAGAAGATCACAGAGTGCAATTTAGGTACAAAGTGTAGAAATTGGTTGGTGTGTATGTAGACTTGTGTGTACCTGTTCAACTCTTAATTTGGTGTGCTTTTTTGTTGTTTGTTTCTCAAGTTAATTGGCTGCATAATCGGGCGTCAGGGCGCCAAAATCAATGAGATCCGTCAGATGTCTGGGGCGCAGATCAAAATTGCAAACCCAGTGGAAGGATCTACTGATAGGCAGGTCACCATCACTGGATCTGCTGCCAGCATTAGCCTGGCTCAGTATCTAATCAATGTCAGGTAAGCTAGACCTGTCTTTACCTTCATTAATGTCAACACAGTAGTGAGGGAGGTTGTTGCCATCTAGAAATAAGTGTGGGTTTACTTGAGGTGGATACAGATTGCAAAAGTTACCCGCCCCCCCTTTTTTTTTTCTCTTGAGCTCTGCTTCTGTCTTTAGCAGAGAAAAATAGCCAGATTGGGGTTTTATAGATTGCTTGCTTTTTGCTTTTGATGTTTTGGACAGTGGAAAGGGTGGCAGTATATGTTTTTGCTGAACAGGACAGTGCCCTAGCAATAGCAGATACACTGAAACACAGTTGTATTTATTTTACTCGTTTCACAAATCTTGTAGACAGGTCATTTCAGTTCAAAGCACCTTGAATTTTAGGGATAATGAGACATCTAAATAGCTTCTTGGAGGTAGCTGTTACCATTTACTCTGCAAACATTTCTCAGGTGACAAGTGTGTCCCTTCATTTGTGGGGAAACAAGAAGTGCAGGCTCCAGATACTGCAGGCATATTTTTATCTCCTGTTCCTCACCCCATTCTCATACATCTGCAAGTGACTTCCTAAGGTTTTATCTCCCTATCCGTGGGTACTGTTGCTGCACTTTCAGTTGTAGGGCAATTGTGTGTAGTCAAATGAGCATCCTATTGGGTGTTTGCTTTCCTAGCTCTGCCTCAGTCACATTGTTGATAGCAGTCCATTTGCAAAGGGACTCAGTCTATCTTTTTATGGGAAGAAGGCTTTCTCTGTCTTGTATTTATTCTCTTGCACATTAAAATTAACAATTCTTGAATCTAGTACTTAAGAAAGGAATTCATGAATATGAAGTCTATATTCATGTTATACATGTACCTATGTATTTATACCAACCAGAGTTTTCAACCCTAGTTGAAAACATTGTCAATTCCCCTTGAGCTACTGCAGTTCTTCATATAGAAAGGACTGTATCTAGACATTTTTGTTTTACTACTACACCAAGTTTTTATGTTGAGTAAAATAGTAGTTAATCTTATAGACCCTGTTAGTTAAAGACTTTTGTTTCTAGTTCCTATTGGAGGGAAATTTTATATGGCAGAAACAATGCTCTTGGAATCTAGAAGTTGTTAGCTTCTGCTTGGGGTAAGGTTACCTTGAATGAGATAGTTCAAATTACAACTTTAAATTTGAACTTCCTGACTGGTGTTTTTAATAAATTCATGTCTACATTGTAAGGAAGCAGAACTTCACTACTTGAAGTAACTGCAGAATTGTTTTAAATTAAACTGGTGAGTGAAACTATCTGAACTATGGATTTGGATCAGAACTTTTTTTTTATTAATAAAGCAGAGCTTTATTAACCAATCATAGCAACACATATTCACAGTGCATAGAAAGATATCCCACAGCACTTCCGCTTTTCTGTCTAATCAAAAAGGAAGGTTTCAACTTTAGCATAGTAAAATTACATATAACAAAACAGTTATCAAGCAAAAATTACAATTACAGTATCTAGTCTATTTGTATTTGGCAAAATTAAAGAAAATATTTTTGGATCAGAACTTTTTGTTTTTTTTTTTTTTGGTTTTTTTTTTTTTTTTGTTTTTTTTTCGAGACAGGGTTTCTCTGTGTAGCTTTGGAGACCAGGCTGGCCTCGAACTCACAGAGATCCGCCTGGCTCTGCCTCCCGAGTGCTGGGATTAAAGGCGTGCGCCACCACGGCCCGGCTGGATCAGAACTTTTTAAAGCCTTATCACCAGTGCCAGGATATGTACAAATTTTATTTATTTATTTATTTATTTAACCTTCTCTTCTTGGCTCAGTTTGAATGAAAAAAACCAAACTGATTTTGTTTTCATTATTGGCTCCAAAGCATTTCTGCTGGGCCGGCTGAGCTTTTTTCATAGGGTTCTTTGTCTTTGTGGCTCATTGCTGTGGTAATTCCTTACGGACTGAAATGGCCCTGAACAAGCTAGACAAAATGGAGTTAGGAGGAGTTTCCTGCCCTTGGAAGTGGCCATGCGGGAGTTTGTCTCATCTCAGTAAATATCTGATCCTGGCTTAGATAAGGAGGGGGGGAGCACTGTAGGAATAGCAGTGCATTATTTTTGTTTTTAAACACAAAGGATAGTAGTACTTGAGTTTTTACAACTTTAAAGACTAGGAATGATCATTTAAAATGAGACAACTCCCCACCAGGAAAGTTTCCCTGAGTCTTATCCACATTTGTTTTTAGCATTTTTTTGAAAATGCTACATTCTTTCAGTTTGTCTAGGCAGTGACCTGCTTTGGACTCTGCCTCCTTCCATTGTAATATTTTGGTTCATTTGCTGTGAAGATATAAATAGACTTTAATATTTAATAACTACAGGAAAAAATGCTCTTTTTAGGCATGCATGGTGATTCTTAACAGTAATCCTAGCACTGAGGAGGCTGAGGCAAGAGGCTCTAGTTCCAAGCCAGTCTGAGCTACACAGGAAGACCCTGTTTGAAATTTTTTCAATAGCTACAATGTAACATGTAATGTTTCTTAAGTAATTGTTGAATAATTGATCCTTCATTTAAACTGAAAACTAGTAATTTGGTTGTATGAAATTTTTTTGTTTACAAGGTTAACTCTTTGAAATTACAAGTTTTTTTTTCTTTTACTTTTTCTTTTTTTCTTTCTTTTTTTTTTTTTTTTTTTAATAAAACACTTATAGGGGCTGAACTAAAAGTTCTTTGTGTATGTTAGGTAATTCCCAGCCATCTTGGTCTTCTTTTCTTTTGAAAGAGGATCTTAAAGTTGCCCTTTAAACTCTCTATGTAGCCCAGGCAGGCTGTGGACTTCTGATGGTTTCCCCCAGCCTCCATAGTTAGCTGGGCCACCAGGCCTGGCCTCTTGATTCTGGTTTCTGGGTTGGGTCAGTAGATGACACTTGGAAGTATGTGCTCTATATGATTCCTTTCCTCAGTCTTGCCAGCTGGGTCTTTACCAAAGTAGTTTTAAATAGCAGTGTATGTGGGAGGGAAGGTGATAGACAGATATTTAGAGGGGTGGGCCACAAACTAAAAGAGTTTGTTTAAATTGATATTAGAGTTCCTAGTTGGCAAACAAAGGCACTTACTGATAGAACTGAAGCGGATTTGTCCTGTACTTTGTCCCTATTGTGGTCTTCCCTTCCACCCACCCTTTTTTTTGTTCCTTTTTTCCTCTGTTACAGTTTAGAAAACGCTAAACCCTCCTCCCAGGCAGCCTCCGTCACGATCCCTGATCACCTCAGCATCAACCTCTCTCAACCCTCCACCCCTTCTTCTTCTTCTTCCTCCTCCACCACCACCCCCTCGCTCGCCACAGCGGGGACTTCCGACGCACCCTCCAGCCTCCCCAACCCTCTTCCGACCGCCCCTTGTGTCTCCAGTCTGCTTGGCATGAAACCCATCCCTCTCCTGGCTCTAAATGTTGTGTCTGCTGCTAAGGGTACCGGGGCTTCAGCTACCACCACCACCACCTCTACTGTGCCATGTGTAACTAACAAACTGAAAGGGGAGAAACAGAGATTCTCTCCCTACTGAGTGCATATCTTGGCACCTCCTCAAATGTTGGTTCATTTTGTTTTTCTTTGTTAACATTGATGAGAACCAAACTATTGTGAGCTTGTGACCATTTTCTTTTTACTACTTTGGGGGATGACTGGGTGGGGGTGGGGATGGGTAATTCTTGTTTAGGTTTAGGTCTTTACAGCTCAGTGCCTGTTTCAGAGTCTGACCTGTTGATTGAAATCTTTATCTAGAGCCACAGTTCTTTCTCTCTCTCATTCTGTTATACTTTTTTGTAGCTTTATTCTGCCTTGCAATATATAAACAATGTGTTAGGCTCTGTGTTGATGAATAAAAGCTTCTCCGTTAAGCCTTTCTTTTTTTTTTTAACCTTTAAATTACTTAATGGTTAAGCTGTCAGCTGGCCTTCTTGGCCAGATCTGTGTCTCTAGTTATAATAAAGTTGCCACAGTAAGAACCGTAGCTCACCGTGTGATGTGACGGGAGAAGGGGTGTGGGGACTTGTGATCTGTGCCTTGTAGGCTTGGATGGCTGTACAGCCTACTTGGGCCTTTTTGTATCCCACATGAATTTTGTAACCCTTTGTCCATATTCCCAAATAGAAGGAAGGTCCTTCAGTAGTTTCAGTACTGATGAGTCTTCATGATTACCCAGAAGCTTTTAGTCTAGCACAGCTTTCTTTATATTAACACCAGTCAGGAACAAGGGTGTCCTTGTCTAGCTCTTTTCCCCTGGTGAGAGTGGTTATTTCACAGGCAGACATAGAATTGACTTCTGTACCCATAATAATGGGCAATGGTCAGTGTCAAAAGTTAGGTAACTTTTGTCTATTTCTTTAATGGGTTCATTAAATATCCTTCTGTGATATTAGGAAGGACTAATAGATCTGAGTGTGTTGAATCAACTACTAATTGATTGGGCAAGTTTGCTTATCTTCTATTTCCGGCCTACCCTTCTCTCTCACTAGCAACACTATCACGAGTGAGGGGTAATATGCTTAGATTTGAATGATAAAACTGTTCTGTATCAGGAAAGAAAAAAGAAGCCCCAAGAGAATATAAACTTTATGACGTGGGTGATTAGCTGTGCTGTGCTTTTACACAGTGGTGTGCTTAGTTCCTGATGTTTACCTTTTTCTTTTTTACTGGGGCTTGATCCCAGGACCTTGTATGGTGGGGTTTACCAGAGGTAAATCCCAACCATTTGTTTTTTGTTTTGTTTTTTAATCAAAATGAGCTACAGGTCTTTTCCACAAAAGAGAGAAATGATGTGCTAGGGCTGAGGATTCCAGCTTAGGCAGTGGTAAGATATTTGCTGCACCCTACCACTAAAGAACAAAAGGGAAGAGAAATGTATTTCATATAGTGAAATCATATTTGATTTTTTCCCAGTCAACCAAGGTTCATATCTTCACTGGTGGCAGTGGCGATTTTAGATATATTTTTTTTCCCTTGATGGCCTTTCCCAACATCCTTAGAGTGAAATTGAACAACATCAACATCATCAGAAAGACATTGCTGCTCGTGCTTATTACATTACCTTTCAGTCTCTAGTGTTATTGTGGCTGCTTTATTCCAGATTGGCCTTACACATTTGTGTTCACCATACCCAGATCTGGGTCTGGATGTTAGCTATGTCCTATGTTGTGTGGTTCAACTCTTTCTATAGTTGAAATTTACCATGCTGATAATTGTCTCCATTGGGATTTTATTTTATTTTATTTTTATTTTTATTTTTTTTTTGGTTTTTCGAGACAGGGTTTCTCTGTGTAGCTTTGCGCCTTTCCTGGAACTCACTTGGTAGCCCAGGCTGGCCTCGAACTCACAGAGATCCGCCTGGCTCTGCCTCCCGAGTGCTGGGATTAAAGGCGTGCGCCACCACCGCCCGGCGGGATTTTATTTTTAACTTGATCTTGTCTGTTGGAAGGCCTCTTTTTGAGACAGGGTTTCTCTCTGTAACAGCCCCTGGCTGGCCTGGAACTAGCTCACACTCTGTAGATCAGGCTGGCCTTGAACTCACAGACATCCGCCTGCATCTGAGTGCTGGGATTAAAGGCATGTGCCACCACCACTGGACTGGAAGGCCCTTTAATCTAACAAATATCTCTGATAAAGAATTGCTGGGAAGGAATCCAGATGTTCAAGGGGCTTGACTACCATGAGTTAGATGTGTTTGTGTTCAGATTTCCCTTCTGTGCCTCATTCACTGCATCTTGCCCTTTAAAGTCTTGCTTAGGCTTTAGAGTGAATATTGGACAGTTCTTAAGCTGTTTATATGGCCACAGTGCTGCCACCATATATGGTAGGGTTTTTTTTTGTTGTTGCTGTTTAAGATACTAGACTTAAACTAACCACTTCCTTTGAACCTTTGTTTCTACTGAGTACTATCATTCAGAGTTTATTGTTTTACTTGTTTGTGTGAGTGTTTTGTGTGTGTATGCCTGTGCACCATGTTTGTGCAGGGCCCTCGGAGGTGTGAAAATGTCATATTCCATGAAACTGGTGTCACAGACATTTGTGGACCAAATCCACGTTCCCTGCAAGAGTAGCAAGCACTTCTACCCGTGGGCCGTCTCGAGTCCCTACAGCTCGTTGTTTACCTTACCCTAGGGTCATCCTATTTTGAGATTGTCAAGAATCTGTGTGTGTGTGTGTCTGTATCTGTGTGTCTGTGTGTGTCTGTCTGTCGGTCTGTCTGTCTTTGTGTCCGTCCATTGGTCCTTGTGGTGTGCGCAGGTGCATGTGTACCATAGTGGGCAGGTGCAGGTTATTGTCTTCCACCCTGTTTCAGATGATATTGTTGATTCTTGCTAAGAGCTGCCTTTCCAGCTTCTAGGGATTCTTTCTTGCTTCTCATCTGTAGGTGTGCTGGGACTACATAGAGATGCACTGGACTGTCTGCTGTGTCTGTTTTAACATGGCTGCAGAGGCCAGGGGCATTAAAGTCAGGTCTTTATGCTTGTATGACAAACGCTGTATCCACTGAGCCATCTCCACAGCCCATGTGTTCCTGTTTTGTGTGTGTACATCATGTGAATGCATGTGGACATGTGCAGGTATATGGAGGCCAAAACATGTTTGTTTTCCTCATTCTCCAACTTATGTTTTGAGATGAGATCTTTGACTGAACCTGGCTCACTGATTTGGCTAGACTGTCTACCTAGAGAGCATCACAGATGTGTCCTCCTCTAACTCCACAGCACTGGTATTACAGGTGTGCACTGCCACTTCTGGCATTTGTTTTCATGGGAGCTAGGTTCTCACTGCTTGATCAGGGAACACACTTGGCCATCTCTAGCCCCTTTCTTTTTACTTTTTCAAGACGGGGTTTCTCTGTGTAGTTTTGGTGCCTGGCTGATCTTGCTCTGTGGACCAGGCTGGCCTCGAACTCCACAGAGATCCGCCTGGCTCTGCCTCCTGAGCGCTGGGATTAAAGGCGTGTGCCACCGCCACTCTGCTCTTTTTTTCAAAGAATGCAATATTCCCCTTCATGCTGAATTTTCACCTATGAGCGCACTAAGCAGGCCTGACTCTAGCTTCAGAGATCTCACATTGTAATGTTTAGGCATATTCGGGGTAGTAAAGTAGACAGAGAAATCATTTCTCACTTTAAAGAAAACATAATCTAAAGGATGACCTTTCTGATTTCTGGGAAAACCCCTCCCTCCCTCTATGATATTCGTATGTTAGTGCACACAGTGTTACTCAAACACCACAAGTGGATGTCAGTGAGCTCCTTTTAAAAGAAGTGAAGCTTATGATGTGGAACTGACACTAAACCATTAGTTATCTTCAAAATGAGGTATTTTGCTACCTACCTAATTTCAGTGAAGTGTACTGTGGATGCCTTTCCCTCAAAGTTTAATTGGTCCCAGGACCTCAGATGACCCATTTATGACAGAAGTATAAAGGCTCTGAGCTCGGTATGGTTACAAGGAGGATTTGGCACAGAGTAAGAAGGCTTTGGGTTTTGAAGAGTGAGCTAAAGAACTGAAGCCTGCTGCCTGTTTTCTTGTTCATTTTTGTACTGAAATGTGAGCTTTAAAACAATAATTGAATTCTTCACTGCAGTTTCTATAGTTGGTTCCTCCCTTTAACATCCGTTAATATTTAAAATTACTTTGTAATTCCTTCACATTGATAGAGCTACATAGGCTGTAAACACATGATAGTATTAACTTTCTGAAGGCTGGTGTTCTCCCCAGACTTGTATTTGTATCTGAAGGAGCTAAGGGAAACAATAAAGCAGCAGCTTGTCCTCCCAACAAGTGTTGTGACCTCACAATGGTGAATGGTGTATCTCTAGAAACACTTCAGTTTCCAAAGTATAAAACATGAAGAGACAGTGTCACCAGCATGACATGCTTTGTTAAACCTCTCCTGAGAATGCTTCAGGAAGCTTGGTTGTACTGGTATTACACACCCACACCCACATAACAGATTATAATACTAGTTAATTTAGAAACCTTGAAATGCCCTGCTAGTAAACTTCCGGTGTAACTGGGTAAACTGACTTACTCTTGTTTCTGTTTTACAGGCTTTCCTCGGAGACAGGTGGCATGGGGAGCAGCTAGAACAGTGCAGATTCATCCATAATCCCTTTCTGCTGTTCACCACCACCCATGATCCATCTGTGTAGTTTCTGAACAGTCAGCGATTCCAGGTTTTAAATAGTTTGTAAATTTTCAGTTTCTACACACTTTATCATCCACTCATGATTTTTTAATTAAAAGCGTTTTAATTCCTTTCTCTGTTCAGCAGTTACGCTGAGATATCCATATTTAGTTTTATAAGCTTCTCCCCTTTTTTCCATTTTTTTGGGTTTTTTTTTGGCTCATGAATTTTTGTTTGTCATGGAAATGTAAGAGTGGAATATTAATACATTTCAGTTTAGTTCTGTAATGTCAGGAATTTTTCAAAAAAAAAATTAAAAGATGGACTGGAGCTTTTTCTTTGTGAATAGAAACTGGATGCCACAGTGACTTATGTGGGTGTTATTCCTGTCTTGATGTTATTTTTATACCTTTAAACCTTCACATAGCCCTGGTTGGGTTTCAATAGAATTAAGATATTTTCTTCTGTTTTACCACTCCATATTTTTTTCTGTTGTTTTGCTTTTTTAATTGCCCTTGATCTTTCCCCGCCATGATTTTGGGTGGCCTTTAGAAAATTTGTTCGTGAAGAATGGCAATTACACCGCACTAGGATTGTAGAGCAACAGATGTGTCTATGGAGCTGGGTCAGGAAGATGTGTGTACATGTATTTTACACACACATACACACACATATATCTGGTGATAGTAAGTTTGGGAGTGACTGCCCCTTATTCTCTAGCTCATACTTTAATCTTATGTTCTAGTGACTGTTTACTGATAGTCTTTTCCCTGGATGTTTTGAAACCCATTGATATTCTCGTCCTGAAATAATTTAGAAAAGTTAACTTAGAAACTTGGAGTTTGACATGTTTAGAAAAAGTAGAAAGTAACCTGTCCAAATCCCTCAAACTCTTAAAACCAAGGTTGTGAACCGTGTATTCCACTCCATTCATTCACCAAGAAAACCCTCGACAGCTGGGCCTGCATGGAGTGGTTATATTTCAAGGTTGTTCACAGGGGTTACAATATGACAGTCCCCACCCCTACCAGGCACCAGGATAACAGTAGGGACTTAAACAGCACCCCAGTTCTCCAGCTCTTCAGCCTGAGCCATCACATGCTATCAGTCTTCTAACTTGCCTCTGGGCCCTAAGCCAGGGCTTGGGCAGAAAGACAGAGGAACAAAGAAATGGGTTACATTGCCACCTGAGAAACCTCAGAGGGGAGGACCCAGCCCCAGTTTCCCTCCTCTCAAGTGCAAAATGTGTAAACAGTAAACGGAAAATAAAAGTGCAGTCTTAAGTGGATCCTCTCCTGCCCCCCAGTGTTCAGGGGTAGACAGTGCAGAGACAAGCCTGGCTTTTCTATTGCCTAGTTGCTTGCTGAACATAAGGAATGGGGTGAAGCAAGAAGGGACCAATTTCCTTTCCTCATAGCTCTAGGGTAGTACTTGGAATCATTTGTTTCCACAGCTGCCAGTGCCCCTAGAACTTATTCGGTAATTGGTCGGGGGGGGGGGGGGGGGGTCCTTCACTCTCAAGCCTGACTTAAGGCTAAGAAAGCCCCATCTATCTGTTGATTATGTGGCGCATATATATTATTTATATAAATATTTCTCTATGTACAAGGAATAAGAGTGTCTTTCATGGAGGAAGGAAGGCTGGGGGCCGCAAGGCATCAATGCTGTTGGAGTTGTCCAATTCAGTGCTGTCACAGTCTGAGTCCTCAGGATTGAGGCCCTGTGAGGAAGAGTAGAAATGCAGTGAGGTGAGGGAGCTCAGCATCTCAGCATTACAGATTCCTTCAGGGCCCCTCAGTGGGGTGCTTTTTATCAGGTCATGCTCCAAGGCACTACTATCCAGACAGGCTCTTTTGAGATACTTTGCTGACAGGAGTTCATAGCTGCCTTAAAGTTGAACATCAGGTACAATGTTGGATGCTCTGGAACTGTAGGCCTCAAATTCCATTTCCATGGATATCTCTTTTCATTGCTATGGAAGAAACTGGCTTTGAAACTTGAGTGGCTTGAAGGCTAAATACTAAATGTGTCTTGCAAGCCTGTCTTCCTAACAGATTTTCAAATGACTGAGTATTTGTTCCCAGTTTGTGTCAGTGTCTGGCAGCTTTGCTTCACTCACCTGCTCCCCTCTAAGTAGATCCTGGTGTTGCATGGGCAAGGAGCTGGTTTCAGGGTCAGGACCCACCTCTGAAGCAGGTGGGTCCAGTGGGATCTCTGAGCCCTGGGAGCACATGTCATCAGACCTTTCATCTGGCCGCTCATCAGTGTTGGTACTGCCAACTTCTGGTGTGCCACTGGGGGAAGGCTCACTAGCTGTACCTTCCTCCACGTCTGATGGGTTCTCTGAGCTGAAGGTAGATAGTGACTGACGCATGTTCGGGCCCTGAGGCCACCTAAACGTTGAGGCATGGTTACAGCTTGTGTGGTCCTTTACAGTTCCCAAAGCAAAAGATGCCATTATCCCACCACTTACCTCTGACTTGGGGGCAGCTCTACTTCACTATCAACCTCTCCTTCCTCCTCTTCAGATGAGATACCACGTTTCTACAGTAGAGATGGGTGTGTGTATGTGTGTGTGTGTAAACCAGTCAAAAATGGCAAGAAGTCATTAAGAATTGGGGAGGGGTTCATGGTTGGGTGGGTTATAGCACTCAGACCCCCTAGGGAGATTAAGGAGAAGGGGAAAGGAGAGAGGACCCCCCACCCCCATACTTTACCTGACTCCGAGTCACAGCAGCCCTGTACAGCAGTGCAGCTGGGGTCAAATGCTGGGACCCAGCCCGACTTCCTCCCCGGCCTGCAGTCCCTTCCCTTCCAGTTCCCAGCAGCCCCGCGCCTTCACCAGGTCCTACTGGTGGAGGTGGTTCCCCTTTGGCCCCCCCAGGTGAATCTGGGCTGGTGGAACCAGGAGCTGATCCCTCACTTGGAGGAGTATCGCCCTGGGGTGGAGGAGGTGAGCCAGGATCCCGAACTCCCCCAGTGGCCCCTCGGCCTCTGGCTCCCAATGCTGCTGATAGTAGATCCGGGGAGGACGATGACATCTTTCGCAGTAGAAGGTCATGGTGGAGTCCACGGAGAGCAGGGGGGCAGGCCTCCCAAGCTGAAGGGCCCACTCCCAGGCCTCCTGGGCTTCCTAGTCCTCCAGGCTCATGGGGTGGTAATGCTGCTCGAAGCCCAGGCAGGTCTCCACAGCTGCCCTTGGCACTGGCCTTTCGGTGACGGGTCTTGCCACGACGACTCCTTCCTGGTGAGGGGGGGCCCTTAGGACACCCAGGAAGCCCTACCCCACTTAGGGCTGCATCTAGTTTAGGTAGCAAAGACTCTGTCTTGAGAATATCTGGCCTGGTAGGGGAGGGAAAGTACAAGGTTGAGATGAGTGTTACAAACCGTCCCCCACTAAAGACACATGTCTTGCCAGTGTCCCTCCTGCTATAGGCAGGCCTCAGCCCTCGGAACCCCACCTTTTGCTGTGGGGTGACAGTTTCTGTGGCACATTCCTTTTCTTGATGAGCTTCTCCATGGTGTTTCCGTGTAGGAGGCCGCGGGAAGGGTGTGACTTCAGGAGACCCGGGCACCTCCTTTCTAAAGCCTGCTCTCGCCTAAAAATCGGGACACTTTGTTGGGTCTCCCAAGTTGGGTAGCTTCATGACAAGCAGGGATGTAGTGTTGAAGGGAGTTAGTTACCTGAGCAGTTCCCGCTCTTTGAGTTCTAGCTGCAGCATGAGGGCGTTCAGTTCCATGTACAGGTTGTTGGCTCTCTCCAGCTTCCGTTCATAGTGCTCCCTGATGTCCAGGGCATGTCTGAAAGAACAGATGGTTTTCGCACTTTGAACTGGGTTCACCTGCTGCCGGATGGACCCTGCTGTTTAGAGGCTCCCTCCTGAGTGGGCACACACCTGAGCTCCTCCCTTCTCCGCATCACCAGCTCCTCCTCCAGGCGGTGCAGACAGGTCCCTTCTGACTTTATCTTTTCAAAGTGCAGTTTTACTTCTTCCCGCCACTCTGCCTAGGGATGGAGAGACATGGGGTGAGCACCATGTCCCCGTCACCTCACAGACCTGTGCTCTTGGAAGGTTGCCTGTGCCACTGTTAGGAGTTGGAGTAAGAGGGAATGGGATACATCTATTCAGTCAACATTTTCTGGCCTCATCAAAGGCTCTGCCATGTCTAAGGGTCAAGGATTCATTGTTTTCCACCCACAGCACACCTGGGACTTAAAGTAAGTCTCCTGGGGTGTGGAGAGCACGTCAGCTGAGGCAATGTCCAGGTGCAGCAAGATCTGTCGGAATGATGGACGGTTTCGTGGTTTGCTGTTCCTATAAGGAATGGAGTTGGTAAAATTTCAGGGGTGGAGAGGGATTAGAAAGGAACTAAAGCTCCTTTCCCAGTGAGTCATGTCACCACCTGTCAACATCAAAATACTACCTAAGGGAACTATTTGACCTAATATTTTCTGTATGCCCAAATAAAACCTTTTGATGACAGAGGGTGGTGGCATACATCTTTAATTCTGGTCTATATAGCAACTTCCAGACCAGCAAGTATGCACCTCCAAAAATAAGCCCACAAGTTTTAAATTATCCCATCAAAGCAAACATTTTGGGAATGGCACTGGCAGTTCAGTCTTCCTTGCTATCCCAAGCTAGTTCTGCTCAGTGATGATGCCTTTCTGCTTTGCAGCAACCTGGTATAATAGATACTGTTCATATTTTATCAGCTAGGAAACAAGGTTCAAAGAGGACACCATGATGCAACTCTTTGAATCTGAGGTTTCGTGTTTGTCCATGGATCCTGTTCTCACTTGTAGTTCCCTTGGAACACATCCTGGATCCTGGACCTTGGAGACACTGGGGAGCTTTTGCAGTGGGTTTCAAGCCTAGATATCTGGGTTCTTTGTAGGTGCTGGCTTTCCTTCAGTTGCTAGCTCCTTGAGTTTGTCAGCCAGGCCATCCTTACCAGCACTGGCGAAGCAGAATTTTAAAGCCATCTGGGCAGCTGGAGGGCACAGGCAGGTGGAGACTGTTGCTTCCTACACCCCAGATGATGGCTGAGGAATCTACGTCTTTGTAGGGAATTTCGCCAGTCAGTAGTTCCCATAGCACCACCCCAAAGGACCTGAGGACAAAAGAGGACATCATTTGGGAGGGTTCCCACCAGAGGTCCTGGTTGCTGCAGACCTGTATGACCTCTGTCATAAAAGTCCTAAAAGTACCACCCAGGTGCTTACCAGATGTCGACCTTCTCAGACACAGGCTCATTGCGTATCACCTCAGGGGCCATCCAGGCCACTGTCCCTGCAAAGGACATCTTGGTGCTCTTGTCACTCAGCTCCTTGGAAGTGCCAAAATCTGATATCTTCACCACATCGTCATATGTGATTAGCATGCTGGTAAAGAATGCAGTCAGCCAGGATCCATACCCCTCCACACCCCACTTCACTGCTGTCATTGTCTTTAGGATACTGTTGGGGATACCTCATGTTGAGAGGCTCACCACAGCCCTCCAAAGGACTGTCAGATGGACTTAGGGTGGGACCTAAAAATGCAGGGATGTGCTCCTCACTGCCACGGGTAGGTCACCTGCATGCACATCAGCTTGCTTGCCTACTCACTTGGGAGATTTAAGGTCTCTGTGGATGATCTTGTGCAGGTGCAGGTAATTCATGCCACCAGCAATGCCCATGGACCAGTCAACCAGCAAGGAAGGGGTGACAGGACGGCCAGCTCTAAGCACCTCGTATAGCTGGCCTTGGGCGCAGAATTCCATAAGGATGCAGTAGCAGGGAGCCTGTGTGCAAACACCCCTGGGGGCCAGAAAGGGGTAAAGCCTTTGATTAGTTTAACATCTACCTTAACGTACCTGGGACCTACATTCCCACCCAGACCATTGGGGGTCTCCTTTGAGAAAGAATGGGAGATCTATTCCCAGGTGAGTGGAGTCCTGGGGCTTAGCATGGTGTTCCCAGCCCCTGCCCTGGACCTCACTTGAAAGTGATGATGTTGGGGTGCTTCAGCTTTCGCAGATGCTTGATGTCGGTTTCCTTGAGGTCTCGAACCTTCTTCACAGCTACTTCCTCCCCATGGAAGCGTCCCAGGAAAACAGCACCCTGAGCCCCTGAGCCTACCCACTGCAGGTCCAGGATTTCCTCAAAGGGGACTTCCCAAAGGTCTGTAGGTAGGAGGCATAGTGCCACAGGTTCAGAAAGGTCTGCACTGAAGGCCCTGTGAGACACTCAAGGGTTGGGTGGATATGTCAGTGATGAGACAATGTAGGCCAGAAAGGAAATAATTGGGGTGGCCTTGTAGGAAGCTGGGTGGACCTAGGGGTGTAGCTCATTTGTAGAGCTAGCATGTTTTGTAAAACCTAAATTCCTGGGTTCAATTTCTCAGCACTGTGGGAGAAAATAATGTACTGAGGATTCAGCTGTGCAGTAAAGCACTTGTCTAGCATGTAGTGTTCGTTTAATCACAGCACTGGAAAAAAATGGGAAGGGAAATAAAGCTGGTTAGGTGGGTAGGGGAGAAGGTAAGGGTGGTTGGTAAGTTTGGTAGTTCTGTTGAAGGAAATAGAGGGTGTTCCTACAGGGATCTGGCCTACCTTCCTGCTGTTGCTTATGTTCTGTGGAGTAGGCTTTGCCAATCATTGTCCAGACAGGGCGCAGGCAGCCAAAGAGACCTTCCAGGAAGCCACTGCCACTCTGGCACTGCAGTCGTACCTCATCGGCCCGAACTCTGGATGCTCGACTCTCCGGTGACCCAGTGGCTCCCCCTGGCCCACCGGTGTCCGGCTCATGTAGCTGCAGGACACTATTGGCAAAAGGCTCTGGGGGAGGCTCTCCACCTGGGGAGGGGCTGGGTCCTCCCCCGCCCTGCCCACCCAGAGGCACAACATCTCGAAGTACACATTGGGTAGGTGTTAGGTCCTTCTCAGGGGTGCAGTCTGAAGTGTCTGGATCCAGCTTTCGCATGGAAGCCTCACTTAGAGTAGACACAAAACCCCCAAAGGAAGGGGAGGGTGTTCGGGTCTCATGGAGGCAAGCCATGGCCTCTGGAGCCAGGTGTGCTGAGCAGCGGGCCCTGTGGGGAATTAAGGAGGGAGGGGCCATCAGCCACAGTCACTGCAAAGAGCTCACAGTACCTAGCTGGAGTTGGTCTGAGTGTCACTCAGTACCCTATGGGAAACCTGATTCAGCTGAGCTTCCTCTTGGTATCTATTAGTGATGCAAGCAATACTCTGGTATACAAGTAATATACTTGAGTATCATCAGGCAAAGAGAAGTAATAAACCCACTCAGGTGCTGGTTAAAGAAATGGTTCAGTAGGAAAAAATATTTGCTGTGCAAGCCTGGAGACCTAAGATAAATCACTGAATTCCTCAGTGGAAGGAGACAACTCCCAAAAGTTGACCTGGCTTCCACTTTAAGTATTAAACTCAAGTACAAAGGCTACAGTAATAGAATATAAAGATCTCAGCATGTGCAAGGTACTAGACCCAGCTCACTACTGTGAGAAAAGGTGGTGGTGGTGGTGGTGGAATCCAGGTTTCATCATACAAAATTTAACTATGTACTTGAATCCCTGGGGTTCATGCCCAGCATGGCAAAATCAAAAACAAAAGCAAGGGTTGGAGAGATGGCTCAGCAGTTAAGAACACGTGCTGGTTTTTTTTTTTTTTTTTTTGGTTTTTTTCAAGACAGGGTTTCTCTGTGTAGCTTTGCGCCTTTCCTGGGACTCACTTGGTAGCCCAGGCTGGCCTCGAACTCACAGAGATCTGCCTGCCTCTGCCTCCCGAGTGCTGGGATTAAAGGCGTGCACCACCACCGCCCGGCGGTGCTGGTCTTATAGAGGACCTGCCTTTCGTTCTTAGAACCTACTCCATGGCTCACAATCATCTGAAATTCCAGTTCCAGGGGATCCAACACCCTCTTGTGGCCTCTCTAGTCATTCACTGTACATACATGGTGCACTCACATATATGCACACACTACATCAATACAATAATTAAAATTAATGAAAAAAACGGGCCTGGTGTGGTGGTGCACACCTTTATCCCAGCACTGGGGAGGTGAGGCTGGTGGGTCTGAGCACCCGGTTTGTACAGTGAGACCTTGCCTAAAGCAGCTGCTTTAAGGGTTCCTCTTTGTTGTGTGACTGCTGTCATTAACCCCTGCAGCACCCATTCTTGTCAGCTGAGGTTCAGTCACACATGTCCTATGAGTCACTTTTTTTCCCACTGCTTTTGGATACAGTGTCTCTCAATGTAGGTCTGGCTGTCCTGGAACTTACAGAGATATGCCCACCTCTGTCTCCCTAGTGTTAAGATTAAAGGTGTGCACTACTAAAACCAGCCTGGGTATCAGACACTTTTACCTGGATCTCAATCTCAGAACACACCTAGACCTCCCTCATGTTGAATCATACATGGTACTAGCGGGCTTTTCCACTCAGACACTCAGATAATGTTCCTGGGCTTCCCCAGTTAAAAGTCACTGAAGCCTTCTCAGGAACAGTCAATTCAGGACTTACATCTGGGCCCTTCTCTCTTCTCTGCGTATGTGATCATGTCCAGAACCATAACCACAGAGCTGTGCTATCCCCTCATCATAGTTGGCAAAAGGGGCCGGGGCTTATCCAATGGGGTTGGTGTGAAGCTCTGACCATCAGCTTTATTCTCCTGAGGTCTCCCTTCATCTTCTGCTTTCTGGAGGTCAAAAGAGGACTCATCTCTTTTTTTCTTTTCCTTATCATCCCACTCCTAGCTCCCCAAACCAAGATTCAGCTTTCCAGGCAATAGAAATATGTCCCAGTTCATAGCTGTGTGCTATTTAAAGATCACTATTAAAATGACAAGTCTAGGCCAGGTGATGGCGCACACCTTTAGTCTCAGCACTTGGGAGGCAGAGGCAGGTGGATCTCTGTGAGTTCAAGGCCAGCCTGGCCTACAGAGTGAGTTCCACGACAGCCAGGGCTGCACAGAGAAATCCTGTCTCAAAAAAGCAAACAAACAAATGTATTGAGGATGTGACTTAGTGTGGTAGAGTGCTTGCCTATATGCAAAAGACTCTGGATTGCATAACCCTGGGCATGGTACACAGGCCTGGAACTCTAGTACTTGGTGGGTAGAGGCAATAGATCAGACATTCAAGGTCATCCTTGGCTAAGTAGTGAATCTGAGGCCAGCCTAAGCTACATAAGACTCTGTCTCCAAAAATAAATAACCACAAATCCAGCTGGGCCTAGTAGTACATACCCCATATTCCAGCAGTTGAGAGGCAGAGGCAACAGGATCCTGAACTTGAAGCCAACATGGGCGACACTAGAGCCTACCTCAGAGAAAGAAAGAAACAAACCAAAAAATGCCATATAAATAGGCACAGGTCCTGGGTCTGGTCCCTAGCTGGCACTATGAAAGCAATAGCAACAAACTCTAAAGTTTACATTTGATTCAGGCAAATTATAGCTGAGTGCCAATTTCCCCAGAAAGAGCGGACTAGTCAGCATTCAGGCACAGCAAACTCTCCCAACTCTTCAGACTTAACTTCAGAACTTGACATCAAGAGTCATACTATTCTCCCAGCCCCATGTTTTGTTGGGTACCAAAGGATAAGATATGGTGTTTCCTGATAATGATCCCTGTGAGGCAAGTCCTTCTTCAGCCCCTGAAGTCATCTGGGAATGAACTACAGTGTGTAGGGGATGCTGTGGAGGTTTATGCTCAGAGCATGATGTAGAAATAAAGGACATTTGGGAAACTGACAATCTCAGCTCGCTTAATACCATTTGCAGCCCTTTTTCTTGAAGACTGTCACTGTGTATGGGATAGGTTCAGGATCTGCATAGGTAACAAGCACTTCCGTTTATCCTGTGACTAGCACATCTGAAAATCCTACCTACTGGGCTGGGCTCAGTGGTTAAGAGTTGCTAGTCGCTCTTGCAGAGGATCTGGGTTCAATTCCCACATCCACATGGTGGCTCACAACCATCTGTAACCCCAGTTCCAGGGAATCCAACAGGCACCCACATAGTGAACAGCCATGTATGTAGGTAAAACATTCATACACATGAAGTACAATAAATGCAAAAATAAAATTTTAAATTAAATATTACACATTATCATTCTGTTTTCTCTAGTCCTGTCACTGCTTTAGCTGAAGCTTCACTAGCTGTCACAACCTGGCCTAGGACAAATGCCTCTTAAGGTCTCTTAATTTTCCATTCAGCTTCTGAAAGATCCAAAACATAAAACTCACCAGCCCTCTTTGCTTCAGATCCCTTGTGGTTCCCTTAAGAGGATAGCTAGGCCACCCTGGGCACCAAGCTATATCAAGGTTCTGAATTAGGATGTCCACAATGTGAGCCTTTCCAAAGGTTATTCTGTATGTCAGCCTTTAGTATAAATGTACTGCTGCCATGAACCCTGAATACAATGTAACACTGTAAGGAAGGAGGGCTGGGGAATACAGCTGGAGTGCATGCACAGCAAGGAAGAGGCCGAGTCCAGTCTCCAACAGCACATAAACTGGGCATAACAACACATACCAGTAGTCCTAGCATGGAATGGAGGTGACAGGGTCAGAGGTTCAAGGTCATCTCTGGCTTCACAGTGAGTTTCAGGCCAGCTTGGGCTACAGAGTGAAACTTTGTCTTAAACCAACAGCTGGGCATGGTGGCATACTCCTTTAATGCCAGCACTTGGGAGGCAGAGGCGGGCAGTTATCTGTGATTTTGAGGCCAGCCTGGTCTACAAACTGAGTTCCAGGGCAGCCAGGACTGTTACACAGAGAAACCTTCTGTCTGGAAAAACAAAACCCAAAACAAAAGCAAACAAACAAAACCCCCCATAAACTATAGGGATATTGTGATTGATTATTAGCATAAGACCAGCACAATATTGGATATGTCAACATGCAGTCTTAGGGTATGGAGGGCTCACCACACCACCCTTTCCTTCCCTCTAGCCCTCTTTTACTGAGACTACAAATGCAGCTAGTGGGAAAGGAAGGACCTTTTCTTTGATGGTACAGCCACTGATAAGGTGCTCGTGCTACTGTAAATTAACTCGAATTCAGGCTCCTATTAGCAAACCTAATTAAACTCTGTGGGTCACAAAAAAATGTGACAATGGGTATTGGTTGGGAAGGGGATAAGTGGATGTGGGGGGAAATGTGACCAGGGTTATGGGGAATATGAGTGATCAAATACATTATATACAAATATTAAAATGTCATAATGAAACCCATTATTATGTATAATTAATATATGCCAAGGGGCTGGAGAGATGGCTGGGGTTAAGAGTGCTTACTGTTGTTGTAGACGATTGACGTTCCGTTCCCAGCATCCACATGGTGGCTCACAACCCCCTGTAACTCCAGTTCCAGGGGATCCAAGGCCCTGCACACGCGAAGTGCCATAAGCTCATGCAGGCTCCCACACACACATTAAAAAATATGAAATTAAGAAACTAAAAATTATACAAATACAGTTGGCATTATTAGCCCTACAAAAGCACAGATGCAGATGCATTAACCTATTGGTGGTGCCACAGCCACCAAGGTTACCCCTAGGTGTGCTGTTTATCCCTTCTTGTCATCCAAGACTCACTTCTACCGTCAGTCAGTCTTCGGTGAAGTACCAACCCTGTCTGGTTAATGCCCTTCTAAGTGGACAGGCCCTGAGCTTCCAGGTGGCTCGGAGCCACCTGAGTTGGAAACACTGCTCTACCCACCCAGGGCCGCACATGCCCCGTGCATCTCTCAGTTCCCTGAATCCTCAGAACAGCCTAGCAAATAAGGCATTATTGGTCCTCTTATGGTCTAGAGAAAACCGAGGTCAAGAAATCAGGAACCACAGCCTCTGAATTGCCAACACATCCCACGAAATCCGCGGCTTCGAGAGCGAAGGTGTCTATGATAACGTAAATTAACAACACAGACCAGCCTGCCAACACAGGAGAATTTCCTGCAAACGACCCCAAGGCTTCCGCCTCCCTCACCGCGGCCTCAAGGCTGGGGCGCTCGCACGCTCTCGGCCCACCTGCTGGACCGCCCGGCCACCACGGCCGCACGGCCGCAGGCGGAGTGGAAGGGGTTACGGCCACAGCTCCCTCCCCTGCCGACCTCCTTCCCGACAGTCACGTGGTGCGGGGCTGGGGGCGCGGCTGTGGGAGGGGTCCAGGAGGGGAGAAGAGAGCAGAGCCGGCGGGGGGAGGGCTGGGCGCTGCGGCGTAACCATGACGACTGGGCCCGTGAAGTCACCGGGACAAGATTAGCCTAGGGTCACGTGAACGCGAGGCGGGGGCGGGGCTCCACCGGAGCCCGCCTCTGACCTGGGCGGGCTCAGGCGTGGAGGCTCTCCCTGTAGGCTGCCCGCAGGCAGGTGCGGACCCCGCGGAGGGTCCCGCCCGGGTCCCCGAGGCCCACCTTCCTCCGACCCCCGCATGCCAGATACTTGGGCTGGGCATCTGGTGGAGGGAAAGGGAACGGGCGGGAGGACTCGCAGGGTTGCCTGGGGTGCAGTACCACACAGAAGTTAAGAAATGGAGATGGGGACTGGGTGAAGAGACTGGACAACCAGCGCCAAACCTGGAGGATGGCCTGAAAAGATGGTTCTGAAAAACAGAGAACCCTGGGAAGATGGAGACGAAAGGGAATGAAAAACACAGACCACCTTTCCCTTTCCTAGTTTGTTTCCTATCTAGAAGCTGAGTTTTAGGTATCAAACCACACACCATCAGGTTTTTAAAATGGTTTTGGCATCATCCGGCCTGCAAACCAGGTACAGTCATCCTCAGAACCAGTTTGCAGTTCTTCCTCCCTCGGATCGCACAGGCAGCCCCAGAGGGCCCTGTGGTATCCAGGGCCAGCAGCTGGGGAGAGCCGAGAATCCATATTCCACCTGCTCGCCTTTCAGGGCAGTGGGAACAGCTGGGAAAGCAGGAGATGAGACCCAGGGAAAGGTAGGGCATTTAGCCATGCTCTGGGTGCTCTACCACCCCTCAGGCTAATGACAGCTCTTCTAGACTGACCTGAAAGAACACAGGGAGAGTTGAGGGTCCCCAGGGAGCCATGGTAAACTGGAGAGTCCTCTTTCCCAGCAAATGTCCCCCTTTCTGCTTCCTTTATTCCTGCCCACCAGCTGAGTCTCACGGTCCCCCCAGCTGGGTCTTGGCGCCGGAGCTTTGGGGGTGGTAGACTAGAAGCCCCAAGCCCAGACATTCGGTCACCCTGGGGGAGGGGACCTGTCTCCCTGGCCATCAATTATGCAGTGCCTGGGGGGGCACAGAGGAGGGGTTTCTGTCAGTCACTGTAAACCACAGGACCAAAGGTGGACTGTGCATGTGTTCAGTTCATTCAGGGCTCCACAGGAAGGCTCTAGAGTTGGGACCTGGAAGTTGCCTTCACTGATTCCTCATTCTTCCTAGGCTTTCCTGCATGAGGAGACTGTAAGGCTGTGGTCAGTGAACTCTAGTTCTTTCTAGCTCCCTCCTGCTCTAACAGCAGAATCCAGTGGCTTGTCTGGTGGCCAGTCCTGGAGATTCTGCTCAGAGGTGTGGCCATCTGTCTCTGCCTTGAGTTCTCACACTGAACTCTCTCTTCCTGCCTGACCCTCATTTTCCTCGGAAGCTGAGAGGTTACACTTTTGAGGAGAGGAGCTGCAGAGGGAAGGCTTTGAGACCCTTGAAGGATGGATGTTTTTGATGGAGTGCAGCTGTGCCTCTGCTCGGCCTACAGTTTACTTTTCCTTTTGACAGGACCCACGGCCCCTACCTCAGAGTCCTTCCAAGATGGAAAGGATTCCCACTCTTTTAGGATCCTTGAAAAGGGAGATGCCTTTTGAGAACTGGGGGATCACAGACCCTCAGGTTCTTGCCAGTCAGGCCCTGAGGCCCCCTTTTATCATCCTTTTGCTGGTAAGGTAGGAAGTGAAGGGTCTGGCTTCAGTAGGGAAAGAGTAATTTGTGGATTTAGAGGGAAAAGAGTCACTGTAACAGCCTTGCCCTGGGCCCTTGAAGGTTGAGTCTCACAGATTCCTACCTGGCGTTAAGGGCTGAGGAGGGTAGGAAGAGGAGGTAGGGGGACAGTGAGCCATGCCTACCACTTTCCTGGCTCTACTGTCTTCCACCTAGCTAAACACCAGGTCTGTCTTTGTGGATTCCAGGGAGGCCAGCTCTCCTCTCCAACCAGAAAAAACTTGGTCTCGGATCTTCTGCTACCCCAGGACCAATGATGATTTCAGGTTTCAGTGGCCACATGACAGTGGCCATTCTGGAGGCTCCAGACCTGCTGTCTTGCATCTGCAAACTTCAGGGAAGGCCTGGAGCCCTGCACCTCATCCTTATCCTCTAGCTGGTTCCCGCTGGGGTCTGCTCAACTAAGTAGTGATCTCTCTCCTGATCGGCCTTGCTCAGGAAGATCACAGAAGCAGGAGCAGCATGGCATGGGTCACAGGGTCCCCTACAGTGAGTCAGGCCTGAAAGAAGCTGCATGTGATGATATATAGCACCAAGGCTGAATTTGCATTTTTAAAATATCTGAAAGGAACTATGTGAGCTGTAAACTCAGAGGCTAAGACCAACCTAAGCTACACAATGAGACCCTGTCTTAAAAAAAGGTGACAGGTGAAAGTATGGATATTTCAACTTTTTTCTTTTTTAAAAAAGGCAAGGTCTCATATAGCCCAAGCTGGACTTGAATTCCTGTCTCTCCCAAGTGCTGAGATTATAGGCATGCATCAGCACACATAGTATATCACTCTTCTTTTGGCTTATCTATATTATTTCAGTAATAATTTTGAGTTTTCTTAATATAAAACGTGATGGTTTTGTTTTTACATGGTTTTTTTTTTAATTTATTTATTTTTATTTTATGTGAATTGGTGTTTTGTCTGCATGTATGTCTGTGTGAGGGTTCTCTGGAACTGGAGTTACAGACAGTTGTGAGCTGCTATGTGGGTGCTGGGAATTGAACCCAGGTCCTCTGGAAGAGCAGTCAATGCTCTTAACCGCTGAGCCATCTCTCCAGCCCCTTACATGGTTTTTTAAATTGCAAAAAAGAAATAAAACTTGTGTAATGCCTATCCATCGCTGTCCCCGGCCTAGGCATGGGGGACTCACAGGCCTCAGGGACAGCAGAGGTTGGGATGCCATTTCTGCTTCTGATCGACTGGGTGACCTACAGTGTGAGATCTGCTAACAAAGCTGTTTCTGTATCTAAGGGGCAGTGGCACCCATGTCAGTCTTACAAGGTGTGTGGGTAAGACACAGGCCAGTTGTTGTTGTTGTTTTCTGAGAGAGAGAGAGAGGCTCTCACTATGTAGCCCTGGCTAGCCTGGAGCTCTCTGTGTAGACCAGGCTATTCATAAACTTAGAGATCTGCCAACCTCTGCATCCTGAGTCCTAGGATTAACGGTGTTTGCGTTCATGCTGTACTTGGCCTCAAACTCTCAATCTTCCTTGCACTATTGATTATTTGGCTCATTGATTACTGAAATGTGCCACCAAGACTGGCCAACTGGTCTTGAATACCTAACTCATTGCAGTCTCCTCATACCTAAAGCTGAGATGATGATAAAGTAACTTAATGATGCTATACGAATTACTGAGGTAACTAAAAGTTCTTGGCCCAGTACCTGGTACACAGGATGCTCTCTATAAACAGCAGTCATGATGTTTCACACAAAGTACCAAGAAAAATTTTTTCTTATGTCACCCAGACTAGCCTTGAACTTGCTATGTAGTTAAATATGACTATGAACTCCTGATACTCCTGCCTCTGCTACCCCAGTGTAAGATAAGAGACGTGAACCACCACATCAAGCTTTATACAGCGACAGGCACCAAACCCAGGGCTCTGTTCATGGCTTCTTGCATGCATGTTTGTTAGGCACTGTACCAACTGAGCCACACCCTCAGACAAAGTTGTTTTTTCTTTTTAGTTTTTTGAGACAGACTCTATATGTAGCCCCGGCTGCCCTGAAACTTGCTATGTAGACCAGGCTGGTTTTGAACTGACCAAGATCCACTTGTCTCCACCTGCCTCCACTGTGCTGAGATTAAAGGCTTGCACCAGCCACTATACTTGCTTCTTGCTTCCTTTACCTCCTCAAAATGAGAGGCAATACTGAGACACAGGGAGAAAGGGAGGTGGAGAAAAGGAGCTGAAAAAAAAATAGCACAAGAAAACGCAGCCTGCCAGGCCTCCTGGCACAGGCCTCAAAGGTCCAGCTATTTAGGAGGCCTAGGCAGGAGGATTTAAAGTTCAAGCCCTGCCTGGGCAACTTAGTGGTACTGTGTCTCAAAATAAAATTTGTAAAAAAAGAAGTTGAAGCTGGGCGGTGGTGGCGCACGCCTTTGATCCCAGCACTTGGGAGGCAGAGGCAGGTGGATCTCTGTGAGTTCGAGGCCAGCCTGGGCTACAGAGTAAGTTCTAGGAAAGGTGCAAAGCTACAAGAGAAACCCTGTCTCGAAAAACCAAAAATAAATAAAATAAATAAAAAAAAAAAAAGTTGATGATGTAGTTTGGTGGTAGAGAGCTTGCCCAGTATAAGGCCCTGGGATCAATTCCTAATACCATAAATAAATAAAACGAAGAGCAGGGGTTCTTCCCTGGAGCTCCTCAGAACAGTGTTGCCATTCTCCTAATGCACACATGACCAGGCTTTCTCGGGGCAAGTGGACAGACTCTCCTAAAGCCACCATGTCCTCTGCTGGCATCCTGTCAACAGATTACTTGCACCCATTCAAGGACTCCCAGAAAAGCTGCACCCCCAATTCTCTTACTCTTTAGGCATGGACAGGAAAGAAGCAGAAGTGGATGCTAGAATTTAGGGTCCTCTATCACCTTACCACTACCCCTCCCCCGGAATCTCAGAGCAGTAACTGCCATTTAGAGGGTTTTCGATATTGTGAAGACGTCTAGGAAATCCTGACCCACACCTTCCACCTCTGTCCACCAATGATGGGGGATTTCATGAGTGTTGGACCTTGGGGTCTTCCTGAAGCCAACAGTTGGCTGTGGCTTAGCTTGAGGCCCAGATCCATTCCTCTCCTTAAATGTGAGACAAGAGGGGGCAGGGCTCTTGAACCTGGAAACTCCAGTGTCTGGACAGCAAGACCCAGAGGGCACTTGGGCTCTTTCTTTCCCAAATGCTTGCTGCTGGTGAGCTTGGGTGACCCTTTGGCTGGAAATCAAAGCTCCCAGAACCACGGAGGCAACCCGGAGGACTGGAAGAGAGGAGGTTTAGAGTGAGACACCCACTGTGGGTGCGGGGCCTGTGGTGTGTGAGACCTCATGTGCATGCTCTCCTGGTTGAAAGCCAAGAGGCAACGAACAGAGAGCGGCAAGGCTCCTCCCTCCACTCCTACCACTGCCCATGGAGCCCACCATCAGCCAAAGCCTTGACTATCAAGGTTGTAAGCCAAGGAGTTTGGTGAGTGTGTGAGAAAAGGGAGGGGTTTTCTGAAGCGCCTGACCTGGGAAATGGGTTAGGGAAGCCAGAGGAGAGAGGGCTGGAGAGAGAGAAAGCCACATACTAATGGGGGAAGGGTGCAACAGCTGGATGATAGGGAATGCCACAGCTGGAGATTATAGGCATTACAGATGGAGGGGAGAGGAACCCCGCCAGGGCATGCAGGAATAGGTGCAGCCTAATTTTCAGGTGGAGCCTGATAGGTGCAGGTGTGGGGGAGGGGGGCAGTGGGTACATTAGGCCTTGCCCTTCCTTCCCTTCCCTGGAGAGGGCCACAACTCTCCCTTCTCCTCTCTTGGTCTTGAGGGTGAGGAGAAAAGAGGACGCGCTCTTGCCCGCTGTCCTTTAGTCTTTCCCTGGCCACCTGCACCCCCACATAATCCACCACAGCTCTGGAGGCTTTTGGTCTCCAAGCTTGGCCGCCGCATCCCTCAGCTTCGCCCCGCTCCTTCCTATCTCCAGGCGTCGGGTCCAGGTCCCCAGTTCCTCCATCCCACGTCCTCAGCATCCTCGAGTCACCTCCTCCCCCACCACGGAAAAATTGTATCCCGACCCTCCCTCCACACCAGGATCCCAGGACCCGAACCCATTTCTGCCCCCCACCCCCACAACTCGCCCAGGCTCTCACCTCGGGGGCTCCGCGGCCGCAGCACAAAAGGCGGCGCTGCTGCAGCTCCGCTCCGGATGCTGCTCCCGCCTCCTCCTCCTCCTTCCCTCCTCCCCCCGTTGCCCTCCACCGGACCCGGGGCGCTGTCACCGGCGACGCTCGTGCGGAGCTCAGGTGCACCGGTGTCAGCCCCAGCTTTGGGCCCCCACCCCCTACGCTAAGCCCCGTCCCCACTCGACTTGAACTCCCGCTCCTTCCAAGGCCCCCGCCCCTGGCCCCCCGGGACGGACACGCCCTGAGCGGAGGATGCTGCGCTGGAGCCGCCGGCCTCTTAAAGGAGCCCGCGGCTGCCATCCGGCGCGCTCCAGCTCGTTCCTGGCTCGCCCAGGCTCTGCCTCCTTCGTGGAGGTGTCCTACGGCAGCCCCACTTTGGGCCTCATGCGGATTCTGTAGGAGCCCCTGTGACCTGTCTACAGACTCTTTTCTATACCCCGAGAGGGCAGCTCCTCAGATCGCACACACGCTCTGGCGTTGGCCCCTTCTCATACCAGTCTCGCCAGCTGGTCTTCTCGTCACTGCTCCAGTTTCACCCAATTGGAATCCACCCTGTCGGAGGTCCTTTCCCACTTCAGAGCTCCTGGGTGACCCCTCGCTATCATTCCAGGATTCCTCTACCTCCACCCTCATTCCCTTCTTGGCAAGACATCGCTTCCCAGACCCATTCTTAAAACACTCTTTGAATCACGTTTTTCGGGGTGTCTCTTTCTTCCTCTGTCCAAGGTCACAAGATCTCCCCTACATCCTTCACTCTGGTGGTGTCAAGACGTTGGGGATCCGAAAGAACTTGTTCAGGCCTGCGGGCATTTTAGTTCGTCAATTACTCTCGTGCTTTGTTTTCGTTTTCAGTCGAGACTAAAGAAGACTAGAGCAGAAGGTCCATCTAATGATTCTCGGGCCAGATTCCCGGACAGTTAAAGGAAGGTTCACTGGGACCTATCCAAAGAGTCGCCAACCCTGCCAGGCTGCTGCGTGCCGCTAATGAAGAGAGGCAAAGGACAAGCCGCAAAAAAGCAGGTTTTAGACACGGAGGCCCGGGGCGCTAAGGGACGTATACTGGTGGCTGGGGAGGCAGTTCCTGAAAAAACTTACAACCCCAGAGCTCCCGGGTGGAGGCGGCCGGGGAAGGCCCACCCTTTGGGGCAGCAAAAGAACCACGCCAGCGGCCTCCCCGGCCAATCACAACCCTCCCTACAGGTGACCAATCGGCACGCGCCTAGAAGAGGTCGCTCTCAACGTAGCCAATGAGGCCGCGAAGCCTGCCGTGGCGGCCGGATGACGCGCGGGCACCTGGGCTCTGTAGTTCCGTGAGTGATGCGTCCCTTACCGCCCCGCCCCCAGCCGCCTTCACCCCGCTAGTGCGCATGCTCACAGTCTCGGCCTGGGAGGAGGCCGTGCGCAAGGAAGAAGGCGGGACGACAGTAGAAAACAAAAACCGCTGGTAGGTTGGGGAGCTTCCGTGGAGGGCCCGCTCCTCCCAGAGGGCGGCGCAGGCGCCCGGGCGAGCCACGCGGAGAGTTGTGGGGCGGGTAGCTCGACTCCTGATGAAGACACAAGGAGTCGGATGGGTGGGGGACTCCAGATCCCAGCATGCCCCGCGGCGGGCCCTACCGGCCGCGACTCCGGGCTTGGCCCCGGCCCTAGCTCGTCGGCGGTGTACTGGGGCGCGTGGAGGCTGTAGTCACGGTGGCGCCCGCGGGGACGGAGGAGGGAATGAGTGAAGAGGAGCAGGGCTCCGGCACTACCACAGGCTGCGGGCTGCCCAGGTGAGCTGCCTCATTTCGATCCCTGCAGGACGAAAAGTGCGAGGCGGTGCGGAGGGATAGCGGCGCAGCCCCAGCATGCACCTGGCCTGAGGGTTGTTCCCAGCAAGCACTGGGGTAGTGGGCAGAGGTTCCCGGCATGCACTGGGTCAGTGGCCACCGCCTCCAGCTCTAGTTTGGGGTTGGCTTGATTCCCAGACTGCACTGGAGCCTTAGGCTTTATGCCCCGATGTTCAGTGCTTTTGGTGGGTACTGGGTTCCCGAATTGAGTTGTGCCAGGGGGTAATGCACGTCCAACCAGCACTACGGCACAGTACATCCTCCACCTGCCTTGGGATAGAGGACCTTGCTTTCCCTCCTGCACCTTAACTCTTAACCCAGTCAATGGATGCTATACTGCCTGGGGATCCATGGACTCTGTAATGTGGCTAGGTCTAATGTGACAGTGCTTGGTCAGGTGGGTGCCGAAAGGGGAAGTGTGATATTGGTCTGTGCCCCTCCCTCCCAGCATAGAGCAAATGCTGGCCGCCAACCCGGGCAAGACCCCGATCAGCCTTCTTCAGGAGTATGGGACCAGAATAGGAAAGACGCCCGTGTACGACCTTCTCAAAGCCGAGGGCCAAGCCCATCAGCCCAATTTCACCTTCCGGGTCACCGTTGGCGACACCAGCTGCACTGGTGAGGAAGGCTTGGGCAGCCTGGCTGGGGTGTGCATTCACAGGGCCTGTGGTTTAATATCGTGAAATCGCTTCACAGTCCTCTTCCTTAAGGCCAGGGAGGGATGGAGAGATTTCAAGGGGAAAGCCATCGTCTGGATTGGAAGAACAGGACTGTGAGAAGGTGGATAGGACTTGAGAGACTCACTAGTGAGAACAAGAAGTGTCACAGAGATCTGCTGCTCTTATCACCTTGGAGGAAAAGTAGATGAGACACTAAACTCCCTGCGGGAGCAAGCACACACTCTGCTGGCCTTCATGTCCCATGTTGAACATGAAGAGCTTAGTATCAGAAATTAAACGTCTGGCACACGATCACATGCCTAGTAAGTGGCAAAGGAGAGCTTTGACTTCGAACCAATCCTTTGTTGTCTCTATTGACTATTTATTGAGGGAAAAGGAAGTGCTTTTGCAGAGGAAAGGAAACCCCTGCCCAATGTTGGAGCTCAGAAGTCCTGCCTGGCATGGCTTAATTATGGGAGCTAATTGAAAGATACGGGCTGTTCTAGGCCTATTTATATTGTTGTGATAAAACTCCTTAACTAAAAGCAGCTTAGGGGAGGAAAGGGTTGGTTTATAGTCATCATTGTGGGGAAGGTAGAAACTCACATCCACAGTCAAGAGCAAAAAGAATGAACTCATCCTTGCTGCCTGCTTGCTGTTCTACACCATTACATCTGACCAAGGAACTCACTCCAAAGCCACAGAAGCACAGCAGGAACCATGGCAGAAACTCCATGTTCCACATTCAGGACCACCTGCCTAGGGATGGTACCACAGAAGTGGGCTGGGCATTTCTACCTCAGTTAGCAAAAAAGACCCTCCCCTTCCATGTCCACAGGCCAGTCTGATCTAGGCAGTTCCTCAAGTAAGGCTCTTCCTTTAGATGATCCTAGGTTGTGCCAAGTTGACAGTTAAAGCTAACTAGGACAAAGACTACTCCAGCAATCATCAGAACCCTTCCAGTCTTGGCAGGGAGGTTGGTCAGAGGGTTGTTCGCTCCCTCTGGCTGTGAGGAGAGAGGCCGTGGGAGCTGGTTTCTCTGCTGTCCTGCTGGTGACCTCCAGTATTGCCCACACCCCTTTTCTTAGGTCAGGGCCCCAGCAAGAAGGCAGCCAAGCACAAGGCAGCTGAGGTGGCCCTCAGACACCTCAAAGGGGGGAGCGTGCTGGAGCCAGCCCTGGAGGACAGCAGGTGAGGGCGGAGCAGCCAAGGCACACTGGACACCCTGCTGAGAACGCAGCCCCGCACTACCTGCTTCTCTCCCTGAGCCCAGCCTGGTGACTCTGGTGACCTTGACCTGGCCCCTTCCTGAGAATTTCCTCTAGAGCATTGGAACAGGGTGTTTCTAGGGTGCCTCAGGGTAACAACCCCTTTGATGGGTGGTGGCTGCTCTGGGGCGGGGGTAGGGCATGGGGTGGAGGCTAAGGCTGGTAAGTTGGTCACAACATGCCCCTCTCTAGCAGCATGACTTGACCTCTTCCACACTCAGGCTGCAGCTGCTTGTTGGGTAGGAAGAGACTCTCTTCTGAGCCCCCTACCCCAGCCTCAGTGCTCTTGAGCCATTGTGGGTCAGCAGAGGACCTCTGGATTAGGGGGAAGGAATTCTCTCAGGGGATGGAAAGGTCAGAAGGACCTCTCACCCCCGTTCCCTTCTACATGGGTGTGAATCCAAGGCTCCCTTCCCCTCGGGAAGTTCTTTCTCTCTCCTAGACTCTTCACTGCCTGAGGACTCGCCTGTCATTGCTGCAGAAGCTGCTGCCCCTGTCCCATCTGCTATACTAACCAGGTATCTTGAGTTTCCTGACATCTCAGAGAGAGGGAAGGTGTTAGCTGCTTAGCCCTGTACCCAGGCAGGTTCAGTAAATACATAATGGAATAATTGAAAAATTTGCACCAGCTCGTAGGTAAGCTTGAGATAGGAGGTTAATTTATGATGTTTAAATAGCATGTAAAGGATCTTAGATTTTACAGGCTCCATTTTCTGAGGTGGCCACAGCAGGTACGTACCATGTTTGAGACCCAGAAGGACTGGCTGTATGGCCCCTTTACCTCCGTCATAAGGTTGCTGCTGAAGTATTTCCATATTGAAATGCTCCTGGGAATTAGCAGGGGCTAGCGTGATGGGGGTGGGTGGGAAGCAAGGCTGGATGTTTGGACAGATAGCTGCATGCTTGATGAGAAACTGGGAGATGGCAGCAGTGGCTGATACTGAGCCCATGACCAGCCCAGAAGGAACCATTTTCCTCAGCATTGGCCTGGGCCCTTTTTCCTTCAGGAGCCCTCCCATGGAGATGCAGCCCCCTGTCTCCCCTCCGCAGTCTGAGTGCAACCCTGTTGGAGCTCTGCAGGTGTGGCCCATCTTCATTTTCACATGTGCTGTCTTCTCTGCACTAGGGCTGTGAGGCAGGGGTGTGTGTACTGTGGGAAGGGTGGTTATCCTTCTCACCCAAAGGCTGAGGCTCCTGGGTAGAAGGCCACGTGGCTAAGGGGCCTCTCCTCACTCATCCTTGGGCTCCCTGTGTCTCCTTTTCAAGGAACTTGTGGTGCAAAAAGGCTGGCGTTTGCCAGAATACATGGTGACCCAGGAGTCTGGGCCTGCTCATCGCAAAGAATTCACCATGACATGCCGGGTGGAGCGCTTCATTGAGATTGGTAACTAGGGAAGGGGGTTCACTCATCCTCTGATTCTGCCCCATTCTGACCCTGGGCACAGGTGGCTCTTTGCCTGGCTGTGCTCTCTCCTGGCTTGATTTGCTTTTGGCTCCTTGCTCAGCTCTTACCCGTGCAGTCCTTGCCCCTGCCCATCTTTCTCCCTCTCTTCTGGTACACCAGCTGCTCAGTTACAAGGACAGACCTTCAGCTCCTCTTTGCAGTGACGTCCCATTGAGGGACCCTCAATCCAAGTATAATCTGGAGGGAAATCCCCAAATCCAGGAATCTCTTCCCCACACTCAGGCAGTGGCACTTCCAAAAAGCTGGCAAAGCGTAATGCAGCAGCTAAAATGCTGCTTCGAGTGCACACAGTTCCTCTGGATGCCCGGGATGGCAACGAGGCAGAACCTGATGACGATCATTTCTCCATTGTAAGTAGTCTGTGTGGGCTTGCCATGTGGTTCTCACTGCAGGATACGCTGGGGAATTGGGTTGGAAGTGAGTCTGGACCTGCTTCTCTTCCAGTTTTCTTACCAAACCCCAGGGCTTCTTGAACTTGTGAGCCCAGCAGCCCCTCAGCCTGTGCTGTGCTCACTGGTGAAAGCTCACCTAGGGAAAAGCCCTGTAGGCAGCTTTTACTGGGGTGAGGAAGGCTGCCTGGCCACCAGACCAGGTTCCAGAAGTTAGGGCATGCCAGAGGCTTAGGTCCCACAGTCATTAGGGCTTTCTCACTCTCATCTCATTAGGGTGTGAGCTCCCGCCTCGATGGACTTCGGAACCGGGGGCCAGGCTGCACCTGGGATTCCCTGCGCAATTCTGTGGGAGAAAAGATCCTGTCCCTTCGAAGTTGCTCCGTGGGTTCTCTGGGGACTCTCGGCTCTGCCTGCTGCAATGTCCTCAGTGAGCTCTCTGAGGAGCAGGCTTTCCATGTCAGCTACCTGGACATTGGTATGGCCAGCTAAGGGAATGGGGGTGGAGGGGACAGGACCAGAGCAAGTATAAAGGGGTTAGGAGATGGGTGACATACACCCTCTTTGGTACCCTCCCTGCCACTGCCTCCCTTCTCTTTTTTGGTTTCTAGAAGAACTGAGCCTGAGTGGGCTCTGCCAGTGCCTAGTGGAACTGTCCACCCAGCCAGCCACTGTGTGTCATGGTTCTGCAACTACCAGGGAGGCAGCCCGAGGTGAGGCTGCTCGCCGCGCCCTGCAGTACCTCAGGATCATGGCGGGTAGCAAGTAGTGCCCTGGCTGCAGCGATGGATGTCACATTTTACTTCTTGCTCCTCCTGACCCTGGGCCTATGCATCAACCTAGCTCTGGAACCCTCCAGAGGTGCCATCTCTACCTCTGACACAGACTGCCTGCCTTGAGACTGAGGAAGGCATAGGCAAGCAAGGAGCCATGAACCACAGGGCCCCACCCAGCACAGGATTTGTTCTCATTCTGTGGATGATGAATGAAAAGGAAATTGGAATTCTATTGGAATCCAGAATGAATGCTGCTGCTCTTTGGCTCCCGAAACCCTGCTTTCTTTGGCCAGGGGTCATGTGGCTGTCAGAGGAATAAACGTGGTGTGTTGACTCTTCTGCTGAACTCCTGTTGTTTTTGCTGCAGGCAGGAGGCTAGGTGCAGTTAGCTGGGGACCCTTCAGCAGAATGGCTGGCGTCTGATTGAGTGGAGGTGAAGGGGCTCTGCTTTTCGTCCTTGCTCCACCCATTCCCTGAAAGTCTTGTCCAAACACATGGATTCAGAAGCGAGACCATTTTATTTGGGGGCACATGTGGCACATGGGGGTGGTGATTTTGCATGCAGACATCACAGGGGATGATGCTGTTACTTCTTCCCAAAGCGCTGAGGGGCAGCCAAGCTCCAGAACTCTCTAGCCCGGGGACTTAGCTGCTCTTTGCTCCAGGACCCCCAGGCATTTCGGCCAAACCTTTGGAGAGATTCATCTTCCATTGAAGCTCCCTCTGTCTTACCTTCCTTCACCTCTTCCTCTGCCCTCCACCCTTCCCAGCCTCTGCCTGCTGAAACTCACCTTTGGGGATGAAATAGGAAGGCTGGGCTCCTGCCAGGTCTCTCCATGGCCTGGAGCAGAAAACGCAAGAGGGACCCAGGAGTCTGGGTATACTGTGCTGGGTGGGGTCCCCCATCTTCTTCCTGTGATGAGAGGGTGACAGGGAGGGAAAAAAGCAATGTCCTTCTGGACACTGAAGACACAGGAAAAAAATGGCTTCTAGGGGCAACTTGCATAGGCTAAGGAGCCATTTCCCTTAGAAGACCTTAGCAGCCTGGGAGCATCAAACCCTAGTTTCAGCTGAGGGGGAAATGGTTCGGAGAAAGGTGCTTACTCACTGCAAAGACTTGGTCTCCGTCCCGGCTCCCTGGTTCTTGAGTGTGGCCCCAGTCCACCAGCAGCAGCAGCAGCAGCAGCACAGCAGCCCGCTTGGAGTCCATGCTGCCATCCACCTCCCCACTGGCACACCATCCTCTTATACCTGCTGTCCCCACCCCCACCTCAGCAGCAGCCTGAGGGGAAATCTAGACAGGCAATAGAAATGCATGGCTCTATTAAGAGCCACCTGGGACCCCCTCCCATACCCCCCCTGGGGACTTTCTGCTCTCAGCTTCCTACCCCCAGCCTAAGCCTGGAGTTATAGACTTTATTAGATGCATAAATCCTGTCTCCAGAGCTCAGGAAGCATCATTAATTGCAGATGGTTTGTCAGAGCTAGGCCCTGGGGGAGTCTTATAAGAACCCCTAATCCTTCAACAGGTTGGAGAGCTTCAATTGATCATCTTGGTCCTGACTGGAGAAACTCCTGTCAGGACTGAGTGTTATTTCCTAGATGGGAAGGAACTAGGGTTAACAGTAGGCTAGGATGATGACCCAGCTTGGTCCCTCCCCATGCCCAAGATGGGCAGTCAGGATCGAAGCCCATTCCAATCCCCCCACTCCTTCTTAAGAGGTTAAATGAGGAATCCCTACTTTTAAGATTTACCTATGGACAGTAAAGTGAGATGATACAGGTGGTTTTTGGAGTCTTACTGAGTATAGGTGGCTGGTAAATTCTGTCGACCCGCCTGCCCATCTTTCCTAGAGAACCGGGGAATGGGATGCCACAGCTGAAGCTCTGCTGCCACCTTGTGGCCTCTAATCTTTACTGTCAGGTCCAGCCATTTCCTTTTACAAGCCTATCTAGGAGGATTTAAGGACAGTTCTTTCGGGCTGGATTGTTATGTTGTTCCACTCTCCTCTGGTCAGCACCACCTCTGCCTGGCTCTGGTTCTAATGTACTACTGGAGCTAGTGACTAGGGTCCTGCTTCAGGGAAAGACAGAACCACTCCAGGCCAGAGACGGGCCCTGCAAAGGAGCTAGTCCTAGCCTAGGGTGCCACATCTCCAGCCTAAACCAAAGAAGGCCCATGTCACGGTTCTGACTTAGCCATGAGCAAAGCAAGCCACCCACACTCAGCCTCACTTTCCTCACTTACATACGGGCAAAATAAAATGAATTACTTCCTAGGAGTAGCATTATTTGGGATGCCTTTTTTTTTTTTTTTTTTTTTTTTGGTTTTTCGAGACAGGGTTTCTCTGTGTAGCTTTGCACCTTTCCTGGGACTCACTTGGTAGTCCAGGCTGGCCTCGAACTCACAGAGATCCACCTGGCTCTGCCTCCCGAGTGCTGGGATTAAAGGCGTGCGCCACCACCGCCCTTGGGATGCCTTTTATAGCAAAGCACAGAGCTGGTATTTTCCAAATGTCAACTGTGATTACCTTTGCCTTCCTCCCCACACCAGTCCTGGGGAACTTACCATCTCCAGAGACTTTCTTTGGACACACTTCTCCCTGTGCTGAGCTTGGTGGCCTCCATCAGAGGTCTTTGCTTGTTCCATGAAGTCTCAGAACATCTCTCATCCCATATGTAAAAGCCCTTTATACATTCCATTCATCCTGTCTTTTTTGCTCAAGGGGAAGTACTTTATTGTAACTAACTTACATTTAGGCTTGCAGATAAGGTTTTTTTTTTTTTTGATTAGTTAGTTAGTTTTGGGGTGTTGGGGATCAAATCCAAATCCAGGGCCTTGTATGTGCTAGGCAAGTGCTCTACTGCAAAGGGGGCACCCTCAGTTCTAGACTGGGTTTCCATCTGGATGTTCTCTGTATCAGTGCAGCCTAGGCTCGAGAACCTTCTGTAAGCTGTCTCAGTTTCCCACAGAGCCTGTCACATTCATTACAGTCTTAACAGCTCACGCTGCTTTTTGTTTTGGGTTTTCATCTGTCTGTCTGTGTGTTTGAAACAGGGTCTCACTATTTAGCCTTGGCTGGCCTAGACCTTGCTATGTGGACCTGCCTGTCACTGCCTCCCTCATACTGGGACTGCAGGTGTGTGCCACCACACCCAGCTTGTTGTGGTTTCCTAAGATTGGGACACTGTATGTAGCCTAGTAGGCTGGCCTCTGTTCTCAGCTCCCAAGTGCTGGGATTACAGTTGGGCACCACCAACCCCTGGCAGGAGTTCAGGTTCTGTTTTTTGTTTTGTTTTCCTCGGGACAGGATCTCACTATGTATCCCTGGCTGTCTTGGAACTCATTATGTAGACCAGGCTGAACTTGAACTTGCAGAGATTGGCCTGCCTCTATCTCCCCAGTGCTGGGATTACAGGTGTGTGCCACCACAGCCAAACAGGAATTCAGTATTTTTCTCTTTGCTCTTGTAATTCCTCTGTAACTTCTGTAAACATCAATTCATCCTCAATAAAACGAACAGCTTGCATGCTGGAGGCCTGAAGTACAGTCTCCAGCCCTCAACAACAGACAACGGCTTCTGTCATTGAGAAGCTGCTGTGAACAGTAAATGGAGCGAATGCACAGCAATCCCATTGGACCACAACAGAGAAGGCACTCTGTCTACCACACTGCTGGAGTACAGAGTAGGAAGCTGCATTCAGAAAGCTCGCTGACTTCTAACTGGAGCACGCACCTCCACTACAACATAAGTTAATCCTTCTACCCTGTTACACTGTCTTGCCTTAGGATTCCCAACTCCCAGGCTTGCTTGCTTGCTTATTTAAATACAGGGTCTCAGCTGGGCAGTGGTGGCACACGCCTTCAGTCCCAGCACTGAGGAGGCAGAGGCAGGCAGATCTCTGAGTTTGAGGTCAGCCTGGTCTACAGAGTGAGTTCCAAGGCAGCCAGGGATACACAGAGAAACCCTGCCTGGAAAAACCAACCAACAATCAAACAAATAAATAAACACAGGGTCTCGCTTTGTAGCTCTGGCCTGGAACTTAATATGTAGACCAGACTGGCTTATGGCTTTTTTCAAAGACTTATTTTTATTTTTAGTTGTGTGGATGTCTGCATTCATGTATGTGAGTGCAGGTATCTGGGGAGTCCAGTCCAGAATCAGATCCCCTGGACTAGGAGTTCCAGACAGTTGTGAGCCGCCCGAGTCCTCTAAAAGAGCAGCACCTAACCACTGAGCCATCTCTTGAGCTCCTCTTCCAAACGTTCTTGAACCCCTACATGCTCCCTCCCCCCCCTTTTTTTCCATTTATTCATTTACCTGGGTGGGTTGGGGAGACACATGCCCCGAACACCTTGTCCTCTCCTTCTACCACATGGGTCCAGAGATCAAACTCAGGTCTTAAGGCTTGGCAGTAAGTACCTTTACTGCTGACCACCTTGCTAGCCCTACACAGTGAAGGCCAACAAGACTGTTTCCACTTTCCAAAGGAGGCTCCGAGTCCCTCACCAAACACCAACCTGGTGGATCTGTCCTACCAGGAGCCTCAGAGGTTCCTGCTCTGTCTTTTGTCAAGTTCTTCAGTCTGTCTCACCGTCCTCACTTTCAGTGGTAATTATAAAGGAATATATAGACACAAGAATCAGTGGCTCACCTGTCTCTCTGCTTCACCCTTGAGCATTGCTTGTTTTCCTATCAACTTTTACCTGCTTCTAAACAAAGTCTGCCTCATAGTTCCAGGCTTTTTCCTCTTTTTCATTTTTTTCTTTTCTTTTTAATTTTGTGTGTGTGTGTGTGTGTGTGTGTGTGTGTGTGTGTGTGTGTGTTGGGGAGGGGGTTGTGCAGGTGAGTGCAGTGCTTGTGGAGGCCAGAAGAGGGCATCAGATCCCCTGGTGCTGGAGTTATAGGTAGCTGTGAGGCAACCAACGTGGATGTGGGACCCAAACTCGGATCCTCTGCAAGTGCAGTGTGTGTTCCTAACCATTGAATCATCTCTCCAGCTCTCTCTCCCTCTACAGAAAGCTTGACATTGTCTGTCTCTGTGGACACTCCCTGTCTCTTTCTTTTCAATTGTTGGAAGGGAATGAGGACAAAACACTGAAAGAGAAGAGATTCCTGGTCTTCAGGCAACCCCACTTCCCATTTAAATGAAGCACACATTAAGTTCTCCAGTCAGTATTCTGGTGATGCCTTGTCTCTGAGGCAGTTCAAAGATCTGAACTCTGTGCCTTTTGTAACGCCATGTTACCTACAGAAGGCAGAGAGGAGAGCCCTGCTCTTTCTGCCCTAAGAAATGGAAGGGAGAGGATGATCAAACATCAAAGTCCAGTGGGTCTCGTGGGTCTGAGTAGGGAAGCACCAAACATACCCGTGATTCTCTTGATAGTTTAATGTTATATTTGCAGCATAAATAAGGCACAGTATATGTCAGGGCAAAGGACGGAGCGAGAAGGCAAGGCTGGGTGATAACTACTAAATGGCATGGGGGAAATAAGAAGGGACGGTTAGGGAAATGAGCTCAAAGCCCCTGCCTCAGCCCCGCCCCAGGAGATTGTGAGAGCCTGCTCACAGGGGTCATGCTGAATTGGGTGGAGGGAAAAGAGAAAAGACAGTTTTGTAACAAAACATCCCATAGCACTGTATCCTCCCACCTGTCAGGGTCTACCACTGGAGCCTGGGGAGACCCAGGCTGGGTTGAGTTCCTTGAGGATGGAGAGGTATTGCTACATGTCAAAAATATATAGGTGAACAGAGATATATTCATAGATACACATTTCTTTCTTCTCAACAGATACTCTATCAGGATGTAGCAGGCTCCACTGTGGGAGTGGAGGCTAATCTCCCTGCCTGCAAGAGGTGTGTGTCTGTGCACAAGGAGAAACTGGACAACTATGGCTCCTGATGATTTGCTTGGTTGGTTGTTTTGAGACAGGGTCTCACTGTGTAGCTTTGAACTCCCTATGTAGACCAGGTTGGCCCTGAACTCACAGAGATCTGCCTGCCTTTGCCTCCCAAGTGCTGGGATCAAAGGCGTGCGCCACCACTGCCCGGCTTTCCTGCTGGTTCTTAATGTCACCAAAAATGCAGAGTGAGAAGCCTGCAAGGAAATACGGGTAAGTCCTGCCCAGAACAATACAGGAAAAGGTTTTAGAACTAAGACTAGAAGGAAGAGAAACCTAGAATTTGAGATGAGTGATGTGGTGGTGGCTATTTTAATGGGAGTGGAGGAAGGGACTGGGGGAAATAAAAAAGTCAATGCTAAGGCAGAGTACACATTTAAAGTAATCCTTGTCATCCCAGAGCTAAGATGCTCCCAGCCTGTCCCCCAGGGACTCATGCATTAGTGTGTACTAGAAGCACAGAGTGCTTCTTAACGCTCACCTTCAGGGTGTCCAACTCGGGGGGTTGGAATGGTCAAGAGCGTGCATTTTCAGCAAGCTCCAGATGATGGTGCTGCTGACGCTGCTCTTGAACCATGTTCTGAGAACCACTGCCCTAAGGTAAGTCAATGAAACTAGTGCTCACAGCCACTTACCAGCTAAACCCTTACTCTCCAGTAGCTGGGGTATAGGGTAGCCTACCAGGTCCACATTAAAAAACAATAAAAAACCAAAGAAAACACCTAGTAGCTAAAATAGAAACTTGCATCTACAAGGACATAAGCTGCCTTAACCTGCCCTACTCTCACCAGCCTTGTTCATTCTGGAGTAGGATTTTACCTCAAAGGAACAGTGCAGAAGGTGGGAATGTTGGCCAGTAGGCACTGTGCTGTGGGGTCACCACTCCGGTCAGAGTAGGAGGATTTGTCTATGTACACGCATGCGTACTGAGAGAAACAGCATTTGTAAGAAGAATGTCTAGCTGGACTGTAGTGGGGTGGGGTCTTCTAATAGGCCTTAGGGTCCTCATCTGTCCTGCTCCTCCACACCTCTAACTCCGGACAGACACGTCTAAAGAAAGTAGGAGGAGCTCATCAACAAAGGCACGTGTGACACAGCAGGAAGATTGGAGTGTAAACAGACTGACTAGAACGTATTTATTTTTTTGTGGATATAATAGATAATATTAATGAAAATGTGATCTGGGGATGGGAAGAAAGTTATAAAAGGGACAAACTGGGAAGAGCAATCTCAGGAGTTAGCACCTTTAAGGAGCCTCTCAGGAGCCAGAGGAAGAATTCTGTGTGTGTGTGTGTGTGTGTGTGTGTGTGTGTGTGTGTGTGTGTGTGTGTGTCTGTCTTTCTCGTGGTTCAGGCTGTCAATAGGACAGGTTACAGTAAAGCACTCCATCTCTCAGGATGATGGTGCTGGAGGGCAGGTCCCTGAGGAGATGGGAGAAGTGAATCAAGAAAAGGAGTCCAGAGCTACAGAATGGAGAGGGAAGGCAGGCAGCAAGGCAAGGTTCACCAGCACAGCTCCCTTTAGTGTGTGGTCTGGTGCTTACAGCATGGACAGGAGTGGAGGAAGGAGGCAGGCCGACTTAGGGTGTTCAACCAACAGAAAAGGAGTAAGGAGCCATGTCTTTTGTAGTTCTCTTGGGTGCTGGGAGGCTTCTCAGCCTTCCCAACTCTGAACAAGCTTTGTTATATGGGAGTGGGACAGCTAGAGCACAGAGCAGGTTGTGATCGCTCAGAAGAGTCCTCAGACATCACATTCTCAGCTCCTTTCTGATAGGTTCTTAAGAAGGGCTCAGTGGACTTATGTAAAACAAAACAGAGTTGGAAAAAGATGAGTTAAAACCAGAGGACATATCCATCTTGACTGATGCATAAAATGCCACAGAGAAACACAAAGATTATGAGACAACAACCCACCAGGACACACTCCAAACCTCTCCTTAATGGAAACCAAAGGTACTGAGATGGCTGAAATGTCTGAGAAAGAATTCAGAGTCTCATTTTAAAAAAGGATACATGACTGTATAGAAATCTCAAATACACATGAATGAACTAAGGAATTACATACAAAACCTCCAAAGTGAACTAAATAGTGGGTAAGCTGGAGGAGAAAGTCAGAAATGGAGGGAAATTTTAGTGAGGGCATTCAAACATGGAAAAGGAACCAAACAGAAATTAACATGAAAGAAACAATCAAGTAAAAAAACCTCACCAGAAAGCATCACCAAGAGATAAGATCAAGCAGTTTGGGAATGGAGGACAAAGTTGAGACAATAATAATACTCAGACACAGACACACACACACACACACACACATAAATTAACATGAGCAGCATTTCCAAAAAGCTTGGGATATACTTAAAAGATCAAACAAACCTCAGAACCCATGGGGTAGAAGGAGGACCTGAGATAAATTCAAAAGTAATAGTCAAATTATTTAATGAAATTTTAGCACAAAATTTCCTAAACCTAGAGACAGAAATTGATATCCAAATACAAGAAGCATTCAGAATCCCAAATAGCCATGACCAGAGACTCCTCTATGGCACATCATAGGATGCTCAGGGTGGTGACCACTGGGAGCGATAATGTAGGACTATAAGAGAAGTGTTATTGTAAGCAGTTGCTCTGCTTTCTTTTTTTTTTTTTTTTTTTTTTTTTTTTTTTTTTTTTTTTTTTGGTTTTTCGAGACAGGGTTTCTCTGTGTAGCTTTGCGCCTTTCCTGGAACTCACTTGGTAGCCCAGGCTGGCCTCGAACTCACAGAGATTCGCCTGGCTCTGCCTCCCGAGTGCTGGGATTAAAGGCGTGCGCCACCACCGCCCGGCTTGCTCTGCTTTCTTAGAGCAGAACTGAGAACCAACTACAGAGGTATCTGGGGTTGTCCTGCCCCTAATTTCAGTGCTGCTTCCCTGCTACCATTCTGATGGTGCCCTGCATCACTCAGGTCCCCAGCACTAACTTCCTGCTAGGAAAACAAAGACTCAAGAGAAGCGGACATGAGAGTCAGGAAAGTGACAAAGAACCTCCACATACACTAGACATCCACACAGGGGCAGACTGTTCGGTACATATGAAGTGACACTGACCGATTCGCAACTTTAAAAACCCTCGACTGATGGAGGAAGAAAAATAGCCAAGGGTCTGTGAGGGCTCCTCAGGAGCCATAAACTCTTTCATGCTTTAGTGCAGGGCTGCTAGTGGGAAGTCAAGACAAAAAAAAAAAAAAAGATGCCTGGCGGTGGTGGCTCGCACTTTTAATCCTAGCACTCGGGGAGGCAGAGGCAGGTGGCTCTCTATGAGTTCAAGGCCAGCCTGGTCTACAGAGTGAGTTCAGGACAGCCAGGGCTATACAGAGAAATCCTGTCTTGAAAAGCCATTAAAAAAAAGAAAAAAGAAAAAAAAGAAAGAAAAGAAACAAAATTTATAAACAGGAAAAAAAAAAAAAAGTCCAGGAAGCAGCCATCTGAGTAAGTCCTGAGCACAAACTATGGCTGTGAGGTTCTAAAGCCAAGTGAAATCCCTGGAGATGGTGGCCTGCTCTGACCGTCTGGTGACATCTGCTAGCCTTGTCACCTCAGGGGCCGTTCCTGGTGAGACCCTGGTGGTAGAGGTTGAGGAAACCATTTTGTTTGTTCACTGGGTGTGGCCTGTTCAGCACTGATGATAGAGGAGGAGGGAACATAAAATGCGGGAGGACATGTCACAGGATGGGCTCCTCGTCTAAACTGAAGAATAATCATGTAAGACAGAACATTTTCTCATTCCTCCATGACAACGAGTTTTGGAAGATAAAATAAAAAAGAAAGCAAGCAGTTACTCTGTACATTTAAGATGGAGGCAGAAAAGAAGACTCCTGGCTTGAGCAGATGGCAGAAGGTGGCTCTGGGACAACTGGGACGGCTTTCTACTCAGAGCTGTTAAAGCTGACCTATCTATCCACAGGCCTCTGGCTCTGGAAGAGACTGCAGTGTTCAGAGCCAAGGAGAGACGAGGAAGAGGAGGGGTGTTATTTCTTTCCCTGTATCCCACCAAATAAGGGAGCCAATAGCCACAGTCAGCAATCTCCCAGACAAACAGGCCATATCCTGAGCACTATGTTGAGTTTATACATTTTCTTCTTCTCTCTCCACTCACTCATACTCAAAAGCCACTCAGGACCTTGACCACAATGTTTCAGAGTCCTGGAGCCTGTTCCTTGGACAAGCACAACATTTGTGGGGCTCAGAACAAAAAAAAAAAAAAGAGTTCAAAGAAATTTCAGAACTAGAGACACCTAGTGGCTGCTAGGCTAGGAACCTGGTGAGAGAAAGAAGGTTTCCAGAGAAGGGGATGGACACTGGCAGGAACAAGACATACCTCAGAAGAGAAGGGAGGCTGAGAGCTGTAGGAGGAACACAGAACAAGAGAACCTCCAGGAGGGCTGATTTAAAGCAGTGATGGTGGGAAAGGCAGTGATGTGGAGAGGGGAACAAAGTGGAGAGGAGGGAGCACACAGATGACCAAAGATGACAGTATGTAGACTTCAGCCAGTAAACTATTGTAAAACACCAAAGAATTAGATAATCCAGTAACCTGATGGAACGAGTTTTAAATTACACTGTTCCTGTCTGCCCTGATGATTAGAACTGGAGGGTGGGGAAGGAGACAGGGAAGCCCAGTTAGATCCCAGGCTCTCTCCCTTTTCATTGCCACTAACAATAAGGCCACAAGATGAGGTTCCCAAGCCATAGTGGGGTGGTAGGAAAGACCCCACCACTAGACTAAGGAAAGTCAAGAGACAAAATGAGGTACCCAATAGATTTGGAAATGAAAATGATTCAAACTCTCAGAGTTTTGCTTTTTTTTTTTGTTTGTGTCTGTTTTTGGTAGCAGATGGGAATAAGGAATAAAGCACAGGGAAGAGGTGGAAAATACTGCTACTTCATACATCAAAGGTATTACATTCTCAATAAGTGAATGTTTTCACTGCAATTAGGAAGAGGAGGGGGAAAGAGATAAATAAGCAGCTATTGGGAGACAAAGTCCTGAGTGCATGGGGTGGCTGGGGTCGAGACAGCAAGTAACATGCCATCAAATCTAGTCTCCCTCTATCTGGCAGGAAGTGGCATGCTAGTAAGGAATAAGAAGATAACAGCCACAGCTCAATTGGGAGGAGAGGACACTGAAAAACCCCAAACCTACAAGCGCAAGGGTTAGTGTTAAGAGACAGGTACACATGCATCAGGGCCAGGGATGACTGCTCGGACCATATGCAAAGGCCTTTGGCTGTAGGTACATAAGAAACCCCACTCTTGGGGGATGATCTGTGTGGCTTTGGGGCCAGAAGCCCCTAGCACAGGTGTCAAGCGTACATGATCATGTGGCTAAAGAGAAAAGCCCCACATCTGTCCATACTCACAACACACAATTTCCTCCTCTCCCATACTGCCACATCCAAGGCAGATGGGAGGGGTAAGTTGATCTCTCTCTTGGCTCAGGCGGGCGAGCTCTGGCTGGGGATCTCTCCATCATGGGAGGCATCATCTGCCCGCAGACTGCGACTGTGGGGTCATGATCACATGTGACTGTATGGGCATGCTCAGTTCTGTCCTTTGGCTGGCCATCTGTGTGAGGACCGAGGTGGCCACAGCTTCAGCTGCAGAGCGAACACTGAGGCCGTTGCTAGGGGCTGTTGCAGAGCTGTGCTGAATCACTGGGGCTGGAGAACCCGTCGGCTCCGAGCTTTCCTTGGGACTCTCTGCCAGGAAGGAGGGCAAACAGTAGAGAGCAAGTGGTCAGAACACAGGACAGAGGGACAGAAAGGACCATCTTTTGTCATAATTACAAATACAAAAGAAAATGAATCTTATATTTCTTCTTGGAGAATCCTGACCTCAAGTCATGAATGACTCGGAGAACAAGAAGACACAAGAAGCAAGAACTGAGCCAAAGCTGGACACAGCATCACATTTAATAGGCTCCGATAGAGGAGGTTTCTGTGTTTTCATTCCTAGGTGGGTAAAAGCTCCTTTCTAAAGCCTGTCCTCGATCTATTATCACAGTGAAAGCCACTTGTTTCCTCCAAGAAAAACTTTTAAAGGGATGTGGATTCACTGGCTACAGAAATCAACAAATCGGGGTTGGGGATTTAGCTCAGTGGCAGAGCGCTTGCCTAGCAAGCACAAGGCCCTGGGTTCGGTCCTCAGCTGCAAAAAAATTAAAAAAAAAAAAAAAAATCAACAAATCACAGGGTTTCTCTGTGTATCCCTGGCTGTCCTGGAAATTGTTCTGTAGACTAGGCTGGCCTCAAACTAGGAGATTCGCCAGCTTCTGCCACCTGAGTGCTGGGATTAAAGGTGTGCACCACCACTGCCAGATTAACAAATCACTTTTAGTGAGGAGAAGCTAAAGGTATTCTGAATTATCTAAAATTATCTTTGAACTTGTTCTGTTTATAGAAGAAAATGAATCTCTCTTCCATTACTTTTTAAAATTTTACATTTATTTTGTGTATATACATGTTTGTTATGAGTATGGTCACACACATGCCAAAGCATACATGTGGACGTCAAAGGACAACTGTCAGGAGTCTGTTCTCTCCTTCTACCACGTGGGTCCCTGAGATCAGACTCAGGTCTTCAGGCTAGGCATTGAGTGCCTTCACCTGCTGAGCCGTCTCACCAGCCGCAAAAGCAATTTAAAATAGGTTCCTTAATCTGCTCTTATTAATTCTCAAAGGAATTAAATCATTTCATTTTAAAAAATGTTCCTCTAGCATGTAGTTGGCACCACATCTAAGCCTGCTAAGTACCAATTTACAATCAAATGATGCTATAAATAGCCAAGATTAAGTTAACAGGTAAAGTACAGAAAGTCTGTCAGAGTCTCCTATCAATTAGCTATACACTGATGACGTAAAATATTTATTATGGACTATACCATTCCATCTGAAGTGGCAGTGTACATAATATCTGAGCTACATACAGAGGTATGGTAACTAGTCAAAGAGTTTTATTAAATGCTAGTTTAATATTTTAATAATTAAATTATTAAATCTCTATAGCTGACTAAACAGATATATGAAATTACAGAAAATTTCCAATTTTTTTTTTTTTTTAGTGACATTGTCTCATGTAGCTCAAGATGGCTCAAACTCTCAATCTTGCTTCTGCCTCCCAAGAGCTCTAATTATCGTTGTGTACCACCATGTCTGTGTTTGGTGTGTCTCTGACCTCTGGACGAATGCCTGAGTCATTGTTCAAATGGATTCAAGGGGATCCAACACCGCTTCTTCTGTCAACACTTCCTTGTTATCCCCAGGAGACTGTCCTGTCTTCAGCGCACACATTCATTTACTTATCAGGCATTTCCTGAGCATCATCCACATGGGAGGGCACTGGAGTATACACAGAAGCTCCAATCTAGGAGCCCATATACTGGGGTATCTGTCCTCATCTCATGCATAGGTTCACAGTGACTCATGAGTCTCTGAGAAGTAAGTACCTATATAATGTGGATGCTACAAAGTAATAATTAAACACATCTTTGTTGTAATAAATAAGTAGTTTAGTGGACTAACTACCAGTCAGAGTTACTACAGGGATTGTATAGAAAACTACGTATTGACTACATACAGAAGAACACTCAGTCTTTATCCTCTTTAGCCCATGAAGAGGATCTGAAATAGTTGATCTAGGTAGACAGCCTGTGCACCCCTGATGTCTCTAGTAGAGTATCAGATCTCTCATGTTGCACTTTCACTGTCTGCAATATAAAAGCTGAAGCCCTTTGTTATCACCAAGACGGAATGTGAAATGCTCCTGATGTTTCTCCATCTCATTCCAATGACACTGTCCCCATCCAGTCACACTAGCCCCTTTGTCTGTATTTGAGGCAGGTTCATCTGTATTCAAACCTCTGGCTGACCTGGCATTCATGGTGAGGATCAGGTTGGCCCTGAACTTGTAGTAGCGGTCTTCCCATCTCTGCCTCCTGAGTACTGGGACTACAGGTGTGGACCACAATGCCTGACCCTTCCATCCCATCTTTCTTTGTGTTTTTGAGACAAGGTCTCTCACTGTGTCGCTCAGGATGGCCTTGACTTTATGACCCTCTTGTCACAGCTTCCTCGGTGGTGGGATTACATTCTTGTAGCACCATTTCCAGCTATATTATTAAACTGATAAGACACTTGATCTTAGCCAAAAGGCCGAGAAGCGATCCAGCTATATTATTATTGTTATTATTATTCTAAGATGCTGGGTATGGCGATGTATGCTTTTAATCCCAGCACTTTGGAGGCAGAGGCAGGCAGATCTCTGTGAGTTCAAGGGCAGCCTGGTCTACGTAGAGTTTTCAAGGGCAATCAGAGATACACATACATCCATAAACCATGTATCTGCTTGGTGTCTGAGGCATCCAAAAGAAGGCATCAGATCAACTGGAAATGGAGTAACAAGCAGTTATGAGCTGCCACACTGAGTGTTGGAAACTGAACCCAGGTCTTCAGCAAGAGCAGAAATGCTCTACCCACTGAGCAACCTCTCCAGTCCCCAGCTGTATTATTTTTTGTTTTTACATTTACTACAGACCACATATTTCACTTACTTCTTTTACTTGTCTTACCTACTAAATACAAGTTTTTCAAGGACAGGATCTAACCTGATCGGTTTGGTTCCTGTTATTCCCAGTATGTGCCTGGCACAGAACAGGAACTTAGTTAGTACTTGCTTAATAAATCAATGCACCCTGGAGTACATAATAAAATTTAAATAAATAATTCAATAAAGATTCTTAAAATTTTTCTCAGAATACATTTCTGAAATGATAAAGACAATCAGTGGAAAAACTATTTGCTATATCCAACATTTCTAAGCATTTATTTAATCTATAAAGGAAAATTAGCAATTTTTAGTTTTTGTTATCTATAACAAACTGTTCATTATAATATTTACTTTAAATAGCGCTAATGCTGAACATAATTCTGTGGATATCTCTGATTACAAACTGAAACCATGATCATTATAAAGATGAAATCTGCCCTAAGTCCCTATTCTTCAATTCCTAGGCACTGTCAGCTGTTCATCTTTTCTCCAGGCCAAGACTATATTTGGGACCAGAAGACCTCTACCACTTTCCTACTGTGTGTGACTTCTGGTAAATGATCTGAGTTTTCTCACTTACAAATGGAATGGCTGCTTCAAGGGAGAACTGTGAGGATGGTCGAGTGCTTAGATAAAACAGGCCCAGGAAATACTGCTACTCCTTCTCTCCACTATTATAGATGATTATGATAACTCTGCATTACTGTCAAAGTTTTTTTTTTTTAATTTGTTTATCTGAAAGAAAGTTTCATGTAGCTCAGGCTTGCCTCAGACTTTGGCTATAATTGAGAACCTTGAACTGATCCTCTTGCTTGCTAAGATTACAGATAAGGAAAAAAATTTTTTACTTATTTATTTATTTTTTGGTAGGACTGATATGCCACAAAGAATGGCATTGTAAGGAGCCAATACACTCAATTCCTGTGGTTATCAACTGACTGGTTTTGCTTAGGTTGTGAACCACTCACCTAGGTAGCCTTGAGTTTTTTTCTGTAGTGCAGTGACAGGGCAGTCTTTATGAGCTAACAGCAGCTGTTTCAACTGAGCCACCTCATTTCGTAGTAATGTGACTTCATTCTGAAGCGGGCGGGGGGGGGGGGGAGGGGAGAAAAGATTATTAAAAATATTCATCTTCTAGTCTTAAACTCCTCAAACATTACAGCAAACATTTGGATGGACTTACTAGATTTTTTTGGTGTCTATAGCAAACCATTTATTGTAATATTAACTTTAGAACTATTCTTCTGTTGAGCATAATATTGTGACTATCTTAGTGTAAGGGCAGAATGTTGTCTAGATATTCTTCTCCAAACTGGGACATGATCTGGCAAGTCTTCAGAAAGCTCTGGGCCAGGATAGTCATGAAGTCAATGACAGAAACTGTCTACAATGAAAAGTAAGGACTCATAACAGGAAAAGAAAAATGACTGTTAATAACCTATGTAGACCAGGCTGGTTTGGAACTCACAGAGCTCCGCCTGCCTCTGCCTCCTTAGTGCTGGGATTAAAGGAATGAATCACTAAGCTGGCCTTAGAAATCTCTCTCTCTCTCTGGTTTTTTCAAGACAAGGATTCTCTGTATAGCCCTGGCTGTCCTGGAACACTCTCGGTTAGACGAGGCTGGCCTCCAACTCACAGAAATCTCCCTGCCTCTGCCTCCCAAGTGCTGGGATTAAAGGTGTGCACCACCACCACCAGACTAGAAAGCTCTTCAATGAAACTATTTACTCAAGTGCATGCAATGTCTACTGGAGCACTACTGTTCTAACGAACAATTACAACAGTGTTAGTGTCCACTGACCCATAAAACCTAACACACTCAGAATGTAATAATATATAGCTGTTTAAAAAAAAAAAAAGTAGAGGTTGGGGAATTTAGCTCAGTGGTAGAGCGCTTGCCTAGCAAGTGCAAGGCCCTGGGTTTGGTCCTCAGCTCCAAAAAAGAAAAACAAAACAAAACAAACAAACAAAAAACCAAAAAAAACAAACAAAAAAGAAAACAAGGTAAATCCTTCATCTCCTTTGCTAGGTTTCCATGAAATACTGTTAAATCAATCATGTTTGGGGGCTGGAGAGATGACTCAGAGGTTAAGAGCACTCTTCCAGAGGTCCTGAGTTCAACTCCCAGCAACCACATGGTGGCTCATAACCATCTGTAATGAGATCTGGTGCCCTCTTCTGGTCATACATGCTGTATACAAAATATATAAATCTTTAAAAAAAAAATCATTCATGTTTAAACCAACCTACAATCCCTCCAACTCTACCACAAAAACCAGAAATAAAAAAATATGTAGCCTGGGCAGTGGTTGCCTCACCCCTTTAATCCCAGCACTCGGGAGGCAGAGGTGGTGGATCTTTGTGAGTTCAAAGCCAGCCTGCTCTACAGACCTAGTTCCAGAACAGTCAGGGCTACACAGAGAAACTCTGTCTCGGGGGAAGGGAGAACCTGTAGATGTATCCAACCTTCCCATCAAACAATAAACACAGAACCAATGCAAAGAAGAAAGCCAAGAGGTCAGAGCCAAGAGCCAAAACCTTACCCTTCCTCCTGCAGTGGTCCTACCTCTCCGAACCAGAGCTACCCCTGTGTTAAAGTCTTTATATAGAGTTCCTGTCCTGCCTTCTCATTGGTTGTAAACCCAACCACATGACCGCCTCCTCACAGCCTGTCTGTATAGGCCTCCAGGTTTTCCATGATTGGTATTAAGATTAAAGGCATGTGTATCCAATAATGGCTGTATCCCTGAACACACAGAGACTTACCCAGCTCTGCCTACTAAGTGCTGGAATTACAAGCGTACGCTACCACTGCCCTGCTTTCCTATGGCTTGCTAATAGCTCTGACCCCCGGGCAACTTTATTTATTAACATACAAATAACATTTTAATACAAATAAAATATCACCATATTTCCCCTTTTCTATTTTAATAAAAAGGAAAAACTATCACCCACTATGGTGATATTTTATTTGTACTGAAATGTGATTTTAATTGTATGTTAATAAATAAAGTTGCCTGGGGGTCAGAGCTAATAGCAAGCCATAGCAGAAGCCAGGCGGTGGTGGTGCACACCTTTAATCCAGATCACATGACAGACAGATCTCTGTGTGTTCAAGGATACAGCCAGCATGGAGACACTCGCCTTTAATCTCAATACCAACCATAGAAGACCTAGAGGTCTGTATAGACAAGCAGTGATGAGAAGGACATGTGGTTGGGTTTACAACCAATGAGAAGGCAGAACAGAAAGTCAATAAAAAGACAGACACACAGGAAGTAAGTCTCTTTCTGAGGGGAAGGACGATAGTGGGAGCGAAGGGTAAGAAAGGCAGTTTTAAGTCTCAGCTCTCAGCTACTGCTCTGACCTCTTGGGCTTTTAACTCTGTATTTGGCTCTGTGTTTATTTAATAAGACAGTTACATCTATAACCCACACACACACACAAAAAAAACCCAAACCAAAACCCAAACAAAAAACCCACTATATACATGTATGAAATTGTCATACATGTATAAGATATAAGATATAAGATATCTTTTTTAAACATAGTTTACTTTGTGTGTATGTGTGTAGACGAGTGCATATCACAGAGTGTATATGTGTGTGTGAGTCTGAGGACAAGCAGTGCGATCTGAAAATCACATTCAAGTCATCAGACCTGGTGATAAGCACTTTACCACTGAGCATCCCACTGACCCCTTCTTAAATTTATTTTTTTAATGTGTAAATGTATATGGGTGGGCATGTGTGAAGATCAAAGGACAACGTTTGGGGGTAGGCTCTCTCATTTTACTATGTGAGTCCCAAGGGCAGAACTTGGGCTGTAGGCTTGATGGGAGGCAGTGACATTATCTACTGAGTCACCTCACTGGCCCATAGAAGACACTTTAAAAACAGAACCAAAGGAGGGAGAATAGTAAGAGAATGCTTGGAGTATAATTATTCTGTTTGTGTTCAAGTTTTTTTTTTTTCTCTTTTCTTTTATTAACTAACCTATTGTGGTAGTCTGAATAAAAATGGACCCCACAAGCCCACAGGGAGTGGCACCATTAGAAGGTGTGGTCTTGTTGGAAGAAGTGTGTCCGTGGGGGTGGGCTTTGAGGTTCAAAAGTTCAAGCCAGGCCTAGTGGCTCTCACTCTCTTCCTCCTGCCTGCCAATCCAGATGCAGAACTCTTGGCTCCTTCTCAGCACCATGTCTGCCTGGGTGCTGCCACGCTTCCCACCATGACAATAATAGGCTAAATCTCTGAAACCTATAAGCCAGCCCCAATTAAATGTTTTCCTTTATGAGTTGCTGTGGTCATGGTGTCTCTTCACAGCAATAGAAACGCTAAGACACCTACAATAGCTGAAGTAAATACATTTCTCATTAGGTAGTCTCTAACTCCAGTCAGGTTCTACTTATGATAGAGAACACAACATGGGGTGCTTAACCTGACTTCCTTCATCCAGATGGGTCTGTCTCCACTCCTGCCTTCTCTCCATTCTGACTGCTGAGCATTTTGTCTGGGCTATATCCCCAGCCTCCAAATGGGTCTCTGAATGACTTGTGCTAGTGGAAGATCTGGAAGGAGATAGTCTCATTCTCAATTGCTAGGAGAAGGGTTTCAATTCTGACTGTTACGGGACTCTTTACAATTCCCATCACACTTCTAGATCTAACCTAATTAAATAATACCCATCCTCTGTTCTACTGCTGCACTGTCTCCAGACTCTACAATCCTAACAGTCACCCACTCACACTCAGCTGAATGTTCTGAGAAGTAAGTTCTTCTGCCTTCTTTTCCAGGGAGGACACCCACAGCTTCCGCTTTTGGCGGCATCGGGAGGCTGCAGCTCGGTTTCGCTCTAAAAATCGCTGCCGTCGCTCATCTGGGTCTTCATCTACTGTGCGCCGCCGCCGTCCCCCAGTGCTAGGGGTGGGCTGGGCTGGAGAGACCTGTTGCCCAGAAAAGAAGAAGAATACTTTTTTCCTTTTTCTGGTCTGTCTTTGAACAGCCCAGACAGACCCTGAATTTTGGTCTTTCTGCTTAGGCACCCAGAGTGTTGGGATTCACAGGCACCAATTTCTAACTTGTCACTTGGCAGAGCAGAGAAGCACTTGATGGGAAAATAATTTTTTCTTTCCAAATCAAAGCTGAGTTAGGTAGATAAGTAAGGTCTGGTAGCTACACCAAGTCTCACCACTGTGTCTCCTAGCTTCCCGCCCTGCCTTTCATCTCCCAGTCCTCTCAGGACACATAGAGAAAAGCCACAGTTCTTATGGAGACTGACTATTTCTGAGACAGAGATGAAACTAGGATCACTAGGAGTTTGTTTGGATCTGTTTTCTTCTTTGGGGTCTGGGAACTGAACCGAGGGTTTGAGCTGCAATGCTACTCCTCTTTCTGTTGGCTGACACATGGCCTTCCACAGTCCATGCTGGCCTCCGCTCACTATGGAGCCCTGGAAAACCTTGAACTCCTGCTCCTCCTGGCTCTATCCCCAAATGCTGGAACTCTTGAGATTACCCTAAGCAGTCTGGATGACAGTGCTGTGCCACGAGGCCCACTTGCTCTCTCTTCCCTCCCTCTTTCCCTTCTTTCCTTTTTTAACACAGCATCTTTTTTTGTTTTTGTTTTTTGAGACAGGGTTTCTCTGTGTAGCCTTGGCTGTCCTGGAACTCACTCTGTAGACCAGGCTGGCCTTGAATTTACAGAGATCCACCTGCTTCTTTCTCCCAAGTGCTGGGATTAAAGGTGTGTGCCGCCGCCACAGCCACCGCCACCACCAACTGCCACCATCACCACTGGGTGGTCTTTTGTTTTTTAAGCTCCAAGTGAAATCCTTTGCACTAAAGCACTTTGGATTATCTTTCCATTCTATTAGTTGACATATATACAGAGAAGGTACATCAACTTCATGCCAAAAGTAAATTCTTTTTTAAAATTAAAAATCATACTGTTATTATCACATGTGTGTGCATGTGTGTATGCCATGGTGTCTGCAGAGGTCAGAGTACAAGTTCAAGTAGAGTCAGTTCTCTCCTTTCACCTTCATATGAGTTCAGAAGATGGAACTCAGGTTGTTAGCCTTGGTGGTAAGCATCTCTATTCACTGATCCATCTTGCTGGCCCCTAAACTAATTTTTAGTTTGAATATCTATATTAGTATTTTTCCAATGCTAGTAATCAGCTGCATAAAGATAAGCTGGAGCTACAACAACAACAAGAAAGGTGCATGACTTTAATCCCAGCACTTGGGAGGCAGAGGCAGGCGGATATCTGTGAGTTCGAGGCCAGCCTGGTCTACATAGTGAGTTATAGGACTCAGTTACATAGTGAGACCCTCCCTGTTTCAAAAAACCAAAAACCAACAAAAGGAAATCTACTTTAGGCTCTACTGAATTATGTTCTCCAGAATATCAGTAATTAAGGCTGAGGCAGGTCAGGCAGTGGATTAGCACACCTTTAATCCTAGCATTTAGGAGGCAGGGCAGGTGGATCTCTTAAGGTCGAGGCTGAGGGTAGCCTGGTTCTACAAAGTGATTTCCAGGACAGCTAGGGAAACACAGAGAAATCTTGTCTTAGATATAAAAAAGGAGAAAGAGAACTCAGCAGTGACTGACAAGAAGCCACATCCTTTCTCCAAGAGGAGAAGTCTAGCTCAGGTAAGGGTTACTACTTTATCTCCAGGACTGGCTGGCTTTGGGGAGTGAGGGGTCAGAATGGTGGGAAGCCTTAGCTTTTAAGAAGAAAACACAAATGAAAGCTCGTGTTGTTGGCCAAGGTTTGAGGCAGCATATGGCCATGAAATGTCTGGACATGTGGCAGTACTGATGAAGCAGGTGGTGACATCAGTAAAAGAGAGACTGGGCAATGAATGTAACTTCAGAAACCAATCCCAGGTCATTGTCACCTGTCCAGTGCAGACAATTATGAAAACTAAAGCAATTCAGTTCCTAAAGAATTGCATTAAAATGGAGACCTCTTTGAGAAGAGATCGGGCAACTAAATGGGACCTTCTCCTGGCTTGTAAATTTTTTTTTAAATTTTCATTTCTTTGTGGTAAAAAGGTACTATTGGATTGGTAATGAGGTTTTCTCTGTGTTTTCTTACTTTTGATGAACTATATTTTACTACTATAACATCATATTGTGTTAATATATTTTTATAATATGCTTTGTGTTGTAAAATCTAGTCAGGTAACTGCTAACTTTTTTTGGTTAAGACTTAACAGATATGCAAGAGATACAGAGGCCTCCTTTGTTTAGTGCATGATGTGGCTTAATGCGAGTCCCCATCAGCTCAGAATCTACATTAAGCTATCATTCATATATGGGAAAAAATCGAGGCTTTCTCTGCAACAGCTCTGTATACTTCATGCTGCTTGCATTTACGTCTGACACAAAGGTAGATAAAAAAATAGTCTGTTTCACTGCAGTCAACCTACCAAAAACATCCAAGGTAGCAGGACAGCCAGAAAGTTAAATTTATAAAGTTCAGTTCATGCTTCTTGAAAGACAGATATAATATAAAGAATAAGGGCAACACATCTCTTCTCTCATCCAAGGACGCAACTGACCTGTGGCTGGGCAGGGGATGGGGTATCAGGGTGCTGGATGAGGATCTGGTTCTGCTCTGGACGGGCTGTCACCATGGTGCTGGCAGTACCCACCACCATTCCACAACCTCCATTGACTGAAGAGACTTGGTGGGTCAGAGTGGCTTTTAGTCTCTGTGTGGAAAGATTGTTTAAGGGTGAGAATCTGTCAAGGATAGAAAGGATGAACTTGTATTTTATTACTGACCTTATTCTTAAAATTCTCACTCTAATTCTCTTTTAACAGAGGAACTAAAAGACAATGACAGGGAGAGAAAGTGTGCACCTGGAAGTTTGAAATGCCTGCTCCGTCCCCTGGCTACTATCCTGGGCACAGCTGGGGATGGGGGCTTGTAGAAGCAATAGGACCCAGATGAAAGCTCTCTCTTGGAACCTGGCCAGATGCTGGTTACACAGCTATTCACCACTTGGCCAGCTCCCCTGCCCACTCACCCCCTCCATCTGTCACCCTGGAACTGAAATGACAAGTGTTCCATTCCAAACAATCTGTGCTGCTTCTTCCTGTGCCATGACCTGTGCCAAGCTGCATGGGTGGGGACAGGAGACTTAGGAATCGGGGTCTTTTCTTTTCCAAGCCCCACAGCAGGATGTCTTTAGGTATGCAGCTTCAGAAGGCTCCTTTGCTCAGTTCACTTGAAAAATCCAGACTGATACTACTTCTTTTAGAAGGCCAACATTGCTCTGGGCTGGGATGTACTCACCATCTTGGCTTCTGATGGCATAGGGTGACCAGATGGAGAAATGGAGCCACTACTGTTAACTGGTGGGCCAGGTATACCAGGAATGTTGGGTACCATGGACACAGGTCTGGCCAGCTAAATCAAGAGAAGGAGACATGGTAGTATTGGTTTTCCCCAAATGAAGTTTTTTGTTTTTTGCTTTTTTTGTTTTTTGAGACAGGGTTTCTCTGTGTAGCTTTGTGCCTTTCCTGGAACTCACTCTGTAGCCCAGACTGGCCTCAAACTCACAGAGATCCACCTGGCTCTGCCTCCCCAGTGCTGGGATTAAAGGCGTGCGCCACCACCGCCCGGCTGGTTTTCCCCAAATGAAGTGTTTTTGAGATTGGCATGTCAGGGTCTGTCCTATGTAATCTGCTCACAGGTCTGCAGAACAGCCTGGGAAATACCTTCCCTAAGGAGTGTAACAGAGTAAAGAGTCTCATTCTTTAGCGTGGAGACATTTTCTGTGGGAAAGGCTGGGGGTGTATCTTCAGGAAAGTGGTGAGCAATGCTGGAGAAACTATGTGCCAAGTGAAATCAGCCAGTCCGCATGTTGGCAGGATTAGCTCCTTGACTGGAAGCCAATTGTCCAGATGAGTCTTTGTCTAGTGTTTCACAGTGTTGGACTGGCAGAGTGTAGTGAAGAGTTTGGGCAGACTGCCATACACAACTGATACAGTCCAGGCCCACATTTCCCTGGGGGTCCTCTGGTTATGACCATTCATGTGAAGGGAGGGATCAGTGTGCTGGTAGGTTTGGCTACCCCAACTACAAAGCTTACCGAAATAACAGAAGGCATCTGTACTGGAGGCCCTGGCAGCACAGGCATGGTCTGTCCATTAGCAAGATGCATGACAAGAGGGAGGGAGCCAGTAGGAGATCTGTAGGGACAGGAAGAGAAATGTCACAATCTTGACCTTTTGCCTATTGGTCTTCCTCCTATAATTAGAAGATTTTTTTTATAGTCTTCTCATTAGGGAAGGTATAGAGCAGCACTATAAAATTTTGACATCCTATTGAACATAGGAAAAACAGAGAAAAATGGCAGTGTGGTTTTTTTTTTCCCCGCTAGGGTTTTAACAAAAGTACCTTAGAACACGTCAGGCAAGTCCTAGTCTACTTGCCTTAGCCTGCAAAGATTTGGTGGTTTTTTTGGTGCTGGGATGAATAGGGCCTTAGACATGCTGAGGAAGTGCTCTACTACTGAGCTACATTTCCAGTCCCACAGTCTGGCGGAAACCTTAAACCTTTCAAATTAATCACATTTATTGGCTGGGAGGTAACTCGATTAGGAATTTGGGAAGATTAAACAAACATCTGCTCCAGCAAATAAGTTTTTTGAAAATGTTTTATTTTTGGAAACAATCTTAATAACTCATTTTCTTGGACATGTAAAAATAAATTCCTGGAGCCAGCTTCAGTAGCATATACCTATAATCCTTGCAATCAGGAGGCAGAAGTAGGATGATTGGCTACTTAGAAAGACTGTCTCAAAAAATCTGATAACAACAATAGAACAGTTTCTATTTTTATCAAAATATTTCAAAACATAGAGATTCAGAAGGGCTGGAGATGGTTCTTCATATATTACAAAAGAGATAAGTTCAGTTTACAGCATCCACATCGGGCAGCTCACAACTCCAGCTCCTAGGGATCTGACAGTGCCTCTGGTCTCTGTGGGACACCTGTAATTATGTGAACATACCCAGAGGAAGTCATACACATCTACACACAATTTTAAAAGATAATTAAAAATAAATCTTAAAAAAAAGGCCAAGTGGTGGTGGCACACACTTTAATTTCAGCACTCGGGAGGCTGAGGCGGGCGGATCTCTGAGTTCAAAGCCAGGTCAGTCTACAGAGCCAGTTTCAGGAAAGCCAGGGCTACACAGAAAAATTGTTTCCAAACACCAAAGGAAATCCAGGTTCCACAGTTTCTCTTTTTCTCCTACTTACCCCATTTGCCTGTTAGATGGTGGAGCCTGTGTGATGACAGAGGTTGGGGAAGGAAGAGTTGGATGAAGTGGATCATAACCTAAGTGGAGAGGCAAGGAGCCAGGACGTACAATGGTGGGTGTAGGGGTAGAAATCACAACAGGTTTTGTGGCAACTTCCTAGGGAGGAGAAAAGAAATTTCAAAATGCTTTAAGAACTGTGTATAGGGAAACACACAGTGGGTACTTTCATTGAAAGGGCATTAGTTATAAATAAACATGACCCAATTCCATCACAGTCAGGTACCCATACCTCACCCACTCAGGAACGATGATTTAAGATCATTTGAAATCTTTGAAGAAATGTTATATTATATAACACTATAGTATCATGTAAATCGTAGGGATTTTCTACACTATAAATACTCTCATTTTAAATAGTGCTGAAGTGTCCTGTGACCTCCAGTGAGAAAAGAAGGTATACTGGTGGTGGGACAATCCAGTGTTTCCAACAGACTTCATTAAACAAGGTCTTGAGAAGCTTACACAGCGATCAGACTGAAATAAAACACAATGCTTCTCACTGTTAACCAGTTAGGATCTTAAGACTGTCAGTGGCCATACTGGTCTTGAAAGCATTTCTAGATAGTCTCCAGAAATTAGCTGCCTATAGAAAGGGGAGGGAGAGGGAGCCGGGCGGTGGTGGCGCACGCCTTTAATCCCAGCACTCGGGAGGCAGAGCCAGGCGGATCTCTGTGAGTTCGAGGCCAGCCTGGGCTACCAAGTGAGTTCCAGGAAAGGTGCAAAGCTACACAGAGAAACCCTGTCTCGGAAAAAAAAAAAAAAAAAAAAAAAAAGAAAGGGGAGGGAGGGAGATGGCTAATGTTTATGGAGAAGGTAGCTTTGAGAACTTAAGTCAAATTTGAAGACAAGCAAGACAATGTATAGATATTCTGTATGGTGGTGCATGCCTGTAATCCCAGTAGAGGCAGAGGCAGGCAAATCTCTGAGTTTGAGGCCAGCCTGGTCTACAGAGTGAGTTCTAGGACAGCCAGGGTTACACAGAGAAACTAAACCAAACCAAAACAAAATGAGCCAGGTGTGGTGGAGGACGCCTGTATTGCAGCACTTGGAAAGCTGAGGCAGGAGCATTATTGTGAGTTGAAGTGCAGCCTGGGCTACATTATGAGACTATCTCAAAAAAAAAAAAAAGTTTAAAACAAAACAACAACCAAAAGTAAATACTCTAACAAATAATCCCTTTAAGTTATTTCCCTCTGGGAGGATTTTTTTCCTAATAGTTTAATGTCTTGTGCTGGATACTTTTATGTCAACTTGACACAAGCTAGAGTTATTTGAAAGGAGGGAATGCCTCCCTAAGATCTGGTTATAGGCAAGCCTGCACAGCATTTTTTTAAAATTAGTGATTGATGGGGGAGGGTCCGTTCCATTGTGGGTGGGGTCATCCCTGGGCTGGTGGTCCTGGGTTCTACAAGAAAGCAGGCTGAGTAAGTCATGAGGAGCAAGCCAGTGAGCAGCACTCCCCCATGGCTTCTGCATCAGTTCCTGCCTCCAGGTTCCTGCCCTGTGTGAGTTCCTGTCCTGACTTCCTTTGATGATGAACTGTGGTGTGGAGTGAAAGCCAAACACACCCTTTCCTCCCTAAGTTGCTTTGGTCGTGGTGCTTCCTCACAGCAATAGTCACCCTAACTAAATGATTAACATGTGTAACCAATGAATTACACGGTTTTATCTTTTTTTTTTTTTTTTTTTTTTTCGAGACAGGGTTTCTCTGTGTAGCTTTGTGCCTTTCCTGGAACTCGCTTTGTAGACCAGGCTGGCCTCGAACTCACAGAGATCCGCCTGGCTCTGCCTCCCGAGTGCTGGGATTAAAGACGTGCGCCACCACCGCCCGGCTGGTTTTATCTTTTTCTACTAAAAAATACATTTACTTATTTATTTGTGGTTGGAGGCTTGTGGAAATTAGAGGACAACTTACAGAAGTTAGTTCTTTCCTTGCATCATGCAGGTACTGGGGCTCAAACTCAAGTTGTCAGAAGATACCTTTACCTGCTGAGCCATCTTTGCTGGCCTTTTTATTTTTTCTTTGAGACAAGCTCTTCTGCAGCCCAATTTAGGCTGGCTTTGAACTCACCAAGAAACCAAAAATAACCCAGAACTCCTGATCTTTCTGTCTCCACCTCCCAAGTGTTGGGATGTTAGGTGTGTATCACCATGCCTAGTTTCTCTTTCTTTATTTTCTTTCTTTCTTTTTAAAAAACAAAAATGCAGGTTCTTACTACATAGCCCTGACTCAGAATTCACTATATAAAACAGGCTGGCCTTAAACTCACAGAGGTCCACCTACCTTTGACCCCCAAGTGCTGTAATTAAAAGCATGTGCAACCATACCTGACTTCTTTTTTACTTACTGAAGTACAACTACTCTAAAGTCATTACAATGAAATTACTTTTGCACAAGCAAAATCAAGATGGAGACCATTTCCAGCACCCAAGAAGACGTCCCTGTGTCTTTTCCTAATTCACACTCTTCCATCATGAGAGGTGCTCACTATTCTATTTATCCTCTTTCTCTTTTTGTCCCCTTCATGGGATCCTCTTTGTGATAGCATCTTGCTGTGTTCCCCAGGCTGGTCTCAAATTCCTGAGGCTCAAGTGATCCTCCCATCTCACCCTTGCTAGCAGTGGGCACTGCAGGTGTACACCACCACACTATTCTGAGATCTTCCATCAAATAATTTTACATCTTCTTGGACCTCCTGTAAATGGAACCATGCAGTATGTACTTTTGTGTCTTTTTTGTTATTCAATGTTTGTGAAATTTATGTATATTGCTATGTATTCCTTCCAACCATCTATCTACCCACCTTTCCTTCATTCCTCCCCGCCCCTCTCTCCTCTTTCTTTTTGTGGTACTCAGGATTGGGCCCATAACCTTACATAGGATAGGCAGATGCTCTACCACTAAATTTCATCCTCAGCCTAGTTCATCCAATGCCACATATATCATATTCCACTTTAGAAATATATCGCTATTTGTTTGTTACTGGGATAGAATCCAGGCCATTGTAAACACTAAGCAAGTGCCATCCCTGAGCTATACCATCAGCCTCTATTATTCATTGTTTTGGTTGATTGATACTTGGAATGTTCTCATCTCCCTTCTAATCTTAGTATGTACTGTGAAATATTCCTTTACACTGTGTGAATATATGTCACTGTGATTGGTTTAATAAAGAAGCTGACTGGGCCGGGCGGTGGTGGCGCACGCCTTTAATCCCAGCACTTGGGAGGCAGAGCCAGGCAGATCTCTGTGAGTTCGAGGCCAGCCTGGGCTACCAAGTGAGTTCCAGGAAAGGCGCAAAGCTACACAGAGAAACCCTGTCTCGAAAAACCAAAAAAAAAAAAAAAAAAAAAAAAGAGCTGACTGGCCAATAGCTGAACAAAATAAGTTTAGGCAGGAGAGCCAGACTAGGAGAATTCTGGGATGAAGAAGGGTGGAGTCAGGGGAGTCGCCAGAGATGCAGAGAGAGAAACAAGATGGGCATGCCACACTGAAAAAAGGTACCAAGCCATGTGGCAAAGCATAGATAAGAAATATGGGTTAACATAACTGTAAGAGCTAGCTAGTAACAAGCTTGAGCTATTAGCTGAACATTTGTAATTAATATTAAGTCTCCATGTTGGTTATTTGGGAAGTGGTGGGACAGAAACTTCTACCTACAAGTATGTATGTGGTATATGTATGTTTGTGTGTGAATGTGGTCATGTGGAGGTCAGGGGACAACTACTGGGTCTGGTCCTCCCCTTCACTCTTATTTTGAGACAGGGGCTCTTCTTTTACCACTATAAACACCAGACTAGGTAGCTTCCAGGGGTATTTTTCCATCTGTCTGTACCTGCCATCTCACACCAGGAGCACTTGAATTATAGGCACATACTACTGTACCTGGGTAGTATGTTTACCTGGATGTTCTGGATCTGAACTTGAGTTCACATGCTTGTATAACAAGCACTTTTACCTACTAAGCTCTCTCTCCAGCTCCCAGACACTTTAAAAAAAAAAATGAATAAAATTTCTATGAACATTCTTACTTATTTCTATTAGTACACATACAAACTAAACTCTTTTCAATTTAGAGTTGGAAGTATAATTGATGGATGACTGAATAGGTGTAATTTATTTACACAGCTTAACTATTTAAGATTCTTTTCAAACTATGTATAGAAATACACATCCATAATCCTAGCACTTTGAAGACTAGGGCAGGAGGTTAAGTTCACATCCAGCCTGGGCTACATCAATGAGATGCTGTTAAAAAATGGCAGGGGTAAGGGGGAGAGAAGAAACTAAAAGAGGAAAGAAAAGAACATTCATTCTTTTGAATCCAATCAGTCCTTCTCATACCATTTATAGATCAAAATGAACATTGGGGATGACTTCTGGGAGACAATTTTACCTTCTCCTTCAGTGGTGGGGAACAGGGGCTGGAGGCAGGACTGTCGGGGGGCGATGAGTCCACCTCCACCGGCTCCTCCTCCTTGATTTTGATGTCTGGGGTAGAAGGCAGAGACATGTCAAGAGGCCCAGCAGCACCCTGTTGGGAAAACAGTAAATGGGATTCAGTTTCACGATGCTTGTGAACAGATAAGGGCATTTGCCTCACCGAGTTCAGCTCTTGGTCAAAGCACTGAACTGCAAATGCCAAAGAAATGTGGACTCGTGCTTCATGTAGACTGGCCGAGTCACAAAACTACCTGACTTAACTGGAGCTATAAACGGCTTTGCAGGGGATAGTATACCATCTGAGATAACAACCCTGACGTTGTACCATGACAAAAAGGTTGGCCTTGCAGTTCAGTTTCATGTCAAAGTAGAGTCTTTGTTCTCTTCTTCCTGTATCCTAGGCTTTTTGGTTAAAGGGGAGTTTGTTCCTACCCCTTCCTTACCCAACCCCAGACATGGTCCCAACTAGGTAGCTTAGGCTAGCCTTGAACTTATGATCTCTCTACCTCCATGTCCCAAGTGCTAGGATAACAGGTGTGCACCATCACTTGCTACCTTAACCTCTGGAAGCCTCGACAGCAAACTAATTCAGTGTATTGTGCTGTGGGATGGTCTGTATGTCAAATTACTCTGATTGGTCAATAAATAAAACACTGATTGGCCAGTGGCTAGGCAGGAAGTATAGGCGGGACTAACAGAGAGGAGAAAAGAACAGGAAGGCGGAAGGAGTCACTGCCAGCTGCCGCCATGACAAGCAGCATGTGAAGATGCCGGTAAGCCACAAGCCACATGGCAAGGTATAGATTTATGGAAATGGATTAATTTAAGCTGTAAGAACAGTTAGCAAGAGGCCTGCCACGGCCATACAGTTTGTAAGCAATATAAGTCTCTGTGTTTACTTGGTTGGATCTGAGCAGCTGTGGGACTGGTGGGTGACAAAGATTTGTCCTGACTGTGGGCAAGGCAGAAAAACTCTAGCTACACAGTATTGTAATAAAGAGGTAGCAATGGTTCTGCTCCACTTGATAAGAGTGAGAAACACCAAAGAATTTTATTTCTGCTTCACTTTTTCTACATTGCTATATGTCAGAGCCAATTCAGCTCATTCTGAGAAACAATGATGGGAAGGGAAGCTGCTAAGAAAAAACAACTTTCCTTTAGAATTCCCAAGAGGCAGCCGGGCGGTGGTGGCGCACGCCTTTAATCCCAGCACTCGGGAGGCAGAGCCAGGTGGATCTCTGTGAGTTTGAGGCCAGCCTGGTCTACAAAGTGAGTTCCAGGAAAGGCGCAAAGCTACACAGAGAAACCCTGTCTCGAAAAACCAAAAAAAAAAAAAAAAAAAAAAAAAAAGAATTCCCAGGAGGCATCTCTTATAAAAATTGTGGTTCAGGCAAGTTTCAGGATCATTAAATACCCCTGGAGATAATATTCCACTACATCTGTGCTTCTCATCAAGGGGAAGTAAAGACCACCCCTGAACAGACAGAGAGAAACACCAAAGGACACTAAGGAAAGTGTCAAGTGAACTGAAAATGTCAGCAGGAAAGATAAAGCAGTGAAGCAGGAAAACTTCAAAATTTTTAAATTCTATTTCTTTCTTCATCTTATTTATTTAGTGTGTGTACAGGTCTGTGATCACGTGTGTGCTACGGTGTGCATGTGAAAGTTGTAAGACAACTTTTGAGAGTCAGTTCTCTCCTTCGTTTCTTATTTTATGTGTATGTATGTTTTGCTTGCATGCATGTTTGTGAACCATTTGTGTGCCTGGTGCCCAAGGAGGCCAGAAGAGGGTGTTGGATCCCCTGGAACTGGAGTTACAGATGGTTTTAAGCCACCAGGTGGGTGCTGGGAATCAAACCCAGCAGCAAGTGCTTTTACCTGCTAAGTCATCTCTCTACTTCCAATTATCCCCTTTCACCGTGTGGGTCTTGAGATCAAACTCAGATCATCGGTTTGGTAGTGAGTGCTTGATCTGCATCTTGCCAACCCAGGGAAGTTATTTTTCTTGAGTGTGCCTATTGAGTTTGATACGCCAGGTGTGGTGTATAAATGTAATCCCGGCACTTGGAAGGCTGACATACAAAGACCAGGAGTTGAGACAGGGTTTCTCTGTGTAGCCTTGGCTGTCCTGGAACTTGCTCTGTAGTCCAGGCTGTCCTCAAAATCACAGAGATCCGCCTGCCTCTGCCTCTCGAGTGCTGGGATTAAAGGCGTGCGCCACCACTGCCCAGCATAGAACAACCTTATTTTATTTTGAGATAGTCTCAAACTTGTGGTGATCCTCCTGCCTCAGCCTCTTCAGTGTGGCAAATATATATGTGTGCCATCACACTCAGCTAAAAACATTTTTCTTTAATGCACTAGGTCAGTGGTTCTCAACCTGTGGATCATTTGGGGATTGACAACCCTTTCACAGGAGTTGAATATTCAGACATCCTGCATACTAGATATTTACATTACATTTCACAATAGTAGCAAAATTACAGTTATGAAGTAGCAATGGAAATAGTTTTATGGCTGGGGGTCACCACAACACAAGGAACTGTACTAAAGGGTCACAGCATTAGGAAGGTTGAGAACCACTGCTCTAGGTATTATCAAGTAGCACTAGGAAGCTACTTGAATGCAAAACCACACATAGGGAAACAAAAAAGAGAGGAAATTGAACACATTAGTTGGCTGGAAAACTGAATAAAAATAACACAAGTGAGTCTTTAATCCCAGCACTCAAGAGGCAGAGGCAGGTAGATGTCTATGAATTTGAGGCCAGCCAGGGCTACATAGCAGTGAGACTCTGTCTCAAAAAAAGTGAATGGATGAATGAATGAATGAACTGTAGTGGGTAGCCATTCCAGCTTTGATCTGGAAGTTCCAACCCCCATTGAGACTTCGGCAACTGTCACGCCTATAAGGCGGGGACAAGGGAGGCGCCTGGAGACCCGAGATCTGAATGGGCCAGCGCTCTGTCTGTTCCGGGACCCTGAACGGTGGAGGTGGACCGAGCAGAGCTCCAGAGAATACCGCTGGACCGCGATACACCTTCCCCAGACCCCTCGATCTACCTATCCCTTAATTTGTAAGTTACGCCATTAAATAATCTCCTTTTAACTCTGTGGAGTGGCCTTAATAATTTCACCAATAATGAATGAATAAAAAACTGCCCAGCCGGGCGGTGGTGGCGCACGCCTTTAATCCCAGCACTGGGGAGGCAGAGCCAGGCAGATCTCTGTGAGTTCGAGGCCAGCCTGGGCTACCAAGTGAGTTCCAGGAAAAGGCGCAAAGCTACACAGAGAAACACTGTCTCGAAAAAACCAAAACCAAAAACAAACAAACAAAAAAAACAAAAAACTGCCCAATCAGTTTATAAACAGTGGTACTTGTTTTCTTAAACTGGGGTGGGGGTGTGTGAGCTCAGGCCTTTGCATGTGTTAGCACTCTACCACTGAGCTATATCTCTAGCCACCCCCAAAGAAAATTGGCAAAAAAAAAAATTACCTAATAAAATCTGAGTAACTCATACTTTTGTTTGGTTGTTTGAGTCAGTGTCTCTGTAGTTTAAGCTGACCTGGAACTTACTATATAGCACGGTCTGACTTTGAATCTTTCATAATCCTCTCTCAACCTCCCAATTCATATTCTTCAAAACTTTTGTTATTATTTATGTGTACAATATGTGTATATTCATGCTACAGGAAGCCAGAAGTGTGTGCCAGACTTCCTGGAGTGGTTGTGAGCTGCCAGCATGGCTGTTGGGAACTGAATTTGGTTCCTCTGTAAGAGCAACAAGCACTTTTAACCACTGAGCCATCTCTCTAGTCCTGTCATATTCTTTTAACATCTTCCACATACTGACAAGGGAAACAAATAGATTACTAAGGGGACTGTCAGAAAAGTAATTATGATCTGAGTTAAGACCCCAGCACCCACAACTGATGGTAGATGTTAGCATCTCCCTGATGTTAAATGTGATAGCACATGCTTGTCAGCCCAGGCCTTGATAAAATGAAGCAAGGGGATCACCATGAGCTTGAGGTCTTCCTGGACTACAAAGTGACATAGAGGCTATCCCCAATTCCATGGTGAGACCTGTCTTACCTTTGCCCCTAAGACCTGGATGAGTGGCTAGGCTTACTGAGTACTATCTAATTTTATAGAACTAATTCCATGATTTGGGATTTTAACCAGTCAAGCAAATTATCTCAAGGCACAATGAAAACAGCCTGAGTCTAACCACGACCAATATTTTTTTAGTCACACTTACCTTTTTTTCATCTTCATCTGCAGCTTTCTTAAATTCATGTTCAAAGGAACTAGCCAGTTCATTGAAGAGCCCCACCTCCTCACAGTTCTTCAGGAATCTAGTCGGAGTAGGCGTTTGATCTGTAGACATAAAAAGAAAAGGAAATGTGTTTTAGTTTTAATACAAGATTAAAATGAGAGTGCACAGAGATTGTACTTTTATTCTTCTGTTTGGAGATGAAGAGTCTATGTTGGGGTAAATGGGCTTTTTTGAGTTTTAGTGGATGGATGGTGGTTCTAAGCTACCAGAGAGTGTCTGTGTTGTGTTGTCTCGGGGCCAGCTGGGGAAAAACAGGACAATGTTCTGTGTGACTAGCCACATGCTCACCTTCTCTTAATGCTGGATTTATATCTTTCACCCCCAGTGAAAACACAACCCCAATAAAACAAAGCACTCATGAAAGTAAAGATTCGGGCCAGGCGCTGGTGGCGCACACCTTTAATCCCAACACTCGGGAGGCAGAGGCAGGCAGATCTCTGTGAGTTCGAGGCCAGCCTGGGCTACCAAGTGAGTTCCAGGAAAGGCGCAAAGCTACACAGAGAAACCCTGTCTCGAAAAAAAAAAAAAAAAAAAAAAAAAAAAATGTAAAGATTCATGAAACCTCTAGATTTGAAAATTAAAGTTAAGCAAAGTTAAGCACTGTTTCCCTTCTCAACACACACCCTGCCAGGTCTGCTGTGAGTATATAGAATCAGATGGGTGTTAAAATCTGACAGAGAGAACAAACTGAGGATTAGACTGCTGAGTTTGCTCACTAAAGCTACCGAATAAGGAACGGTGTCTGCCTTTCACTGAGGTCTGTTCCTTTCTGAAGCCATTCTAAGCAGATCTAGGGACTAGGGAGCAAGACAGTAATATCACGAGTCACAAAAGGAAACTACAAACAATAGGGCTTATTTCAGAGACACTGGCCCAGAGCAAATCCCGGAAACCGGGCTATTTGGTTTAGATTTGCTGGTCAAAATATCCCCACAGGGGCTGTGCAAAACTTTTCCTCAACACACTGCCTCTGCTTTTTCTTTTCTTTTTTTGGAGAAAAGCCCAGGTTATCCTGGAATTTACAGTCTTCTTGCCTCTACCTCCCAAGTGCTGGGATTACAGGAATGTGCCACAAAGACTGGCTTCACTGCTCTTAAGGAGGTGAAACCTCTTTATGAACTACAGGAATTTTTCAAGTAACTCAAACTTCAGATCTTAGCTTGTCTCTCTCTCCCCTGCTTTGATAAAGTTAAGCCTTGTTCCCTGGGCCCCTAATTCGATTATGATGGTTTTCTTTGATGTGTTTATTACCTTAAGAATTCATCTATTCCAAACAACTAGACTGACTGATGGAATAATGTTTCAGTTATATTTTAAGGAAAGACCTAGGGGTTAAAACTGTTCCTTTTAGCATGATTAATTGGAAATAGTCCAGTGTGATTTTTCCATGGAAACATTTTTCTTTTTAAAAACTTAAATAAAACCTCTTCTGAATCAGAGTGTTTAGAAATATTACCACTACCACCTAAAATAGTTTTAAAAGGTTCTTTGGCCACTTTGGTTGGCTAAAGATAAAGCCACTTTCCACATCAGAGTGAGGAGAGGTGGTATCCTCAGTAAGGGCACACACATATAGCACAACTCACGTGGAACACAAGGGGCAACTCGAAGTAGAGTGCTGACAGAAGAAGAACTCTGACACTTCTGGTTTGAGTCACACAAACTTCTCTTATATCCTGCTGCCCAGGCTCATTTCTTGGCTTAATTTTAAAATCTCCCCTGGCTGGGCAGTGGTGGCACACACCTTTAATCCCAGCACTTGGGAAGCAGAGACAGGTGAATCTCTGTGAGTTTGAGGCTAGCTTGGTCTACATAGTGAGTTCCAGGACAGCCAAAGCTACACAGAGAAACCCTGTCTTGAAAAACAAAACAAACAAACAAACAAAAAAAGAAATCTCCTGTGCACTAAACCTAATTCTTCATCTTCCAGGTGGCTTCTAACCTTCAACTGCTTCTGGTTCCTAAACAATCTAAAAATATATAAATAAACCTAGTCTGTTCTGATGATTCTTAAGTGTTTACTGACCACTTATGTATGTTTTAGTGTTATATCCATAAACTTGGATGCATATTTGGAGGAGATAAGGGTATAGACCAAACATAAGACATGGATCTTTCTATAGAGAATTAAGAGAATGCTTCTTAGTTAAGGAAACAAAACTAATATATGTAGCTAGCACTACACTATTTGAGATGCAGAATGAAATTATTATAAAAACAAATACACATTAACTACTAGGGTTGTTAGGAAAGATTTCAAGCAAGATTTGAGATAAGCCTTGGAAATGGTTTTGGAACTATAGAGGGAAGAGAAATTTTAAGAGCGAAGAGGAATAATGCTGGTGAGGGCATAGAGAAAGTCAAGAAATGGTCATGACACATGATTAGGAGAAAACAATATGTTCAGGTGTAAAGATCATATATATATTTTTTTTTTTCGAGACAGGGTTTCTCTATGTAACTCTGGAGCCTGTCCTGGAACTTGCTCTGTAGACCAGGCTGACCTCAAATTAACAGAGATCTGCTTGCCCCTGACTCCTTAGTGCTGGGATTAAAGGCATGTGCCATCATCATCATCTGGCTCAAGACTGTCTTTTTATGCATATAACTTGCATATGAAACTGGGTAAGTACACCAGGTGGTGGTGGCGCACGCCTTTGATCCCAGCACTCGGGAGGCAGAGCCAGGCAGATCTCTACGAGTTTGAGGCCAGTCTGGGCTACAGAGTGAGTTCCAGGAAAGGCTCCAAAGCTACACAGAGAAACCCTGTCTCTGAAAAAAAAAAAAAAATTGGGTAAGTTCCATGGGGCTAGGTTATAGAAATACTGGAAAGCCAGGTAGGTATAAGTTAACCTTAAAGAGAAAGAGAAAGCATAATGATAGATTGTGACCATAAGAACAGAATGTAAAGATTAGCTTTTTAAAAGCTTGCCAGATGGAGAAGAATGAGACCATTAAGGCCAGTGAAGCAACATCAAAGGAATACAAGCATAATGGGATTGGTGTTAGGAAGAAGAGGACTACTATGGTTTGTATGCCGCCCAAATATCCATGCGTAAACTGCTGGGTCTCAAGTCCTTGGTGGTATGGGACCTGTAAGAGATAGAATCCAATGGGAAACTTTAGGTCATTAGGAGCATTCCCTTGAAGGGAACTGTGGGCTTCTGTTCTCTTTTGTCTCTTTGATGACCTAGCCGAAAGAACAGCTTTTTCTTTCACATACTCAACAATGTAATGTGCCAACTGACCACGGACAGAAGCCTCCAAAACTGAGCCAAAGTAATCTCCCATCTCTCTGTCTCTCATTTTCTTTTTCTCTCTCCTTTTTGATATAGCCCAGGCTAGCCTTTAACTTGCTATGTAGCTGAGTATGGTCTTCAACTTCAGCTTTTCTTGCTTCTACTTCCCAAGTGCTTAAGATTGCAGGCACAGCCGGGCGGTGGTGGCGCACGCCTTTAATCCCAGCACTCGGGAGGCAGAGTCAGGCGGATCTCTGTGAGTTCGAGGCCAGCCTGGGCTACCAAGTGAGTTCCAGGAAAGGCGCAAAGCTACACAGAGAAACCCTGTCTCGAAAAACAAAAAAACAAAAAAACAAAAAAAACAAAAAAAAAAAAGATTGCAGGCATATACCACCACACCCTGCTCAAACTTTTTTTACTTACAAGATGATTTTTCTCAAGTTTTGCTCAGTGATAGGATGCTGGCTGATAAATGGAAGGACTAGAACAGAGAAGACTGAGAGAAAAAAATAAAACAACTCAGCACTGAGAACACTGGTACCAGTGAGTACCAGAGAAGGGGCTGCTTTAGGAGACATGCTCAGTCACTGCAATGAAGATATGAGTTACAGCCAACTCATGGTGTCTAATAAGGAGTTGGAATATATACGGCATACCTATACTGTGTCTTAACAGGAGATACAATCACCTGCCTACACAGGAAAGTTGAAGTCCCATGCATTGGTTTGAGCACCCCAGAACTGAATGCAAAGAGTAGAAAACATTTTCTCTGTCAAATACAGTGGCTTACACTGATAATCCCAGCTTCCAGGAAGTAAATGAAAGACAATTTCAAATTCCAGTTGAGCCTGGGCTACACAGTGAGATCCAGTTTCAAAAAGGGGTGGATGGCTAGGTGACTCAGTAGTTAAGAGTGCATACTGTTCTTCAAAAAGACCCCAGTTTGGTTCCCTATACCCACAGCAGACAGCTCACAAACAACTGTAACTCCAGCTCCAGGGGATCTGATTCCCTCTCTAGCTTCCACAGGTACCTACTCACATTCACTCCCCTTCCTCATAATATAAAATAAATACAGCAGGGTGTGGTGGCGCACGCCTTTAACCCCAGCACTCAGGAGGCAGAGGCAAGTGGTTCTCTATGAGTTCCAGGCCAACTTCATCTGCATACTGAATTCCAGGCTAGCCAAAGCTATATAGTGAGACTCTGCCTTTTAAAAAATCATTGATATTGTTCCTGCTCATATCCTTTTCCCAGGGATTACAAATCACAAATCTATAAGCTCCTAGGAAAGTAACTAGCCCATATAGCAGATGAGTAGCTATTCAATATGTGCTGAATTAATAAGGAGCTGGAGATGTAAAAGGGCAAGTCTTTGTCTAAGGTAACATTTTTGCGAGTAGTAAGTATTAAAATAATTTAACTAGTTTATTAACTGATGTAATAACCATCAACTAAATACACTACTGATTAAATATTAAGCTAAATCTGTTTGGCACAGGTTAAATTAGAAGCTCCTACAGCAGCAAGAAAAAGAGCCGACTGCACTTTGCACACTAGCTGCAAACCATACAAAAGAACTACTACAGCGCTAAGAATGCCCCTGAGTATGGTGCAAACAATATCTGCAACTGGAAAGAGGTTCCAGGTCATCCAAACTGGTTTAGGAAAGTCCCAGTGACTAAATGTCTTATTTGGGTTTTGGAAATATGCCCTCAATGGTGTCTGAGTTCACAAGGGAAGTTGATTTCTGAACTGATAATCTGCCTGCGAGAGGAAAACTGATATCCAGTGGAAGAGAAGCCGCCAGGCTAAAGCAGCTTTTTTGCCTTCTTTTGTTCACCTCTTCCACTGTGCGTAAGAAGATATGTCAATGGTGTCTTTTGTCTGTAGCTCTTCCAAACTCTTCATAAATAGAAGGCAAGGGGAGAATAGACTGAAAAGAAGTGAAGACAAAAATCTCAAAACACCTATCCTCGAAAATCACAGAACACAAGCATACTATTAAAAATAGGATGAAGGTGTAGTAGGAACCAGGGATCTGTTAGTGAGAAAGGGAGTGCGGCCCCCAGGACGTCTGGGCCCTGGAATTCATCTCAACTGTTGGGTGACAGCAAAGCATGTGACTTTCGAGGGCAGCAAATACCTGCAATAATGACTGAGTCAGTCCGGGCTGGGCCAAATTTCAGGGTCATCTCATGCTTGTGTTTATGAACTGCCAGGTGGTCCTCGTTTGTAAATCTCTGAAATGAAACAGAAATGGAGATGTGAAAAAAGGAAGGGGGAAAAACAACAATAACAAAACAAACCAACCCCTCCTCCATTCAGTGCTCTCTCAAAAGGGCCTACCAGCCGGGCGGTGGTGGCGCACGCCTTTAATCCCAGCACTCGGGAGGCAGAGCCAGGCGGATCTCTGTGAGTTCGAGGCCAGCCTGGTCTCCAAAGCGAGTTCCAGGAAAGGCCCAAAGCTACACAGAGAAACCCTGTCTCGAAAAACCAAAAAAAAAAAAAAAAAAAAAAAAGGGCCTACCAAACAGAAACATGTTACAATGACACTGGTCCCTGGAAAGAGCGAATGGAAAAAGAATACAAAGAGGAAAGATGATGGAAATGATAGAAGAGATGAAAAATAATGGCACTGAAGGCAGGGAGGAGCAGAGAGAGATCACAGCATCAACTGCTTTCTCTCCTCAGGCACAAACAAGGAGGGTGGGCAGACTGTTGCGGAGGTGCAGTCTAAGTATGGAAACATTAAGGTAAACTTGTGAACAAGGGCAAAAATGTTAATAATAACAATAAAGAGAGAAGAAGAGAAAGACTGGGAACTTGGTGGTCATCACAAAAACAGGAAATTTCAGAACGAAGCTCTCTGTGGTGGAGCTGAATTGTAGTATTTTACGAGGGGAGTAACAGGGAGATAAATTATGCAGGATTAGGAGAACCATTTAACTTCCTGGCCCCCACAGTGCTGCAGCAGGCGCCTTTGTGGCTATTTGGCTCACAGTTTTAATGAGCCAGGACGGAACTGGAGATGACAGAGGCCCAATGGCCAGCAATAATGGCACACACCAGCCCCATTGGCCAAATGCTGTCTTCCTTCATCAGGCAGTCTGCCTGGGCTCCAGAAGCCATAAAGGGGCCAGTACAATGCTGCTGGCTGTATAATGACAAAATAAAAGTGCAAGCAAAGAAGAAAAAAAATTAAGGGTAGAGAGGAGCCTGTAGGCAGGATGAAAGAGAAGGAGACATTACACTGATTTTTGTGTAGAGGTTTCAGTGACAGAACAATGAAGAGGTAAGGCAAAGTCTACCCCTGTTTATGACTAAGGCAAGGTTATTGGACAATAATTTGTGTTGCTACTCTTTTAAAGGAGGAGGTAAAGGGAACAGATGAACAGCAGTAATTCAAAGTCCCTTTGAGGCCACTGGCTCTGTTCTTTCATTAGAACATCCATGCCACAGAAACCGCCTGGACGCTGCAGGTTTCCGCAGCCCCTTAACAGAAAGGCTCTGAAAGATGGTTCTAGTTGTCTTGTTTCTAAAAATAGTGACTGCTTAGTCTCTTGTTTTTACTTTTTTCATTAGACATATAACTTAACACTATATAGCACACCTATAGCCCTTTTCCCACGGCCCTTTACAAACAGAAAGGAGCTGGTCCCATCCTAGCTCCCATGTGGTCAGGTGACAACATCAAACTGGTCTTGGCTTCCTCATTTTACCCAAATTTTAAAATTTTATTTTGTGTGTGTGTGTGTGTGTGTGTGTGTGTGTGTGTGTGTGTACACACACACACACACACACACACACACATATATATTGCATACAAGTCTGTATATCATGCATATGCCTGGTGCCCACAGAGGTCAGAAGAGGGTGAAGGGACTTTGAATTACTGCTGTTCATCTGTTCCCTTTACCTCCTCCTTTAAAAGAGTAGCAACATAAATTATTGTCAGATCTTCTGGAACAGGAGTTAACAGACAGTTGTGAACTGCCATGGGAGTGCTGAGAATTGAATTGGGGTCCTCTGGAAAAACAGCCAGTGCTCTTAACCTCTGAGCCTGCCCCTTTACCCAATTTATACCTAAATCCAGCATTAACAACTAAGATCCTTTTCCAGGTAAAGCATATCAGCCTAAGGAGCATGGTTCAAGTAAAAGAGATCTAGGACAAAATGGACATAGAAAGTTCCCTAGAGAAGCTCTGTGACCAGCCTTTTCATTATAGATTTGCCCCTAGGGGATAGGGGAGGAGAGAAATAGTTTGTTAACTGGGTTAGAAAAGTCACTGTAAGGATTTGGGCCTGCCACGTATTTGAAAAAGGAAATCAGTCTAATTTAGTTGGCAATAGAGAAAACAGCATTCTTTTATGGTGGGTATGAAGGATAACATTAAATAGGCTTGTAGGTACTAGTAATGTTATACTATAGTAATCATTTAAAAAGTATTTTTATAAGCTGGGTGTGGTAGTGCAGGCCTTTGATCAAAACACTCAGGAGGTAATAAAGGCATACATATCTCTGTGAGATGGAGGCCAGTCTGGTCTACATGCAAGTTCCAGGCTAGTCAGGGATACATAGTGAGACCCTGAATAAAAAAGTATTTTTAGAGGCACTTAAGGAAATTTCATGTATGCTGCTTGAAAAAATTGCACAATGTTCTAGAACCTGGAGGAGTAACTTTTAACCAAGAAGACCTCTTCCATTAGAAATCCTCCTCCTCTCCACTCCAAAGAAGTTGAAACATTTTAAATTTCTTTCAGATTTTGTTTTTGGTTAAGAATTTTCAGTTCTCTCCCTTATTCTCCCCTGCTTCTCCTACCCCTTTGTGTGTGTGTGTGTGTGTGTGTGTGTGTGTGTGTGTGTGTGTATGTGTTGGATTGGAGGTGAAACTCAGAGCCTTATGTAAGCTAGGAAAAGCACTTTACAGTGCTATACAGCCCTCTATGTATTTTATTCTATGGATTTAAAAACATTACTCTAAGCTCAGTGTGGTGGTGTTCGAGTTTAGTAGCAGCACTTCAGAGGCAAAGGCAGATGGATTGCCAAGTTCAAGGCCAGCCAGGTCTACATAGTGAGATGCCATCTTGAAAAAAGCAGAAGCAAACAAACAAAACATTCTTCTGTGTATAGTTTGGATATGAAGTATCCCCCAGCAGGCTCATGAATGCAGTAAAGGGAGAGGCTCTGGCTTAATCAGTGAATTAATCCACTGACAGATTCATAATTTGATGGCATTTTCTGAGAAGTGGCTGAAACGTCCAGCAGTAAGACATCACTGGAGAAAGGAGGTATGTTACTGGACTCTTTACCGTGTCACACACCTCTCCATCTTTCTGTCTCCCAGCCACGGTTGAGGTGAGCAGCTCTACTCTACGGTGCCCTGCACTATGTGTTCTTGGCCATGATTCTCTGCCTCACTACAGACCCACAGTGATGAGATCAGCTGACCAAGGACTGGAAACTCCGACACTGCAAGCCAAAACAGATCCCACTGCTCTGATGAAAACACTTAACTTACGTACTCTGAGAGACAGTTTGTAGTCTTCACCAAACTACTGAAAGATATTTAAAAAAAAAAAGCGAAACCCTGAGACATAACAAAATATAGTACACTTCAGGAAAAGGAATCTATGGGGTTAATTTTAAGAAGCAGAACTAGCTTGATGTTGACTCTGATTACCTACCTTCTTTTTTTTTTTTTTTTTTAAGACAGGGTTTCACCGTGCAGTTTTGGTGCCTGTCCTGGATCTCGCTCTGTAAACCAGGCTGGCCTCGAACTTACAGAGATTCACCTGGCTCTGCTTCCCAGTGCTGGGACTACAGGCATGCACCACCACCACCCGGCTGATTAACCTACCTTCTGCTGTTTCTGATACAGTTCTTGTCAATTATGGTAAAAGAAAGAGCAGCAGCTGACTGAAGCTTCTTGAAAGTGAGTGTCAATCTGGCTATTGTTTTATTTTATTTATTTATTTATTTTTTGAGACAGGTTCTTACTGTGTACTTTTGGCTGCTCTGGAACTTGTGATGAGACCAGCTGGCCTCCATCTCATGGAGATTTGCTCACCTTTGCCTCCCCAGTGCTGGGATTAAAGGCGTGGGCCACCGCTGCCTGGCCTGGATATTGTTTTAAATATTCTTTAACTGAGCACAGTGGTACATGCCTTTAATCCCAGCACCTGGGAATCAAAGGAGGACAGATCTCTGAAGCCAGCCTGGTTTATTTATCGAGTTCCAGGCCAGCTAGGGCTGCACAGTGAGACCCTGTCTCCACCATCATCGTTCTTTTATTTTCTCTTACTTCTAATTACTTAATTTTTATGAATATGGGTATTTCGCCTCCATGTATGTCTGTGCATCATATGTATGGGTGATGCCTGCAGAGGCCAGAAAATGGCATTATGTGCCCTGGGACTGAAATTACAGATGGTTGTAAATTGCCATCTGAGTTCTGGGAACTGAACCTGAATCCTTTGCAAGAGCAGCCACTGCTCTTAACCACTGAGCCATCTCTCCAGGCCCTCTCACTTTCCCAAAAAGTTTAAATGTTTCTATTTTATGTGTGTAAGCAATTGGCTGTGTGTGTGTGTGTGTGTGTGTGTGTGTGTGTGTGTGTGTGTGTGTGTGTGTGTGTGTGTGAGACCTGTGTCTCTGGTGCTCCTGGGGGTCAGAAGAAGGCTTCTCTGAAACTGGAGTTACAGATGGCTGTGAACTGCCACATGGGGGGTGGGAATGGAAATCCTCTGCAAGAGCAGCCAGTGTTCTTAACCACTGAAACTTCTTTCTAGCTCTATTTCCTTTCATTTATTACAAGTTAATACTTTAACAATTCTTTAGACCACAGGCTAGAGGATATAGCTTGTGGTAGAGTATTTGCCTAGAATGCATGAATCCTTGGGTTTTCTCCACCAATGAAAAAAATTCTAGGTCAGTTTGTCAACCAAAGTCCACTCCTGTCCCAGGGATTGAATTCTGAACTTCATACTTAGGAAACAATCTTTCTGAAAGCAATTTCTCAAATAGAATAGTAAAAACTATTGAGTGATTAAAAAAAATTGAGATTAATGAAAATGCTGATTATTCCACTGAATTTAAAACGAGTTGACAGGTTCCCCAAAAGATTTTCTTTTAAAATTATTTAAAAATCTACTCCCTATTCCTATTGTTAATACTCTTAGTAGTCTTCCTTTGTTCCTTTGATTAAGGTTTCAGTAAATAGCTACTCAGGAAACACTCTGACTATAGGATAATTATTTTCAATAAATGTACTATAAGTATCTCCTAGGCAGTAGAGAGCTGATATTGTTCAAAATGGGGTCTGAAGAATTTGAATCATGCTGGATTAGAAAGGCAATTTATTTGCTTAGTATATGATTTGTGTGAAAGTATAGACTTAAGTCTTACCTGCTTAAGTAATGAATGAGAGTAGTTTCTGGGCAAAAACAAGAAGGGTATTATATGCTAATTTGCACCCCATCCAGAGACCAAGATCCTTTAGATCTGATATGTACTATGCAATATAATACATGGTTACTGAACACTTGCAATGTGACTTAATTTCTGATTTTTTTTTTTTTTTTTTTAAGAAAATGTCTCATTGTGTAGCACAGGCTGGCTTCAAATTCCCAAGCCCTCTGCCTCAGAATCCTGAGTGCTGGGACCACAGGTGTATGCCAGCACACCTGGCTTTGCAATGTTGCTGATCTGAATTAAATGTACTGTTATTCAATATATAATGCCACAGTATTGTGATTTTTTTTTTTTTTTTTTTTTTTTGAGACAGGGTTTCTCTGTGTAGCTTTGGCGTCTTTCCTGGAACTCACTCTGTAGCCCATAATTTTTATACTGGTTACATGGGTGCTGGGAACTCAACTCAGGTCCTTTGCAAGAGCAGTATGTACCCTTAACACTGAGCCACCTCTATAGCCCCTTAATTACATGTTGAAATTATACTCTTTTAAATTTTTTAAGACTATATTTATTCTTATTTTATGTGTATAGTTATTTTGCCTGCATATATGTATGTCTGTGTATCATATACATGCAGTGAGTGCCCTTGGAGGCCAGAAGACATTGGATCCTCTAGAATGGGAGTTAAAGATGGTTGTAACTGGTTATGAGCTGCCATGGGGGTACTAGGAATTCAACCCTGGTCCTCTAGAAGAACAGCCAGTGGTCTTAATATGGAGCCTTCTCTCCAGTCCCTGAAATGATACTCTTTTGTATATAATGGGTTAAAAACTACATTAAAATTAATTTTACTTGCATTTCTTTCTTTTTAAAACAATATACATATATATTTATTTTTATTATTTTTAACTACATATATGTGTGTATGCCTGTGTGTGGGTATGTGTATGTGAGTACAGGTGTCTGAGGAAGCCAGAAGCTGGAGTTACACGTGGTTGGGATCTGGCTGAAGTGGATCTTGGGAACCAAACTAGGGACCTCTACAAGAGCAGCATGTGCTCTTCACTGCTGAGTCACCATCAGTTCACTGTACTTTCTGACAGTTCTGCTTTAGATAATATGCCCAAAGACACCATGACAAGACGGCATACTCCTGTAGTCCCAGCTAGCAGGGAGGCTGTAGTAGGAGGACTGTGTGGTGATATACTATGCACCCCAATAAGACTTATCTGGGGATCAGAGGACAGAGCCAGCCACTAGATTAGACAGAGGCCAGACAGTGATGGCACACACCCTTAATCCTATCCATCTGCATCTCTGTGAGTTCAAGGCCACAGAGCCAGGTATGGTGGCACACACCTTTAATCCCAACACATGAGATCTCATGCCTTTGCTTGGGAAGCACACACACCTTTAAGCCCAGGAAGTAAGATGCAAGGGCAGAGAAAGGTATATAAAGGCGTGAGGAGACAGGAACTAAGCAGCAGTTCAACTGAGACACTCAGGGTGAGGACTCAGAGGCTTTTAGTCTAAGGATTCGTAGAAACAGGATCGGCTGAGGAGTTGGAGAGGTGATGTTGGCTGTGGCTTGTTCTGCTTCTCTGATCTTTCTGCTTTCACCACAATATCCAGCTCCGTGTTTTTGTTTTTTGTTTTTTTGTTTTTTTTAATTAATAAGACCATTTAGCAATTTGTGTTACATGACTGCATGCGACCAGGATTTGATGCTAGTCCAGGCAGCACAGTGAAAACCCTTGTACACACTAGACCTTGGGTTCAAACCCCAGCACTGCAAAAACCAACCAACCAACCATAGGAATTCTAATTACATGCCAATCTTCACTCTTTTCTTTTAAAGCCTTTTTCTCTAAATGTAGCTTATATATTACAATGCTTCTCTATCAGCAACAACTGATTATGCTTCCTAGAAAAAAAAAGTAATGTTTGGAGACATATTTGCTTGTCACAACTTACAGGATGCAATTAGCTCTAAAGGATAGAGGTCTGGGATGTTGACATATACTGTATACTGTATACTGCACAAGACAGCATCCCAAAGAATTATCTAGCTTCAGATGTCTTGTGTCTCTGTTGAAAAATTCGAGGGCTAACCAGGCTGTGGCGGTGCATGCCTTTGATCCCAGCACTCAGGAGGCAAAGGCAGGGAGATCTCTGTGAGTTCCAGGCCAGCCTGGTCTACAGAGAGAGTTCTCCAGAATAGCCAGAGCTACACAGAGAAACCTTGTCTTGAAAACAAAACAAAATAAAAACAAAAAGAAAGGAAGGAAGAGAGAAAGGAAGAAATGAAGAAAAGAAAAGGAAGGAAGAAAGAAAGCAAGAAAGCAAGAGAGAAATGTTTGTGGTACAAAGACATACATGAGGCAAAACACTCATAAACACAAAATAATAAATTAAAAAAAATTCTACTCCAAAGTAATAAAGAAAGAGAGGAAGAAGAAAAAAAGGCTATTTTTTAGTTTGTCTTAACAAACTGCCAATATATATTTTTGGATATGAAACTTAGAAGAAAAAAAGTATATGCAAAAACCTCCCAAATTAATTTTGTAATCTTTAAACACTTAGGGTAGAGAAACTGGGAAGATGGATATAGAAGGGATAGTAATTAGGAAAACAGATTAAATGGGATTCTCATTCATGGCCTTGTTAGTAACAGAGATAACACAAAGTCAAAACAGTTTTGGCTGCTTTTGATTTTTTTCCCTCTCTAATGGATTTTTTTTTTTTTTTTTTTTTGGTTTTTCGAGACAGGGTTTCTCTGTGTAGCTTTGCGCCTTTCCTGGAACTCGCTTTGGAGATCAGGCTGGTCTCTAATGGATTTTAAAAAATAAAAAGCAAAAGAGAAGTTTTTTTTCTTAGTTTAAGAAATATTAGGGATGAAGAGATGGCCAGTTTTTAAGGATACTTGTTGCTCTTGTAGAGGACCCAGTTTTAGTTCCTAGTATCCACATATTGGATCCTATCCATCCCTAATTTCTCTTCTTAACTCTGCAGGCACATACATGTCAGCAAAACATTCATGCACATAAAATAAAATGTATAAATCTTAATTTTAAACAAAACTATTGTTAAAAAGTAATAGGCAGCTGGGCAGTGGTGGTGCACGCCTTTAATCCAGCGCTTGGGAGGCAGAGGCAGAGGCAGGTGGATCACAGTGAGTTCAAGGGCAGCCTGGTCTCCAAAGCAAGTTCTAAGACAGTCAGGGCTGTTACACAGAGAAACCTGAGTCTTGAAAAAAAAAATAGTAATAGGCATAAAATACAAAGTCAAGACACACTGTCATGAGGCCAATCTTAAAACTGATAGTAGACACAGAATAGACAAGGAAAACTGTTTCTTCCCTTTTTTGTCTTTCTCTTTTCTTCTTTTGAAACAAGGACTATGTAGTTCAGGCTGGCTTTGAACTCGTGATTTTTTTGTCTTAGCATTCTGAATCCTGGAACTGCAGGTGTGTGCTGCCACTATACCTGGTTGTTTCTTTTTTCTTCCCCCCAGCACCCTCCCATCTTTTTGAGACAGTGTCTTATTCTTTAGATCAGACTGGTCTTGAACTATGTAGCCAAGGCTGGCCTTGAACTAGTAGCAATCATCCTCCTTAGCTTCCAAAGTGCTGGGACTACAAGCTTACACCACCTAAACAGCTTTGGCTGGTTTCTGCTTGTTTGTTTTGAGACAGGGTCTCTCTACATAGCCCTGGCTGACCTGGAACTTGCTCTATATATCAGGCTGGACTTGAACCTATAGAGATTTGCCTGCCTCTGTCTCCCAAGTGTTGGGATTAAGGGTTAATTAATGCCAGTCCAGCTCTGACTGTTGTTCTTTTCTTGGGAAAAAAAAAAAAAAGCGTGTGTGTGTGTGTGTGTGTGTGTGTGTGTGTGTGTGTGTGTGTGTGTGTTCAGAAGAAAGCACTGGATTTCTTGAAGCTGGTGATTATAGATTATAGGAACTTAACTCTGGTCTTCTATGAGAAGAGCTAACTGCTGAGCCATTTTTCCAGTCCTGTCATGTTTTATTTCTTATTTTATTTATCTATTTATTTGTGTGTATGCAGGTGCACTCACTCACTTCTTTGTGGAAGTCAGAGGCTAACTTCAGGTATCTTTCTCTATTACTCTCCTCCTTCTTTTTGAGAAAAGAGCTCTCCATAAACCTGAAGCCCGCTGTTTCAAATAGAATGGCTGGACAGTGACATCCTGGGCTCCTCCTGTTCCTATCCCTCCAGCACTGGGTTTAAAGGCCTGTGCAACCACACCCTCCTTCTGTGTGAATACCTCAGGCTTGAGTAAAAGCACCTTTACCCACCAAGCCATCTCTTTACTCCTTGGATGTCCCTTAGGAACAGTTGTCAGGACGACAAAATGACTCCGTTGGTAAAAGTGCTTGCCATTAACCCTGACAGTCTGAGTTTGATCCCCAGATCCACATAGTAGAAGCAGGTAACTGACTCCTGAAAGTTGTCCTCTGACCTCCATGCACACACCCCCAAATAAATAAAATATAATTAATAATTTTCCATGGCACATTTTTGGTTAAAAACCTTGTGCATTTCTAGTAAGATTCCTAGTCCCCTATCTTGTAACAGGAGAATCTGAACTCTCTCTCTTAGGAAACTCAGTGAATGAAGCAGAGTGTGAAATGGCCTGAAGAACAAAGATGGTGGGAACTGTAAGGGATAATTTCAATGAATAGTCTTAAGATTTTTGTCTTGTTTGTAGCCCTGGATGGAATTTGCCATGCAGACTAGAACAGCTTTGAACTTGCAGTGATCCTCCTGCTTGTGTCTCCTGAGGGCTATGATTACATGTCTGCATCAACAAGCCAGGCTTAAGTGTACTATATAGAAAAAGCACAAGTCTTTTTTTTTTGGAACTCACTCTGTAGACCAGGCTGGCCTTGAACTCAGAGATCTACCTGCCTCTGCCTCCCAAGTGCTGGGATTAAATTCGTGCACCATCATTGCCCAGCACAAGTCTTTTTTGTTGGGAACAAATGAAGTCCTGAGTGAATGTGTATTATTGACATGAACACAACCATGCCAAGGACCCCAAGGCTCAGACTCATGGAAATGGCAAAACCTCTTCTGGGTCAGGCTCAGAGGAATAGCAAAGCACCATTCCCTGGTCCTAGTACAAATGCTGACATGTTTGCAGAAAGTACCAATCATAGCCTTCTTGGGGCAGATGACTACAACCTGAGACGATCTCCTTCAGGGAACTGTGGAGACTGGCTGACCCACAGCCCCCTCCTTAGTGTTGTACATGATGAACATGCTGCTGCGTCTCCTCAGAGGACACAGCCAGCTCTTCTATACGTGTGTCTGCTGTCTCTTCAATCTCAGAGTTGTGCAGGTCATGTAGTTTTTAAAATTATTATTATTTATTATATTGTGAGGGAGGGTGACGTGTGCACCACAGAGTGTGTATGAGGGTCAACTTTGTGAAGTTGGTTTCTCTCTTTCCATCAATTCTTGGAACCAAATTCAGGTTGCCAGGCTTTTGTAGTAAGGGCCTTTCCCCACTGAGCCATCTCTCAGGTTTGAAAAGGCATACACTGAGACAAGTGGTGTCTCAATGAAATTGTATATAAATAAACGCCTGTGTAAACACTACTCAGATCGAGATATAAAAACTTCCTTATGCTCTTCTTTACTTATGGGAAGTCACGAGAGTCTTAAAGGATCTCAAGAATTTATTAAGGTATAAAATGGTGATAATATACTGATACAGAATAAGGAAGATGCCATTGCTCATCCTGCTGGTCTGGCTGCTGCTCTCCTGTCCTTTTGCCCCAGGGGGGATGGGGATCAACTGCAAGTTGCTTCGTGACACTTGACCCGGTCCTGGCTACCCATGAGAGGGCATGACTCCTCTCTCTCCACTCTAAAGGGGTCACATATGCAGACAAAGCCACACCCTAGGGTTTGAACACCAAAGCCATTGGCTGAATGGAATGAATTCACACAACATCCTTACTTTTTTTTTCTTTTGAGACAGGGTCTCACTATGTAGCTCTGGCTGTCCTATAACTCTCTCTATGTAGACCAGGCTAGCCTCAAACTCACAGAGATCTCCTGTTTTTGCCTCCCCAGATTAAAGGGAGATTATGCTGGGATTAAAGGCATATATCATTATGCCTGGCTCCCTTACATTTTTAAGTGAAATAATTAAACAAGGTAGTGTACAGTACCTGTATGAAGCATATATTCAGTTAGTCCTCCCTTCCCTTTTCACATCTCAAGATATACATTATACTAAAAAAAAAAGTAACTTATTTGCAGAATAATTCTAAGTAAATTAGTGTTTAGCATCTGTTTCCTAATGCATTTTTTTTTAGTTTCCTCAAAGTATTTTTTAATAATTTATTTAATTTTGTTTTGTGTACATTGGTGTGAGGATGTCAGATCCTCTGGAACTGGAGTTACAGACAGTTGTGAGCTGCCATGTGGTTTCTGGGAATTAAACCTAGGTAGTCTGGAAGAGCAGCCAGTGCTCTTAACCACTTGAAGCATTTCTCCAGCCCCTCCTCAAAGTATTTTGAGTAGCATCCCTGAACAGAACTAAAACAAGGCTAACACAAGAGACATAGGCCAAACTAAAGCTAATTTTTTTGTTGTATGGCTGAGCCAGAGAAACGTATACTGGAATTAGGATTAAGAAGTCCCATGATAAATGATAAATCCTTGGTAAAGCACTTTGATTAATGAAATGCAATATTTGTGGATTTGCCAAATGGTCATATGTTTTCTTGTGTGTGTTCATGCTTGCTCTCTGTCTGTGTGACATGCTGAGAAGCACTCGCTCACATTGTGGTTGTGAGCCTAGCCTTTAGTGGCTGAGGTGAGCCTAGCCTTTAGTGGCTGAGCCGTCTCTCCAGCCCAAGAAGCACTTTCTTAATGAGCCTCATTCCTAGCCCTCATTTTACCTTTCTTTTTTTTTTTTTTTTTGGCTTATTTTTTAATTTTTAAGAACTCCTTCATCTAATCCATCTAACTAAAACTGGCAATCCTCTGACTCTTGAATAGATGGGGTTTGACACCAGGTCTACATTCTGCCTAATTTTGGAAAAGTAGACTGAAGGGAGAAGACAATCACAGCTCTTTAGTAATTAGGAAATGAGTCCTGAATACATAAACCATCAAGAAATAATGCAATGAATTGAGTTTACATTTGTAATGATCTGAAAAGCCACTTGTACTAAAATCTAACTACCTGGACAGAACAGCTCTGTTTTATTATTTTATTACAGTATCTGCACATGGGCTTATTTCGGTAAAAGAAAGTGGTAAGAAAAGCTTTGGAGACCCTGAGCAACTGGAGAACAAGTACTGAGCAAGCAGCAGAAAGCACACTACTCTCTTTTAGAGCATGATTTTGACAGGGCTTTTCACTCTTGCTGAAGTGCTTCATTTCCCAATGCACACTGACAGTGTGTGAAGTATGGAAAGGAAGAGACGGGAAGGGTCTGAACACACACACAGACACCTTGAAGCCAGAATGGCTTTCATTTTCACCTCAGTCACTCTGAGGTGCTGCTTTCTCCTTCAAGATGCTGCTATTTGCAAAGTGAGTCACACATCCTGCTCTGAATGCTTCATGGCTTTTGAATGAATCATTTCAAAGGACAGGACTGTTCAAAAAATAAATACAACCACAGCAGCAGCTGCTCACATGTGGCTTTGTAAGCAAGTAATTTATAGAGGAAAAATAAGGACAGGAAACTCCTTCCCAAAATACCCAAAGAGAAAATGGCATCAGAGACATGAAGGGGAAAAAAACCAGAGAGAATAACCCCACGAAACTGTACCTATGGCAAATTCGTTTGTCTGTGGGTGGAAGGTTACATGACAATAAGAAGGAAAAGCTAAGAGAACCTTTGCTTTGGTGACTGAGGGCAGGTTTTTTGTGGTTGTTATTGTTGGTTGGTTTTTTTTTTTTAAAGATAAGGTTTCTCTATGTACTAAGATTAAAGGTGTGTGCTACCATGCCCGGCTCTCCATTCTCCTTTTAATAACGTTATATTTTTCAGTAAGACCTAAGCTAAGCTATGTGCCCAATGAAAAGACTACTTACTGTCAAACAATGCTTTGCATAACTGGATTGCTTGGGGGTATGGCAGAGTGAGACAACAGGTTTGAGAAAAATATAATTGGTCTCTTGACCCCTTCTGAACCTTTCTTTCTTGTTTGCCGCTTCTGTAAAGGTTGAAAAGCTAGATACTCACTTTCCCAGTCTCCCACACAGAACTTCAGTGGGGGTGGGATGGAAGATAGTATTTCTGGGCAAGACTTTGTCTCCCTCATAAACAGGCAGTCCTGAGACCACACTTTCCCATTCTCTGACAGTGAAGCAATAAGCAAGAGTACTAACAAGTAAATGTTAGAAATTATTCATCAGAGAGGGGAAAGAATGGAAACTCTTGATACTTGCTTAGGTGCTCAAACTCCTATTTCTGGATTTATTGTGTTATAAATACTCACACAATTTTAAGCTATTGTTAAGTTCTTACAGGTAAAAATAATCCCTAACCAATACAAAGTAATTCTCAGGATGTACAGAGTCTTCTTCATTTTCTATTTAAAGAACTTGGAAATGAGATGTGCCAGGAAGTATATTATTTTACATCTTCATGAGTATCAACTTTATACTAATGGAAATTACATTTTCACATCTATATAACACACCGAAGACACCATCTCATCATCACTTATGACCCCAAGGTTCGTTGGAAACAATGGCTATAAACTGTTTAGACTTTGGGGAAGAACAAAACGGTGGGGGGGGGGGGGGAGAGAGAGAGAGAGAGAGAGAGAGAGAGAGAGAGAGAGAGAGAGAGAGAGAGAGAGAGACCTAATGATGTTGCTCTTAAAACTGAGGCTGTTACAGATCACTCTACACTAAAGATGGAGTTTTAAATTAGAACCCTTTTCTTATCCTTGGCCATTCCTCTCCCTTAATTTGGTTTTCTTCTCTTCTCTCTTCCTACTCCTAGAACTACGTAGCCTAGGCTGGCCTTGAACTTGAAATTCTTCCTGAGTCAGCCTCCCAAGGGCTAGGATTACAAGCATTAACTACAGCATCTGGCTGTGTCTTTTTCGTTCTTTATTAAGCTACCGAGCCTTCTTAGGAACTACACTTAAGAATTAATAAAGACAGATCCATATCTATTCTTTTTTTAAAAGAGATTTATTTATTTATTATCTATTCTTAGATGGTAGCAGTTATATGAAGAGATGAATTAGATGCTCAATCAACTTTAAAGGACCAGTTCCTAGCAGTGGAGAAATCCCTGAAGTAATTCAGTAGGGCCTGGTCCTGTGTCAGTTACATGGTTAATTGCATTCTGCACAGTTATGACAGACCTTTTAGTGTTCTACTTTCCAGATGCAGCCACTTAGTTGGGATACTATTAGAGTCCCCAAAAGGATAACTTTAGTTTTAACAAACCAAAAAAAACCCTTTTTTTGGAATCAAATTAGTCAGAGTACTATAAAAGTTCTTACTGACATTATTCAAACTATTTTCAATCTTATCTAATCCCAAATTTTTATTAGGATGTTATAAAGTCCACAGTTCTTGGAAGGTCCATCAAATACTTTACTTTTTGTCACATAGTGTGTGTTACAATCCCTGTACCTCACAAATGGACAGATAGGACAGAGATAAAGTGCTATTTTAACATTAGAGCTTGGAAAGTCTAGTACACCGTGCTTAGCCTAAGCTGATGAAAGCCGCACTATGGAGAAACAATACTGTAAGCACTTCTTCAAAATACAGGCGCTTGCAATATGCTCAGCAGAGAACAAAGTCAGTAGAAAGCCGATAATAACCAGAACTGCCTGATCTTTGAGTGTTCATACAACTAAACAAACAAACAAACAAATAAATAAGAAACTAGGAAAAGGAGAGAAAGATTATGGTGGTCTGAATGTGAATGCCCCCCACAGGCTCATATGTTTGAATATATGGCGCCACTGATGGAACTATTTGGGAAGGATTAGGAGGTGTAGCTTTGTTGGAGGAGGTGTATCACTGGGGCCCACACTAGTCCCATTCCATTTCTGTACTCTCTCTGCCTCCCGCTTATGAGGTCAAGGTGTGGGCACTCAGCTGTTTCTGCTGCCATGTCTTCATTCCACCATTAAGGATTAATCCTCTGAAACTACAAGTCCAATAAATGCTTTCTTTTATAAGCTGCCTTGATCATGGTGTTCTATCACAGTAATTGAAAAGTAACTAAGACAAAGATCCTATTCTCTACAGCCAGTCTTTAGATGGCTTTCTCAAGTTTACAAAGACCACCCCCAACTCCCTCTACACACAAAATCAGTCTCTCAGTTCCAAATGCAGCAATTTTTTTAATGTAACTTAATTGATTGAACTTGTACCTATCACATAAAGTTCTGAATTCAATCTCCAGCACCACATAAACAGGTGTGATGGGTGGTTTATTTCTGTAATCCTAGGACTCAGGAAGATGGAGGAAAAAGGGGCAGAAAATTGAAGGCCTACTAGCTATTAAGCAAGATGTGTCACTGGTTTAGCAGTGGTGTGACTACTACGGGAATAACCAGTCATTTCTGATTGGATTTGAGGTTTATTCTACAAAAGGGAATTTATGCTTGGTACTGTAAACCTGGACAAATCTGGGGAGTCTTAAGTCCTGAAGGGTAGCGTACTTCTTGTTTTGTTAAATGGACATAAGAGGAAATTGTTTTATAAATATTTATGTTTGTACCCTTAGATTAATGCTGCTCTCAACCTTTATCAGAGAAGCTTCTGTCTGTAGTATGCAGCAGTTAATGCAGACTCATAACTGGTCAATGTGCTAAGAATAAGTGACTGCTGGGTAGTCAGCCCTAAATGGGATATTTATAACACACACACACACACACACACACACACACACACACACCAAGACTCAGGGCACATCAAAGAAGACAGGGCAGAAAGGATGTAAGAGCCAGAGAAAGGGGAGGAGTACTGGAAATGTCTCCTGGATAGGACATATCCATTGTTCTCATGAACTCATAGCAGTTGTGGTTACCTGTACAAGTGTGAGTTCCTCAACATTCCAGCGTGGATGAGAGAGGAGCTCATGAGGCCCTAGCTGTGTGGTTCCTGCCAGGTAATGCCTGCTGAAGGAGGGGTCATTTTGCTTCAGCGGCCACTGGGAAATTGGCCATGCTCAAGTAAATAACTTCACACACATGCAAGCACCCTAATTAGACTCAGTGGGTTATTCAAAAGCAAACATGGAAGTAGGGGGGCACTTGCTGAGAAGAAGGGGTTCAGAGGGAGTAGGAAGTAAAAGAAATAGGACGTGTATAAATATAAAATGTATTATGTATAAAATGTATGACACTGTCAAATTTTAAAATTTAAAAATTTTTTATTTTTATGTATGTCTGTGCACCATTTGTATTTCCTGCCAGTGGAGGCCACTGGAGTCACAAATGGTTGTGAGCCACCATATGGGTGCTAAGCACTGGACTAGGGTCCTAGAAGAGCAGCCAGTGCTCTTACTTCTGAGCCATCAGTCCAGTCCAAAGAATTAAAAAAAAAAAAAAAAAAGCTAAAGTTCATCATCAGACACTTAGGGAGTCTGAGGCCAAGTAAGCTACAAGAGACTCTGTCAGACAGACAGACAGACAGATAACTCAGAGTTTAAGTGCCCAGAGATTCGGTAACCACAGAAGAGGTTGCAGGCCTAGTTTTTGTTTGTTTGTTTGTCTATAAAGCTAAAGAAAAAGATGCTCAAATAGTTCAGCAGGTTTTCAAATAAACCACAAGTATGGCAGTATAATTCTCCTTTGCCACTTTAATTACACGGAGAAAAAGAGTTACTTTGATTTACTGACATATTCATCTCATTATTTTTTGTGTTTAACCCAGGAAGGTTTTTTTTTAATTTTTAAAAATTTGGCTTTATTTATTTATTCATTCATTTATTCATTCATTCATTTTTTTGAGACAGGGTCTCACTGTATAGCTCTGGCTGTCCTAAAACTCTCTCTGTAGACCAGGCTAGCCTTGAACTCAGAGATCCACCTGCCTCTGCCTCCCAAGTGCTGGGGTTAAAGGCGTGTGCCGCCGCCACCGCCACCACCACAACCCCCCAGCTTCAAACTTCTTTTTAAAATTATTTTTATTTTGTTTTACATATGTTTTGCCTGTATGCACGTCTGTACACCGCTTGAGTGCCAGGTGCTGGTGGAGGCCAGAAGAGGGCACTGGATCCCCTGGAACTGGAGTTGCGCAGTTGTAAGCCACCATGTGGGTGCTGGGAGTCAACCCTGGGTCCTCTGGAAGAGCAGCCAGTGCTCACTGAATCATCTTTTCAGTCCTCAACAGAGAATTCTTATTTTCTGTTGTTTTGACATCAACTCTTGACTAGCCTGACACACTCTAATGTAGACTAGGCTGGCCTTAAACTCAAAGAAATTTGTCTGCCTTTGCTTTCTGAGTGCTGGAATTAAAGGCTATTGCCATCACACCAGGCTCAAATTTTCTATTTACATTTTTTTTTTTTTTTTTTTTTTTTTTTTTTTGGTTTTTCGAGACAGGGTTTCTCTGTGTAGCTTTTCGCCTTTCCTGGATCTCACTTGGTAGCCCAGGCTGGCCTCGAACTCACAGAGATCCACCTGGCTCTGCCTCCCGAGTGCTGGGATTAAAGGCGTGTGCCACCACCGCCCGGCCTATTTATCTTTCAAAAGTATCATTTTGTCCATGAAGTCTTCCCTGATATCTGCCAGACCTCCCAGGACTTGCAAATATATTACTACATTTATTATATTATGATGTAATTACATTATGGGTCTGACTATCCTGAGATAGTAAATAGGTTGATATTTTATACACCTTTCTAACTTTACTGCCTACCATAGTGCTTGGCACATTGTAGATATTCAAACTTTAGCACTGCATGAAACCAAACATGGTAGCCATCCCTGTAATCACAACACTCAGAGTAGAGGCAAGATGATTAGAAGTTTAAGGTTATCCTCGGCTATACAGTGAGTTTAAGGCCAGCCTGGGCTGCAGGAGAATTTGTCTGAAAAAACAAGAGAGAAAATTTATTTATGAGTCAGTTTCAAGAAGTCTATACCCAGGTTTCCTCAAGTTTAGGTCAGTTTCAAGAAGTCTATACCCAGGTTTCCTCAAGTTTAGAGATATCTAAAAGACTGCATTGGGCCCCTCTTTTGTCAGAGACATTGTCAAAAACCCACATTCAATTTGAAAAAAAAAAATTTTTTTTTTAAATTAAGCCAGGCATGGTAGCACACTAGAGGTAGATGCAGGTGAATCTCTGAGTTCAAGACCAGCTTGGTCTACTGATCAAGTTCCAGGACAGCCAGGACAACATGGAGATACCCTGTTTAAAAAAATTTTTTTTAAAATTATGTCATGGGGGGGTGATATGTGCATGTGAGTGCAGCTGCTCTTGGAGATCAGAAGTATTGGATCTCCCTGGAGCCTGAGTTATAGGCAGTTTTAAACTGCCAGAAGAGTGTGCTGGGAACCACACTTTGTTCCTCTGAAAGAGTTGTATGTGCTCTTTCCAATTCAATCCCATACTGAATGAAAGATTCTTTTGGATATTTATTCATTCATTTTTGCTTTATGTGTATGAATGTTTTGTCTGCATGTATATCCATCCATCACATGCATGTCTGGTACCCAGGGAGGTCAAAAGAAGGCACTGGGTCTTCTGGAACCAGAGTCACAGATATTCATGAGCTGCCATGTGGGTGCTAGGAATAGAACCCAGTTTCTCTGGAAAAGCAGCAAGTGCTCTTAATCACTGAGCTATCTCTCCAGTACCCCCATATTCAAGTTTTGGCTATGGTCTAAAGTAATAAGTTGTTTCAATTATGTAAACGATCTCATCCTATCATACTGGAATGTAGACAAACCAGGAAGTGCTAACTGCATCCTATTAACCTCTATATTACACTACCAGAACCTCCTCTGTTAGGGGAAGAAAGAAGAGGAAAGAATAAATACTAATGTCATTAAACACACTGTTGAGAATCAGAATTAAAGGGTTTGGAATTCCTAGCCATTGCTTCTGGGTAACAATATAGCAGATTGCAGATTTCACCTGTATCGTGGTAGGCTGATAAAAGCTCCCATTTGTTTGTTCGAGTTGCCCTCCCAAAGTATCATGACATGGGTGGTTTAAACAACAGTTTTATTATATCACAGTTCTAGAGGCTAGAAGTCTGAAATTAAAGTGTGTTAAACAGGTTGCTCCTTTCTGGTTTTGTTGTTGTTTTTGTTTGTTCTGTTCTGAAGTAACCCAGGCTTACTTCAATTTATAGTAATCCTATTGCTTCAGTCCCCCAAGTCCTGGATTATAGGCATGTGCCACCATACCCAGTTGGTTGCTCCCTTCCAAAGGAAGGCTCAGTGGTTAAGAGTTCTTCAGCTCTTATAGAGGACTTGAGTTCAGTTCTCAGCACTTATGTTGTTTGGCTCACAACCACCTTATAACTCCAGCTCCAGAGGATCCCATGCCACCTGCTGGCCTCTGAGGGCACTGTACTCACACCCATACACATATAAATGTAATTTAGAAAAATGTTTAAGGATGTCAAGAATATCTTTCAAGCTTCTCTTGTTGGGTTTCTGGTGGTTTGCTGGCAATGTGACTGACATGCCTTAGCTGCGGCAGCATAAACCCAACCTTCCCATGGTGTTCTCCCTGACTGCATCTGTGTCCAATTTTCTCTTTCATACAGATACCGATCATACTGGATTTGAGGCCCACTCTACTCTAATAGGACCTCATATTAATTACATCTACAATGAGGATGCTCTTGAACTTCTGGTCTTCCTTCCTCCACCTCCCTGAGTGCTGTGATTATAAGCATGCACAGCCGACACCCAGTTTATGTAGTGTTCGGAAATAAACCTAGGACTTCAAGCATACTAGGTAAGCATTCTTACAACTGAGCTATATCACCAGTTCTGACTTATTTTCTTTTTGATAGGAAGTCTTGTTGTGTTGCCCAAGCTGCTCTGGAAATGGTAAAATCCAGTGATCCTGTTGATTCAGTCTTCCAGCATCTGGGATCACAGGCATGTGCTAGGTCTAAACTGTATTTCTTCCATTCACAAACCAAAAGGATTGAAATTTCTGGATTGTAATCTAACATCTAAGGAGTTCAGATCATCATTCAATCCTAACAAGTAAAAAGCTGAACAAGTGAAAACTCAACAACTCTTAGGTCTATCCGAGAAGTAGAATCATAAGGCAAACTGCTATCCCCTGTCCCCCCAAGGCTGGCAAACACAGAAAAACACAAATTAAACATTAACCCACAAACTGAAACCTACCAGCTAAATAGCAGAAACCCATTGGCTGAAAGCCCATGAGAATCACTGCCAGGGTAGGAAAACCTGAGCTGTAACTGATGAAGCTTGGGGCTCAGTATGAACCAGCGATTCCAGGAGGACCCAGTAACAGGAGGGAGCTCTACTAGGCCCTTTCACTGAGCACCAGAGAATAATGCCCAGCTTCTGACAGGTTGGATGAGGGGAAAGTAGTAGTCTATACGTCCTCATTTTATTTAATAAAAGACTTACTTATTCATATTTTATCTATATAAGTGTTTTGCACAGTATATATGAGCACCACATAGATGTCCGGTATCTTGAGAGGCCAGAATAGGGACATCAGATACCCTGGAACTAGTGTTACAAATAGTTATAAGTTGCCACAGGGGTCCTGGGAACCAAATTAGGATCCTCTAGAGCAGCAAGTGCCCTTAATGGCTAAGCCATCTCTCCAGCCCCATGCACTTAATTTTTTAATTATATTTATTTATTGTATATGTATATGCAATATTGTGCATGTGGATGTCAAGGACAATTTGTGGGAGTTTATTCTTTTCTTTTGCCATGGGGTCCTCAAGGATTGAACACAAATTGTCAGGCCTGACTGAACTATCTCTTGGGAGAAGGGTAATACTCAACTTCAGCCCTTTCTAATCCATCCTGTCCCATCTAATGTGGCAAAACAAAACAAAACTGAGTACTAGTAACATTAATATCCCGGGGGTCTGGGTTCACCCGAAGACTGAGATCTAATCATAGTGATGCAGAACACCCCACCCCCAAATCAATGTATTTTTTTGTTTGTATTTTGGGACAGGGTTTCTCTGTGTAGTTTTGGTGCCTGTCTTGGATCTCACTCTGTAGACCAGGCTGGCCTTGAACTCACAAAGATCCACCTGACTCTGCCTCCCAAGTGCTGGGATTAAAGGCGTGTGCCACCACTGCCCGGCCCTCACTGTATTACTAAAGGCATGTTTTGTTACAGCTCCTTTTATCTAAAACATTATATCTACTTTTTGCTTTAAAAATTATTTACTTCTGGTTGAAGAGATGGCTCAATGGTTAAGAGCACTAACTGCTCTTCCTGAGGACCTGGGTTCAATTCCCAGCACCCACATGGCAGCTAACAACTGTCTGTAACTCCAAGATCTGACACCCTCACACAGACATACATGTAGGCAAAACACCAATGCAAATAAAAATAACTAAATTATTTAAAAATTATTTGTGTGTGTGTGTGTGTGTGTGTGTGTGTGTGTGTGTGTGTGTGTATGAGCAAATCATGGTCTTCATGTGGAGGTCAGAGAACAACTTGTGGGGTTCTTTCTTATTATGTGGTTCCGGGAAACAAACTCAGTATTAGGCTTGGTGGTGAGTGCCTTTACCCACTCAACCGCCTTGCAAGCCCTATGTCTACCCTTCAGTAAAGTCACAAAGCATACTAAAAGGCCAAAGCAAACAAAAAGAACACTTTAAACGCTGACTAGGTCAATAAGACAGCTCAGGGGGACAAAGCATTTGCTATCTAAGCCTGAGGAGCCTAAGTTCAGTTCTCAGAAACCACAGTTAAAGGAGAGACTGACTCTTGAAAGCTCTTCTCTGATCTCCACACACATGCTATGACATGAGTGCCCACATTCATAGACATCACACACATACAATTAAAAGAATAACAACAACAACAACAAACCCAAAACGACCAACTTACTAAGATCTTTAACAAAAAAATAAACAAAATTAATAATTAAAAAGAGAAAAGAATCAAAAAGAAATGCTTGGATATCTGCTTTGGTACAGGCCTACAATAAAGTCCAAGGTCAGCCTCAGCTATGTAGCAAATTTGAGGTCAGTATGAAGCTCAACTGAAAAAAAAAAAATCCTGGGGCTGGAGAGATGGTTCAGAGGTTAAGAGCATTGGCTCCTTGTCCAAAGGTCCTGAGTTCAGTTCCCAGCAACCACATGGTGGCTCACAACCATCTGTAATGAGATCTGGTGCCCTCTTCTGGCCTGCAGGGATACATGAAAACAGAATACTGTATGCATAATAAATAAATAATCTTAAAAAAAATATACTGGACTGCAAATTAGAAGGGGAAAAAAAAAGACAAAAGAAATTACCAGTGTGGGAAAGGAAGAACCTTCTTCACTGATGAGGAGTGTAAACTGATCCAGAAACTATGAAGATGGTATGGTGGTATGCCATGGTTTTGCTTTGTTTAAAGACAGCAGGCTCATTTTCTGCTTCTTTTTAAAGATTTATTATGTATACATTGTTTTGCCCGCATGTTTGCTGCTGTGATAAAATATCCTGACAAAAATTAATTTAGGGGATAAAGGCTTGATTTTTGCTTACAATTTTGGCTTATATCCCCTCAGTGTGGGAAATCACAGCAGCTGGAGCTTGAACCAGATACTCACATCCCACCCAGAGTCAAAAGCAGAGAAAACAAGTGCATGCAGGTTCAGTGCTCAGCTAGGTCTCTCTCCACTCTTACACAGTTCAGGGCCCATAACCTAGGAATGGTGCTATTGCTCTCAGGCTGGGTCGTGCATCATAAAGGTAACCAAGACAATACCCATAGGCCAGTTGAGACTCCCTCCCCAAGTGATCCTATTGTGTCAAGCCAACATTTAAAACTAACCATCATAGCCCTAATGTATGACCTTGCTATACCACTCCCTAAGGATTCTAGGTCCTACCACAAAGATACCTGCACATGCTCGTTTTGTTTTGTTTAAAGATAACAGGCTCATTTTGTTTGTTTTTTTAAATATTTATTTATTATGTTAATAAATATAACTCTGCTCTGCCTGCATGTATTCCTGCACACCAGAAGAGGGCACCAGATCTCATTATAGATGGCTGTGAGCCACCTTGTTGCTGGGAAATGAACTCAGGACCTCTGGAAGGACAGCCTGTGCTCTTAACCTCTGAGCCATCGCTCTAGGCCCCATTTTAAAAAATGTATTATTTTATATTTTATGTGTATATTGGTGTTTTGCTTACATGTATATATGTGCATCGCATGTATGCTGTGGAGGCCAAAAGATGTTGGATCCTTCAGGACTGGAGCTACAGGTGACTGTGAGATGCAATGTGAGTGCTGAGAAGAACCCTGGGTCCTCTGGAAGAGCAGCCAATGCTGTTTACCACTGACCCATCTCTCCAGCCCCAATGAAAAATCCTTGTTTATCGCTGTTCTATTCAGCATAGCCAGGAAATGGAATCAGTGGTCAGCCTAGGTGACCATCAACCAATAAACAGATAATGAAAATACAGTACATATAGACAATGGGATTTTATTGTTATAAAGAAAAATGAAGTTTGCCTGAAAGTAGACTAATCTGGAAATTATTTTATTAAGTAAGTATGATGTTTGATATTATCAATTTGCTGAGGCTTCGAATCATCATGGGGAAAAAAATCTTAGGCCATGTTTGTAAGGGATTATCTAGATTAGGTAAATTGAAATGGAATGATCCACTAAAGTCAAGGTACCTTTAAAATATACATTTTGGCATAACTCAACAGCTTTCGTAATCAAATGTTTTTTTTCAGTTACGAATATCAAAGAGAACATAATCCAGATTCTCTGTGTGGTAGCCATCTTTACGTGGCTTATTTTTTTTATATTGGCTTGAGCCTATTGCTTTAAACTGCAGCCTTCTAAGCCTGAAACGGCGCTGGCGCTATGGCTGCTGGCTCCGCCCACTTCAGCTTCCCAACATGGCGGTGGTACGTTTTCCGCCAGCTCTGGGAGCCATCAACTCTCAGAAATAGTGGGTCTCTATCAAAGCAGCATGTAGCCCAGAAACCTCTTTTTTTTTTTTTTGGTACTAGCAAAGGTTAAATCCACCACACAGCTTAATGTGCCACTTGCAGAGGCCTCATTCCCGCCATACTGCAGGTCGAGCATGCACGCCAGGAACCTGCCATAGTAGCTCAAACACGCAGGCTGCCGCTAGCTTAAAAGAGACAACTAGGAGCTGTTTTTAGCTCCGTTTTAGAATCTTTTTATTCAGGTTTTAGGTGGAAACTCATGCCCCACATTGGGCGCCATTTGTAGCAGAGATTTGTCCTGACTGTGGGCCAGGCAGGAAAACTCAAGCTACAATCCACTCTAAATATGGTTGGTACTAGTTGATGGGCTGAGATCCTGGACCAAATAAAAAGAGAAAGTCAGCTGAGTAATAGTACTGATCAGCTCTGCTTCCAGACTGGATACAATGTGACCAGACACCTGTCTCCATGACTCACTCCTGCTGTGACAGACTCCAGAATTGTAATCCAAAACAAATTCTTTCTTCCTTAAATTGCTTTTGTTAAGGTATCTGCCACAGCAACAAGACAAGCAACTAATATATTGAGGTAACCTAGACTTGAGAAGACAAATACTGTATGTTCTCTCTCATATACAGATCCTAACTTTTAATTTATATATTTATATGTATATATGTAGATATGAGTGTGGGTACATGTCATGAAACTAGAAAAGGGACCACAAAACAGAAGAAAGGTTTTGAGGAAAAGGAGAAAGGCAATAGAACATTAAAACAGACTACTGGGTATAAAAAGACTATAAGGGAAGGGTACAGGGATGGGGGAAAGAGATAGGGAGGAGGATCAACAAAAAAAAAATTACACATGAAAATTACATAATGAAATATTACTTTGCATGCTAACTTACAAAATAAAAAAGATACAAACAAATACATACCACAAAAAAAATCACTGGAAAAATGAGAAAGTATTTTGAGGCTCAGTAGTAAAGAGGTGCTTGCCACTAAGCTTGATGATCAGAGTTTAATTTTTTTTAAAGATTTATTTTATTTATTTATTATGTATACAATGTTCTGTCTGCATGTCACGTCAGAAGAGGGCATCGGATCTCATTATAGATGGTTGAGAGCCATCATGTGGTTGCTGGGAATTGGACTCAGGATTTCTGGAAGAGCAGTTAATGCTCTTAACCTCTGAGCCATCTCTCCAGCCCGAGTCTAACATTTGAGTTACGGCTTGAGTGACAGCTCAGCTGACAAAGTGCCTGCCCTGCAAGGGTGAGGACTCCAGCCTGGAACCCAGCACCCACGTGAAAACCAGGTGTGCAGCACCTGGCTGTGACCTCGGAGCTCGGAGGCAGTGACAGGTAGATCACTAGAACTTGCTGGCCAGTAAGTCTAGCCAAATTAGTGAGATCCAAATTGGGTGAGAGACCATCTCAGGTATTACTTCCATGGAGCCCTTCCCACTCTCAGGAGTTTGTTTTTTTTTTAATTATCTTTCCTTAATAAATATATGTTTTGGGAGAGAGGAAGAAAAGAGAAGAAGGGAGGGAGAGACAGAGAGAAAGAGTCTCAAGCACAACTCAAAAAATAAGGTGAAGTAGAAAAGAGGAAGCTACCTGATTTCAACCTCTGGCTGCTATGTACATATGTGCACACACATAAACACACAGATATACTACATATGTACACATATACACACAAAAAGGACAATACAGGATAGTGTAAGTATATTCACAAACTTGATCATCTAAATGAAATGGACCAATTAATTTCTTGAGAGATACAATCTGATAAAACTCACACAAGAAGAAATGGACATGACACTGAACAGTTCCAAAGCAGAAAGTACCAGGCCTAGAGGGCACAAAGGTAAACTCCACTAAATACTGAAGGAAGAAATCATAATAGTTTTTTACAATCTCTTCCAGAAGATAGAAGCAAAAGAAACACCGGTTAACTCATTCCATGGCACCAGAATTGTCCTAATGCCAAAATCAGACAAAAGCATTGCAAGAAAACTATAGACCAGTATCTCTCATGAACAAAAATTCAAAAGGCCACAAAACTATTAGCAAGTTGAATCCAATAGCTCATAAAAAGATGACTAAATGGAATTTATCCCAAGTATAAGGGACTGACAAGGCTGACTCAACACTTGAATATAATCTAGCATACCAATAATTTAAGGAAGAAAATTCATATCATATCAACAGATGCATAAAAAGCATTTGATCAATGCCTTTTAATAATAAAAAAAATACTTAGTACACTCAGGCTAAGGAAACAGGCTTGACGTGGAGTGTATGTTTAGCACATACTTAGCTCTAAGTTTTATACCTGGCACATATACACATGATTAACACACATGCATGCATCACACACACACACACACACACACACACACACACACACAGAGTAAGCTAAAAAAAATGGAACTTCCTTAATTTGATTATTTTTCTTTTTTCTTTCTTTTTTTTGGGGGGTGGGTGTTTCAAGACAGGGTTTCTCTGTGTAGCTTTGGAGCCTGTCCTGGATCTCGCTCTGTAGAACAGGCTGGCCTCGAACTCACAGAGATCCACCTGCTTCTGACTCCCAAGTGCTGGGATTAAAGGCATGGGCCACCACGGCCAGGCCTGATTTTTTTTAAAAAAATCTATTTAGCTAGACATGGTGATATATGCTTGTAATTCCTGCATTTAGAAGGTTGAGACAGGAGGATCATAAGTTCAATACTAGCCTGAGCTACATAGTTCAAGAACAACCACAGTAACAAAACAGAACCCTCTTTCTTTTTTTTTTTTTTTTTTTTTTTTGGTTTTTCGAGACAGGGTTTCTCTGTGTAGCTTTGCGCCTTTCCTGGAACTCACTCGGTAGCCCAGGCTGGCCTCGAACTCACAGAGATCCGCCTGGCTCTGCCTCCCGAGTGCTGGGATTAAAGGCGTGCGCCACCACCGCCCGGCAGAACTCTCTTTCAAAACAAAAACATAAGTAAAATTTTTTTAAATCTACCCAAACCCTATAATTAACATCATACTGAGTGTTAAGCAACTTGAAGTTTTCCTACTAAGATTGAGAAAAGTAGACAGCAACTGAGGAATGACACCCAAGGCTGTCCTCTGGCCTCTACACATGTGCACACACACACTAAATACACAAAAGCTCAGGAATAAATCTCACAAAATATGTACACTATCTATATGAGGAAAACTACAAAACTAATGAATAACATTTTAAAAAACTAAATGAACAAAGAGACAGTCTCTGTCTATTCACAGGAAGACTCAATACTGTTAGGCTAGTTCATCCCAACTTGATCTACAGGTTCAACACAACCTACTCAAAATCTCAGCTAGTCATCTAGTGACTGTAGATGAACTGGGCCTCAAGTTTAGAAGGACCCGATCAGATAGCTATCCAAAGAAAACAAGCATATAAAAAGATGTCCAACATCAAGTTGGAAGTGCCACATCTATATTCCTAGCACTCTAGAGGTACAGGCAAGAGGATCAAGAATTCAAGGTTATCCTCAGATATATACCAGATCAGCCTGGGCTACAAGAAATTATCTCAAAAACTGTAACAGGGGCTAGGGATAGATGGCTCAGTAATTAAGAACTCTCACTGGGAACTTGAGTTCAGTCCCTGGTACCCATGTTGGGGGCTCACAACTGCCCATAACTTCAACTTCAGGAGATCAAACACCTCTTGCCTCTGCAGGCACATGAACTCACACATAACCACATACACACAGACACACACAACACAAAGAGACACATACACATACATACAATTAAAAATAAAGTAAGTCTTAAAAACAAAACAAGCCAGGCAGTGGTGACGCATACCTTTAATCCCAGCACTTGGGAGGCTGAGGCAGGTAGATCTCTGTGAGTTCGAAGCCAGCCTGGTCTACAGATCGAGTTCCAGGACAGGCACCAAAGCTACACAGAGAAACCCTGTCTTGAAAAACCAAAAAAAAAAAAAAAAAAAAAAGCCAAAAAAAAAAAACAACAAAAAAAAGAAAAGAAAAAAAAAAACAACCTAGCATTTTGGAGGTAGAGGTAGGTGGATCTGTGAGTTCAAGGCCAGTCTTGGTCTACATATTGAGTTTCAGGCTAGCCGGAGCTATATAGTGAGACCTTGTCTCAAAAACAACAAAAGGAAGGAAAGAAGAAAAGAAGGGTGGGGGGAGAAAAAAAAAAAGAAAAAAGATGTTCAACATTGTATGCTATCAGTGAACATAAAGTTAAAAACAGGGGCTGGAGAGATGGTTCAGTTGTTAAGAATACTGGCTGCTCTTCCAGAGGACCTGGTTTCAATTCCCAGCACCTACACAGCAGCTCACAACTGTCTGTAACTCCAGTTCCAGGGGATCTGACACCCTCACACAGGCATACATGCAGGTAAAACACCAATACACATAAAATAAAAATTAGTAAATCATTAAAAATAAAAAAATAAAAAATAGAAAATTAAAAGCAACAATGAAATACTAACACACACACACACATTAGACAGGCCAAAAATCAAAAACACTCAACAATAACAAATACTGATGAAGTTGAGCATCAGGAACTCTCACTCTTTGCAAGCAGGATTGCAATATGGTACTTTGAGGACAGTTTGGCTGCTTTTTTTATGTGTGTGTATGTGACTGCGTGGTGTGTGTGTGTGTAGGCACACACATGCTATGGTATGTCAAAGTTAGAGGACAACTTTAGGGAGCCCATTTTTTCTCCTATCATGTGGGACTCAGATTATCAGGCTTAGAAGCAAGCACCTTTAACCTGCTGAGCCTTCTTGAAGGCTCCAGTTTGGCTATTTCTCAGAAATCTAAACATAATCTTTCCAAATGATCTCATGATTGTGCTCTTGAGTATATACCTAATATATATATATATATATATATATATATTATATATATGCCCATAAAAAGCCTTCACATGTTAGAAATCATAATTACACAAACCTGGAAGCAACCAAGATGTTCTTCATTAGATGAATGGATAAATAAGCTGTTACATCCCCAAACTGGGAAACTACCCAGTACTACAAAGAAAGGAGCTACCCAAGACAAGAATTGCTACAGAGGAAACATAAATGTATATTGGTAAGTAAAAGAAACTAATCTGGGGTTGGGGATTTAGCTCAGTGGTAGAGCGCTTGCCTAGCAAGCTCAAGGCCCTGGGTTCGATCCACAGATAAAAAAAAGAAAGAAAGAAACTAATCTGAAAAGGTTACAGGCTGTATGACTCCAACTATATGATGATGAAAAAGATAAAACCATGAAGATAATAAAGAACAGTGGTAGCCAGGAGAGGGAGGGGTGAACAAGCACAGCACAGAGGATTTTTAGGACAGTGAAATGAAACTATTCCATGTGATATGACGATGACATACACAAGTCATTATACATTTGTTAAAACCTATAGGATGTGCAATATCAAGCGTGAACTCTAATGTAAATTACAGACTGTGATAATGTGTCAGTGAAGGTTAATCAAATGTAGCAATGTTCCAGTGCTTCAGTGTGCTGACAGTGAGGAAGGCTGTACACTGTGCTGACAGGGGGGATATGAGGACTCTACTTCCTACTAAATTTTGTATGAACCTAAAATTGTCTTTAAATTTTTTATTAATAGGGCTGAAGATTTAGCTCAAATGGTACAGTGTTTGCTTGGCACGCAGGAGGCTCTATGTTCAATCTCCAGAACAGCATAAACTGAACATGGCGTCTCATACCTGTCATTGTTTGAGACAGGGTTTCCCTGTGTAGCTCTGGCTGTCCTAGAAACTCACTCTGTAGGCCAGGCTGGCCTTGAACTAACAGATCAGCCTATCTCTCCTCCCAGTGCAGGGATTAAAGGAATGCAACACATGCCTGGCTAGCACACTTATAATCCTAAATGGAGGTAGGAGGATCAGAAGTTCAAGGTCATCGTTAACTACGTCATGAGTTCAAAGCCAGCCTAGGCTACAGGAGACCCTATCTCAAAGTACAAAATAAAAGAAAGAAAGAAAGAAAGAAAGAAAAAAAAAAAAGAAAGAAAGAAAGAAAGAAAGAAAGAAAGAAAGAAAGAAAGAAAGAAAGAAAGAAAGAAAGAAAAGAAAAGAAAAGTATGTAGCTGAAGTTTTCCTGTGTCCCACCTGGCCCATGGTCAGGACAATCTCTCTCACCCGCCAGTCCTGCAGCCACTTGGACCCAAGTAAACACACAGAGGCTTATATTAACTAAAACTGCTCAGCCATTAGCTCAGGCTAACTATTGACTTGCTCTTACAATTAAATTAACCCATAATTCTTATTTATGTTTAGCCACGTGGCTTGGTACCTTTTCTCAGTTCTGCCTTCACATCTTGTTTCCTTTGTGTCTGGCTGGCGACTCCTGATTCTTCCCAGAATTCTCTTCTCTGCTTGTCCCGCCTATACTTCCTGCTTGGCTACTGGCCAATCAGCATTTTATTTGTTAATGATTCACAGCAACACATTCACAGCATACAGAACGATATTCACAGCAAAAGTAAAATAAACACACACACACACACACACACACACACCACCAAACCAAACTAAACCAAACCAAAAAACCTAATACAAGTTAATATAAGTTCAGAAAAATATATATATAGTGGCATACTCTTATAATCCCAGTTATTCAGGAAACTGAGGCAGAAAGAACAAAATCAGGGTCTACCTGGGTTACATATCCAGTTCAAAGCCAGCCCAGATAATTTAGTGAGATTCTGTCTCAAAATAAAAACTAAACAGGACTGGAGATATAGTTCAGTAGTAGAGTGCTTGGTCTCATATATCCAAGGTTTTGGATTTGACCCCTAGCACTATCAAAACCCCAACTAAATAGAGGTGAATAAATTGTTGTATATTTATTCTCATAGAGTACCAGAAAAGTGAAAATTAAGCTTGAAGGGGCTAGGCAAAATGGCACAAGGCCATAATCCAATAATTTGGAAGCTGAGGCAAGTAGACCAAGAGTTCAAGCCAGCCTAGATTATATGAGACCTTGGTTCAGGAATAAACAAACAGGCCAGGCAGTAGTGGTGCATGCCTTTAATCCCAGCACTCGGGAGGCAGAGGCAGGCGGATCTCTGTGAGTTCGAGGCCAGCCTGGTCTACAGAGCAGGATCCAGGACAGGCACCAAAACTACACAGAGAAACCCTGTCTCGAAAAAACTAAAAAAAAAAAAAAAAAAAAAAAAAAAAGCCGGGCGGTGGTGGCGCACGCCTTTAATCCCAGCACTCGGGAGGCAGAGCCAGGCGGATCTCTGTGAGTTCGAGGCCAGCCTGGGCTACCGAGTGAGTTCCAGGAAAAGGCGCAAAGCTACACGGAGAAACCCTGTCTCGGAAAAAAAAAAAAAAAAAAAAAAAAAAAAGCTGGTTGCAATAGTACACACTGCAATCCTAGCACCCCTACCACAAGATGGGAGGCAGAGACAGAAGAATCACCCAGAAGCTCACGAGCCAGCTAGCCTAGAATACGCAGCACAGCAGCAGAAACAATCAGAAATATACACCCTGCCTCAACAATGCAGAAAATGAGAGCTGACTCCCCAAACTGTTCTCTGACATCTACAGGTGTGCAATGGCATGTATGCACCACACTTACATGAAAACATACCCAAAAATAATTAAAAAGATAATGAAGCTCTTGCCATGTGTAGTAGGACCCACCTGTAATCCCAGCACTTGAAGGACTGAGGCCGAAGTCTCACTGCGAATCTGAAGTTAGCCTGGGATACCTGGGTATAGGAAACCCTATCTCAAAAACAAATAGGACAACAATAGGAAGGATGGATGAATGGACAGATAGACGAAAGGAAGGTAGGTAGGTTGGTCAGTCAATATCTGGGTTACACAGTGAATTGCAGGTCAGCCAGGGCTATATAGCAAGACCCTGGCTCAAAAATAAACAAACAAAGTAAAGCACATCAGAAAAACCAGTTTCTAAGAAAGAACTGTTTTTTCCTTGATAGAGCTCCAAATCAAATCATACTGTAGCCACTGATTTTTCTATCACTGTTTCTCCTTTGTTTCAGAGACAGTATTCACAGCCTTCTGTCTATGTGGTGGGAAGAAATGGCTTCCCAGAAAGGCTTATCCCACTGCATTTTATTAGATAAAAGAAAAACAAAAAGCCATTCAACCCTGACAAGCCTGGTTATTGTCTATAGAACAGCAAAATGTGTCCCTGAGGACTACAAGAATAGTCAACAAGATACAATATGTTCAAACCTTTAACCACTGCTCTGTCAAGAGCTGCTGGGTATATGTATACACAGTCCTTTCTTCCAGGCAGTCATGTGTGTAACAGAAAGCAGCCTCCATAAGGCCCTCTTTAGCTATAGTTTCAAATTCACGTGAAGAGAAAGAAGGCTAAACAAAGCCTCCCCTCTACTACTACAACTGCCTAGTAAACTTAAAGGAAGGACTGAAGATAAGAGCTGAACTGCTGAATCTAATGTGGTCTTCTACAAACATAATCAAGCATCCAGATCCCAGGAAAATGCTAAGTAAAGACTTTCATCTTCCTTTTTCAAAACAGCTTAAGGGAACTATAGTCTCTCCCTTAACTGTAAGAAGCCCACAGGAAACTGAAGTAAAATGGCAAAGGTCTGAAGTTATGAACATATCCAGTGAAAAGATTAATATACACTGATTATCACTGTGTAAAAAATGACCTCACTGGAGTGACAGACACAATTTGCCCACTTTCGCATTAGATTACCAACTACGAGTATATACCACAATCAAGATCTTTAAAACTATCCCACTTCTTTTCACTGGGTTCCAGTAACTACACACACACACACAAAAAGCCTTTTTTTTTTTTTTTTTTTTTTTTTTTTTTTTTTTGTGAGGAAGTGAGTTTGAGAGCAAAGACACAGAAAGGTAACTATGGCTTAGCATTAAAATGGAGCCTTTTGGTCTGGGGAGAGAGTTTAGCTCAGCTTTCTATAACTCCTCCAGGGGATACAGAGCCCTCTCTGCATGTGGTACACAGACCCACATACAGACAAAATACCCATAAATATAAAAATAAAAATAGGGGTTGGGGATTTAGCTCAGTGGTAGAGCGCTTGCCTAGCCAGCGCAAGGCCCTATTTTGGTCCTCAGCTCCAGGAAAAAAAAAAAAAAAAAGACAAAATAAAAATAAAAATAAACAAATTTTTAAAATACAGCCTTCAGGCCAGGCGGCGGTGGCACACACCTTTAATCCCAGCACTCAGGAGGCAGTGCCAGGTGGATCTCTGTGAGTTCAAGGCCAGCCTGGTCTACAGAGCTACAGAGCAAGATCCAGCACAGGCACCAAAACTACATGGAGAAACCCTGTTTCAAAAAACCAAAACTGGGGCTGGAGAGATGGCTCAGAGGTTAAGAGCACCAACTGCTCTTCCAGAGGTCCTGAGTTCAATTCCCAGCAACCACATGGTGGCTCACAACCATCTGTAATGAGATCTGGAATCCCTCTTCTGTATACATAATAAATAAATCTTTAAAAAAAAAAAAAACCAAACAAACAAAAAATACCCCTTCAGGAACAAGTAAGATGGCTCACTGGGTAAGGGCACTTGCTGCCAACCTCCATAATCTGAGTTCAATCTCCAGGCCCCACAAGGTGGAAGGAGAGAACTAACTCCTACAAATTATTCTCTGACCTTCATGTGCACTGTGGTTTACACACACATGCACACACAGAGTAAATAAAAAATGTTAAAAAATTTAAATAAACAAAGTAAATTGTAGTGTTCAGGTCAGCCAAATGGCTCAGCAGGCAAAGTGCTTGCTACACAAGTCTGAGTACGTCCTCAGAACCCAAAAGTTGGAAAAAAGAGAACTGGTTCCATAAAGTTCGCCTGTACTTACATATACATAGCGCGCACACACACACACACACACACACACACACACACACACACACACACACACACACATCAATAAATACATAAATAATCTTTCTTTTTCTCTGTAATCCTGGCTGTCCTCTGTACACCAGGCTGGCCTTGAACTCAGAAATCCACCTGCCTCTGCCTCCTGAGTGCTGGGATTAAAGGCATGTGCCACCTGGCTCATAAATAATCTTTCTAAATAGCCTTCAAATATCCGATTAGATGACCACTGTCTACCTGATTAACTTCTTAGGAGACAAGTTTGTAGGTTTGTTTTTTAAGTTGTTTCTCTGATTATCTTTTCTTTGTATTTAGCTTTTTTCTTTCTTTCTTTCTTTCTTTCTTTCTTTCTTTCTTTCTTTCTTTCTTTCTTTCTTTCTTTCTTTCTTTTTTTAAGATAGGGTCTCCTACAGCCGAGGATGACCTTGAATTCCTGAGGATGACTGAGTTTCTGTACTCCTGCCTCCACCTCTTAAGTGCTGAGACCTTAAGAGTGTGCCACCATGCCTGTATATGTAGTACTGCAATGCTGAGGGTCACATCCAGGGCTTCATGATGCTACATAAGCACTCTACTAATTCAGCTACAACCTTAGCTCCTTTCCTGTTTTTGAGACTTGCTATGCAGTCCAGGCCTCGAACTCACAGAGATCCACCTGCCTCTGCCTTCCAAGTGCTGGGATCAAAGGTTTGTGCCACTATGCCTGGCTCAGCTTGGCAGTCTTTAGAACAAAACTCCACCATTACTTAGTATTACACAAAGGCAAGTACCCAGATACCTTTTTTTTTTTTTTTTTTGCCTTTTGGGATCGTACAGGCTTAAAAATCAAGATAAGAAAGAAGAGAATATGAATAAGGGAGTAACCAGACCTAGCGTTCACAAAGGTGACACTACAATGTTTCTTTGGTCCTACTGACAAAGGATGGTGAAGCCCTGAACAAGACTGGTTTCACACTGTAAGCCACCATTTCCTCCCCTGTGTGTGTGTGTGTGTGTGCGCGCGCGCGTGCATGTGATAAACGTGTGTATGCATGTGTGTAGGCCAATGGACAACCTTGGGTATCACTCCTTTGCTGTGGAATAATCCTTTTGTACACTGTAAAGATTTGTCACAAATATTGGTTTAATAAAATGCTGACTGGCCAGTAGCCAGGCAGGAAGTAGTGAGGAGTTGCCAGCCAGATGCAGCGGGAGCAAGAGATGACGGTGCCATGCTAATAAAGGTACCACCATGTGGCAGAGCTTAAATAAGGAATATGGGTGAACTGAAAATGTAAGAGCTAGTTATTAATAAGCCTGAGCTATTGGCTGAGCATTTAAAATTCATATTCAGCCTCTGAGTCAGTTATTTGGGACTAGGTGGTTGGGACAGGAAACATCTGTTTACATTCCTTAGGTCTGATGCCTTTTACTCCCCCTTGTGACAAGAGTATCCCACTGGCCTAGAATTCACCAAGCAGGGTATAGTGGCTGACTAGTAAGACCAGAAATCTGCCTGTCTCCACTTCTCTTAACACTGGGATTGGATTACAAGTGCATACTATCATACCAGGCATCTAACTCAGGTCCTTAAGTACGCACACACGCACGCACGCACGCACGCACGCAAGCAATGACTGGTTATTAGGGGTACCGGAGGAGTGAGGGGGAGAATGGCGAATAGGGGATGAATGGGAGCTGGGGGTGAATTGGTGAAACAAAAGGGATTTTTTTAGGGCAGGGAAACCATTTGGTATGATATTGTAATGGAAGATATACATCCTTATACATTTGTCAAAATCCACAGAAGGTACACAGAAAGAATGAACCCTAATGAAATCCATAGACTTTCGTCAGTAACAATATATAACTATTTTCTAACCAGTTATCACAAATGTGACATATTAATTTAAGATTCTAACAAGAAACTGTGGGGAAGAGGAAGAGGAAAAAGACATATGGGAATTCTTTAAACACATTTACTGTTTCTACACACGTAGAAAATGCCCTAAAAAATAAAATCTATTAATTTAAAAAAAGGAAACACTAGTTAATAATGTCCACCCAGTACAGGGGCTAATAAGAACCAAGAAAAGAGGAATGCAAAAAAAGAAAAACTACAGCTTGTCCTCAACCTGGAAAGGACAACAACCAGAGACAAGGAATGAAGCTTGAAGAAAGGAGGAATGTGAGGGGAGCGCCTCTCACAATGACATCTTACAGTGACTAATGGGTAAACATCGAAAACTTAATTCCCTCTAAGGAAAAAAAAAGCCAAGAGGCTTACAAGGGAGACTGAGATTCTCAGCAGAAAAATCACCACCATTAAGCCTCTGGTGCCACCCTGATGCCTCTCCACGTGGCTAAGAAATCAGCTTGTCATTGTAACTTGTGCTGGTGCCAATCTCTACGGCAGATTGAGCTATTTTTCAGGAAAATCAAGGGATAATTGCTTAGTATCAAAAGATCTGGCCCTTGGGAGGATAAGGAGCTCTTCCTTTTGCCACGGTATGGTTTTTTTTTCTAGAATAGTATAAATGACTCTTCAAGACACCATGTTTTTCATAAGCAGAGCTGCAATTCTGACCGTCAATCTGCTGAAATCCGAATGGAGCACTCAGTTTTCTACAATGACTCGAAGGACAAAGCAAAACCAGGTTTACTCTGCAGAGCCACTCGGGTTTTTCAAAGGCAAAAAGGGAAAACTCCTTCCTTCTAATCTAGGGAATTATAAATTCTTCCTGGTATCTAAAGACAGCTATGCTTGCTCAAAATCTGGCATCATAGATGTGAACAAGATTTAAAAGCTGGAATGATGGCTGGCAATTTGAGCAGTTAGAACAGAAGTCGGTTCAGCACTTCAATCTGCCGGCAAAATTAGCAGCCACACAAAGCACATGGAGATGCCAGACTGAGAGCGAGCTAATCTCACAAAACTCATTTTCATTTCTCTGTACTTCATACAACTACCAACCGGCAATCCAGATTCTTATCCAAGCAGAATCTTACATAGCAAATTTTGCTGTACAAAGAAATTCTAAGTCAAAACACAAATGATGCTGTTCTCAATTTTTTTTCTTCATGATAATTTCCTTCTTAAAATTCTATCCTTAAACATGAAAATTTTGTTTGAGAAAATTAAAAAGCAAAATCTCACTAGAATAAGATATTAACAACATTTTCCCTCACAATTTCTATCATCTCTTCAGGATGAGAATTCAAGGGGGAGAAAAGCTTCCTTTCAAACACCCTAATTAGAAAATAATAGCCATGTGCTACAATTTAAAGCACAGTATACCTCTTTGGTTAAACAGATCCAACTATCAAAAGAGGAAAGAAAGTGAGGATTTAGAGGGAAGATATTCAATTTTTGATTAAAAATATTTTGATTATGTATAACATACAGACACAGAAAAATAGAACCATAAATGTAGTAATAATGAAATCTATTTTAAATTTGTAAATGTGCATTACTGTGCTGAAAACTATTCTGTAACAGTCACAGAAGCAAAGGGATCAGTAATAATGAAACACTGCACAGAAATGCAGGACAAGACTACCCCAACAAAATACAAAATATTTCCATAAAAATTAGTGGAAAGAGGATCAAAATAAAGATGTTTTGTTTTATAAATAATATTAGCAAAACAATACAAGTCTTAAGTTTAAGGCCTGAAACCAAGCTAAATCTCTATAATATTGGCCACTGTAACTCTTTCAAAAAGGTTTGTCATTTGCTGATGAAACCTCAATTAAGATCAAAACCAGGATCTAACGAAACTCCTCTTGAATGAGCTTTTCTCAAAGTATTAGAAAGTTCAATTAAAACAAAACAACAGTGTTATCAAAGTCACCGGCTAAAAAGCTTAAATCAGCCGGATTACAATCCTGTGAGCAGAATGTTGACATTTTCTTTTTTCTCTTAAGAAAGATCTTCCAGAAAGCACCTCTCACATTTGTTCATAATGCATAGTTTATCGACATTTCTTTTCCTCTCTAAATGGCCGGGAGGGAAGAAGAGCTCCACAGTCACTGTGTGTGGTTAGTAATGGCACTTTTACTTGTCATTGTACAAAGCCTGTTAAATATTTACAACACAGACAGCAATATCTAGTCCTAAACACCCAGTTGTGAGTTTGAATTTTTTTAGAAATAAATCTATGACAAGTTTTCGCCAGCAAAATGCCAGAAGACTTTACTAACAGCTTCAAGAGACCCAGCGGGTCCAGAGGAGCAGTTACAGGCCATCTGGTGATTACTTATTATTATTTATACAGCACAGTTGATGTACACACAGATGTGTTATGAATCCACATACAGAGAAGACCTAACAAGGACTTCTGATAGAATGTTGACTACTGTGCAAGTCAATATGCATTAGAAATGCATTAACCAGAAAGAGAGAAAACACCAGCTTTTTCTTTTTTAATATGACAAATTAGCTGGAATATTATTTGATTAAAGAACAATGAGTTCCACATAGTGACAGCATCCTACCAGTCAAAAACCTAGGTATATGTGGTTTTGCAATGGTGAAGGGACTATCAGATCCAGCTTGTTAAAAAAGTAATAAATAAACAAATAGTAAAAATAAATGGTTGTTGGGGAGGAGTTTAAGCTTGGAAAGAACTACTGAGATAAGAAGATACAGGACTTCATTTTATTTTATTCTACCAGGAATATGCTGAGAACAATTCCAACACTCCCATTTTGTAATATTCAGTTGTATGCAGGAAAAACAAGAGTGAATAAATGAAAATTTCACTTTAATTTCCTCATTATAGCTACAATTAGATGCATATAGCAATCTTTTGGTTTTTGTTTGTTTGTTTGGCGGGGGAACAGACTAAAGCAAGGACACTTTAATATATTCCTTTAATAAACAGCATAATAAATAATAACACAAAGAGCTAAATTAACCAATCACATGTGTTTAAGGCAAGTGTCAAGAGATCAGATCTGACATTAAGAAACCTGAGTTTTATTCCTTGTTCTTAACTCCTCTGGACATTTTTTAAATCCTAGTCCCAATTTATGTATATAATATATAACTGTGCCCTAGTTCCATTACAAGTTACATAAAACCACAGAATTCTCAAAGCGGACTGTAAGTTATTATAAAATCAACATTTTACAAAAAATAAGGTTAACACTTGGCCTAATTGTGCATAATGCAGTATATTTTCAGCTGCGTGACAGCATGCAGTCACTCTTACCAGATGGGAACTAGATGAATTATTGAATGAAATATGAATTATTAAATGAAAATTTGAGTTTTTAAAAAACTCTTAGCAGGGAGTAAGGAAAAAAGCTTATTTGTTTGCCTGAAACTGCCTTCACCTGCCGTAGCATGTAAACACAGGATACACCACCACAATGGCATTTGACTACCTGATCCATTTCTTTCCTGGTTATTTGCTCCCTAACGTAAAGCATGAGTAATCAACATCAAGTCATTCTACTTTGCTTTTCTTTTGTGTTTACGCCAGATAACAGGGAAACTTGCCAAAGGGACATAGGATGAAAGATCCGGAGTTTCATAGTACCAGTATGGCCCTTTTAATGGGAAAGCTAGGATAATAGAAATAATCTCTATAGACTTGTGTTATATAGACAATAAAACATATACCTTTGTAGTATGCCAGCATTTAACCAATCATAGGAGCTATTTGTTGCCTCATCTATTACAGAGCAATAGAGATTTAAGGGATAATGCTCATGGAGGCAAAGGACACAAAGCAATAAACAGCTTTGGAGGCTGGTTAAATGCCAAGTGAAGCCAGGACTACAACACCATAAACATCACTCCTGCTATGACAAGATATGGAGGTACGAGAAGCTGCCCTCAATCCCGCTACAACTGGAATGCCACTGTTACTTTTTTTTTTTTTTCTTCAAGATGAGCTCTCATTTAACCCAGGCTGATCTCAAACTTTCTATACAGCTGAGGCCCTGGAGGTCTGTGTACTCTAGGAGAAAAAAAGATCTTGAGAGTAGATATCTGGGGTCACAATGGACAGAGAAATGTTCATTTCCCTTAAGGACAGGACTGATAAGCATAGTTACAACAGAAACTTTCCTCGGTGGTTGACAATGAAATACTGTCCTCAGAGGAAGTGTCCTCTTCTTCAGAAACAAGCTACACAATAAACAGATATGACCAGCTTCTACTTGAAAACTTGATGATGATATCCAGAAATTCTACTTAAATCTGCATAATTTGTTCTGCAAACCAGCATACATTTCTGAGAGGGTGACATAACAGTACAAATCTGTTGATCCCTTAGGAATGAAAGTTGGGGAGACAGCTCCATTGGTAAAGTGCTTGTCATGATGGCATGAGGTTCTGAGTTTGATCCCCAGCACCCATATGAAGAGCCAGGTGTGGTGGCTCTTACTTGTAATTCCAGAGCTGAGGAAACAGAGAAATGCAGATTCCTAGGTTTTCTGGTCAGCTAACCAGTCTGGCCTAACCAGCAAGCTTTAGGTCCCAGTGAAAGATGATCCTGCATCAAGCTGTTGAACACACACTGCAGGCTTAAGATCTGCACAGGATTAAGCCACCCAACGCTCCAGCCTGGACAGGGAGGGACTCATCAAGTTCCACCCCTTGCTGAGGAGCTATTGGCAGCTGATGGCTGTCGGGGTTGAGAATCAGTGTTTGGGGAATGTGGCCCTGAAGGCTACCTGTGCTCTAGTAGATGGTCCTACACCCAAGAATACAGAGAGCAGTAAGTAAGCAGATTCAGTGGATTTAAGGGGGGGAAAAGGGCACTTGAAGTTAGGAGGGTAGAGGGGGGCAGAGAAGGAAAAGAAGGGAAGGGAAATGAAGGACAGATTTGATCAAAACACAGTACATGTATTATGAAATTATCAACAAAACAAGATGGATCATGGATCCTGATGAATGACACCCAAGGCTGATCTCTTGCCTCTACATGCAAATATACACACATGCAAGCACACACACATATATATACACAACTTACACACACACACACACACACACACACACACACCAAAATGGGCAGAAGCAACCCAAAGTAAGTTATCTATTCACACATGAAATAACATCTCAAATTCAGGATTTCTGACAATGACCTAGTATGAATAGTTGCTTCCATTCTATGGGATTTATTATAGACTTTGAAGTAAAAGTAGCACCCCAAAATATTAAAAACTTACAGGAAATAAGCAGGATAAGATGGTATATAAATGTACTCCCAGCTACTTGGGAGGCCGAGGCAAGATGATCACTTGAGCCCAGAAGTTTTAGATTAGCCTGGGCAATATAATGAAGACCCACATTTTTGTTTGTTTGTTTGTTTTTGAGACAGGGTTTCTCTGTAAAGTTTTGGTGTCTGTCCTGTATTTCATTCTGTAGACCAGGCTGGCCTCAAACTCACAGAGATGTTCCTGGCTCTACCTCCCAAGTGCTGGGATTAAAGGCATGCACCAATACCACCTGGCTAATTAGAGTGTTTTTAAACAGAAGTTTCTTTTCTTTTTTTCTGTGTCGGGGATTGAACCAGGGTCTCATTTTTTTTTCATATTTTTTTAAGATTTAGTCAGGCAGTGGTGACACATGCCTTTAATCTCAGAACTCAGGAGGCAGAGGCAAGTGGATCTTTGAGTTCGAGGCCGGCCTGATCTACAGAGTGAGTTCCAGGACAGCCAGGGTTACACAGAGAAAGAAACCCTGTCTCAAAACAAACAAACAAACAAAATTTAATTTAATTTAATTTACATGCATATATATGTATATGAATATGTTAGATTCCCTAGAGTTGGACTTATAAGTGCTTGTGAGCCACCATGTGGGTGCTGGGAACCAAACTCAGGTCCTCTGCAAGAGAAGTACATGCTCTTAACTCCTGAACCATTTCTCCAACCCCTAAACTAGAGCCTCAAGAACACTAGGCGGCCAAGCAGCGGTGGCGCACACCTTTAATCCCAGCACTCGGGAGGCAGAGCCAGGTGGATCTCTGTGAGTTCAAGCCTGGTCTACAGAGTGAGATCCAGGACAGGCACCAAAACTACACAGAGAAACCCTGTCTCGAAAAACCAGAAAAAAAAAAAAAAACAAAGCAAAAACAAACAAACAAAACACAAGGCAAGCACTCCGATACAGAGCTACATCATCTGAGGGCTTTTAGTTTTTGAGACAGGTTCTCAGAAAGTTGCTTAGGTTGTCCTTGAACTTGTGATCCTCTTTCCTTAGTGTAATAATGGCTGGGATTACAGGTATGTTTAAGTGCACAGAGCTCTTAAATAGATGCTACCTCATAATTGCTTCAAAAGCCCACACAACTCCATTCAACTAGGCCTCTGTCAAAGGGGTATCTGGGGGATTGTTGCCTTAACAACACTAACCCATTCTCAGGAGGCAGCTCAGTTCTATTAATGACTGCTTGCACCACATTCCATAGAGAGGTTTTAGCAAGAATATTGTTTTCCCCAAGTTCTTCATGAGGGTGATGAGGCCTCAGAAGAAACAGTCTCAATAGGCCAATAGGAATAAGGGGACTAAAAATCTTATCATCTGTCTTTTTACACAGGAATGCAGACAGCACAATCTTCAGTAGCCATTTTTTTTTTAAGTACATGTAGTGTATTTAGAATTCAGCTGTGTCACATCAGACTGTTGGGAAGTAGATCATGAACACAATCCAAAAATAACAGCCATTAAAAACCTAGCAACCAAAACATGTTTATGGATCCATTGAGAGGCTGGTGGTTTTGATTATATAGTGGAGGGTATAATCTACTAGTCTATTTTAGGTAAATTTTCCTTTCACCTTCCCTTAATATTAAACTACATGGTGATTTCTGAGTTTAAAGATGTATATGGTACAGTCTGCAAAAGGAACAGATACAGAAACAAAGTAGAACTCCTTTAGTTCTCTTTGCTTTTTTTCCCCAGAGCTGGACTGAACCTAGAGCCTTGCACAAATTCGTGCACATTTACCTCTATTGAGCTAAACCTCCAACCCCACAATAAAAAAGGTTTTCGTTTGTTTGTTTCTTTGTTGCCTGTGCTCTGTGTACATGCAGTTTCCATGAAGGTCAGAAGAGGGTGTTGGATCCCCTGGAATTGGAGTTACACGTGTTTGTGAGCGGCCATATAGATGCTCAGAATCAAACCTGGGTCCTCTGCAAGATCAACAGTGCTCTTAACTTCTGAGCCAACTCTTTCTCCTTACTACTGTTTTTGAGACTTCTCTAAGATTATCACAGTTTCTTCCTGGGATTTACATAGACTTTTTGTTTCTACTACACTTGGAATAAATAATTTGAGTTAATAACAAGTAGATTACAAGTAACTTAAAGTCCTGTGGGGAGTTCCAAAATGAAACTGTTCTCAAGATTTAAGGAAGTTCGGGCTGGAGAGATAGCTCAGAGGTTAAGAGCACTGACTGCTCTTCCAGAGGTCCTGAGTTCAATTCCCAGCAACCACATGGTGGCCCACAACCATCTGTAACGAGATCTGGTGCCCTCTTCTGGCCTGCAGGCATACATGCTGTATACATAATAAATAAATCTTTGAAAAAAAAAAAAAAGATTTAAGGAAGTTCAATGGCATGCCAAATGGTAGTTTGCTTTACCAAATTTGCATCTTTTGCCACACTCTCTCTATTTCACATAGCATGAGGTGATCACATGCATCTGCTGAAATCTTATTCTGGAGCTATTTGTTACCAGATCTCAGAAGAAATATGAAGAAAGGACTAACTATAAGTGGAGAACTATAATCTTACTTGAATGAACAGTTTCTGATATGCAAAGGGGGTAAAGGGATGAGTCACATCGCCACCAAACTCTTAGGATGGAGCTTTCTAACCTATTTATTAAAGAAGTGATGATGTCCTCAAGTTCCAAACTCCATATCCAACTTCCCACTAGGGGGAAAAGCTATCCAAATCTAAAGACTTTACAGTGAATCATAAATATCGACACACAATTTGTAAATGTGGGAAAAGGCTCACAAGCAAAGCCCAACAAAACAGAGAAGCCAAAGTAAAAAGTCCTTACTATTTTCCTTTTTTTTTTTTTTTTGATATAGGGTTTCTCTGTGTAACTCTGGTTGTCTTGGAACTCACTCTGTAGACCAGGCTGGCCTCGAACTCAGAGATCTGCCTGCCTCAGCCTCACAAGTATTGGGAATAAAGGAATGAGCCATGACACCAGGCATTTTAAAGCTTTTTAAATTTTTTATTTTTATTTATTAGTAGTGTGTGTGTGTGTAAGTGCAGGTGTACACATGCCAGAGTGCACATGTGGAGGTCAGAGGATAATTTCAAGACTCCACTCTTTCTTTTCACCCTTCCCCACGGGATCCGATATAAATTTAGATTGTCAGGTTTGTTCAGCAAATACTTTTATCCTTTCAACCATTTTGGCCTCACCCTTAAAAGATCACTTTTTTCTCTGCCTCTGAGTGCTGTTATTAAAAGTGTGTACCCTCATGTCTGGATCACAAAAAATTTTTTTTTGTTTGTGAGGCAAGGTCTCATGTAGCCTGGGCTGGCCAGGAATGGTGGCACAAACCTTTAACGTAGATCTTTGTGAATTTGAGGCCGCCCTGGTCTACATAGAGAGTTCCAGGGCAGCCGGGGCTACACAGTGAGATTTTGTCTTTAAAAAAAAAAAAAAGGTCACATATGAGGAAAATAAACTCACCCAAAAATTCAGATTTTTCAAATAGTACAGGGGATTACTATGTATCAGCTGCAGGAGTCACAGCAAACAGCATTATTAAATTCCCACACATAAATTTAGAGGGATCATTTTACATTTTCTACCTTAATAATGCTATTTGAAAATAGAAGCACACCTACACATTTTTAAAAATTGTAAAAAAGGAAGAAAATACACTCTAGGACGCTTAATACTGTACAACACAATGGTTTGGTTTAAGTATCTTACCAGAACATTTCAGCCTCTTATGAAATCTGGAATCTTCTTTCTATGTCTTGTCACATCATCATCTCATCTACCTTTCAAATCCCAATTCTTAGAAATGCTTAGGACTTAGCTCTCTTTTTTTTTTTTTAAAGTATTTGCAATGTGTAATGAAACCGGTCTGTGATCTCATATACCACCAGTAAGTGTCACTGGACAGTTACATGACATATTTCTAACTGAATATAGTAGAGATTCTACAAAACGAAGGCAAGTAAAACTTTTATCCATTTTTTCATCATTTGTAGAAGCATTAGAAAAAGATCTAGGGGAAAAAGTTAATATACAAAATGAGAAACAAGGCAATTTCAACAGAATTATTTTATAGGAAGTGTAGGAAACACACCTGACAGAGGAGGCACACACACACAAACCATCAGGTGGGAGCCGACCTACAGAACCACACACGTGATGGTGTCAGACAGGGACACGTGTGAGGACACTGGGTGAGGCTCCAGTCTATGGTGGGTTTGTCTGTTCCTGATGGACTGACACCTGCCGCCTTAGCTGTTAACTTGACTTTTCTGATCAGCAATCAAAAGAAACATTTCTGTTTCCTATTTGAGAAATCCACAGAGACTCAGGAATTGGAGGCTTACAATAAATGGAAACCTTAGCTGACTGTCTAAATATGTTAAGCAGACTTTTATATACCTGAAGGTCAAGAAGAAGATATTTTTAAACCTGCTTTGTGTTTAGATGGATAGCTTTAGAAAGGAAGAGCAAGTAACACATATTCTTTAACACTGTGTGTTGGAAAACAAACATCAGTAGAATAACAAGATGGAAGAAAGCAAGGCAGATTTCATTACGGTGGAGTGCCTACACTTCCTCATAACTTGGATTTACACACTGCAAATCCTCTGATCTGATTACCTCCAGTGATCACGTAAAATACCAGCTTTAAACTCTTTGCCTTAGTGATAAAACAGCCACTTTGATTCACAACAAGACATTCACAATAAAGTATATTGTAAACGTACCTGTCCACAGCCCGGGGCATTGCACACAAACGGTCTGTCGTCTCCCATATTTCATAAAGCAGAGCAGAGCTGAGCGGGGGAAGGAGTAGGGGAAAAGTTATGTTAAATACGCTGGAGAAAAAAAATGGGCTTCAAAAATATCAAGCCTAGAAACAGGTGTTCCAAGAATGCCATCTATCAAAGCTGTAAACACAGGCTACTTTGGGGAGAATCATTAGACAGGTGGCATATGATCTACTGTGCCTCAATTGAAACTTTTAATTAGGAAAATTCAGACTCAAATAGTCCAGGAATTTTAAGCCTTTGCTGGGTTTTCCCTCTTTCTGTTACAGTATATAACACATTTCTCCAGTATACTGAATTACAACCAGTGCGGCTCTCTGTGTCAATAAATTCACTGAACGCTCGATGCGGAAGCCATATTTCTGAACTAGAGAAGACCAAAATTTGTCATTTAATTAATTAAGGGATTATAGGAGGGGTGCTCCATTTTACAGGGCTATAATCTGGCTCCCTGGTGTATAAACTATGAGACTGTTGGCAAGGGTCGTTTATCCCAGATTATTGCCAAAGAAAACAAAGCACCCATCCTATTGGACTACATGGGAAATTATTTTCATTAATAAAAAAATAAAAATAAAAACTTCCCCTCCCCACTGGGAGCCTCCTCTTCCTCCCCCACCACCAATCGTCTGTGGCAAATGAAGAAATATCAGTGCCCTTCCCCCCTCTGATTCTATTTATGGCTAGGTTTTTAAAAGCAGCAATAAAACAAATGTCGACTCTTTGGGGGTTTACTGGGTGAATATGTTCCGGCTGTTTGTGCTGCTCTCAGCCAGAGTTCTTGGGCTGCTCTGTTGCAGCCAACAGATGTGTGTTGCTGCAGGGGATAAAAGAAATGCACCACCATCCATCCCCTCTATTTCTCTGAAGAATTTAACAGAATTTATACTGTTTTTTTAAACGACTAAAGCTAATCTCTTGAACTGTCTATCAAAATTCTTTGTCAAACAACAAATGCAATCTGAATGCGTCGGGGAAATTTCTCATATTCCAACTAAGAATAAAAACCAGGCAGAGATGAATAATGACTAGAAATGCAAATCACAGTAAAAATATCCCAAAATATATAAACAATACTTTGGAAGGGTCAAAGAGAAAAGTGAGAGGAAGGATAAAAGTAGTCTTATAGAACAAGGTTCTAAGGACATTTCACACAACACAGAACAATACATAAAAGAATGTGGACAAGGGAAGATCAGTGAGGGATGATTGTTGAACTACATCTGGAAATAACTTCAGAACTGTAACCAAATCTCAAATTTCATACTGGAGATAAACCAAAATGTCAGGTCAATCTCAGTCAGGCCTGCATTAAAATAAAATGCTAACATGCTAGAATGAATCTAGTAACAGAAAACCAGGCTTAAAATAGAGGGCAATAAGGTAATATCTTTCCTATTCTCTTAGGAATTACTTTTGGGTTAGAAACCAGTATTTCTGGTTGTCTAATCAGTAATTCCACAACTAATCGGTGTTTAAAAGTGTGAGGTGCCTCATAAAATAGAAGGGGCTGCTTGGTCATCTTTCAATGTGATAGGAACATGGTCTAACTATGAAGGAAACTGATGCTTCAGTCCTGCTGTAATGGAATAGACTCTGTATGTACATACGTATACACAGATTTATATCACATTTAGCCAGGATAAATTGCTTCAATAAATTCTGCTCCTAGGAGAGGCCAGCTCAAGCCGATGATTGGGTACTGGGAAATGAGAGCTTCATTCTTCCTCACATAGCCCCAGGACAACAAGGTTTTCTGGTTGGTTGGTTTGTTTTAAACACATTTAAAAAACAAAAATAATTTATTTTTTAGTACTTTCTAGAACAATAACACATTATCAAAAAATAAGTAAATAAAAGCAAATAAATATAAAAACTATGGTCATTATGGCTGAAAACGCAGATCATCTTTGGAAAGCAAATCATTGCTATATGGGAATCCCTAACTGCTGTGCTGTAGATAATTTCACTCCTACCTCCAGAGCTTGTTTTCCTAACACAACCACAGATCAGAACTTGGCTTGAAAGGTTCCTTGTGTCTACTTCTATCAAGGTAGAAGTGGACAAAAGAATTAGGCAGAAGTCCTTACTTTTATATTGATTCTGGTACTTGGAGCCAAATTTTCTCTTTTATTGATTATTAGAAGGAAAAGGTTCTTTCTGGTAAGGAGTAGAAAGTGATTACATAAATTCTGAAACAATTTTCATCAAGCCACAAATTTCAAACCTTCAAAAAATGAGGATGATTATAATTTGGAATCTTTATTAAGAATTGTATAAAAACAAAATTGTGCCTTGCTAAAAAAGAAAAAGAAAGACTTTGGGAGAAAAAGCATTAAAATCTAACAGAAGTAAGCTTTTCTTTGGTCTTGAATGTTAAACTGGCAGCCACTAATAGGATTTCCTGCTTCTGTCCCAATTTGTAAGCCTTTGTTTTACCATTTTTACCAAACAGAGATCACAATGGGAGGAAGAAGTCTTTCTTTAAATGCCTAGTTATTCTTAAATCATCTCCTATTCTCAGGTCCCTTGTCATTTCCATCATTTTTGCATCCAAGAAAATTTAAATATTTAAGAATAATAATCTCTCTCCCCATTTAAAAATTTCCACTCACACCTTTTTAATTCTTCCTTCATTCTCCATCTGCTACATCAGTTGTGACACGCAAAGAATGCTTTTGGTTATTTCTATATGACAAACAAAAAACAACACATTTCTATAGTATGAACAGATGGAGACAAAAAGTGAAATCTTGAATGATGCTGCTGCCACTCAATGTGAACTTAACTCACAGCTCATCTGTAATTCTACCGCTTGACAAGCAGATCATGTGTCTAGGCATGACACTCACAGCGTATTGTCTCCTTCCTGATCTATTTTTTAGGATGAAATGTAAGAACTTTATAGGACTAAACGATAAATGATGAGAGGAATATACAAACTGAGAGATACTACCAAGAGTAAGTGAGATGCTTAAGACAAGAAAACAAAGATGCATTAAAAGGCTGTCCTTAGATGCCCAGGTCTACAGGGAAAAAGGCTCACGTACTCAGAGCAACCAAAATGCATAAATGATACAATTAGGATTTGCCTAAAAGTGAAACTCACCTGAATGCTGAAGACTAATTAAGAAAAATCAAGGTTTAGGGCCAGTGAGATGGTCCAGCAAGTAGAAGTACTTAATCTTAACTCAATCCCTAAAACCCAAAGGTAGATGGAAAGAATCAACTCCTGAAAGTTGTCCTCTGACCACCATATGCACACCATGGACATCCATACTCAATTACACAAGTTAGTAAAAAAAAAAAAAAAAAAAAATTTAAAGCCAATGTTTAAAGAATTAAATTTTTATAATAGTGTGTGTGTGTGTGTGTGTGTGTGTGTGTGTATTTGCATGTTAGTACAGGTGTCCTCAGAGACCAGAGGTGTTAGATCCCACTGCAGGTAGAGGAATGGACAGTTATAAGCCACCCAACATGGGTGCTGGAATATTTACATACTAAATGTTTGTCATAATAATATTTATGACTAACAAAGAATAGGAATTAAATGCTGAAATTAAGATACTATGTTACAACAGACTATATTGAAGACGTTAAGAATAACATTTTGACACTATTTAATGACATGAGAAAAAAGTAGTATTTAATGACATGAGAAAGTAGTGCTCATTTAATGAAAAACAATAATATAAAATCATGGGGCCAGGGAGATGGCTTGCAGCAGGTAAAAGTATTTGGCACACAAGCCTGACAATTTGAGTTCAATCCCTAGAACTCATGTAAAAAGAGGGGGGTGGCACACATCCATAATCCCATCCTATCATAGGATGGAAAGCGGTAATAGAAAAATCTACCAGAAGCTCAAAGGTCAACTAGCCTGGAGGACACCTATACAACAGAAGAGAACAGCCTCAACAAGGTTGAAGGTGAACTCTGACTTCCACGGTGTGCTGTGACATGCAAGTGCCAGCACTCACACATATACACAAAATGAATAAATGAATAAAAATTTAGATAAATAAAATTTCATATGAATTGTGATTCTAAATGCATAAAAAGAAGTAAGCAAAAAATAATGATTAAAAAAAGATAAAGGATGGGGACTTGTTTGCAGAGGTCCCAGCATCCACATGGTACCTCACAACCATCCATAACTCTAGTTCCAATAGTCTGACACCTTTAGAACTCCTCAGGCACTAGGCATGCATGTACATGGTACACAAACATACACATAGGGAAAACATTCATATATATAAAATAAATAATACTTTTAAAAAACAGATGAAGGCCAGGCGGTGGTAGTGCACGCCTTTAATCCCAGAACTCGGGAGGCAGAGGCAGGCAGATCTCTGTGAGTTCGAGGCCAGCCTGGGCTACAGAGTGAATTCCAGGACAGGCTCCAAAGCTATACAGAGAAACCCTGTCTTGAAAAACCAAAAAAGAAATAAACACAAAATTAAATACAAAATGAATAATCATTATGTCTAAGATAACTGTTTTCTAGATTACTTTATTTTCTTCTTTGTACTATTAGTATTCCAAGTCTATAATGATCAGAAATTGCTTTTAATAAATAAAAAAAATGGGCTAACAGGTAAACTGCTTGCCATACAAGCCTGAAACTTGAATTTGAATCCTGGAACCCATGTAAAGGCAGAAGGAGAAAACCAACTTTATAGTTGTTCTCAGACCTCCACATGTGTACCATGGCACATGGGCCCCCTCAACACGTATCATACATACACATAATAATGATAAGTGAAATAGAAATAAAATTACAAATGTATAATGTAATCTAATAATAAAAAAATGCTGATATGCATGACTGAGTAAAAAATATGTCTTTGAGTTAAAAAGAAAAAAAGGTCTGTTACCTTATAAACTATTCTAAAGCACTGAAGAGTAAATTAAAGAGTCATATAAAGTTCTATAAAGCATCAGTTTCAACTGGAACAATATGTTCAAAAGGACCATAAAAAAGTTTAAAATTATATACTACCAGTTTCATACAGAAATCAACCAAGCAGTTCCAGGTAGCTCTTCCCTTTATTACCTATTTTCAGAATCCCTGGCAAGAAATATTATTTATAGTAATAACTAATAAGAAATGATTAGAAACTGTCCCTAACATGCATCTCTAAGGGAATGAAGGGAGCTAAAACTAAGCCTAACAGGTACTGAGTGAGCACCATTTAGTTTAGTTTTAAACAAGATGGAAATTTTAAAACAGGCTCCAACTCTGCACCTCCATTCCTTTATGACATTAATACAGAAAAGTATATATGCAAACAGTTATCTGAAAAAATACAACAGTATACTACGTTTCAGACAATAGAGAATTTAGCTGTTAGTAAACAGAGCATACAACACTGACATTCTTAACCTGTCTCAACAGTCTTTTTTAAATTACATATATATGCCACAATGCATGTGGGGTGGTTAGAGGACAACTTTTGGGAGTAGGTTCTCTCCTCCTTCCACGTGCATTTGTATGTATGTATGTATGTATGTATGTATGTATGTATGTATATGGCAGTTGTGTATGTCTTCTTGTGGGGTGTGTGCGTGCATGTGTGCGTGCATGTGGAAGCCAGATTTCAGTGCCAGTGAACACCAGGGATCTGCCAGTTCCCTCTGTCCCTTTCCTCCCCGACACCCTCATCCAGGTTACAGATGTGTGCCCCTTGCCTGACTTTTCAGTTTCTGGGTACACAGCGGGCACTTCACCAAATGAGGCATCTCCCCAGCCTTGTATTTGTTTGAGATAGGGTCTCCCCATTTGGCCCCAAACTTGCAATCTGTCCTGTCTCTGCCTCCCATTCACTGGGATTACAGGCTTGCACCACCACATCCTTCCTATATCAGGGTTTTGTGAAATTCTTTCCTAAGGGGGGAAGCAGAGTTATAAAAGAAATTGGCAAATAAGGAACAAAGATGTTGAGGCTAGTATGAATTCTAGTTATTTGTTTGCACACACTCCAAACAAGAACAGAATTACTTATACCTTCTGAAAGTTATATAAAACATGCATGGTATACAACTACTTACAGTTGAATTGTGTATTTCATCAATGTAGCACCTAACGGGTTTCTTATATGCTTGGTATACAAAGTGAATATCCAGAAACATGAATTTGAGGACAAGTTCTTAGATTTTTTTTTTTTCTCTACCTCCTGTCTTTTCTTTTTTGACAGGATATCATTGTGTAGCCCAAGCTGGTCTGGACTTACTCTGAAGCCCAGGCTCAGCTCAAACTCTTGTTACTCCTGCCTCAGCCTCACCAAGTGCTAGGATAACAATCATGCCCCACTACCACCAAACACCTTGAAGTATTAAGAAAATTAAATACAACAGTTCTCCCTTATAGGAAAAGATTCCAAGACTTACAGTGGAGGATGCCCAACTATAACAGCACCAAATGCTGCATACATTGCTTTTCTGTATGTTCCGCAGCATGGCCAGAGGACCAGAGGCAGCCTTTTCTTCCATGTTTTTACTGGGTTTCTTTTTTTGGGAGGGGGGTACACAGGGTCGGGGTGGGGCATGTCTGGTGGTGGTAGTGGTTGGTTTTTGAGACAGGGTCTCATTACAGTCTTGGCTGGCCTGGAACTCACTATGTAGATCAGTTTGGTCTTGAACCCATATCTTCCTGACTCTTCCTTGAGTGCTGGGGATTAAAGTCAAAGGTGTGCGCCATTACACCTGGCCTTGAGTTTTCTTTTGAGACAAGGTCTCAAGTATTCCAGGCTGGCCTCAAATTTGCTATGTAGCCAAGGATGACCTTGAACTTCTCATCCTCCTGCTTCTGCCTTCGGAGTAGTTTGATGTGGTGCTGGGGATGGAAACCAGGACTTACTAGGCAAGTATTCTACCAAGTGAGCTTCATCCTTGGCCTCAGCCCACTCTTCAGTGGGTAATGTCCTGCCGAAGTTTTTTCAAACCTCTTGCACTTTGAGACTATTATTAAGTAAAATAAGGCTTACTTAATTTAAATTTACATTTACATTGCAATAGCATGGCAATGTAAATACAATATTTAAGGCTACTGACTGGCCAACAGGCAGCATACAATATGGGTTTGAGGACTGGGTAACCAAAGGGATAATTCACATCCCAGGGTCCTAAACAGGAATGGAGTAGGACAGGCACAGATTTCCTCACACTATTAATAATAGCATGTGATTTAAAATTAATGAATTATTTCTGGAATTTTTCTTAATATATTCAAATCTCAGTTGACAGAGGTAACTGAAACAGCAAAAATCAAAATTATGAATAAGGAAACAGATACCATAATGTTCCACTTTAAGATTAAGCATAATATTTTCTTGTAATGATTTTTAAATTCAAAATCCAGCTATAGTATATATTAAATATCAGGAAATTTCAGCTCATGGACCAAATATTTCAGTTTGCCAACTACCTTTGTATGGTCTGTAAGCCAAGAATAATTTTTAAATGGCTGAAAAATCAGAAAGACTGTTTTATGACACATGAAATTTATATGAAATTCAATTTTAGTGCCTATAAAAAAGTCATAGAGCTGGGGACATATCTTAGTGGTAGAAAATTGCCCAGCCTACATAATGCTCTATATTTGATCCCTAGAAGCCCCTCCCACAAATTATATTAGAACATATCTGTGCTTATCATCAATATATCATCCATGTCTACTTTGTGTTAGAATGGCAGAGTTGAGTAAGTATAACACAGACCTCATGCCACAAAGTCTACCATATTCATTGTCTGACCTTTGTCATTCAATCCCAAATATATGGTTAAATAACATATTCTAACTAGGGAGAATATCAGAATCTATGTTAATTATTAATATATAAATACTAAGTCATTTATAATTTATCTAAGTTCTGTAAGGTTAAGGGGGCTGGAATATGGCTCAGCAGTTAAGAGCATTTGTTGCTCTTGCAGAGGTCCTAGGTTCAGTTCCCAGCACCCACATGGTGGCTCACAACCATCTGTGACTCAGTGCCATAAGATGACACCATTTTCTGAACTCCATGGGCTAGACATGCACATGTGCACATATATACATGCGGGGAAAATACTCAAATATATAAAATAAATCTAAAAATAACTAGATAAATAAAGTTACAGTAGCACAATCGCTTTTAAGCCTTGCAGAATCACTTGAGCACCTTGTAAAGAAATACAGATTCCTAGGCTTCCTGAATTGCTCTTAGCACTGAAGCCCAAGAACTTACATGGCAATTCCAACATTTAGGAGGGAACCTGAGGCGGGAGAATTAAAAGTTTGAGGCCAGTCTGCATTACAAAGTAAGACTTCAGGGCCCATGAGATGCTTCTGTGGGCAAAGGCACTTGACAGGTATTCATTCTGGTTAGTTTTAACTGTGAACTGGACAGAACCTAAAAAAATCTGAAAAGACAGTTTTAACTGAGGAATTGAATAGATCAGAATGGCCTTTGGGTATGTCTGGAGTGAGGGTTATCTCAACTGTTAATTGAATAGCTCATTGTGGGCTGTGTCATCCCTTGGCAAGTAGTCCTGAACTATGTAAGAAAATTACCTGAGTGTAAGCTGACCTGCAAGCCAGATAGCAAGCAGTGTTCTCCATGGTTCCTGCTTCACTTCTTTGGCTGTGAAATAAGTTGCTTGACTAGAGATAATGCTCTGTGAAACAGCAAACAGGCCTGCCTTCAAGTTCCTGCCTTGACTTACCTCAGCGAGTGACTATGTTATCTCCCCCTAAGTAGCTTGCAGTCAAAGTATCTATCACAGCAACAGAAATTAAACTAAAACACAGAGTAAGTTTGACAACCTGAATTCAATCCCTAGAACACATAACAGAGAGAACCAACTCCCCAAAGTTGTCCACTGACCTTCATAAATGCACTCTAGTAATGCATGTACATACACAGCATCATAATAAATACACCTTCATATCCAAAACCAAAACTGGTGAGTCTGTCTGTCTCTCTCACATGCACACACACAGTGAGGAATGTTGTTGAGAAATGTGACTCAGTTGTACTTGCCTAGCACTTATAAGGTGCTGAATTCAATCACCAATAACATACAAATTAAAATAAAATCATGTATGATTTCAATGTGGCTAATGAGCTCTAATTAGGATGGGCCCTAGCTCATTAAACCCTGTCTTGAAAAAGACCCAACTCCACTCCCACCCCACCCCCCCCCACCCCCGCCCCCAAAAAAAGATGAAACAGGGATAGTCAACTGGCAAAGTGCTTGCCTAGCATACCAAAAGCCCTGGATTCGATCCCCATAAAACCACAAACCAGATGTGGTGGCACAGCCCTGAGAGTTGGAGGCAGGAGGAACAGAAAGTTCAAATTCATCCTCAACTACATACGGGGACTTGAGGATGGCCTGGGACTACCTAAAAACAAAAATTAATTCATTAGAATAAAAATAAAAAATACTTTGGGAAATTCTGATGACCACCATTTGAGAATCATTAAGCAAGTTGGAAAGCTTCTAACTTTTCCATTTAGAAAGCAGCTATATTCTCAAATCCATACAGCAGCAATTCTCTAAGAGGCTCCAGGGTCACTTATAGATCTCCAAGACCCTTTCAGAGGGCTCATGGAAGTAAAAAAAAAAAAAAAAAAAAACTTAGAAGTAAAAGATCTACTTACAGACCAACACATTTCAGTGCAACAGTATTAGAAGTTCACAAAAGTGGTCTCAGGTCACACACTGTAACTTTTAAGAAATTTAAGAAACCAGTTTCTAGACTTTGGTACCATATCAAAGGAGGTTACAACTACCTAAAAATAATCTTTCCTTTTTCTGTCACACAAATGTATGATCATGTCCTTCATATACTTAAAGCAAAACAACATATCTTTAACAGACTGAATGCACTGTTTTCTGTGAAGCTAGATATTAAAGCAACTTGAAGGTTCTCTCTTAGATGTTTCTTTTTGTGTATGGGTGTATGGCGTATGCATGTGCCACAGCAGCAGGTGGAGGTTGGAGGACAATCTTCTACCATGTGGGCACCAGGAATCAAACTCAGGTCATCAAGCTTCTGTGGTAGGCACCTTTACCAGACGAACCATCCTCTGCCTCGCTCCCTTTTTTGGAAACAGGGTCTCTCTATGTAGCCTTGGCTGACCTGGAATTCACTATGTAGACCAGGCTAACCTTGAACTCACAGAGATCCACCTTCCTCTACCTCCCAAGTGCTGGAATTAAAGATGTGTGATACCATGCCCAGCTTTTTCTTTTTTTTTTTGAGACAGAGTCTCTAGGCCAGGTTGGCACCTCTCAAGTGCAGATTACAGGTATATGCCATCAACTTGGTTTATGCAGTGCTATGGAACTAACCTAGGGCCTAGTGTATGCTAGGCAAGCACTTTATTGAGTTTCATCTCCAGCCTTATTTTTTTTTTCTGGCAATACAGATGCAATTATTTTTGTTATAATGAGTTTGCTATTATTTTTAAAAATTATATTTTAATCTCTAATAAGGTAAACATTAATAGATATTAATTCAGATAAACCAAAGTTGTTTAAAATCCTCAATAACTCTTTTTTTGGGAGGGCAGGGACAGGGACGGGGACATGACTAAGACAAAGTCTCACTCTGTAGCCCATGATGGCCTGGAACTTACTGCATATCTCATGCTAGCCTTCAGCTCTTTTTTTTTTTTTTTTTTTTTTTTTTTTGGAAGGGGGGGTTCTTCAAGACAGGGCTTCTCTGTGTAGTACTGGCTGTCCTAGAATTCACTATGTAGACCAGGCTGGCCTGGAACCTGAGATCTGACTGCCTCTGCCTCCCAAGTGCTGGGATTTAAGGCATGCACCATCACTGAGAGCCTTTAGTTCTTGAGGCTTATCTTGCCTCAGTCTCCCAAGTGCTGGCATTATAGGCATGTACCACCATGCCCAAGTGAAGAACCATTAGTAACTTTTGAGAGTTTACCAGACAGTGCTGAGACCAAAAAAAAAAAAGTTGCAGATACACTGCTATACAAAATACAGAAGTCTCCCAAGGAGGCTCAACAGGAAACGGTACTTGTCACCAAGCCTGACAAGCTGAGTTCCATCCCCAGGACCCGCAAGGTGGAAGAAGAGAATTCCCCCAAGCTGTCCTTTGACCTCCACACTTGTGCCACGGCACATACACACTCAATAAATTAACATGTGATTTTAAAACGGAAGAGCAGTGCAGTACTGACAGACTCAACAGAATGTTTAAGTTAATGTCCGCATTTGGTTTTCAGACATGAAGGGCAGGTTTCAACAACAGCCAGCTAAGTGGACCAAACAGTTTTGTAGCAAATGACAGAAAACAGAAGCCCCCAAGAACAAGGCTGAATCAGAAGTTATATAATTCATGGCCGATGCTTACTGATCTGGAAGCAGTTTATAAAAGTCAACAACCTGAATCAAGGTTTTTTTTTTTTTGTTTTTTTTAAGTTTTCAAATTTAATCTTTAAAAACACATTTATTTTACGTATATGAGTATTTTGTCTGAGTGTATATGTCTGTGCACCATGTGTCTTTGGTATCTGCAAAGACCAGAAGAGGTCACTGTACTCCCTGGAACCGGTGTTATGGATGGTTGTGAACCAGTGCTCTTAACCTCCAAGCCATTTCTCTAGCCCTAACTGGAATCTTCAAAGATTCAAGAAACCACTTTGAGCTATTCTCAGAAATGATAATGGGAGCAGGGCTACATCTTGTTAAAATGACAGCAGGGCCTGGTGACACATATGTGGTCTACATAGCAATAGCAAGTTCCAGACCATATAGTGAGACTCTGTCTCAAAAATAGTAGTAATAATAATTAAAAAATAACAGCAAGAAGTGAAAGTAGAAATAAACATGATGTGGTGGCACACACTTTAATTCCAGCACTTGGAAGGCAGAAAAAGGCAAATCTCTTTGAGTTCAAGGCCATCTTTGTCTACATAGTAAGTTCCAGGCCAGCCAGGGTTATATGGTCATATCTTTGATTTCAATGTATATTTTAGTGTTTTGGGTTTGTTTTTTAAAATTGGTTTGACTTTTTTTTTTTAATGCATATAGGTATTTTGTATGCATGTACATTTAGTGCACCATGTACATGCCTGGTGCCTTCAGAAGCCAGAAGAGGGCATCAGCTTCCCTGGACCTAGAGTTACAGATGGTTGTGAGCCACCATGCTAGTGCTGGAAACCAAACCCAGGTCTGCCAGAAGAGGAACTAGTGCTCTTAACCACCAAGCCATCTCTCCAGTTCCCAGTTTTAATTTCTAATTTTTTTTCAGTGCTGAAGTACAAACCCAGGGTCTCAAGCATACTCAGCAAGTGCCCATTGTTTAGCTATACTTCTAGTTCTCTCAATGTGCATTGAGAAGTAGAAGAATTCCTGGAAACTGGTAAAATGTTAATAAAGGAAATACAAAGCCAAGTGTGATGGCGCAAGCCTACAATCCTAAATGGAGGTGGAGGCAAGAGGATCATAAGTTCAATGCAAGACTGGGCTACATAGTGAAATCCTTTCTCAAAAACAAACAGGCTGGGGAGATGGCTCAGTTGGTAAGGTACATGCTGGGCAAGTGTGTGGACTTGAGTGCAGATCCCCAGCGCCCACATAAAAGCAGGATGAGGCCAGGCGGTGGTGGCGCACGCCTTTAATCCCAGTACTCGGGAGGCAGAGGCAGGCGGATCTCTGTGAGTTCGAGGCCAGCCTGGGCTACCAAGTGAGTTCCAGGAAAGGCGCAAAGCTACACAGAGAAACCCTGTCTTGAAAAACCAAAAAAAAAAAAAAAAAAAAAAGCAGGATGAGGCAGTACGTGTCTGTAACCAGAGTTCTGGGAACATGGGAGAAGGGGTAACTGGGGACAACAGATTCCTGGAGCTCACTGGCCAGCCAGTCTAGACAACTGTCGAGCTCCAGTTTCAGTGAGACACATTCTTCCTCAAAATATAAAGTGGAGGGCAATAAAGGACATTGACTTTTGACCTCCACATGCACATATCCAAACATAGGAACATAAACATACACCACATATACAGACAAAACACAAATAAAAACCATACAGAAGCTTTGTCCTGTCCAGGTATGGCAGAACATGACTAACCCCAGCACTAGGGAGACAAAAGCAGAAGGATCCCAATTGAAGAGTCCAGCCTGGAATACATAGGAGGTTCCAGACTAGCTTGAGCTGGCTCCACAACATGATCCTATTTAAATAAATACTAAACAAGTAAAATTTATTTTGCTGCCCATTTTCAGATAAAGTATGATCCCTAAAACAATGATCAACACAGATTTTTTTTTCCTTTTTAGTTATTTAGTAGTTTATCTGTTCATGACAGGGTCATGTATCCCATGCTGGCCTCAAATTCATTACAAAGCCCAGGGTGGCCTCAAACCTGCCTCTACCACCTGAGATCACAGGCATCACTACCACTCCATGTTGGAGACCAAACCCAGGGCTGTTAAGCATGATAAACCATCACTCCACCAACTAAGCTACATTCCTAATGCCTCCCTCCATTCCCTTTTTTAGACTGGGTTTTGCTATATTTTCTAGACTAGTCTTGAACTTCCATTCCTCTTGAAGCATCAGCCTCCCAAGTAGCTGGGATTATATGCATGGACCACTGTGCCAGGCTCAAAACATTGATCTTTAAGGACCAATTTAAAATTCTTACGATTTAGAAAAAACAAACAGACGCACGCCTTTAATCCCAGCACTTGGGAGGCAGAGGCAGGTGGATCTCTGTGAGTTTGAGATCAGTCTGGTCTACACAGCGAGTTCCAGGACAGGCACCAAAACCACACAGAGAAACCCAGACTTGAAAAACCACAACAAACAAAACAGTTTTTGGTTTGTTTTATGTAGGGGTTGTTTTATAGAGTTTTTTTGTTTGTTTTGCTTTCTTTTCAGTTTTTTTAAGACAGGATTTTTCTGTGTAGCCCTGACTGTTCTGGAACTCACACTGTAGACTAGGCCAGCTTCAAACTCATAGCGATCCACCTGCCTCTGCTTCCCAAGTGCTGAGATTAAAGGCATGCATCACCACTGCCAGATGTAGGTTTTTTTTAAAAGATTTATTATTATGTATATATGTTTTTCTTAATTTCTATTTATTTAGTGTATGTGCGTTTTGCATGCATGTATGTACACCATATGTATTCCTGGTGTCCAGAGGGGCCCATTGGATCCCCTAAAACTGGAGTTACATTTGGTTGTAAGCCCAAGTGCTAGGAATCAAATCCAGGTTCTCTGCAAGAGCAAGTGCTCCTAACTGATGAGCCATCTCTTTAGCCCCATGTGGGTGTTTTTCCTACATGTAAGTAAGTGTACTATATGTGTGCCTGGTGTCAACAGAGGCCAAAACAGGACATCAGATCCCCTGAAACTAGAGTTACAGATTGTTTTAAGTTGCCATGTGGGTGCTAGGAATCAAACTTGGGTATTCTGGAAGTGTAGCCAATGCTCTTAATCGCTTACCATCTTTCTAGCCCTTTGTGAGTTGTTGTTTTTTTTTTTTGAGGGGGGGGGCTTTTTTTTTTTTTTTTGACAAGGTCCCAATCTGTAACACAGGATGATTTTGCACTCACTACACAGCTAGCCCAGGCTGCCTCAAAACCCACAGAATTCTTCCTGTCTGTTTCCTGAGTTAAAATTACAGGCTAAAATTACAGGCTTGAGCCATTGTGCTGGCCTGGACTTTAAGACCTCAGTATAAGTTTTGTTCTGGGTAGGAAAAAGTCGTAATATTGCACAATGAATAATTATGGGGAAGATCAGAAGTTCTAGAGAAAATGATCTAATAATATTCTCTAAGTCTACACACTCATTTGTAGCACAGGGTCTATCTGGGGGTATTCCAATATTCACTGACTGGCATGTACAAGTTTCACACAGTATTAGCAAACCACTCCTTGAGCAAAACTTTAAAAAGTAAGTTCATTAAAAATGGTGTTATTGAATCTATGTTAGTACCAGCAATTTATTAAAGTAAAACCAATGAAATATTACTCCAGTTTGATGGTTTAATAAATAATAGTGGCAGGAAATCTGGTTTCAACATAAAACCATTTTTAGCAACCCTATGTTTTATTCAATAAAGCTTGATTTTATATAGTCAAGCACGTTCTTGTTCCAAAAAGAAAGATTGTTAAGCTGAGGAGAAGCTTCAGTGGATAAGAACTGTATAATTGGGGGCTGAAGACATGGCTCAGCGGTTAAGAGCACTGACTGCTCTTCCACAGGACCCAGGTTGAATTCTCAGCACCCACATGGCAGCTCACAACTGTCTGCAACTCCAAGAGATGACACCTTCACACCAATGCACATAAAATAAAATTAAATTATATGTGTATATATATATATATATATATATATATATATATATATATATATATTTTTTTTTTTTTTTAAAGAAGAGACTGGAAAGATGGCTCATTGGTTAAGGGCATTGGCTGCTCCTAGGTTCAATTCCCAGCACCTATATGGCAACTCACAACTGTCTGTAATTCCAGATCCAGGGGACCTGGCACCTCCACACAAACATGCATGCAGGCAAAACACCGATGGACATAAAATAAAAGAATAAATCTTTAGTCAGGTGGTGGTGGCACACACCTTTGATCCCAGCACTTGGGAGGCAGAGGCAGGTGGATCTCTGTGAGTTCAAGGCCAGCCTGGTCTACAGAGTGAGTTCCAGGACAGGCTCCAAGCTACACAGAGAAACACTGTCTCAAAAAAACAAAACAAACAAACAAAAAAACAAAGAAGAGGAAGAAGGAGGACAAGGAGGAGGACGACGAGGAGGAAGAAAGAAAAACTGCCTAAGCATGAGGACCTAAGTTTGGATCTTTGGCACCCAGGCAAAAAGCTGGGTATGGCCATGAGCCTGTAACTCCTATACAAAGAGAGTGGTGAGGAGACAAACTAAGCTGGGAGAAGGGAGAGACAGGGAGATACCCAAGGCTTGCTGGTGAGCTCCTAGTACAGTGAGGCTCTGTCTGAAGGGAATAAGTCAAAGTGCCATAGAGGAGGATATCTACTGTTTACACACATACATCATGCACACACAACTTCTTAAAAGATGGCTTGTGGTGGTGGTGGTAGTTTTTGGTGCTAGAGATTGGGGCCTTGTATATGCCAAGCAATGGGTTCTTCTATTAAGATACATTCCCAGCCTTTTCTTTTTTTGTTTAATCTGAAAAAAAAAAAAATGCACTGTTTCTACTGTATCATATATTCCAAATAAAATCTGACCAGCCTAGCATATAAACCTTATTTGTCTACCTCAGAAAGAAGCACTGAGCCTAAAGAAGATCACAGCAAGCAATTCACCTCAAAGGCAAGTTAGGTTTTGTGAGGAGACACTATGGAAGAACATTGTTATCACAGAGGCCCAAATCACAAGCTCAACAACTAACTTTTAGCTTTTTAAGCTAAATCTTGGCTTCTATTAGAGTTTCATAAAAAGGCACTTATTAGGAGGAAATGCAATACTGAAGAAAAAAAAAAATTCTCCAAAGTCTGCTTTCAAATATATGATAACATGTAGGGTTGAAGTTGCCAAAAGATGGGGCTGGAGAGATGGCTCAGAGGTTAAGAGCACTGACTGCTCTTCCAGAGGTCCTGAGTTCAATTCCCAGCACCCACATGGTGGCTCACAACCATCTATAATGAGATCTGGTGCCCTCTTCTGGCCTGCAGTCATACATGCTGTATACATAATAAATACATTTAAAAAAAAAAAAAAAAAAAAAAAAAGAAGTTGCCAAAAGATGAGAAAAAGCAACAGAATTGTAAATTTGTAGTGAGTTTTGTCCTAAATACAACATTTTATAAGACTAGTATACTGACCTTGGGTTTAGTCAGAAACCTTTTCTAAATGTCAGCTTACAAAGCTTTCTCTCTTTTTTTTTTTAAATTAATTATTTTTATGTGCATTGGTGTTTGTTTTGCTTGTGGAAGGCTGTTGTGTCCCCTGGAACTGTACTTACAGACAGTTATGAGCTGCTATGTGGGTGCTGGGAATTGAACCTGGGTCCTCTCCAAGAGTAGTCAGTGCTCTTAACCAGTTGAGCCATCGCTCCAGCCCCAGCTTACAAAGTTTTAAGAATAAAATGATAACCTTCTCATATAGCAATTCTGTTTTTTTTTTAATTTGTATTTTTATTTTGCAATACAATTCAGTTCTACATATCAGCCACGGATTCCCTTGTTCTCTCCCCTATGTCTGTTTTGTTTTGACATAGGGTCTCATTTAGCCCAGGATGTACTCTCTAAGAATGACCTTGATCTTCTGACTACACCTCTCAAATTCAGGGATTATGGCATGAGTACCTTGCAGTGCTGAAGATGGAACTCAGGGCTTCGTGCATGCATGTAAGCACTCTACTAACTGAACATCCCCAGCCCTATACAACCTTCTCGAATTTTTAACATTCATCAAATCCCTCCCTAAGGATGCAAGATAGCAAATGTTTACTTTCAAAACTGAACTGGTTTTTGCTTTATCATATACAGGCAGTCATTATATATATAATGTTTGTAAATAAAAGAACAAGTAAGGGAAAGAAACAAAATACCATTTAACAGGAAAATAAAACCACCAAACATCCTTTCAAAATAAAAATGTCCACCAGGGAAATACTGAAGAGAAAATATCATGATGAAATATTTTTAAGACATGAAATGATCCAATGCAAAATCTCTGTTGTTTGTTTTGTTTTTAGTTCAAAGACACAATTATTCCTTATTATTTATGTTCCTTTTTTTTAACCACTCCCACTGGGTTAGCAGAACCATGTCAATTTCATTTTCTTTACAATCTATTTTTCTTCCTGATTCTTCAACAGTTCTTTGATCTGAGCTTCTATTTCTATGTCTGGATTAGAGAAGACCTGAAGGGTGATCGAGATCACCATGTTTTCCAGGAGAATCCAGAACTAACTGTATCCAAAGGATGAAAAGGAAGCTTATTTTCTGAAAACTTTCCCATCCCTTGTGGTATGCTATTTTAATTAGCACAAACATTTCAGTTCACTTTTTTTTTTTTTTTTTTTAAAGACAAGGTCTTACCTAGCCCAGGCTGGCCTGGAACTTGATATGTAAGCTAAGATAACCTTGAATTTCAGATCTTCCTGCTCCACCTCGAGTGCTAGGATCATAGGTGTGTACCACCATACTCTCAGTTCATGAGGTGTGGGGAAGTTAACTCAGGGATTCCTGCATGCTAGGCAAGCACTCTACCAACTGTGCTATATCCCCAGTACAATCTGCAATTTTAAATAATGAAAGTGAAAATTAAAACCCCAAAAGAGGAAGGTACTTTAAAAATATATTCATCAACTAAAATTGCTCAAACATAAATTCAACTGTCAAATCTAAAATTAACAAGCAGAAAAGTTGTTGGCTGCCAATATAAAGACTTTATTCTCTAGGTAGCCTCTGACAACACAGCTGGTGTGTAGCACCATTTCTCCTCTAGAACTCGAACTACCACACCTTGAAACTTTAACTGTGAATGGAAACTATGTATGTTTGTGCACATAGTTGGTGTTAGTTTATATTCCAAACAAAAGATGACAAGAGGTCTAAACTAGAAATTGCAAGTAACTAACTGTTCCATAGACAAAGAGTTTTAATTTTCTGCTTTCTAACTTAAAATGTCTGGGGAAATCTTTGCTTCAAGAGTTACATTTAATGACAAGGGGGGGATTTTAAAAGCTACTATAATTAACACTTTCAGACATTACACAATCAAAAAGAAACTGACACAAGGGAGGTAGAATAAAGAAACTGCAGACTGATGGAATAGGTACTATTTCCCAGGGAGAGTCTAACAAGAACTGAACAGATTGTTTGCGATCTATCAGCAAGTCATACAGTAATCTATGGACACTAGCTAGTATAAAGCCAGGCATGGTGGCACATAGACACCTTTAATTCTAGTACTCAGTAGACAGAGGCAGGTGGATCTCTATGAGTTCCAGGCCAGCCAGAACTACATCTTGAGACCCTGTCTCAAAAAAAGAAAAAAGGAAGACATTAATATAAGATAGTTAAAATCAGGAGTGATGGCTGGTATATCTGCCTGTAATCCCAGCAGTTAGAAGGCAAAGGCAGGAGGATTGTGAGTTGGGAGGCCAAAGGTCAGACTGGGCAGCATAGCCAAATCCTGCCTCAAAAGACCAAAAAGAGAGTGGGTGGGTGGGTGGAAGCAAAACCAACTAACAAACAAAAGTAAACAATAATTACAATATCTAACTTTATATTCTCATTCTCTACCTCCATCCAACGGTCATTAGCCTAGGAATTCAAGGATGTCTGAGACAGAACATATTTGAATTTCAACAAGACATTTCTTGATATTTCATAGAACATAAAGGTTATGAAGTGGGATGTTAACTCAGTGGTTTCATGGGGATATTACTCACTTGCCTACCATATCGGAGGCTCTAGATTCACTCTCCAGTCAGAAAGGGAAAGGAGGAAGGGAGGGAGAGAAAGAGAGGGGGGAAAAAAGGAAAGAAGAGAAAAGAAGGAAGAGGGGAAAAGAGAAAAGGGTAGGTTGGATCACCTAATACAGCCCTATCCTTATACATTTTAACAGTGACCTAAAATGAAAATAGTCATGATGTTTATCAAATTTATCAATAATATGAAAATGAGTAGTGGCGGCTGGTGAGATGGCTCAGTGGTTAAGAACACTGGCTGCTTTTCTAGAGGTTCTGAGTTCAATTCATAGGAACCACATGGTTGTTCACAGCAATCTCTAATAGGATCTGTACATGCAGACAGCACACACACACACACACACACACACAAGTAATGGCCAAGAAGTTAAAACATATTATCAAGCTATTAAATAAAAAGTCATAACCAGCAGGATGATAGCTAAAAAAAAAAACCAAAAAAAAAAAAAACAAAACAAAACAAAAAAAAAACGTAAAGTTTTCATTTACATTAAAAAAAAAAATCAACTCAAGAGGTCTAAGGCTATTTACATAGCTCAGTGGTAAAATGCTTTCATTTGCCCTAGGTTCAATTCCCAGTGCTGGGGAAGAGAGGAAGTCAACTACACCTTAGACTTTAAGAATACTGGCTGGGCTGGAGAGATGGTGCAGTGGTTAAGAGCACTGGCTGCTCTTCCAGAGGACCTGGGTTCAATTCCCAACACCCACATGGCAGCTCACAACTGTCTGCAATCCACTTGCAGGGGATCTGACACCCCCACACAGACAAATGTACACATAAGTAAATAAATAAAATATTAAAAAAAAAAAAAGAATACTGGCTGAGAGCTGGCAGTAGTGGCTCACGCCTTTAATCTCAGTTCTCCAGAGGCAGAGACAGAGGAATTCAAGGCCAGCCTGGTCTACAAAGTGAATTCCAAGACAACCAAGGTTATTGCACAGAGAAACCCTGTCTCAGAAAACCAAAAACCAAACAAACAAACAAACAAACAAACAAACAAATAAGTAAGCCTGAGTTGAGATTCTCAGCACCCCTTTAACAGGCCTGATATGGAATCATGTCTCTATAATCCCAGCACTGAGAAGAGTCAGATTCCTGGAGCTCACTGGCCACTCAGCCTAGCCAATGGGTGATCTCCAGACTCAGAGGACCCAGTCTAAGGGAACAAAGAAGAGTGATAGAACAAACACCCAGTGCCCTTCTCTGGCCTTGTGCACACCCCCCACCACATACACACATGCATCACACATATACACAAAAAATTAAAAATTAAAAAATGACCACCTATTAAGGATTTCTAATATGAGGTATTTTCACATATGAATACATTACCAAACAAGTCTATTAAGGAGAAGGCAACATTTGAAAATAAGGACATATCAGAGAATCTTACAAACTGTTGCTTTGGGGCTGGAAAGATGGCTCAGCAGTTAAGAGCACTGGCTGCTCTTCCAGAGGACCTAGGTTCAATTCTTAAGACCCACATAGCAGCTCACAAGTGTCTGTAACTCCAGTTCTGGAGGATCCAACACCCTCACACAGACATACATGCAGGCAAAACACCAACGCATATGAAACAGAAATAAATACTTTTTAAAATTTATAAAAAATAAAAATAAATCTTCAAGAAGAATTGTTGCTTTGGTATTTTATATGTATTTATTATTATTGTGTATCTGGATGTGTGAGGCGTATGCACAGGCACAAGTGCCACAGCGCACACACAGAGATCAGAGGACAACTATCTTAAGGTGAGGTCTGAGAACTGGTATAACTTAGGCCATCGGGCTTGCATGGTTAGACAGCAAGCACCTTTACCCTCTGAAGACATTTCACTAGCCCATCTTCAGCATGTTTTTAAATTAAAAGGACTTTTCATGAACTCCAATATCAAAGAAACATTAAAAAAAAATCTAAAGAAGTTAACATTTAAAGAATGATTAAGCATTTTTCTGTTTTAGCAAATGTCTCATTTGTTTTTCTCAAAGAAACAAAATATGCACTTTCGTGTCAGCACCTTCAACAAGGAACAGGTGCAGTTAGATTCTAGGCTGTCCCCAGAAAAGAGCTGTCTGGTTAAACACTTGAAACATAGTGCTATTTGCTCCGCCTAAAACTTCCTTGTAAGGAAAGGTCCTCCTTACCAGGCCTGGATAGGAGACAGTGGCAACACTGACTCTCCCTCCACAGTCCAGGAAAAACTCAGTCTTAACATTCACAAAACAATCTGCTGAGAGCTTCAGAGTAGCTGCATTCAGGCAGAGCCAGGGACTTTACTCAAGGCAAAAGAGTAGTCTAAGAATTGATTGAAAAAAATAACTTTTGCTTTGAAGTTAGGCAAGGAACAGCAAGTGGTGGGTCACGCCTTTAATCCCAGCACTTGGGAGGCAGAAGCAGGCAGATCTCTGTGAGTTTGTGGTCTACAAAGCAAGTTCCAGGACAGCCAGGGCTACACAGAGAAACCCTGTCTTGAAAAAAACAAAAACCAACAACAATTAAAAAAAAAGAATAAGTTAGGAAAGGAAAAAGGGCAAGATACAACATTAATGTTTTATCCCTTGTAAGCAAAAGTATTTTAAAAAATTCTATAAATTATAAAAATTTAAGATACACTATAAAGTTCAAGATATTGTTGACTTCCTCTGCCTCTATCCAATTTTCCGGGCCAAAAAAAAAAAAAAAAAAAAAGCCATTTAAATCCAACAATTCGTCTTCTCTACACACCTATACCTGCTCAGTTCAATACTAAGGGGAAAAAAAAACAACTCAATTTTGCTGACTAGTGTGACTTTAAATTTAAAAGTCATAACTTAACAATTTATTATCAATTAACAAATTATTGTCAATTAATTTTTTCTTCTTTTTCTTTTCTTTGAGACAGGGTCTCATGTTGCCCAAGCTAGACTTACACTGGTCACACAGACAAGAATGATTCTGGCTCCTGCCTTCACTTCTTGTGATGGGATTACAGGTGCTCACTACCATGCCCAGTTTTATGTAGTAACAGGGCTCACACATGCTACGCAAGCATTCTACCTACTGAGCTGCATATCTAGGCCCCAAAGTCTATCTTTCTCCCAGGTGAGAACACTGCCCAAGGGAGAAAAAACAAATCTTGCACTTAAGAGTATTCAAGTTAAAGCCATCACAAATTCTAGATTGGAAGACTGGGACTTAGCTTTCTCACTGGATTTTTTTTTGAGGGGGAAGGGGAAGACTACTGCTTGAAAAATTCTTCTGAATGTCCAGTAGCAAATGCTCCCAGTTGGAACCCAATTCAGTCCCTATTCAGTAGTTAATACTAAAGGGTCGCTAACTGATTGGTCTCAATGTTTTTATTGGGACAATTTCTAACCAGGGAAAATGCCTCAACTGTTTGCTAGAAAACAAAGGTCAATACAAAAGCACATGGTCTGGGTTTTCTTCATCAGTAGTACTTCAATTCCCAAAAGTAAAAGAGGCACTGGGCAGTGTCAGTGCGCACCTTTAATCCCAGCACTTGGGAGGCAGAGGCAGGCCAATCTGGTCTACAGAGTGAGTTCCAGGACAGGCTCTAAAGTTACACAGAGAAACTTTGTCTCCAAAAACCAAAAAAAAAAAAAAAAAAAAAAAGTCTGGGTTATAACTCAGTGGTAGAGTACTTGCCTGGCACGCACAAAGCCCAAGTCAAAGTTCCAACTCCAGCACCCTCACAACCCCCCAACACACACACACACACACACACACACACACACACACACAATTTTTGAGCACATGCCAAAAATGGAGGGGGGACGGACAGACAGAAGGAATGTAATCTGTGCATTAGCAAAGAAGTTATTGATTAACTATATGAGTCTAACTCATTATAAATGATATACAATTACTAAACAAAGGGCAATGTCCTGTCCCTTTTCTGTACAGAATTAAGAACAAACTGGTAAGACGACTTCATACAGCTGCCAAACTTTTCTTTAGCTTCTTTTCTTACAGTCATGTTAAATTTCGCAATAGCTTCCACTTACTTTACATCCCCCATGTTTAAAAACAAATTGTGTTTGAGTTCCTCAACTCTTGCCTTAAAATATTATGATAGTTCTTTAGTTTCTAAGTCTGGATGCAAAGAAAGCATAGGAAAATGTTCAATTTCCTAAACACTATGCGTCTATTTTATTTACACCATTTAAAATATTAAGAGGGAACTGGGGATGTAGCTCAGTTAGTACAGTGTTTACCTAGCATGCTCAAAGAAAGCCTTGGGTTCAATCCCCAGCACCACATAAACTGATAAACTGGGCATAGGAGTGAATGCCTGTAATTCCCGCACATGGGAGGTAGAGACAGAAGGATCAGAAAGTCAAGGTTATGAGTTCAAAGCCAGTATGGGCTACTTAACACACACACACACACACACACAGCGGCTAAGCATGTAGCCTAGATGGTAGAGTGCTTACCTAGCATGTATAAGACCCTGAGTATTCAGTCCCTAGTACCATATACAATGTATGTGGTGGCACACACCTATAATCCCAGCACTTGGGAGATGGACAAGGGAGGATCAGGAGTTCAAGGTCATCCTCAGTTACCTCAGTTTGAGGTGTACCTGGGCTGCATGAGACCCTAATCTCAATTAATAAATAACAATATATACAAGATAATTAAGACCAAGTTCAATCATCCATTAAATAACTCTTAATGAATGAAAGGGAAAAGCCACATTTAAGGAAACAAACTTTATTTGTTAGTGTTTAGAGATCTATACAGGTTCTACAGAAATCATACTGCTGAAAAATTTTAAACATAGGAAACAAGTTTTCTGAGAAAAAAATCTGCACATCTCCACAAATCTATACTTCATATGAACCCTGAGAGATATTAAAACACCCTCTGCTAAGCAGAAAACAAAGTTAGGAAAGTAGTAACACGGGACTCTGGGTAGGAGGTGCCTGGGTAGTAAACACCCCAGTGAGAGAACATAACAAGCATTTCAGAGCAACATATAAGTCCCTACGGGTCTCCAACTTGGGCGGCCAAAGTCCCAGGCCCACATCCCTGTGTTTTGAAAGAAATAAAACTTGGAAAGGGGAATGCTGGAAAAAGGAAATAAGAGCAGTGTACTACTTTCTTCTTCTCAACCCCTAAGCCAGCATTCTGACTGGCTGGTCACTAGTCTAGGTGCCATATCCACCAAAAACACCAAGCAGTATCCCGACCGACTAAAGACCCAGCCGCTGTCTCTTCTCCAAACATCCCCCTTACCTCTGGACTTCCAGACTATTACCGGGGCGACGCCTTCCAGCAACCCAACCCACCCGCACTGCCTTCCTAAACTCATCCGCTCAGTCTCGCTGAACTCATACTTTCGGAGACCATGTCTCTGCTAAGTCTTAGGAACTCCACCGAAACGCCAGGACCCCCGGCTCCAGTGCTCCACCTCGCCGTGCTTTCCGGCCAAACAACGCATGCTTTCACCTGAGCAGGGCTCTCCTTGTCACCCGGACCTACCTACTGCCCATTACCTCTGCCTTTCGCAGTGCCAAGCCCTAACCCCACTTTTAGGGAAATCTCGAGTCTTCAACCTAGTTGAGCGGTCCTCCTCTTCCTTCCATTCCAGGATCCTTCCCTCGGACTTCCACTAGACTCCGCTTCCCCCAGGATTCAACCCCCCTTTCCTCGCCACGCCCTGCGCCCCCCGGGGCTACTTACCCCAAGTTCTCCCCACACTTCAGTCCTCTGGCCCCGCCTTCCTCCAAAAGGAAGGAGGCGGGAGAAGAGAAGAGGGCGGCACTCCACAAGGCAAAGGCGATCTCCCATTAGCGCTCATGGCCGCCAATTGTGGCTTCCTTCTCTCTTATTGGCTGTCCTTAGACTACGCCCCACCCTCTTCCTCAGACAGGCCCGGCCACCGCCTCAGCGCCCCCGTCCAACACAGACTGGGAGGGGAGACCCCGGCCCGGGACGCTGGGACGGGCCGGAGCGGAAGGGGAGCCTCCTGTCAGACCACGGACCGGCTAAGGTTCACAGGACTCACCCGCTGGCAGCTCCGGCGCCTCCCGCCCGCCCGCGCTCGGTCCCACAATCTGCCTCCTGCTCCTCCTTTCCCCCCTCGGCCGAGAAGACACTTTCCTCCCGTCCGGCCAGGCGTGCTCACTTCTCGCGAGAAGCGGGGGTGAGGGCGCGATTCGTGGGGGCTGAGTTGGACCGGGACCCGGGGGCGGGGCCTGCTGCGAGCGCGGCGTGAGTGGAAGGCTGGGCGAGGGCTGTACACACGACCCGCACGTGTTCGCCCGCGGCATCGGGGCCGGTGGTGAGGGGGAGGGAGGCCGCGTCCGGGAGATCGGCCTAGGGTGTGGAGGTCCGGCGGCGAAGCCGAGGAAGGGGGCGAGGCCGCCTCCGGCGCCCTGCTACAGGAGCGCGCCGGGGCCAAGCAAACCCAGGGTCGGTCTGCAGGGCTCCAGGCCGGTGACTCAGTTGTCTGGAGCGAGTTAACCCGGGTGCCAGCGCTCCAAGCAGGTGGCTACTTCGTATCTTCTTCACGTTTCACGGAATCATCACCGGCCCTGACTTCGGTCCGGCGTCTGGCTGTATGCCGTAGGATGGGAGTATGAGGGGGAGCTGGCGATAAGAGTTCAACTCCAGAGACCACTTTAAAAATAAATATAATTCTTTCCTTACGCTTGTCCATTAGCAGGGGTGGAGTGGGGCGCCTGTGAAGGTCAGAGGACGGGAGGGCTCTCTTCCCCCTGTTGTGTGTTCAGGAGATTGAATGTAGGTCGTCCAGCTAAGACTGGTATGTTATGAGCCATCTCGTAAGGTCAGAAACAGTACACCTTTTTTCTTTTTAAAGTACCAGTTGATACTACTAGTCTTCAGGGTCAGTATTTCCTTAACATCAAAGTAGTTTTAAATGCCCTTAGCCCTGAAACTGGAGGGAATCCATTGGAAAAAGGCAATCCACCTGCTCCACACTGTCAGCGCTGCTTCTCTTCTACAAATCCAATGCCTATGGTGAGATATTTCTCTGAGCCTATACAATGGGCTAGCAACCCCATTTTACTCATATGTGTAATGACACAAAGCAAAGACTGAAAAGATAGCTGAACCGGTGGAGTGCTTATTCCAAAAGCATAAGATCTAAATTCCGTCTCCAGAACCCATGTTAAAAACATGGGTGCTCACCAGCCTAGCGCACTTGGGGCCGGCCAGTGAGAAATCCTGTGTTGAACAAATGAACAACAAAGATAAGGGGGAGAGCTCTGAGGAACCACACCTGAAGTTGTCCTCTGGTCTCTTGGACAACCACACACACATGGATCTATGAACATCACACACACACATACACACAAAGCACTGTAGGATTCTTAGTGTAGCTCAGTGGGAAGTCTTAGGTTGGAGTTTGCACAGAATGGCAGATACTTTTTTAAATCTGTGTTTATTAACCAGCAAGTATTTTTACTAAGACACCAACAGCACATACTATTGTGCGTGTGTATAAAATATAAATTTTAAATATATGTATTTAAATTAAATGTAAATAAATATATATATATATAAACACACAAAACACTCCCAGTCATGTGGAGAAGTGTAGACAGACCTGGTCCTTCTCTGACAGAATTTTTACTTCAGAAAGTGAAGAGTGCTTCAGCGTAGTAGGCAGAAGCAGCTCCAAGAGGGGAAGAAGCTACTGCTAGTTTTAAGAGAAGGCCTCTTGAGAAAGCAGGGTTGTTGTTTTTTTCTTTTATTTTGTTTCTGTTTTTTGAGATGGGTTTTACAAGCTGTCCTGGAACTCATTTTCCTGCTTCCGCCTCCTCCTAAGTACTTGAATTAATTACTGAGCTACATGTTTTGTCTGTGCACTATGTACATACATGGCACATGCCTGTGGAGGCTTCAATAGAAACAAGGTGGAAGAACAGCCAGTCCTCTTAACTGCTGAGCCATCTCTCCAGCCTGAGGAGTTTAATTAAGAGAAAACCTTGAGGAGATTTTTAGGAAAATATCAAATGTAAAAAGCTACATTAAGAAATTATCATAGCCAGGCAGTGGTGGTGGACGCCTTTAACCCCAGCACTCAGGGAGCAGAGGCAGGAGGATCTCTGAGTTTGAGGTCAGCCCTGGTCTACAGAGAGAGTTCCAGGACAGCAAGGACTACACAGAGAAACCCTGTCTGGACAAATAAATAAATAAATAAATAAAATAAATTATCATGAGGAAGAGGCAAACGGATCTCTGTGAGTTTGAGACCAGTCTGGAATAGACATAAACACACACACACACACACACACACACACACAATTATATGGTTAAGATGATAATTTTTTGTGTGTTTTACTGTGGATAAAAACTTAAGAATTGAACAGATTGTAAGTAGAGTTGACAAGTGAAGGGATTCCAGGGCTCCAGACAGATGACTAGTTGTGTTTTCTTCCTTATAGTCAACAGTACCATCGTCATGGCCATAGTCTGCTCAGCATGTGGCTAGAGTAGGGCAGAAGAATCAGGTGGTGGTGGACTCTGTTCTCCCTTTGATGCTTTCCCCCCACTTAGTGCTAGGCACTGCACCAGGGCACATCATACCACGGAGCTGAATCCTGACATCTACCCACTGCCCGCCCCCCTGTTTTTTGAGACAGGGTCTGGCTATCTAGGTGATCTAGAATGTGTGCTCCTCATGCCTCTGTCCAGAGTGCTAGGATTACAGGCACTCCTCACCAGACCTGCCCCGCCTTGCAGTTTTTTGTTACTCAGCTTTCTGAACTTCCTGTCTGTGATCTTATCTAGCCTCTTAGCATCCCCTGAACGGTAGAATAATCCAGGTGATCTCCCTAGACAGCAAAAGCAGGGAAGTAGTTTTTAAAAATACTATTATTCGTGTAAATTGAGAAACGAGAGATTGTTAGCTTCTAAACTGTCTTCTCCTAATCTTCAGATTACAGAATGCTCATTAGATAAGGAAAATTGTGTATAGCAGAGATGGCATCACAAATCAGAAGGGAAGGGATTTTACAAGTTGTACTCAAACACTTGGACATATAATAGCTAACGTTTATGAATACTATTTTCCATGTCCTATTCTAAATGTTTTATGTGTATTCATTTCCCTCCAATTTTATATCATCAATCTATAGCTCTCCTTTGAACTGCAGACTGATATCTCCAATTGCCCACTTAACAAACCCGTGAAGATGTCCACAATTATGTCACACTTACTATGTCTAAAACAAAACCCCTACTTTCTCTCCCACACATGCCCTTTTCCCAATGTTGGTGTAAAAATAAATCACTGTTCTTTTTAAATTTTATTATTAGTGGATGTGATGTGCATATGTGCTGGCAGGTTTATGCATGCCACTACATGCATGTGACATCAGAGGACATCTAATCAATTTTATCCTTCTTCCATGTGGGTCTTGGAGCTCAAAATGAAGTGATTAGGCTTGGCAGCCAGCATACTTACCTAACAAGCCATTTTATTTGCTCTCTTTCTTTGTTTTTAAGACAGAATCTTGTTTTTTGTTTTGTGTTTTTCAAGACAAGTTTTCTCTGTGTATCCCTGGCTATCCTGGAGCTCACTCAGTAGAACAGCCTGGCCTCTGACTCAGAGATCCACCTGCCTCTGCCTTCCAAGTACTGGGATTAAAGGAACGTGCCACCACCACCTGGCTGAAACAGAGTCTTATGTATCCCAGGCTGGCCCCAAACTCACTATGTGTCCAAGGAGGGCCTTGAGTATCTGATCCTCCTGTCTCTGTCTTTGGAGTGCTGTGAGAACACTGCCATTCTCTGCATCAGAAGATGGAGTGGGATGAAGTCTTCCAAGACACTTTCTTTCTAGTATTAGACTCCAGAGTGCCATGGAACTAACTGATAGCAATCATTTTTACCCTGAGGAAACTTCACTGACTGATGGCCCCAGGAATCCTTGCAGTAAGCTTGGGGCCTCCCAAACTAACCTTGACAACCAAGAACACCTACCTCTCAGGTAGACCCTCATTTTAAAGTAGCCAATTACTTATGACACGTTCTCATTCCAAAATATTTTCATTGCCCAAAAGGAAACCCTTAGTGACCTAATAGTCACTTCCTATTTAGCCCCATCAACTCCAGGCCACCACTAGTCTACTTTCTGTCTCTGTTTACCTTTTAAGCACTTTTTATATATGAATTAAATCTTGTAATATGTGGCCTTTTGAAGTTGACTTCTCTTGACATAATATTTGAAAGTTCATATGATAGTGTGTCTTGGTATCTCATTTATTTAATGACTGAATAATATTCCACTGAATGGATATGCCATAGTCTGATTATTCATTCATTCACTAGATGATAGACTTTTAGATTGCTCCCACTTCTGGCCTATTATGAACATTGCTTTGAACATTCATGTGCAACTTACTATGTTTGCTTCTAATACCTAGGAGTATAGTTGCTGGGTCATATAATAAATCTGTACTTGCAGTGGTTTAAATGGGAATGTTCCTCCACCCCCATTTTGAATACCTGATCCCCACTTGGTGGAACTGTTTGGAAAGGATTAGGAGGTATGGCCTTGTCAGAGAAGATGTGTCCCTGGAGGCAGGCCAGGTTTCAGAAGCCCATACCATTCCCAGTTAGCTTTTTCTGCCTGGTACTTGTGGACCAAGATGAAACCCCAAAGTCCACCCCCAGTGACACTTCCTCCAACAATGCCACACCTCCTAATCTATCTCAAGTAGCACCACTCCCTAATGACCAAGCATTCAAATATTTGAGCCTATGGGGGCCATTCCTTTTGTTTGTTTGTTTGTTTTTGTTTGTTTTTGAGACAGGGTTTCTCCATGTAGTTTTGATGCCTGTCCTGGATCTTGCTCTGTAGACCAGGCTGGCCTCGAACTCACAGAGATCCACCTGGCTCTGCCTCCCCAGTGCTGAGATTAAAGACGTATGCCACTACCGCCCAGCGGCCATTTCTATTCTAACCACCGCAGACGGCAAAGTACCTTTTTTTATATTTTATTCGTGTGTGTGTGTGTGTGTGTGTGTGTGTGTGTGTGTGTGAACATGAGCACCACAGCCTTCATGGAGGTCAGCGGACAAGATATAGGAGTTGTATCTCTGTGAGTGGCCACAAACTCCTGGACTCATGGCATCTTGCTTCTTCAGCTTTCCAAGTAGTTACAAGCTGAATCAACTAAAAAGCCAATCTCTGCTTTTTTAATGTCATTGGCATTTAATTGAAGGTAAGACAGTATTTTATATCTATGGTCCTGCTATGTCTTCGCTGTTTCTTGTATTTTTCTTCACATTTAGTCCACCATTCTGTTGTCTTTTGTACTAGATTTTTTTTCTATTTATCTTTAAACTCTTTTGTCATTTCTGTTTACTATGAGATTTTTTTTCTATTTATCTTTAAACTCTTTTGTCATTTCTGTTTACTATGTACTCTTTTTTAAGATTTACTTTTACTTAGCTGGGCATGGTGGCACATGCCTTTACTCTGAACACTCGGAAGGCAGAGGCAGACGGATCTCTGTGAGTTCGAGGCCAGCCTGAGCTATAGAGTGAGTTCTAGGACAGCCAGGGCTACACAGAGAAACTCTGTCTTGAAAAAAAAAAGTTATTTTTACTTATGTCTGTGTGAATAAAGAACACATATATAAGGGTGTCTGCAGAGGTCAGAAGAAGGCATCAGATCCCCTATAGCTGGAGTCAAGGGCAGTTGATATGAGTTCTGGAAAACAAATTTGAATCCTTTGGAAGAGAAGAAAGCATTCTTAACTACTGAGTGATCTCTCCAGCTCCTGTGGACTCTTTTTATTGTGGTTTTTGAGACAAGGTCCCTTGGTTATCCCAGGATAGCCTTGAACACTATCTGTAGCAGAGAATGACCTTGAATTCTTGGTCCTCTTACATCTCCTCCCCAAGAGCTAAGATTACAGTCATGTGCTCCACTCCTGACTCTTGTGTTTCTTTTTTGAGATAGGCAATGTTGCCCAGGGTGGCCACAAACTCCTGGACTCATGGCATCTTGCTTCTTCAGCTTTCCAAGTAGTTACAAGACTATAGGCATACATAACTACACATGGACACAATATACTCTTTTCAATTACCTTCCTAGTTTCCATTCATGGTTGTGATTATTTCTCTGGGTTTTTCATAAAGGGTTTCACTATATAGCCCAGGATGACCTCAAATTTATGATCCTCCCACCTTAATGTCCTAAGTATCTAAATAACAGCATTGTGTCCTAGCCTCCAACTATTCATATCCTTCACAAAATTACTCAATTCAAATCATGACTCGTTTCTGCATTTATTCAAAAATTCCAAGTTCAGAGTCTCATCTGAATCATGTAGACATATACTTCAATGTGGACAATCTCTGTAATGCTCATGTGTTGAAAGCTTGGTCCCCAGTACAGCAGTGTTGAGAGGTAGGAAGTCAAAACAAACTACTCCTTCCTTACATTGTCTACCTCAGGCACCCTGTCATGGCAACAGAAACATGACCAACCCAAAGGATGAGAACCTTTGGAATGTACATCATATCAAGTCAAATTCTTTCCCAGCTATGACCCTGACTTTTCCAAGATGGAGCTTTTAAATTAATTTAACCTAATTTTTGGTTTTTTGAGACAGGGTTTCTCTGTGAAGCAGTCCTGGCTGCCCTGGAACTCACTCTGTAGACCAGGCTGGCCTTGAACTCACAGAGACCTGCCTGCCTCTGCCTCCTGAGTGCTGAGATTAAAGGCATGTGCCACCACACACTGGATGTTCCACTGCAGCTTTTTCATACACGTGTATCATTGTCTGTTCGTGTCTCCCCTCCGGCCCCCAATAGTGCCCACCCCGTTCTGCTGCCATGTCATATGTATATCAGTGTGTTTGTAGTTAAATCTAGGTTCTGCGTATGAAAGAAACATTTGATTTTTGTCTTTCTTTCCCCGTTACCCTCTTTTGTCGCCTCCTCCTCCTCTTCTGTTCCCTTGCTTCCTGCAGTGAGTCTCCTGCCTGCCTTCATGTCATACATACATTTAAGCCCGGATTCTACAAATGAAAGGAAATGTGATCTCTTCTTTCTGAGTCTGGCATATTTTGTTTAATATGATGATCTCCAGTTCTACCCATTTTTTTTCCTGAAAATCACATAGTTTCATTCTTCTTTATGGCAGATTAGAACTCCATCATGTATGTATACCACATTTTCTTTATCCATTCATTTCTTATGTGCATCTAAATTAATTTAATATTTCAGGCTATTATAAACAGTTCCCCCAGGTCTGGAGAAATGGCTCAGCAATATAAGAGCACTGCTTGTTCTTCTAGAGGACCTGGACTTGATTTCCAGCCCACACACAGTAGCTCACAATCATCTGAAACTCCAGTTCCAGGAGATCCGATGTCCTCTTCTGCAGGCATTCCCTCTGAGGACTGGAGTTTGAACAGTAAGCCAAGAGACTTGGGTCTAGCAACAAGTACCATCAGAAGCTGTGCTACTGTCACACTTCAGGTCCCCAGTGTGCATCACGCTTACACTTATGTCTGGGAAGGAATGGTGTTGAGAGAAGGCATTCTTCAGGACATTCCTGTTTGCACACCCACAGTACTTCTGTCCCCTTTATTCCTTTGATCCTGCAGCTCTTGTTTTACACAGCGGGTGAGGAACTGTCCGCTTAGGATGAGCTGTTTCCAACAGCAGGTGCCTTTCTGCACATCTCCCTTGAAGTCTGTTCTCAAGGAGTTCACTGTACTGACCCCTGGCAGCTTTGCTTTGCACAGTCTCTGCAAAGACCTTCACTGCTTCAGTGTGTTACTTATTTTTTTTGGCATTGTGACAAGATTTGTGTCTTAACTTAAAGCAGGAAGGATTCATTCTCGTTCATGATCTCAGGGATGTCAGTTCATCATAGTTGGGAGGGCATAACAGAGCAGAACAGTTCACATTATACAGTTCACATCTCTGCCAGAAGGCAGAGAAAAGGCCCTTTAATGATTTGCTAGTGAAAAGTTGTTTCATTTTTCATTTATTTATTTATTTATTTATTTATTTATTTATTTATTTTTTCGAGACAGGGTTTCTCTGTGTAGCTTTGCGCCTTTCCTGGAACTCGCTTTGGAGACCAGGTTGGCCTCGAACTCACAGAGATCCTCCTGCCTCTGCCTCCCAAGTGCTGGGATTAAAGGTGTGCGCCATCACCGCCTGACTCATTTTTCATTTATTTAAAAATGTCTTTGGGCTCAGTTGGTCAAGTGCTTGCCCTACAAGCACAAGAACCTAAGGTCCCTATGGCCCATGTAAAAAAGTCAGGTGTGTGTCCTGCTTACAGTCTCCACACCAGAGAGTGACAGACAGGAGTCCTGGACTTGCTGGCTAACCATTGTTGTCTACTGGTGAGTTTCAACCAGTCAGAGGTCATGTCTCAAAAAACAAGGTGGAAGGCTCCTGAGGAACAACAGGCACACGCCTTTATCCCAGCACCTGGGAGGCAGAGGCAGGATTTCTGTGAGTTTGAGGCCAGCCTGATCTACAGATCTACTTCCAGGACAGTCAAGGTGTGATGATATTTTGTTTGTGCTCTAACAAATAAATCTTGCCTGGAGATCAGAGTGTGGACCTAGCCATTAGTAACCTTAGAGGCCAGGCAGTGGTGGCACACACCTTTAATCCCAGCACTTGGGAGGAAGAAGCAGAAGATCAGGAGTTCAAGGCTACCCTGGGCTACATGAGATTGATCCAGTCTAAAAGAGAAACAGAGTCAGGCAGTGGTGGCACACACCTTTGATCCCAGCACTTGGGAGGTGGAGACCAGAAGTGATAGGAAGTGATAGGAAGACTAGAGAGGAATATAAGGCAGGTAGAAACAGGAGGCGGGGCTCTTTCAGGCTGAGGAATTGGTGAGGTAAGAGGTGGTGGCTGTGGCTTGCTCTTTTGTCTCTCTGATCTTTCAGTATCTACCCCTATATCTGACTCTGGGTTTTTATTATTAAGACCAGTTAGGATTTGTGCTACACCAAGGCTATACAAAGAAAAAAAAGTCCTGTCTCAAAAAAAAAAAAAATCTACTTTAAAGACTTTGGGATTAAAATCATGTGCCACCATGCCTGGCTAATGTTTTTAATTTTTTTTAATTATGTGGGATCTACATTTTCTTTGCATGAATGTTTTCAAACATTCTATATTATTTCATGTTTATGCCCATTGAAGTCTCTGCTCAGTGAGCTTGGTGGTCAATGACTTATTTCACAGAGATTTCCTTAAATGCCTAGAACCAAAAAGTCACGCAGTCTTCGCCAAGGGACTCAGTACTTGTTGAGGCATGCTTTCAGCTTCCAGCCAGGTAGTTTATACTACTTCACTTCCTGCCTGGATAGAGCCTCATGTTTGATCAATGGTAAGAAAGTAAGAATTCCTCCTGTCTTTCCTGCCCCCACACACAGCCCTGAGGATGCACATACCTAATGTGTATGTTCTAGATTCCCAGGAACACCCAAAAACTCTCCAAAGCCCCATAAAGACACCACACTCCCTAACTCTTCCTTGTAAGCATTTTAGTTAACTAAGCCTTTGTCCCAGTTGTTATCTACCACCACAGAATGCCAACACGTTAAACAGTGGCCTCTCATGGTTTAGACAAATGTCCCTGCCATGTCCAGCGTGCCATGTCCAGGTCAGTGAGGGAATGAAAACAAGGCAGCACACACTTGGAAAATCTGGAAGCCGGTGGGTTGGGTTCTCTGACGCAAGAAGCTCAACGTGTTTATTACATACAGTTGAACAGAGGGGCGTACACAACTGAACAAGGAAGCAGAGTATCACCTGCAGATAAACAAGGAGGCAGGGTTTATGGTATACAGCTGGATCCAGGAGGAAGGTTTAGCTAATCTCTGTAGTAGCAATTTCTACAGGGAGCCGTCTTTAGGAGTTAAGTCTTGCAGGGGTTGTGAATCTAGAGTGGACATTTTCTGCAACACTGTCAGCATATACATATGGACCAGAGGAAGGCTTCCCATTCTTCTGAGCCGGGATGGGGGAGATTTTACCACGGGTGTGAGGCTATGGGGTCCTTGACATGGCTGTGCCTCATGTCAGTAACACACTCAGGACTTCCTCCACTCCCCACAGTCCCTAAACAAAATCTTTTCTCTGCAAGCTGCAAGTCAGATAAAATAAAAATGCCCTTCTCTTTTTTAGACTTCACGTGTACTCTTTTCTTTGGCTTGTTGTATTTGGATGGAGGGTACGCAGGGTTGTTGGCATGAACTGGCATGATCCTGAGTTGGTTTTGAAAGAGTTACTTCAGCAGCTGGCATGGTTACTGATCTCTGCATTCTTTTGGAACAGCTCTGCCAGCAGGGCCGGGTTCTGCCCCCATTCCAGTTTGTATTACTGTTGCCGTCCATATGGCAAGAAGAGGAAGAAAGCAATTCCACTCTAACATAGGATTGCTGGAGTTGTTATTGGAAATCAGGTGTGTATTTCTGGTGACTCTGCATTGCCACCATTTGCCAAATGCTTCCAAGTTGGAGGTAAGTGACTCAGTGCATTTTTAGCCAGTGCAAACAGCATGGAGCTGAAGACAGAAATGTGGCAGTTGAAGCTGCTGGTTTGTTGAAAAACTGTTTCAGGGCTCCATGCAAGGAACACTGAAAGGTAGCCTTATGTACGATCTTCCAAGAAGCCACTAAATGGATCAAATAATGAGTTTGCTGTGAAGGTGGCTTTGAAGGAACTTTGAGCCCATTCTATCCCTCTCAGAGCTGCCAAGCTGCTGGCTTTCATTGTATCTTCCACAGGATGTTGGTTTCCAAGGCTCCTACAGAACTTGGGAGGAAGGAAGAGGAAAGGATGTTAACCGAGCACATGCCTAATCCCAGCACTCGGGAGACAGAGCCAGGTGGATCTCAGTGAGTTCAAGGCCAGCCTGGTCTACAGAACAGATCCAGAACAGGCACCAAAACTACACAGAGACCCCAGTCTTGAAAAACCAAAAAAATAAAAAAAAAATTAAAAAGTGAAAGAGATGTTAACCTTGGCCGGTCTTCAGAATAACTTGGAATCCTGAAGAAGTAGGATTCTTCCCTCAGGAGCAGGATAAACTTGCCTTTGAGAGTGAGGGGCAAGCAATTAAAAAGAAAAAGCTTCTGTCTTAGTTAGGTTTCTATTGCTGTGAAGAGACACCATGACCACAGCAACTCTGATAAAGGAAGACATTTGACTGAGGTGCTGGCTTATAGTTCAGAGGTTTAGTCCATTATCGTCATGGTAGGGAGCAAGGCAGACATGATGCTGGCTACATCTCGATCAGAAGGCAACAGGAAATAGACTGGAACACTGGGATTGGGGAACTCTGAGACCTCAAAGCCCATCCCCACAGTGACACATTTCCTCCAACAAGGCCACACCTACTTCAAGGCCACACCTCTTATTAGTGGCACTCTCTCTGAGATTATGGGGGCCAATTTACATTCAAACTACTACACCTTCCTTTTCCTTGTCCTTTATATTGTCTGCCACCAGAAAGTGTGGCCCAGATTAAAGATTGGTCTCCTCCCCTCAAATGAGCCAATCAAGAAAAATCCCTCACAGAAGTGTCCAGATGATTGGGTTTTAGTTAATTCTAGATGTAGTCAAGTTGATAACCAAAAATGGCCATCATACCACCTCACCAAACCCTACCATTTGTTTTTAGGCTAAATCTTTTATTATCATCACCAGTGTCTATCTTTCTCAAACACTCACCATCAGCAATCTTGTAGAGGTTAGCGAACCTTTTACCCGTGGAACGTATCCAGGATCACCAGCTCGTCACTCGTCACCAGTCCTCACCACTGGTGTTGCCACCATCCTCACCTACACCACAGTTCTCTAGTCACTTAGCATTTTCAAAAGAAACCTTCCCTTCCCTCAGACTGCCCTCCGTGGTCCTTGTTATGGTTCAGTGTGGTTTGAGTACATCACAAAAAAGGTTCATGTACTAAAATCTTGGTACTTAGGGGATGTGAAGATGGTGGAAGCTTTGAGAGGAGGGGCCTTAAAGGAAGGTAATTAGGTCCTTGGGGGCATCACATCACCCTTGCAAGAGACTGATATAATGATCACGGGCTCCTTGCTAGACAGAACCTGTCTAAGCCTGACTTCCCTTCAGGTCACTGCTCTGACCTGAATGGCATTCCCTGACCACCCTACACTTCACATCTCACCACTCCATTTTCTTCATCGTGCCTCGTTATTTCCCAGCACTCACGCTATCCAACATGTTGTGTTTGCTAATGTCCATCTGTCTCCTCACGTCATAATGTAAGCTCATGAAGACACTCTGCGGTTTTATTTGTATCTACCTGGAATTCTGCCCCAGGATAGGAAAAACTGTGCCATTATCATCCCAGGTTCTCCTTAAAGACCACCCTTATATCTTTGTAAATGTATCCTTCCTGCTTGATCCTAACTTGAGAGTGACATCTATTCATTTTGAAATCTTACTTAGCATAAACAAGTAACTTTTTTTTTCTTTTTGGTTTCTCGAGACAGGCTTTCTCCATGTCGTTTTGGTGCCTGTCCTGGATCTCACTCTGCAGACCAGGCTGGCCTGGAACTCACAGAGATCCACCTGGCTCTGCCTCCTGAGTGCTGGGATTAAAGGCGTGTGCCACTGCTGCCCGGCTAAACAAATAACTTTAACATTAGCTTTGTGAGGCAACACTGTGACCATCTTTATTTTATAGAAGAGAACACTGAGGCCCAGAAAGATTGAGACATTTGCCTGAGATTGAACAGCACCTAGTTACTAACAGAGCCAAAGTTTTACCTTAAGAAAAAAAAAAAATATGTGGTAGAATATTTTAATGATAGTAGGATAGAGAAGGATCCTAAAACAAGAATAAAAAATAATATTCATGGACTGGGGCATCTAGCTCAGAGCACTAGCCTGGCATTCATGTGGACAGAGTTCCCCAGAACTACTTTTAAAAGTCATAAAGGAAAAGATGGAAAGGGTGAAGTTCTTTGCATCAAAAGGTACCAAAGGACCCCAAAGATAACTCAGTTGGTAAATACCCACCACACACGCAAGAGAGCCTGTTTCACCTAACACCTGCAGTAGTCACATAAAATAGGCATGGTGGCACATGCTTATAACACCACTGCTGGGGGCGGAGACAGGTGATACCCGGGGCAAGCCCAGGTCCCAGTCAGAAACTCTGCTTCAAAGGTGGGGGTTGGGGGAGTCAGTCGGGAGGCAGAAGACGGCTCCGTGGGTCAAGGCGCTTGCCACCAAGCCCGATGGCCTGAGTCTGTTGGAGGTCCCACAAGGGGAAAGGAGAGAACGAACTCTTGAGGGTTGTCTTCTGACCACTATGTGTGTGCTCGGTCACATGTGCACCCAAGTGCTTACACACAGACAAGTCAACGTAAAAAAGGAGGTGTGACGAGATGGCTTGTTGCCAAGCCAGAGGATGGGAATTCAAACCCCAGGAACCACCTGGTGGAACGAGAGAACTGATTCCCACAAGTTGTCCCTTAGCCTTTGCATGTATGCCATGCATGTGCAAGGGGGCTGAACATGCATGTACACCCATACACACACACACACACACACACACACACCAAACAAATGTAAAATCAAGCTTTTTTTTTGTTTGTTTTGTTTGTTTTGTTTTTCAAGACAGGGTTTCTCTGTGTAGCTTTGCGCCTTTCCTGGAACTCACTTGGTAGCCCAGGCTGGCCTCGAACTCACAGAGATCCGCCTGGCTCTGCCTCCCGAGTGCTGGGATTAAAGGCGTGCGCCACCACAGCCCGGCGTAAAATCAAGCTTTAAAGAGAGGGGAGGGGCTGGCTAGATAGTACAAGAAGAACCTGCCACTCAAGCCTGACAACCTGAGTTTGATCCCGAGGACCCACACAAAGATGAAAGGAGAGAACAACCCCCCCCAAAGTTGTCCTCTCACCTCCACTTATGTGCACAGTATGTGTGCACTTGCGCTTGTATAGACATACGCATGCTAATAGTACATAAATATATATTTTTTGAAAACCTAGATGGATGGATCCTGAACATGAGGTTGACCTCTGACCTCCACATGCCTGTCCCAACATAAGATAGAGAATTTACAGAGGAAGAAATTCATGTGGTTATATATAAAAGCTGCCTAGAGATGAATGTTTTCCACAGTACATGGTAGTAGAGTACTTGCTTGGGCATGTGCCCAGGTTCTGGGTTGGGTTCCCAGAAACCCCTAGAACTCAGTGATTAGGAAAGTGGAAGTTTAAGTACGAGATCCTACAATGTAATATTTGGTAATAAAAACTGTCAGGTATAGTAAGTGTTAGAAGGATGCAGCTAGAGGAATTATTGGTTCAGCTACTTTGTTGCTACAGAAATTAACGACAGCCCATAAAACCAATGCTACACAAACCACACATCATATTACCTAGTTATTTTCCATGGAGGAATCCTCCCCTGAGAAACATTCATATGTTCACAATCAGACATGTAGACAATGTTCATTGCTTCATTTCAGTATAATAAAGGAAATAAGAAACCATCCAATGTTTCTCACTAGGAAAATGGTCTCCCTTACATTTGCATTTATCTACTTGGATCCATCTCAAAAAAACAGCATTGAGTCAAAAAAGCAAGTTGATAAAAAACAAAATATTGGTGCTTGGTGTGCTTGGTGGGACACTTGTAGTCTCAGGTACTGGGGAGACTGAGTTGGGAGAATAATATGAACTGTGAGGTGTTGTGAACTAGAATATTTTTTTTAACTATGTAAAGATGTGTTACTGTTTCACCTTGCCTGCCTAAGGCACCTAATTGGTCTAATGAAAAGCTGAATGGTCAATAGCAAGGCAGGAGAAAGGATAGGCGGGGCTGGCAGGCAGAGAGTATAAATAGAAGGAGAATTCTGGGAAGAGAGAATTGAAAAGAAGAAGCCAGAGAAGGAGGACCCCAGTGGCCAGCCACCCAGCTACACAGCAAGCCACGGAGTAAGATTAAGATTTACAGAAGTGGGCTGGAGAGATGGCTCAGAGGTTAAGAGCACTGACTGCTCTTCCAGAGGTCCTGAGTTCAATTCCCAGCAACCACATGGTGGCTCACAACCATCTGTAATGAGATCTGGCGCCCTCTTCTGTATACATAATAAATAAATAAATCTTTAAAAAAATGCAGATTTTAAAAAAAAAAAAAAAAAAAAAAAGATTTACAGAAGTAAGAGAATGGGGAAAGCCCAGAGGCAAAAGTTAGATGGGGATAATTTAAGTAGCTGACTAGAAACAAATCAAGCTAAGGTCAGGCTGTCATAATTAAGAATAAGCCTCGCCGGGCGGTGGTGGCGCATGCCTTTAATCCCAGCACTCAGGAGGCAGAGCCAGGCGGATCTCTGTGAGTTCGAGGCCAGCCTGGGCTACCAAGTGAGTTCCAGGAAAGGCACAAAGCTACACAGAGGAACCCTGTCTCGAAAAAACAAAAACAAAAAAAAAAAAAAAAAAAAGAATAAGCCTCCATGTGTGATATATTTGGGAGCTTGGTGGCCCACCACCCCCAAAAAAAAGAGAACCAAATCCACCAACAACACAGTAAGGGTTTTTTGTTTTGTTTTGTTTTTCTCAAGAAGGGTTTCTCTGTGTACCTCTAGTTGTCCTGGAACTCCATCTGTAGACCAGGCTGACCTTCAACTCACAGAGGTCTGCCTGTCTCTGCTTCCCTAATGCTGGGATCAAAGGTGTGTGCCACCACCACCTGGCTGAGCTGTGAGCTTGAGACTAGCTTGAGACTAGTCTGAGAAAATAGCAAGACTCAAAGCAAAACAAAAATGGTATAGTTATAATTATTGAATAAATTATGCATAGTGATATGTACTTTACAGAATGGTAGTTTATGGGATTTATATATGTTGTAAAAATTGCAAAACATGCACAGCAATGGTAAACTTTAGATGTCAAAAGGAGGGGAATGATTAGTGGATAAGGCTGTGCCTAAATCTAATTAAAATTATTTATTAATATTTTTATTTTATATCCATTTAAATCCTAATCAAAGTGTAGTTTTTAGATCTGTTGAGGTGTAATTGATGTAAATTAAACCAATCTGATAGGTTTAAAAAAATTTTTAGGTTTTGAGATTATATCATTATCCTCTTCCTTTTCCTCCCTTGAAACCCTCCCATGTCTCTCTCCTTCCAAACTCATGGCCTCTTTCTCTTTCATTGTTGTTACACATATATCTTCCTAAATACATAAACATAGCCTGCTCAGCCTGTATGATGTTACCTGTATGAATGTTTACAGGGCTGACCATTTGATCTTGGATAACTATTGGTGTGCTCTTCTCTGGGGAAGACTGTCCTGCTCTCAGCTTTCCTTAGTTGCCTATAATTCTTCGTCTATGATTGACGCATCCTGGGCTCTCCCCACTTCCACTTTAGCATATTTATTGGTGTTGTCCTTGTTCAGGTCTTGTTTAGACAGCCATGTTGGTGAGTTTCTGAGATTTCTAGGAGAGACACTCTCACAGTAAACTCACTGTTCCTCTGTCTCCTTACAATTTTTCCACCCCCTCTTCTGCAATGATCCCTGACCCTCTGGAGCAGGAGCCGTGTTGTCTTAGCTGGGGCTGGGCCCCACAGCTCTTCATTTTGATCTGTTGTGGTTTGGTAGGTTTTTATGTGTGTACACTCATGGAACTTTGTTGACCATTATTTCTAGAAGTGAAATAGATAGGAAGTCTACAAAAATATCTTTTTCCATTTTATTTGTGTGTACCATGGCACACATATGGAGGTCTGAGGACAACTTTTGGAAGTTGGTTCTCTTTCTACCATGTAGGGCTGTGAGATCTCATAAGATCTAGTAGCCTACACTTCTATTTGCTAAGCCATCTTGCCAGCCTCCAAAATCCAGATCTGTATAGGTAGAAATGTTCTAGATCAAATGAACAAAAGTCTAGCCTGAGTCATTAAAAAGTCACAGCCCCCCAATTAATTCCCAGACCTGAGCCAGTTGATAGACCCAGAACCCCTTGAATGATGGAGGGTCCCCTGACACTAACAAAAATCTATGCTTTTGATTTTTTCCAGTTTTCATTAGAAAAACCTATGACCTTTGACCAGGGTAACTATATGTGGAGGAAAGGGGAATAAGAAGACCGGTAGAGAACTCTGCACACTGTTTCTGAGCTGACACTGATTGTAGGAGGACCAAATGTCACTGTGGCCCAGCAGTCAGAGTTAGGGCTTATGGAAGTCAGGTGGTCAATGGAGCTCTAGAACAGAGGTCTCATGTGTACCTAGGGTCGTTAGGCTTGGCAGCCAGCATACTTACCTAACAAGCCATTTTATTTGCTCTCTTTCTTTGTTTTTGAGACAGTCTTATTTGTTTGTTTTGTTTTGTTTTTTCAAGACAAGTTTTCTCTGTGTAGCCCTGGCTATCCTGGAGCTCACTCAGTAGAACAGACTGGTCTCTGACTCAGAGATCCACCTGCCTCTGCCTCCCAAGTACTGGGATTAAAGGACTGTGCCACCATCACTTGGCTGAGACAGAGTCTTATGTATCCCAGGCTGGCCCCAAACTCAATATGTGTCCAAGGAGGGCCTTGAGTATCTGATCCTCCTGTCTCTGTCTTTGGAGTGCTGTGAGAACACTGCCATTCTCTGCATCAGAAGATGGAGTGGGATGAAGTCTTCCAAGACACTTTCTTTCTAGTACTAGACTCCAGAGTGGGTCTCTAAAATGGTCTTCTGGTTATTTTCCCCCATTTTGAGGCTGTGTAATTAGAGCAGATATTCTTAGCAGCTGGCAGGTCAGGTTTCCTGACCTGTGAAGTGAGGACTGTTATGGTGGGAAAGGTGGAGTGGAAAAGCCGGGGATGTAGTCCAGTGATAAATCACACACTCAGAGACCCAAATTCAAACCCCAGAACACACACACACACACACACACACACACACACACACACACACACACCAAATAGAAGTCACAAGAACACAAGAACTGCTTTTGTTCTGAAAAAAATCACAAATCAAATGTAGCACCATACTTCTAGAAGGATTATAGAGATTGGTGCTGCCAATCAAAACCAGTTGGCCTCTCAGAAGAGAGTGGATGATCTTGCAGAAGGACAATGGATGGCTGCAAGTTTAACCAGGTGTTGATGCCAGTTGTAGCTGCTATACCAAATACAACTTCATTGTCTGGGAAAATGAAAACTTATCTGGAACCTGTGCAGCTACTGGCTTAGAAAGAGGATTGATTACAAGATTCGTAATATTCTCTCACTGTGCTTCCTCGGGGGTATATTGTAGGGAGCAAGTGGAGTCCTGAGTGAATGTGTGTTGTTGACATGGGCACAGTCATGTCAAGGGCTCCATTGCCTCAGCCCCATGGGAGTGGCAAATCCTTTCCCTGGGTGAACTTCAGAAAGATGGCAATGCCTTCTGGTCTGAGTGCAAATATTGACAGTGTGTGCAAAAAATGTTCACTGTAGCTTTCTCTGCCTGGATATTTGTGTCCAGAAGACTGCTGCCCTTCTGAGATTAGCTAAACCCACATCTTTGATTTCGCTGTGTACCTGAAAACCTGTCTCTTTGTTCAGCTGTATTCAATAACCCCACCTCCCTGTTTCAACTAACTGTATATGATAAGCACACCATGCTCCAGAGGGCTGCAGCTTCTCTATCAGAGAGCCTACTCCACCAGATCCCAGCTTGTCTGTATGTCCCTATGTTTTCTTTATTCCCTCATTGCCCTAGTCAGGTCCATCCCTGGAGTGCAGCAGGATGTGGTAGTAGTGTATGAACTTGTGTACTAGCTTATCGTCAGACTTTCTTTGGAGCACCAGCTACCAAATAATGACATGGAGGCTTCTTATTAAGTATGAAAGCTTGGGCTGGAGAGATGGCTCAGTGGTTAAGAGCACTGGCTGCTCTTCCAGAGGTCCTGAGTTCAATTCCCAGCAACCACATGGTGGCTCACAACCATCTGTAATGAGATCTGACACGCGGTATACATAATAAATAAATAAATCTTTAAAAAAAAAGTATGAAAGCTTGGCCTTAGCTTAGGTTTGTTCCCAAATAGCTCTTATAACTTAACCCATTTATATCAATCTACGTTCTGCTACATGGCTCCTTACTGCTCCTCTATACTGTAGGTCGGATTCCCTCTGCATTTTGCTGGCAAATTCTCTACCTCTCTTCTACCCAGAGTTCCTCTCTCTCCCCAGAATTCCAGCCTAGCCTCTCCTGCCTAGCTATTGGCTATTCAGCTCTTTATTACAGTCTCGACAATGTTTAAAAGTCCAAAGTTCAAAGTCTCTTCTGAGATTCATGCAATCTATTATGGAATAAAAATTTAAAAGCATATCAGATACTTCCAACATATAATGGCACAGGATATACATTACTGTTCCAAAATATAGGGAAGGGAGCATAGTGAAGAAATACTGTACTAAAGCAAGACCAAAAACCAGCGGGGCAAACACAAAACTCTGCATCTCCATATCTGATGTTAAAACGCTCTTCAGACCTCCAACTCCTTTCAGCTTTGTGGACTGCAACACACTTCTTTCTCTTGGGCTGGCTCCACTCCCTGTTAGCAGCTTTCCTTAGCAGATATCCCACGACTCCAGCATCTCTAACACCTTGGGGTCTCTAAGGCAATCCAGACTTCAACTTCAGAGCTTCAGGAAATGACCTCCCTAGACCTCCATTCAGGGACACCCTTGACACATGCCTGGCCTCAGGGGCTTTCCTTAGTCACAGAGGTAAATTCCATAGCCTCTTTCTTTTATCCTTAACTCCAGAACCATGTGGCCAATGCTGCCAAGTTCTGCTTCTTACTGGAGCTGTAACATGGTCCCCTTGTTCAACTACATCTTCACCAGCTTTCTGTCCTTCACTGCCTAAACTTGGCTGTCCTGAAACTGGATCTCTAGACCAGGCTGGCCTCAAACTCAGAGATCCACCAGCCTTCCAAGTGCTGGGATTAAAGGCATGCACCACTGTACCCAGCTCTAAGCTTTTCTTTAGCTCCTTTTCACAAGTTGGAAACTTAGCTGGGTGGGATCTTGCCTTGAGATCACCACTCCCTTTATTCCATTTCTTAATCCGTTTATCTCCTTGACCACAGGATTTAGCTCTATTCTACTTCCTGGTGCCCCTTTTCTCAATCTGTACATTTTGTATTTTTATTTGCTCAGCTTGCTCCTACATCTTTCAGGCAACAGGAAATGGTCTGAGGATCACACTTTGTTAAGCTTGAACAAAAGAGACCTCAAAGTCCGATCCCAAAGTGACACACTTCCTCCAACAAGGCCACACCCACTTCAACAAGGCTACACCTCCTAATAGTGCTACTCCCTGTGAGCTTATGGGGGCCAATTGCATTTATACTACCACAGGGGCCTTTTTTAAAAAATGAAGTAGAGCTAAAGGTTTAAAGGTATTTTAATATAGGCTTAAGCCTGAGGGTTACGACAAAGAGAAGTGCTGAGAAGAAAGTGAGACGTACCAGAGAGCATGGGTGTGGATTTCTCTGAGAAAGAGTCACAGAAAGTCAGACATACCCAAACGGAGGTACTGGCTCTTTAAGGGAGAGTCATCAGTCCTCAAGAATGATACCACCAACTTCCCTGGGGCTCCAAGTTGCAGATGGCAGATTGTAGGACTTCTCCGTCTCTATAATTGCATAACCTACAGCTTATTGTGTTATATTGCACAAGCTCTTGCTGGGGAGATGAGCAAATGCCTATTCACATGCCGTGACAGAGCACCAATGACAGACCAAAGAAATGATTCCACTCAAGGGTGGCTTGGTGAACCTGCGAGTTTAACCAAGGTTACTTACAGGAGCATGAGGGGTTAACCTACAAGGTGGGTATGGTGACACCACTGAAGGAGAAAGTGTCTCTGCCCTCCGGCACGTGAACTACCTCAGGAGCCCTTCTCTGCCATAAGACTTTAGAGGACTCAGCCTTGTCCAGGGGCGAGGACAGCTGTTCCACACATGCTGGGTACCTTCCTTGTTGCTGTGTTCAAACACCTGACAAAAAGTAGCTCAAGGGTGGAAGGATTCCTTTTGACTCACACTGCAGGGAAGTGAGGTCCACCTGTGTCTCAGTTAGGGTTTCTATTGCTGTAGAGACACCATGACCACGACAACACTTATAAAGAAAACACTGAATTGGGGCAGCTTGCTTACAATTCAGAGGTTCAGTTCATTATCATCATGAGCAGCATGCAGGCAGACATGGTGCTGTAGCTGTAGCTGAGAGTCCTACATCTTGCAGGCAACAGGAAGTCAACTGAGACACTGGGTGGAATCCTGAGCATAGAAAACCTCAAAGTCTGCCCTCATAGTGACACACTTCCTCCTACAAGGCCAAACCCTATGCCAACAAAGCCACACCTCCTAATAGTGCCACTCCCTATGAGATGATGGGGGCCAATGGCATTCAAACTACCACAACCTGGAAGGGAAGGCATGGCGCCAGGAGTGGGAAGTGGATCAGTACATTGTGTCTTATAGTCAGGAAACAGACGAATGCTGCTGCTCTCCGGCTTCCTTTCTTCCCTTTTTATTCAGTCTGATACCAGCTCTACTGTAGTGCCACCTACATAAGGGTGGGTCTCCCTCCTCAGATGGTTGTGAGCTGCCCGACATGAGTGCTGGGAACTGAGCCTGGGTCCTCTGCAAGAACAGCAGTTGCTCTGCTAAGCCAACCCTCCAGCCCTTTTTATCTATTATTTTTAACTATGTATGTGTATGTGGAGGGCGGGGTATGCACATGTGTGTGAGGGTGACCAAGAGGGCTAGCAGCATCAGATTCCTGGAGCTGGAGTTACAGGCAGTTGTGAGCTTCGTGACTTGGGGGTTGGAACCCAAGCTTGGGTCCTTGGCAAGAGAAGTATGTTGCTGTGGGATGTTCTGTATGGCAAATGTGTTGCTCTGATTGGTCAATAAATAAATCACTGATTGGCCAATGGCTAGGCAGGAAGTATAGGCGGGACAAGGAGGAGAATAAAGCTGGGAAGTGGAAGGCTGAGTCAGAGAGACACTGCCAGCTGCCATCATGACAAGCAGCATGTGAAGATGCCGGTAAGCCATGAGCCACGTGGCAAGGTACAGATTTATAGAAATAGATTAGTTTAAGATATAAGAACAGTGCCGGGCGGTGGTGGCGCACGCCTTTAATCCCAGCACTCGGGAGGCAGAGGCAGGCGGATCTCTGTGAGTTCGAGGCCAGCCTGGAAAGGCACAAAGCTACACAGAGAGACCCTGTCTCGAAAAACCAAAAAAAAAAAAAAAAAAAAAAAAAAAAAGATATAAGAACAGTTAGCAAGAAGCCTGCCACGGCCATACAGTTTGTAAACAATATAAGTCTCTGTGTTTACTTGGTTGGGTCTGAGCGGCAGTGGGGCTGGCGGGTGAGAGAGATTTGTCCTGACTGTGGGCCAGGCAGGAAAACTCTAGCTACAGTATGTATGCTTAACTGCTGAATCTTTTCTTGACCTTGTTTTTTGAGATAGGTTCTCTCACGGATTGGTTAGGCTGGCTAGCCATCCAGTCCAAGGACCCTCCTGTCTTTGCCTCCCCAGATCTGGGATTTAATGCATGAGTGTGCCTGGCTTTTTCTGTGGGTACAGGGGATCTGAACTTGGGTCCTTAAGTTTGTGTCACAACCACTTACTAATTGAATCATCTCCGTAGTCCTCTTGGTGTTCTCTTTAAGAGATCTTTGCCAGGGTCAGCAGTGTGGCTCAGCCATAAAGGCCCTTGATGCCAAGATGATGCCCTCTGATGACCTGAGTTATATCCCACATGGTGGAAGGAGATAACTGACTTTATAAAGTTGTCCTCTGACACTCACACATGTGCCAAATGTGTGCACATGTGTGCACACAAGCACACCTCTTCACACAAATAAATAAATAACATTACCAAACCCAGAGTTACTGAAAGTTTCAATGTTCTAGCATCTTTACAATTTAATTTTTACCTGTATTTGTGTTTAATCATTTTTGTTGTTTTGGGGGAAGGTGTGACAGTTTTTCTATGAAGCCCTGGCTGTCCTGAAACCATAACAGAGCAGGTTGGCTTTGAACTTTCAGGGATCCTGCCTCTGCCACCTAGGTCTAGGATTACAGGCATGTGCCACTGTGCCTGCACAGTCTCTTTCTTTCTCTTTCTTTTTTTTTCTCTTTTTCTTCATCTTTTAGACAGAGTCTTGATATATAGCTTAGGAAGGCCTTGAATTCAGGATCTTCCTGCCTCAGCCTCCCAAGTGCTGGGATTACAGGCATCTGTTACCACACCTGGCCCCATCTTGACACTTTGAAATAACTTTTGTATATATCATGAGTCAAACAGCAAGGTGATTTCATTTCACATATTGCTCCAGAACCATTTGTTGAGAAGTACATTCTTTGTTCTATTTTGGACAGCTCTACCCACATATAATCAATTATATTTCATCAAAGGCAATTTAAACAGAAGAAAGAGAGGGTTAGAGATGTATTATTGTTAAACACTTACCCAGCACGTGTGAGACCTTGGATTGGCTTCCCAATACCACACACACACCAGTCCAAAATAGTGTTGAATTCAGGGCTTGCTCAGCAAGTGCCTTTACCCGCTGAGTCACCTCACCAGCCTGTATTTAGGCCTTTAATGAATTACCAAGTCTTTATATATTTCATTGTGTTTTTGGTTTTTTTTTTTTTTTTTTGTCAAATTCAGTCCTAAGTACTTTGAGACAGAGTCTCATGTAGCCCCAGGGTGGCCTCAAACTGAATATGTAGCTGTTTAAGGATGACCTTTTAAGCATGACCTTAAACTCCTGGTCCTTCTGCCTCTATCTCCCAAGTGATTGGATTATAGGTAGGTAGTACCACCAGTTTGTGCCTGGTTAATTCAGTGCTGGAGACCAAACACAGACTTTGTACAAGCTAACCACACCTAGCTCAGAAGTGATGTTCTGATTATATCCTTAACACTATAAATGATTTTGATAGCTGGGCAGTGGTCACACATGCCTTTAATCCCAGCACTCTGGAGGTAGAAACAGGCAGATTTCTGTGACTTCGAAGCCAGCCTGGTCTACAGAGCGAGTTCCAGGACAGTCAGGGCTGTTACATAGAGAAACTCTGTCTCAAAAAACAAAAATAAATAAATAAATAAATTAATTAATTAAAAAAATTGATGTGTCCCGTTACTGACTTTGATCTACAAATCATGTCCAACAAGTTTCTCTGCTATAAAATTACTTTTTCCTTGGTAATCAATGAATACTTTATGATAAAGTGCTTTGAGACCCAGGTATATCCAATTTGCCATCACATTTTCACTTACTTGGTTTAATATTTGTAGGTTCTTGTGGCTTCCAAGATTATGTTATTACTATGATTATTACTAAATGATGTATCTGTGGGTAACTATGTGCCTGATGCCCACACAGGCCAAAAGTAGGCATTAGATCCCCTGGAAATGGAATTACAGCTCATGGTGAGCCGCCATGTGGTGCTGGGAATGGAACCTGGGTCCTCTGCAAGAGCACACAGTGCTCTTAACCACTGACCATCTGTCCGTCCCCTAAACGCTGTATTTGAACTCCACCGTCTCCAGTATATTATTGATTAGTTGTCACTTTAGAGGGGAAGCTTTATCTCCTTCAGTTTATCACTGTTAGAATGACTTACAGATTCCTGTGACGTCCTGTGGGTTATTATTGCTGACTGCCATTATCCCACTTGATGTTTGGATCATTCCAGGTTTGGTCAGCCCTCAGTCTGGCTCCTGTCTGGACATCACCGTTACTTTTTAAGTAAGTACTACACTGTGTGGCTCAATCAGGTGTTCCAGGTTCACCTTGTATTTCCCGCCCCCCCCCCCCGCCCCCCCACCCGTCTTGGAATCAATCTCTTTCAAGGGGCAATGTTTCTTTTTAATGGAGTAAGTTGTTTAGAAACAATACCAGGTGTGATTGATAATATTAAGGTGTTAGGATTCTTAAGCCCTCAGTAAACAGAATTAGAGGGAGGAAGTGTATATTACATAGTATATTCATTATATATCACATTGGCATTTCCAATTCTATTCTGACCTAAGAGTACATAGTTCATTCCAATTTTTTTCAATAGTTGAGACCTTTGGCAGGAAGAAATCTTATTTATTTGATCTTCAGTGTATTCAGTACCCTCTCCTGTGCAAATAGTCTCTTGATGCTCTTACTGTTGTCCCTACCCTTGCCGTAGATGTCTTTCTTTATCTCTATCTACAAAGCCACACGACCCCTACAACCCCCACATGCTGGAGCTAACCCCATAAATATTTAGAAGCCTTGCAGTCCTTCTCTGTCTCTGGTACCCACACAAGTGAGCTACTGTTGCTGCTCATCTCACTGGGCTCCTAGATCCCTGAATTTCTAATAGCTCTGTGTGTGTGTGTGTGTGTGTGTGTGTGTGTGTGTGTTACTAGGGTTTGAACCCAGAGCTTTGTACATGCTAGGCAAACACTCTACTGTGGAGCTATATCCCAGATCAACCTGACAGCTTTTAAACTGAATTATTCAGGAGGGACAAAAATAGGAGGGGATGAAAGGAAGGAGGGAAGAAAGACTAGCAGATATGTTTGAAACTATTCCTTGGTCAAAAATAAAAAAAGCCATGGCTGGCTGGAGAAATGATTCAGTGGCTAAGAGCACACGATCTTTCAGAGAATCTGGGTTCAGTTCCCAGCACCCATGTCAGGGCTGACATCTCTAACTCCAGTTCTAGAAGATGCCCTCTTCCACCCTCCTCAGGTACTGCATGAACATGGGAAAGACAACAGATCCATACACATAAAATAAAAATAAACAAATCTAAGCCAAGCGTGTTGGTGTGAGCCTGTCATCCAGTATTTGTGATGCTAAAACAGAGGGTCATGAGTTGGAGACCACTCTAGGTCCTGGGTCACACAGTGAGTTCATGCCAGCCTCAGCTGTGTAGCAAGACCATGACTTAAAACAAGAAAAAAACATCCTTTTCTTTCTTCTTCTAGGCTGGCCCTCCAAGGGCTAGGATTGAAGGCGTGTGCCACCATAGCCGGCCTCTTTTTTTTTTTTTTTTTTCTTCTTTTGAAATCTATCTGTTCAGTTCATTTGCCTAAAACACCCACTTTTTCTTTGCGATTGCCATTCATACAGTATTGTTGGCTACTGTTTTGCTTATGGAGGGGTAGAAGATCAGGGTTCATCATTAGAGCAGGTGTGGCCAATCTGTGTCCATGATAATATTTCTAGTAGCATACAGATTTGATAGAGAATAGTCAGACAAGACTGGCCTTTCATGAGGCCTACATTGAGCATGAAGTAGGGTGATGTGACCAAGTTTATATCAGTGTCTGTGTGAGAAGGCAAACCCAGGGCTTTGTGCATAATAGGAATGATATCACTGAGCTACATCCCAAGCCCCTTGTATGCTCATCCTTTCTGATTTTTCATCTGCTTGTTTTGTGGTGCTGGGGATTGAGTAGAGAGCCTTGTCCATGCCAGGCAAGCATTCCTGAGTTGCAGCCCCAGCCCTGTGTGTATCCATGCTAAACTAAATGGTAAGAGGAAGCCTTTTCTTCCTCCTTCCTTCCTTCCTTCCTTCCTTCCTTCCTTCCTTCCTTCCTTCCTTCCTTCCTTCCTCCCTCCCTCTCTTCCTCCCTCCCTCCCTCCCTCTCTTCCTCCCTCCCTCCCTCCTTCCCTCTCTTCCTCCCTCCCTCCCTCCCTCTCTTCCTCCCTCCCTCCCTCCTTCCCTCTCTTCCTCCCTCCCTCCCTCCCTCCCTCCCTCCCTCCCTCCCTTCCTTCCTTCCTTCCTTCCTTCCTTCCTTTTTTCTTATTTATTTTGTGTGCATAGGTAGGTGTGTGAGCATGTATGTACCAATGGTGCACATGGGGAAGGCAGAGGACAACTTCTTTCACTATAGGAGGACTGAGAATTGAACTCAGTCAGGCTTGGTAACAGGCATCACTGAGCCATCACTATGATCCAAAAGTCTTTCTTTTCTTTCTTAAAATTAAGTATTATTGTGAATCTGTGGATGGTATGTGTGGAGATCAACCCAAGGCCTTGTGCATGCTAGGAAAGTACTCTGTCAACTGAGGTGCATCCCTAGTTCCTCAAAATAGTTTCTAAAAAGACATGTCTTGCCGGGCGGTGGTGGCGCACGCCTTTAATCCCAGCACTCGGGAGGCAGAGGCAGGCGGATCTCTGTGAGTTCGAGGCCAGCCTGGTCTACAGCGCGAGATCCAGGAAAGGCGCAAAGCTACACAGAGAAACCCTGTCTCGAAAAACCAAAAAAAAAAAAAAAAAAGACATGTCTTAGGCCAGCAAGATGAGTCAGCAGGAAAAGGCACCCACCACCAAGTCTGGGGACCCAAACGCAATCTCTGGAACCCACACGGTGGAAGGAGAGGACCAGCTCCTGCAAGTTGCCCTGTGACATGTACACCATAGTACTCACACCTTCCCTTAACACAAAATAAACATAAGAAAAAGAAGAGTCTTGGTGGAGTCACATTACCTGATTTCAAGATTTAGAACAAAGTTATAAAAACAAAGTCAGTGTGGTGTGGGCACAGGATAAACATTTATATCAATGGATGCATGTGGAGACTTGCATCTCGACAGAGTTATCAAACTAATTCAATGGGAAAAAGACAATCTTGGCAAAAAATAGTGAAATAATTACATAACTGAACGCAAAGAAAATCTCAATTCATACTTTGTTCAACATAAAAAAGGCAACTTGAAAGTGATGATAGACTTACATATGAAATCCAAAACTACAAAACCTTTAGAAGAAAATAGAACTTAACTCTTTTTTTTTTAAAAAAAAAACTTTTGTTTTGTTTGAAACAGAGTCTCAGTAGTAGCCTTTGCTGGCCTAGAACTGTATATAGACCAGGCTTGCCCTGAACTCATAGAGATCCACCTGCCCCTGCCTCCCTAGTGCTGGGATTAAAGACATGTACTATTATGCCCAACCAAAACTAAAAATCTTTGTAATCTCCAATAAAAGAGAAATTTCTTAGAACACAAGAACATAAACCATTTTAAGAAATAGATATACATATGAAATTACTGCGCTTGAGAGACTAGGAATAACCTGGTCTACATAGTGTGTCAGACCTGTCACAAACAAACAAACAAAAAAACTATCATTACTTAATGATAAGAAGACTAGCCTTAAGTATCAACAAAAAGATTTGAATAGACACTTCACCAAATTTAAAAAAAAACAGAGTTGATAATTATCTAAGAGGCTTAGAATGGCTAAAATTTAAAATATAGACCATCTAAAGAAGTGCTAAGGAAGGACCCAGAGCAGATGGAGCTCTCACATACCAGTGGTAGGAACGCAAAGTGATATACCCCTTTTGGAAAATAGTTTGGCAATCTTTTGTAAAGGTCCACCTACACTTACCACATAAGCCAGAAATCCCAAGGGAAATAAAAACATATCCACACAAAGACTTGCACATGAATACTCATAGCAGTATTGTAACAGCTTTGAATTGTAACCTGCCTGAATACTTATCAACTGATGACCAGAACAGGCGTTATAGAGGATGGACGGTCCAGTGAGAGCATTTGTAATAAGGAGCAATGCATGCAAAAACACGGATGCATTACCTTTCCATGTATGACTTTCAAAAGCCTTTAAGAAAGCAAACGTCAGGGACAGAAATCAATCGGTGGCTACTGAAGGCTGTGATGGGTAGGCTGGGACTACTACAAAGGGCTTCAAGGGAACTTGTTGGAATAAAAATGTCTAAATCGGGGCTGGAGAGATGGCTCAGAGGTTAAGAGCACTGGCTGCTCTTCCAGAGGTCCTGAGTTCAATTTCCAGCAACCACATGGTGGCTCACAACCATCTATAATGACAGCCAGGGCTGCACAGAAAAATCCTGTTTCAAAAAGAAAACAAAATAAACAAAAAAGTCTAAATCACACAGTTGTGATGGTAATAAGACCTATGTGTATGTGTGTGTGAGTGAATGTGTGAGTGTGTACACACAGCTCTTGGATTATAGATGTGAACTGCTACCTGTCTGTCCAAAAGCAACTACCTTTGCTTATACTGTAAGCATCTTACCAAATGAGCATCTCCCCAGCCCTGTCATTGGTAGCTTTATTCTGAATAACACAATTTTGCTATAAGTGATGGTTATACTGGTGAGTAGAAATGGACAGAAGCAGGGAGACCAGGAGGGAGGTTCTTACAGAACCATGTAAGTGGGAGACGACAGTGGCTGGTAATCCACGTGGCTGGGTAGAGTGGAGGAACCAAGGGTGCCTGCCAGATTTCATTTGAATCTCTGGACTGAGATAAGTATAAGAGGAACTGACCGGGAGAAGTCATGGAGGGAAATGAGACCTGAAGGAGCATGTGGGTACAATGTGGAGGAAGGCAAGGGACTTGGGTTTTGTGGTGACTGGACAAGGGAGTGATATGAAGTAGACAGAAAAGTAGCAAGAAAGAAATCCCTTGGAACACCACTATTTCCCACTAAAAGGTATCTGGACTTTGTAGTCTATTTTGTCACTGAAACTCATTAAATGATTTTTCAGTAGGAGGGTAATTGATCAAGTTCATGTTTCCAAAGATAATTAGAAGCAGTAATATGGAGTGTGGATTGAAGAAGGGAGGCCTTAGAAGTCAGAAGACCCTGCATAGCTGTCTGGTTTTAGGAGATGGTGTAGTACAGTGGATTCAGCTAAGCTTAGACCTTCTCATAGCAGATTACCACTCATTATGGATTGAACTGCACACACTTCACAACTCATATGTTGAAGCATTAACCCTTTGTGCCTCCAAATATAAGTGTACATAGATAAGCACTCAGGAATGATCTATGCCAGACGAAGGCGTAGACCTACTTGCCAGTGTCAAGGGTGATAGCACCTAAAAATCACAGGGTGGACAAGATGATCCAGGAATCCCCCTCTTTTGTTCTTAGTTTTTTTGTGTCATGGTCTCATGGAGTCCAGGCTGGCCTCACATTCGCAATGTGAACTCCTCTTCCTTCTGTCTCTACCTCTAGTGCTAGGTATGTGACACCATGATCAGCTTAGAATTCCCTTTTATTGGTAGACTCCTTAGGGGAACCCTGACATCATTTGCTCTATCAACAGTTAGTGTTGTTTTTTGGGGGGGCAGTAGTGAGGTGGTGATGTTTGAGGCAGGGTCTCTTGCAGCTAGGCTGGCTTCAAACTCTCTAGGTAGCCAGGCCTGGCCTTGAACCTCTGATCTTCTTGCTTCTACCTCCTAAAAGCTGGGATTGCAGCCACCGTGCCCAGCAAAAACATAATTTCTTTTGGGATTGAACATTAGTAAAAGAACCAAAAGCACCCTCAAAGACAGGAAGATGGAAGTCAACTAAACTAACACACTGTACTGGGAGGAGGGTCAGAAGGACGGCAGTGGACAAAGCTGGAGAATATGCCGGAAGCCTCGGCAGGCCTCTCCCCAGCTACTTCCTTAGGTAGAGGCTTTAAATCGGGGATTGTCTTCTTCCCAGGACCACAAGGAAACCCGACAGAGGCCTCACCAGTCCTTCCAGGCAGGGAGTCCCTTGCCAAAGCAAACAATCCCAGCTCTCCGATTGTGCTCCGCCTGGGGTAGGGGAGAACAAAGATCCCTTTCTTTTCTTCTCCAGTGCTATGGCTGCAGCCAAAGGCGCTGTTTACACAATCTTCCCTGGTGAAGAATTTGTTCCCTTTCTCTCTAAGTTGCAGCTGGAAAAGATTGAGTTCCTCCCTGCCTGTTCCTTATTCCCGTGTCCCTGGGCAGGAAAAGTGCCCACACTTGACCTTTCCACCCCTAGAGATGTCAGCACGCTCAGGAATAACTCTAGGTCTTTTATGATATGATGGGGAGTTCAGTTCTAGTGGCAGAAAGCTTATCTGGCTGGAAAAGGGGGTGGGGGGAAGTCGGAGGACTCAGAAGCCCAGCTTCCTTCCCGGCATTCAGATTCTCTTTATTCCATCCTCTTCCATTCCCTAGGTTTTCTCAGGCACATTTCTACAAGAGGTCAAATCATCAAAACCCAGGGCAGATTTGGATTATTTTGAAAAGATGATTGCAGGTTGGATAAAGTGTTTTCTAGAACATTTTCTTTAGTCTGCAGCATATTACTAACTAGATCTGGGAGGGCAGATGTCTCTCCCACATCCCCTAAACAAAAGCAAGAAGGGGAAAGAGGAGTGCTCCAGTCTAATTTTAGTATTGGCAGAGAATCCTGGTGTTAAGTTACTCTTGGTAAATTGGTAACTAAGAAACAGCAGAGAGAGAGAATTTACAGTCTAGCTTTCCAACAAGTCATTTTAAAACCTAAATTTGTGCTGGGGCTGTAGCTCAGTGGTAGGACATATGCTTAGCATGGGATGCCCTGGGTTCAAGCTCCAGAACAAAAAATTAAAACAAAGCAAAATGAAAAACAGATTTAAGAAAAAAGTACTAATTTCACTTATTTCTGTGGTATCACGGGGAGGCAGATGCAACCTCATTTTACTAGGAAAGGAACACACAGCACATAAAGTTAACCAAAGCTCAGTGAGTAACCTGAACCCAGGATTCTGGAACTTTCTATCCAGACTATTCCACAGGGTCAAGCTATTTTCTGAAAATAGCGTGAGTCTTTTATGGTTTTAGTTTTCTGCATTTCTGGGGACTGAACCCAGGACCTAGTTCATGCTATATAAGCGTTCTGCTACTAGAGAACATCCCCTAGCCCTTGAGTCTTTTATCCTGAGTAAACTTCCTCGGCTGTAAACTTTCTCCCTCCCTCAAATCCCTATTGACTGTTCCCCTGTTGCTAAGGGAGCCAGGGCTAGCTGTTTGTTCCTTTGCAGCTATGTTTTGGAAACTTGAAGTTCCTGCTCCAGGTGTTGGAGATGTGGATAGAGAAGCCATAGGGAGTGTAGAGGGGCCACAGGTTGGCCTAACTCAGAAACCATCCCTTCACAGTATACAACACCTCACTCCAGCCAACCCCCTGCCTCCACCCCGCCCCCACCCCACCTCAGCAAGATGTGCAGAGTGACTGCTGTAAACGCAGCTTTGCAGTTCCTGGAAGGCCATAATCCACGAAGGTTAAAAATATCTATCACAGGGTCAGAACTGTGCCAGCTGAACTGAGCCTGTGTGGCAAAACGGATCCAGGAGCAGGAAAAATGTACCTGTTTGCAAGATAGCAGCAGGGACAGCAGTTTAAGAAAAGTTTTCACTGAGAAGCCTCAGAAACTACCCAGATTTCTCTTCCTTGCCTCCAATGACAACCGAGAGGCAGAGTTGTATAACGCAAAGACAGGCGTGTGCCATCAAGCCTAGACAAGTCTTGATTCTTGAACACCAAAGAAAAAGTACCTATGTCACACAAATGAAAAGGCTCTGAAGCATGCATGCCCCTCTGGGTTAAATGTCATTTCTGTTTGGCTTTCCTGAGCTCCATCAGATTCGATGAAGTTGGACGGACGGCAGCTTGCTGTCTGGGCTGGGCCCTTCTCTGGAGATTCTGAGAAGCAGGAATTTGATTGACGTGTTGACAGAGTCTCTTCTTGAAGTCGTGAAATGAGTTCTCTGCTTCTTCCATCTGCTAGTTAGGATGTCAGTCTAAGCAGAGACTACTTTCTGTCTTTGCAAATGACTCTCTCTAGCTACAAAGCAGCAACAGTCCATTAAATCTGTTCTCAAATCTCATTTCCTCTAACGCTCACAATATGAGAAAGCTCTCTGCTGCTGATGCCATTGGATGTGGCCCATCCAGTCTCCAGGGAGTGTCGGGTCTTACAGCAGGGCATATCTTAAGGAGTTGTTATTTATTTTGAGGTACTGGAGACTGGAACAAGGGGCCCTACATTACACACGCTGTATACTTATTCCACCTCAGAGCTCCATTTCTGAAGCAGGGTCATACTGTATACCCTAGGCAGACCTCAAACTCAAGATCCTTCCATTTCAGCCTCCCAGTGTGTGCCAGGACGCCTGGCTTAGCTCTTTTTAAAGGTTCATTTAGAAGAATTTTGCTTAGGGCCCACAAGATGACTCAGTGGTTAACCGAACACCTTTGATCCCCAGAACCCATGAGAAACAGCTGGATTCAGGAAGATGGCTCAGGGATAAAGACGCTTGCTGCCAAACAAACTTGATGACCTAAATTCCATTCTAAGGCATCACATGGTAGAAGGAGAGAACCGACCCCTTCAAGTTGTCCTCTGACTTCCACATTGGTACTATGGTACACACTTCTTCCTCACCACCGCATTAAAAAAACAAACAAACTAGTAGTAGCATGCATCTGTAATCCCAGCTCTTCTACAGCCTGGAAGCTTGAGGGCCAACCAGACTGGAGTGCAGCAGACAGAGCAGAAAAACAAAAGATATGCTGCCTCAACAAGGCGGAGGGAGAGAACCGACTCCACATGCGTGCTACAACAGCGCCTAAGTGCACATCCACACCATAAAAAATGTAAAATTTCTGCCTACCAAAGCAGTTATTCAAAAGATGAGAGAAGCAGGACAGCGGTGGCGCACGCCTTTAATCCCAGCACTCAGGAGGCAGAGGCAGGCAGAAGAGCGCTGTGCGTTCTGGCCAGCCTGGTCTACAAAGTGAGTTCCAGGACAGGCAGGGCTGTTGCACCGAGAAACCTGTCTCGAAAAACAAAACAACAACAACAACAACAAAAAGAAATGGCAAAAGCCATTTAGAATCCTAGGCATGAGGCAGGACTTGTTTGGTCTTAGTATTCTAAAATGAGTTAGAGATGCTTCATTCCCATTTCTTCCTTTCCCACAGGGATCATTCTCTCTCTTTGCCATTTCTTTTGTGGCCACTAGATCACAATGTACTAATATCCACAGTGTTTTGAAGTAAATGTTCAAAAAAATAAGGAAATTTTAAGGAATGCCTGGAAACTAAAAGGTTTTCTCAGACTTTAGTTTTCTCATACCAAATGGTGAGAATACCAGGTAAACGGACCAGTGATGTGTACTCAGAACACAGATTGGGAAAAGGCAAGGTATTTTGAGATATGGCTCAATAAAAAGTTTTATTGCTCAAAACTTGGAGGACTACAGTGAAATTCCCTAACCACAGCTGTTCTTTCCTCTTGCAGAATTCAACTAGAATGTTCTTCCTCTCAGCTCCCTGACGGAAGGCCACACACAGCTGCCCTAGCTTCCTAGCTATCAACTCAAGCTAAATCACAAGTGGTGTTAGTTGGTAGTTTTCTCATGCTGCCTACCTTGACAGGGTCTTACACTAATAAAGCCATTCTGAGAGGGGTTGGGTAGGGCTCCTCCTTACTGCTATGTAGCATTTGGATGGTTTATTACTTTCTCTCTCTTTCTCTTTCTTTCTTTTTCAAGACAGGTTTCTCTGTGTAGTCCTTGCTGTCCTGGAACTCACTCTGTAGACCGTGCTGACCTCAAACTCAGGGATCTGCTGGTCTCTGCCTACTGAGTGCTGGGATTAAAGGCATGCATCACCACAACCCAGCTTAACATTTAGGTGAGTTTCAAAGGGCATCATTTACTTCCAATTAGGAGGGCATAAAACTATGATCCTCCTCCCCTGGTGCTGAGGAAACACAACTGACTCTTGGAAAAAACAAGGCTTTAAGAACAGAAAAGCAGGTCTCTGCCTACAGCATCTCTGGGTTCACTCCAGAAGCTTTTTTGGCCAGATTAAAAATTCCCTTCCTTATGCCAACCAAAAGGGAAAACTGCTAGAAAATGGCTTAAATAGACGGAGGCCTGTGAAGAATGAGAAAACAAATTAAAATCAACATATATTGTATTTTGACAATGATGTCCTTTCTGAATACTCTGAGTATCTTTATATGTCCTTGCATAATTTCCCAGATGAGAACGGCTACTCCTGTCTACAGATGGGAAAAACAGAGTCCTGGAAAGTTACTGGTTAGAAATGGTTAAGTGTTGCAGAAAAATCGGAGTTTCTGAAGCTTCTTGATTTCAAATCATGGGCGATTTTAAAAACCAGGCCAAGCAGAAACCAAGGTTGGAAAGATCTTCAGAAAATCTGCTATTAAATGTTTCTCTACTAAGCACAACATGCCTTCACCCCAAGTTGTTGGCAAATTGGGGCGCAGATCAGTATCTCTTGGGGCCTCAGCTGAGAGGACCCCGTTGCCTTGACTCCTCCTGAATAAATCTGCTTCCAGGCGTCTTACAGAACCTTCGAAAAGCACGCATGGGCCACAAAGCTTTGCTCTCTCCAAATGGTCAGCTCAGCTCAGTTCCAGGATCAAGAAGGGAAAAAACCATATACTCAACGACCCCAAAGGGAAGGTAGGACAGGAGCTCCTCCCACCAGGGTTCTAGTTCCAGTGACCAGAGCAAAGGGAGGGCTCTTGCTCACTTCTAAATATGCAGATACTACCAGTCAACTTTTGGTTGGAGACAAAAGTCAGGTCCTATAGTGGTTTGAAAGAAAATGCCCCCCCCCCAAATGGCACTATTAGGAGGTGTGGCCTTGTTGAAGTAGGTGTGGTCTTGTTGGAGGAAGTGTGTCACTGTGGAGGCAGGCTTTGAGGTCTCATGTATGTTTAAACTATGCCCAGTGAGTCAGTCCACTTCCTGTTGCCTGAAAATCAAGATGTAGGACTCTCAGCTCCAACTCCAGCACTATGCCTGTATGCATGCCACCATGTTTCTCTGCCGTGGTGATAATGATCTAAACCTCTGAAACTCTAATCCATCCAATTAAATGTTTTCTTTTATAAGAGTTGCCAAGGGCTGGGTGGTGGTGGCGGCGGCGCCGCCGCCGCCGCACGGCGCACGCCTTTAATCCCAGTACTAGGGAGGAAGAGGCAGGCGGATCTCTGTGAGTTCGAGGCCAGCCTGGGCAACAGAGCGAGATCCAGGACAGGCTCCTGCTGTGGGATGGTCTGTATGTCAAGTGTGTTGCTGATTGGTCAATAAATAAATCACTGATCGGCCAGTGGCTAGGCAGGAAGTATAGGCAGGACAAGGAGGAGAATAAAGCTGGGAAGTGGAAGGCTGAGTCAGAGAGACACTGCCAGCCGCCATGATGACAAACAGCATGTAAAGATGCCGGTAAGCCATGAGCCATGTGGCAAGGTATAGATTTATAGAAATGGATTAATTTAAGCTGTAAGAACAGTTAGCAAGAAGCCTGCCACGGCCATACAGTTTGTAACCAATATAAGTCTCTGTGTTTACTTGGTCGGGTCTGAGCGGCTGTGGGAGAGAGATTTGTCCTGACTGTGGGCCAGGCAGGAAAACTCTAGCTACAGGCTCCAAAGCTACACAGAGAAACCCTGTCTCGAAAAAAACAAAACAAACAAACAAACAAAAAAAGAGTTGCCAAGGTCATGGTGTCTCGTCACAGCAATAGAAACCCTAAGACAGGTCCATAGCCCAGAAAATAGTCACCTGCAGTGTAGTACTCTGGAACCAATCCTGGGATAGATTGCCCTCAACTCTTGAACACAGTATCAAAGTCAAGGATGATGGGAAAGGATCTGCTGGTAGCCTTTTTGAGTACACTTGTATGTTCAAGCATGTAGAGGCCAGAAGACAACATCAAGGACTGCCCACCTTAGTTTCTGATACAGGTCTTATGTAGCTCAGGCTAACCTCAAACTCCCCACATAGCTGAAGATGGCCTTGAACTTCTGATTTTCCTACCTCAACCTTCTGAGTGCTGGGATTATGGACCTACAATACCATGCCTGGCTTTCTGCTTGTAGGGTTTAAACCAGACTAAAAAGTAAAAGCATTGTGGTCAACTAGGTTAGCATTCCTATTAAAAAATTACTTGTGTTGCATGAGCACATATGTAAGGTAAGAGTCCACATGCACACAAATCCACAACTTAGCACATACAAGTATTATAAAGGGGATGTGTGTGTTCTATAGCCCCTTATAGCGGTTCATGCTCATCTGACTAAGGGTAGATGGATAACAGGAAACAACTTCATAGAGAAGGGAGCATTCAAGCCAAGTCTTTCATAACACAGCAAGTTTGAAAAAGAGGAAATTGTGCAAAGATCCAAAAAAGCAGAGATGAGCAGAGCAAGGGCAAGGTGTGGGAAGGCCAGGAAGACATTTTAAAGCACACTTGAGTCTAGTTCAGGGCTAGCTTGGGCAATGTGGCAAGACCCACCATTGCAAAAAACTAAAACTAAAAAAAAAAAAGAGGATGGGGATGGTAGCTCACACCCACAGTCCCAGCACTCATAAGGCAGAAGTAGGACTATTATGAGTTTAAGACTAGCCTAATCTACAAAGAGTTTCAGGCCAGTGGGGTATGTGATGTGTATGAATTTTGAATTGGTTTTTGAACTGGTAAATGACAAAATTGGTCCTGTCCTGAAAGGAAGATCTACATGGTAGTCAGTATAAGTAAATGTTGGAAGAAACTGGAAGCAGGCCACCAGTTAAGAGGCTTTACACCAGGTAGGTGACAAGGAGTGCCTGAGCCAGGACTGTGGCACTGACAGGTAATGAACCCTCTAGTGATCATTTTAAGCACTGACCCCAATCCTCCAAAGTGAGAAGAAGGTTGTATCATGTGATAATTATTGAAAAGTGTACTAGTCTTTTTCTTTTTGGGCCACCAACCAGCTCCCAAATCATGATACAGAGACTTATTATTAGTTTTGAATGCTTGGCCTAGCTTAGGCTCCTTTCTGGCTAGCTCTTTTAACTTGTTTCTCTTTTACACAGTTAAAGTAATATTCGGTAGCATAAACAAATATAACAAATCTTTGCCTAGTTAAAATAATATTCCACAACAGAAAAGCACAGCTATTTTGAACAGAACTTTCCTAAAACAAAGAATTAAAGAATGAACCCAAGGACTGGAGAGATGGCTCAGCAATTAAGATCACTGGCTGCTCTTCCAGAGATCAATTCCCAGCACACACATGGTGGTTCACAAGTCTGTAACTGTAATCTCATGGGATCTCATGCCCTCTTCTGGTGTGCAGATGCACACACAGACAAAACACCCATGCACGTAAAATACATAAATAAATCTTAAAAGAACGAGCCTGTCAGATCCCTGCAGAGTTTAGGCCATTACCACTGGGCCTTGTTCTCTCACCAAGGCACTCAGCCAACTGTGGAAAAGAAATACACACAGGAGACTTAAGAAACATCTTATTAATACAGTATTTATTTGTCTTCTCTCTGTCAAACCCTGAGCCAAGCACTTTCCCCAGACTTCCTGGGGAGGTACAGGAAAAGGAACACACAGGGCAGACGGGACATGAAAGAGCTATGGGAGGTGGAAGTGGAGACAGCTGCTTCACATGGCGAAGAGGATGAGAAAGGCCACCATTAGGCAGAAGAGCCCCATGGCCTCTGAGAGGGCAAAGCCCAGAATCGCGTAGGAGAAGAGCTGTTGCTTCAGAGAAGGGTTCCTGGGGAAAGAGGAGAGAAGTCTGAATTTGTAGTCTACACAAGGAAAAGGCCAAACATCTAAGGTGGACTCTCAGAGAATTCACTTCGAGTTTATGTTATAATAAGGTCCATCTAAGAGACCCCACTGTACCCATCTTCTCCCACTAAGGTTTCAACAGGGGTAAACAAGGTAGAGGTAGACAATCTAAGATGCTCTTATAGGCCCATGTGCAAATATTACCTTCCCAATGGATCTCTCCTACCATCACAGTAACTTAAAACCATAGGCCTGGCTACTTAACATTCAGGGCCAGAAGAGGAAGGAGGGATACTCAAAGCGACAGTCTTTCTCAAGTATCAGAACTCTAACAGGACACAGAAAGCAAAACTGCAGATGTGGGGGCTGGAGAGATGGCTCAGAGGTGAAAAGCACTGGCTGCTCATCCAAAGGTCCTGAGTTCAATTCCCAGCAACCACATGATGGCTCACAACCACCTATAATGAGATCTGGTGCCCTCTTCTGGCCTGCAGGAATATATGCAGACAGAATACTATATATATAATAAATCTTAAAAAAAACAAAACAAAACAAAAAAAAAAAACTGCAGATGGGCTGTGGCTCACACACTCAGGGTCCCAGGACTCTATGGGCATAACACTGTTCCAGAAAGCAGGTATGAATCAAAACAGAACAGCATCCTAACTTTGAAAGTCAACATAAACTTTTAGCAGAATTGTGGACACAAAGTATATCAAGCTTGTTTAAAGCAGATTCTGAAGGGAAAAAAAAAAAACAAAACAAAACCTTATTTCCCCAGACATTAGTATAACTTGCTGGCCTCTAGAGGATTAATTTAGCTCTTCAGTGACTTGTCCACAGGTAGTGGAGACCAAACAGTCCCAGGTGCTCGGGACCAGGAGGGTTGGAAACAGAGGCCACTGTCCCAGGAGCAACAGAGGGAACTCCCAGAGATGGGGGAAAACATCAGTGAAGCTGCCTGAGCTCTAGCCCAGGGATGGCCAGAAGGTTTTCACCTTAGGCTTTTTGGACCACAGAGTCTGTTGTCTTAAATTTATTTGTTCTAGAGTGCAGACATAACTATGCAGACGGTGGAGCACACTGTAAGAACACAGAAAACTTCTTGCTTCTGTGAAAATACTTCTAAAGAATGTAGAAACTAGGTGGTAGTCCCATGTGTAATCCCACCACCAGGAAAGCAGGGGTTCGAGGCACCCAGGCCTATACAGTTAAGATACTGTCTCAAAAAATCAACAACAAAGTAAAAATCATTTTTAACTTAATCACAGAAAACCAGGCTGGGGTCCAAATACAGCCCTCAGGCTTAGACTTGCCAGCCCCTGCTCTGCACTACAGTGACGGGCATGTGCTGTATCTGCACTGTTAACTAAGGTTTCGTCCAGCTTCTAAGCACTAGAAATTGCAAGACAAAGGAACTGAAAACCTCAATTTTATGTTAAGACAGGGTCTCATATAGCCTAGGCTGGCCTGAACTCACCATGTAGCCCAGGCTAACCTGGAACTGATGAGTATTCTGCCTCTGTCTCATAACTGTTCGCATTATAGGTCTGTGTCATCATACCCAGCTTGTATTTTTATTTAAAAAAAAAAAATGTTAAAACAGTGTGTGTCTGTACACGCCTTTAATGTTAGCACTCGGGAGGCAGAGGCAGGCAGAGCTCTGTCCATTCCAGGCCAGCTAGGGTGACATAATGAGGAAAAAAATTAAGTATTTATTTAGGCATGGGTGTGCATGCATGTGTGCCACCTCATGCATGTGGAGGTCAGAGAACACCTTGTAGAAGCTGCTCACTCCTTCACCATGTTGTCAGGTGCCTACACCCACTAAGACATCTTACTGGCCCCAACTTTTTTTCCTTTAGTTTTTCAAGAAAGTGTTTCTCTGTGTTATCTCTGGCATCCTGGAATTAGCTGTATAGACCAGGATAACCTCAAACTCAGAGTCACTTGCCTCTGCCTCCTGGGATTAAAGGAGTGCACCACGAGGCCCAGCTTAGGTTATATATTTTTTTTATTAATTTATTTTTATTTTATTGGTACTTTGCCTGTATGCGTATCTGTGTGAGGGTGTAGGAGCCTGGAGTTATAGACAGTTGTGAGCTGTCATGGATGCTGGGAATTGAACCCCGGTCCTCTGGAAAAGCAGTCAGTGCTCTTAACTGCTAAGCCATCTCTCCAGCCCTTAGCTTGCAATTTTTTTTGTTTGTTTTTTTTTTTAAAGATTTATTTATTTATTATGTATACAGTGTTCTGTCTGCATATACACCTGCAGGTCAGAAGAGGGCGCCAGATCTCATTATGGATGGTTGTGAGCCACCATGTGGTTGCTGGGAATTGAACTCATGACCTCTGGAAGAACAGCCAGTGCTCTTAACCTCTGAGCCATCTCTCCAGCCCCTAGCTTGCATTTTTAATTAATTAAAATTTGAGGCTGGGTAGTAGTGGGGCATGCCTTTAATCCCAGCACTTGGGAGGCAGAGCCAGGCAGATCTCCGTGAGTTTGAGGCCAGCCTGGTCTACAGAGCGAGATCTAGAACAGGCACCAAAGCTACACAGAGAAACCCTGTCTCAAAAAACAAACAATTTTGAAAAAAGCCAAGCATGGTTGTATGCCTTTGATCCCACCACTCAAGAGGTAGAAGAAGCAGGTAGATCCTTGTGAGTTCGAGTCAGCCTGGTCTACACAGTAAGTTCCAGGCTAGCCAGGGCTACTTAATGAGGCTCTCTCTCAAAAAAGAAAAACAAACAAAAATCACAGAAATTTAAGTAAAAAATAACAACACACAGCTAGTGGCCTCTGTATATATAGGACATGCAGTTCTATCCCTGACCTCTGGAACATACAGCAGAACCAACAGAGGCCCAGGTAATCTTACCTGGCATACCCAATGATGAGGCTCCCAAAAACAGTCCCAATGCCAGCCCCCGACCCAGCCACCCCAACTGTGGCGGCCCCAGCCCCAATGAACTTGGCGGCTGTGTCGATGTCCCGGGAAATGACGCTGGTTTGGAAGCTGCGGCTAGGGATGACTGAGGTCAGAGGGTGAGGGATTGCCAAACTGCTGGGGCCCTGTGAAGAGGAGGCAGACAGAAGGCAGGGTTTTTGTTATCAATCTACTGTTTTGCTTTGGAAACATTTGTACTATTTCAAACTGCTGGGCCATCTAATCTGATGTTCCTCCCTCAATATAACATGATTTAATTCCTTGGAAACCTCCTAAAATGCTGGCAAAAGAACTCTTTTTTTTTTTTTGGTTTTTCGAGGCAGGGTTTCTCTGTAGCTTTGCGCCTTTCCTGGGACTCACTTGGTAGCCCAGGCTGGCCTCGAACTCACAGAGATCCGCCTGCCTCTGCCTCCCAAGTACTGGGATTAAAGGCGTGCGCCACCACCGCCCGGCTTTTTTTTTTTTTTTTGGTTTTTCGAGACAGGGTTTCTCTGTGTAGCTTTGCGCCTTTCCTGGAACTCACTTGGTAGCTCAGGCTGGCCTCGAACTCACAGAGATCCGCCTGGCTCTGCCTCCCGAGTGCTGGGATTAAAGGCGTGCGCCACCACCGCCCGGCTTTTTTTTTTTTTTTTTTTTTTTAAAGATTTATTTATTATGTATACAGTGTTCTGCCTGTATGTGTCCCTGCACTCCAGAAGAGGGCACCAGGTCTTACTATAGATGGTTGTGAACCACCATGTGGTTGCTAGGAATTGAACTCAGGTCCTCTAGAAGAGCAGCCAGTGCTCTTAACCACTGAGCCATCTCTCCAGCCCCCAAAAGAACTTTTTTAAATGTAAGAGATGGAGTTCAAATGCCTTCATGATTCAGGTATGGTCTACAAGTGTTAAGTGTGAGACATGAGCCTGTCCTTGACCCCCAACATCTGGACAGCAGACTAGGCCAAGTAAATAAATGGACCAGGATTCTATGCAAGAGCAACAAGTGCTCTTAACTGCTGAGCCAGCGCTTCCGCCCAGGCTGGGTAACGGAAATTAACAGTGGCAATTCCAAACATACAGAGCTTCAATTGCCATCCATCTCTACCTAAAGAATTTCAGTCTGTGGTGATTGTCCTCAGCACTCCCCCTACTGGTTCTGGGAGGCAACCCTCTTTACCCCTTACCAGCAAACCACAGTCCCAACTCCTCAAGGTACCTCATCTGTCCATGTCTGTGGTCGGGTCAACTGCACTGCAGACAGTGGGCGACTCAGCAGCTGAGAGGTGCTCCTGATCTAGTGGAATGACACGGGCAGGAAGGTCAAGGAAAGCTGTGGAGTGACTTTCAGAACCATGCCAAGTCACTGCACACAGCAGGACATTCTCTGATGCTCTTTCCATTCTTTCAAAACTTAGTCAGAACCTTGAATCATTCTTTTAACAAATTTCGTTCGTTTAAGAGACATGAAGAAGGCTGGGTGGTGGTGGCGGCGGCGGCACACGCCTTTGATCCCAGCACTTGGGAGGCAGAGCCAGGCGGATCTCTGTGAGTTCGAGGCCAGCCTGGTCTACAGAGCGAGATCCAAGACAGGCACCAAAACTACACAGAGAAACCCTGTCTTGAAAAACAAAACAAAAGACAGGCAGACACCTCGAATCCCAGCACTCAGGAAGCAGAGGAAGGCAGACCTCTACAAGTTCCTGGCCAGTCAGGGCGACATAGTGAGACTATCTCAAAACAATAGCAACAACAAAATAATAGAGGGACTGGAGAGATACTGCAGTGGTTAAGAACATCTGTAAAGACCTGGTTTCAATTCCCAGTACCCATGTGGTGTCTCACAATCATCCACAACTTCAGTTCCAGAGGATCCAACACCCTCTTCTGACCTCCTTGGGCACAAGGCACACATGTGGTACACATATCATACATGCAGGTAAAAAAAACATAAAATAATTTTCTACAAAAAAAAATCTTTAAAAACCCCAAAAGAAACAAAAATCTTGCTACACTGCCCGAGCTGGTCTTTGAAGTCCCAGGCTCAGCAACCCTACTGCTTTAGCATCTCTAGTCCTGGGACTTCACGCATGCAGCACCATTCCTGACTGCAGCAAGTTCTGAATTCAGGAGCCACGCCATCCTCTCTATAGGTTCTACTTTACGGAAAGACAGTGTCGGGCTGGAGAGACGGCTCAGCTGTTAAAGGCTGGGCTCACAACCACAAATATAAGGAAAGACAGTGTCCTCCCTTGTAGGAGTCCATAGGAGGCCACAACTGCTGTATTCTTTTACCCTCTTGAGAATCAGAAGCAATCTGTGCCCCAGAAGCATCTACTTCACTCAACAAGGAAGATATTTCCTGGTAATAACCAGTTCATAAGAAGAAAGCCAAGGATTAGGATAGTCTTCCCTGAACATATATACCCTTCTCTGGAAATGAACATGAAGAACCATGTTCAAAATTCACCGTATGCAGCAGGGCAGTGGTGGTGCACACCTTTAATCCCTGCACTTGGGAGGCAGAGGCAGGTGGATCTCTACGAGTTTGAGGCCAGCCTGGTCTACAAAGTGAGTTCCAGGACAGCCATGGCTGTTACATAGAGAAACACTGTTTAAAACAATTAACAACAATAAATTCACCTCCTCCTGGTAACCTTTTCTGACCAGCCCCAAGACAGTGTCTCCAAGATACATGATAGCTAACAGCCAGGCCTTTACAGACAGAATTAAGAGGCATACATACTTTTTCTTTTGACAGGATCTCACTGCAGCCCCAGATGATCTTAAATTTGTGCCAACTAGTGTTCCTGCTTCATACTCCCAGGTTCTAGATTACAGACATGTACCACTATGTCTGATTTTTTTTTTCTTTTCTTTTTTGTACTAGGGACTGAACCCTGGGCTTTGTACAGGTTAGGCAAGCATTCTCCACTGAGCTATATCCTTAGCCTTCTAACGTTAACTTTCTTTTGTATGTATTAGTGTTTTGTCTACTTGTATGTATGTATACCTGTGGGTGCCTGGTACTCAGAGGCCAGAAGACACTGGATCCCCGAAACTGGAATTATGATGTTGTGAGTTGCCACATGGATGCCAGGAACCAAACCCACGTGTTTTTGCAAGAGCAACAGTGCTCATAACTGCTGAGCCACGTTAAGCCCCAAATGCTAACTTTCTACCAGGGATGCAATGAGGATTAAGTCACTTCAAGGTTCTCAGCCTGTTTCTTCACCTGTCAAATGGGAACAATCTCTCAGGGCTCTGAGGAATAAATGGTAAATGTACAAACTGGTAAACAGTGTTAGGCACACTTTAGTAATTGGCACTTACTAAGAGCATCACACCTTTTCACTTATAGATGAACGAACTGCCTCCACTGTCTTACTAGTTTTAAATTTCTTACATCCTGCTGCTTCTAGGCCCAACACCTTTCCAGAGTGTATTTGAGCTTCTTTCCCAGACTTTTATCCCCAGAATAAAGTCCTACCAAGGCTCACTCAAGATAAGGGCCCATACACAGTGTACACTCTGTCCGAGCTATGTAACACAGTTTGTTTACCATGTCCCACTAGGTTCGAATATCACAAACACACAGTGAAATTACATGACCTAGATGAAAATTAACTGGCCTCCAGAGAATATGGGCCAGGGGAATGCCTAGCAAACATTCACTCCTGCCAGCAACCATAGCAAAAGGTCTTCTCTTCCAGAGACTCACCTTCCTCAACCCATCTGTAAAGAACAAGGTCTAACAGGCATGTCCAACCTATGGCTGGCCACAGGCTGCAGACGCCTCAGGGTAGCTATGAAGGCAGCTGATACATTTACATATGACAATGTCATGTCCCCATATCAAAAGGTTGGTACTCTCCAACACGAAGAAGCAAGGTGCCCTCCTTTTAAGATCCTTCCGTAAAATGTACTCACCAAGGAGCGAGTGGAGATGAACTTGGAGCAGGCATACATTTTCAGGGGTGAGGGGCCAAGGCAGGAGAGCTAGAAATAAGAAGCAGCATTATAAACACACTGAACTTCATCCTTATACCTAAGAAGGAGCTCTAGGAAGCTTAATTAGCTCAAAGAACAGAATGATGGGTTTCAGGCCATCACTACAGGTGATGTCAGAATCTGGAAATGAAGTGACTTTCTCATGGCCTGGACAAGCAGTCCATGCTTTAAGAACCACCATCCAAGCCAGGTGGTAGTGGTGGCGCATGCCTTTAATCTCAGCATTCAGGGGGCAGAAGAAGGCAGATCTCTGAGTTAGAGGCCAGTCTGGCCTACAGAGTAAGTTCCAGGATAGCCGGAGCTATGTAGAGAAACCATTTCAACACTCCCCTGCTTACACCCCCCCAAAAAGAACCACCATCCATTCCCACAGCCTGATGATTTGGGCTTGTCAAAATAATTTTCCCAGTGTCCTTTGCTTATGTTTCCCCCCAACCACCCCCACTCCTTCTAGGTTCAAATTCATCTCTTCCTGGTCTCAGTGTCTGGGCCTAGAAAAGACTGGAGTTCTAGCAGTGTGTGGTGGGTCTAACACCTGTAATTCCAGCGCTCGGGAGGCATGGACAAGACTTTCAAATGTTTGAGGACAGCCTGGGCTACAGAGTAACATCTTAGGCATACTAACCTAGGGCTGGCTATTAATTCCAGCCCCTAAAAACTAGAATCCCATACCTTTGGGAGAATTCTAGAAGACAAAGGCACTGGAAGTTTTCCAACAATCTTTTTATTGATTATCTGAAGGCTCTGACTGCTTAAAATACTTCTATATTAACAAGATGCAGCCAATCAATGAGGAACACTGGCATTACTCTATGAGCATCAACTATAAACTCATTTCACCACTCCATTAAGGGGTATTAAATTTTGCACCCTCAAGATCCAAAGAAAGAATAGGTGAGTTAAAGATATAGGACAATGTTTTTCCCCAAACGAAGTAAGAAGCCCACTTGAACCAGAATTACCGGAGAGGTGGTATATATATTAAAAATGCATGTCACTGGGCCAGCAAGACGGCTCAGAGGGTAAAAGCACTTGCCCTGTCAAACCTGACAAGTGTGATTCCTGGAGTACACGTGGAAGAAGGTACTTCTAAGAGCCGCCTTCGATCGCCACAAGTGCACCACAGTGCACGCTCACACACAACGAAACAGTTTAAGACTTTTTAGATTTGTAGGTATGAGTGATTTGCCTGAACGCATGTATGTGCACCACATGTATGCTTAGTGCCCAAGAAGATCAGATGAAGGGCCTAGACTCCCCAGAACTGTGGGCCTCTGGAAGAACAACAGATGCTCTTAACTGTAGAACCATCTCCCCAGCCCCTAAAAACAATTTAAAAAAAAAGTGTATTCTTGGCTCCCCCTTAGATCTCTGGTACCAATGTTTTAAACAAGTTTTCCGATCATCGTTCTATTTAAGGTATACAATGGCGTGGTCTCAACAACATTGAAGGGGCGTCAGTGGCAAAGCAAGGACTGTAACTCTGTAATTTCACGTTTGGGGAGGGCACACTGGAGGGAGAACTCAGAACCTGAGTGTACTAGGTAAGATAGTCTACCCCTGAGCTACATCCCCAGCTCTTTTTCTCAAGTTTCTTAAGTTTGAGTATTCCACAAACTGAGATACTCAGTCAAAGTATAGAGAGGCCTGTTAAACACTACTCCCTTAAGTAAACTGGACTCAACCTGTCCAAGGGTAGGTGCACTACGTACAAATCCTGAATCATATTTGTAATGTTTATCAGTCTTGTTCTACCTAAAACTTTGCTTTTTGTTGGACATGGTGGAACACACCTGTGATCCCAGCACTCAGATCTCTATTAATCCTAGGCCAGCCTGGTGTACATAGGGAATTCCAGGCTAGCTACATAGTGCGACCCTGTAACAAATAAAAAAATTTGCCTTTTGCTTTTATGCAACCTAAACCCAAATTTACTGCCCAACTATTCAGGTTCTATTGAGTCAAAACACGAGTCTTCTTTAAAGCTTTTAGAATACAGGGAAGCTTGAGCTGGGGTGATGGCTCAGTTGATATCGTCTGCCACACTAGACTGCACGTTCAAAGCAGGGGTTAGTTCATATCAATGAGCCCCAGAGCTGGGTGTACATAAACAGGTAGATACCTGGAGCTCATTGGCTTGCAGTCCAGCTGAGTTGAAGAGCTTCAAGATGTCCTGTCTCAAGAAGTGGAGTGGAAATGCCTCTCTATATTGACTTCTCAGCGTGCACACATGCTTACACACACTTGGATAAGGGAGTCTGCAGTTAGGCCTGGTGGTGCACGCATGTTATCCTGGCACTGGGGAGGCCAACGTGGGCTATTTATATAGACAGTCTTCAAGACACCAAAATAAGCCTGGCAGTGGTGGCGCGTGCCTTTAATCCCAGTACTCGGGAGGCAGAGGCAGGGGGATCTCTGTGAATTAGAGGCTAGACTGGTCTACAGATCAAGTTCCAGGGAAGGTTCCAAAGCTATACAGAGAAATGTTATCTTGGAAAAATAAAATTAAATAAAAGGGAAGACTTTTTTTAAAACAAACAAACAAAAACAGTAAAGCCTTAATGTTATTTGCTCCACTCACAACCTTTCAGCAAATACCACTACATGCTATCCCTTACAAAATGTAGCTCTGGCAGTACTCTAGTTACTGTCCAGCCCACTGCCTGCTTGCAGGGTACTCCATAAACTATTCTTTAAAAAAGAGAGAGAAAAGAGCTCTAAGGGGATTAAATTTGACAGTTTACAAATCAACATATGTAAATAGTATCATCTATTGCTGGCATGCACTAAACCCAAGAGTATCTTCAATTGGTGAGCCCTTCCAGTGGTCACCTAACCTGGGCAAGCCCACACTTGGGCAAAGAAATTCTCCACAATCACGACCTTTCAGTTAGAAGGGTAGCCACCTAACTATTCCATACTTTAAACCTTTCTGTCTTACTGGCAAAATCTGAGCGTCATGTGACAGGAAACCTGGCAGGTAGAAACTCTTAAAGGCGCGGACCTCTCCCACCTTCTGGACGGAATGCCTAACAGAAACCTCCATTTCTAACCCAGCATTATGATTTTATCACTAGCATGTCAGGGCTTTCATTAGAGGCAGGTACTGGGTAACAGCCAGTTTCTAAGGAAACAGGCCCCTCTTCTGCCCTGGCTTTCCCAAGTCCGTCCACCGGGCCCTTCTGCCTGCTCTGTTCCTTTCTACCACGTTCAGTTTACTCCAGACTGAAAGTCTGGAGGTGATGGGAGCTTTGAACGATGAACTGGCTTGGCTGCGCCGAGAACCGCAAGTTCTGAGGTTCAAAGTCTGCAGGTTTCTGAAGACGGAGGCTACTTTGATTTCAGGATGACAGAAGGGAGCCGAGAGAGGAGGGGAGACGGTGGGGTTGTGCCAGCGGTGAAAAGGCGTGAGGGTGAGCAAGGCACACCCGCAGAGCCCGGCTCGCGCCCGGCTCGCACACGCGCGCCCGGGATCTGCCGTCCGCCGGCCGCAGGGCCCCCAACCCCCGGGAGACACCCAAGATGGCGCCAGGCCCGTGCGGTTAGAGGTCACGGACACGGGGAAGGGGCCGCTCCCGGGACGGGCGCGCCGGCGGCTGCGCGGGTGCGAGGACCCGGGTGGGAGCTAGCAAGGTCCGGGCGGCCACGCGTCCCGGCGAGGGACCCTGCCGAGCGCGCCTGCGCGCCACAAAGAGGACGCGAGGCCTCAAGGCCTTACCTGCTCCCAGGGCAGAGAAGACAGAGAGGGGCGGGGGCGCGGGAAGCGCGGACAGAGAAGGCTCTACGCATGCGCAGCCGGAGCCAACGAGTTGCCCCCCCCCCCCCCCCACTCACCCACGCCGCGGATAGAGTGAACACCGCCAGCAAGAGGCCGGGTCCCGGCTCCACAGCGCCCCCTGCCAGGTTGGTGGTGCCTTCGGGACGAGCTCTCCCCCTGGCGTTCAACCCGAGAAACTACAAAAGGAGCCCGTCGTGCGCCGGAGAGCGGCCAACTCGGCCCGGAAAGCCGATCCGCAACGTGGCGGACGGTGTCGACTGCACAGCGTTTGGAGTCTTGGACTCCAGTCCCCTTCCCGAGCATGCGCGATCGCATCGGGGGGGGGGGGGGGAACAGCACCCCGAGGCTACTCGGGAATTGCTTGTAGCATACAGTAGGGATTGGGGTTCAGTGCCTAAAATTTAGCAGGGGGCCGCGGGGGGATAAAATCACGGAACTCCTGGCTTCTCGTCGTCCTGGGGACCCTGGCATCACTGGGTGGGAGATGAGAACTGGCCCGATGGACTAATAGCAACATGCCATGGCTGTTCTGCTGGCTTTAACTTACTTTCTGTTTTTCCTATCTCGTGGATGAGCACGATAAAGCCAGCATGAGCGAGTCTGAAGATAAGGGGTAAATATAGCCTGAAGCTCCCTCTTGTGATTCCCGGGGCACACTAGGGGCACCCGTGACCGCGGTAGGGGTGCGAGGTCACCCCAGGTGACCGATTTGCCTCGGCCGGGCTTGCTCGGAGGGGAGCTGGAATGGTCAGTCGTCCTGGAGGTGCTCTCCCCAAGCTCCTGCTTTCTGCCGTGCCCTTTCGCCCGTCCCTCCTCCCCCGGTGGGCCGGGGCTTCCTTAGCAGGCCTTTGTGTCCCCGCAGGAGCAGACAGGCCTAGAGGAGGGCTGCAAGGCCGACCCAGCCCCGAAGCTCAGCTGTCCGGGCAGGGGGCTTGGACGCCGCGCTAGAGAGACGGGAAGAGCTCACCAAACCCACATAAAATAAAAAAAATAAAATAAATAAATAAAAAAAAAAGAGAGCCGCGGCTGTAAATAAAGGCAAATCCGCCACCCTCTGAGGGGCCGTTTGTCCTCCCCTCCTTGGCCCCGTCCTTCCAGCCACCCCCTCCCGGCCCCCGGCCCCGCGGCGCCCCGGCCCCGAGCTCCTCCATTTAATCGGATTTGGGAGAAGGGGAGGATAAATCACGGCAGCAGCTTTACGGTCCCGGAGGAGAGGCGAGCCGCAGCCAGGCACACCCCGGCCGGCGATAAAAACCGCCGCTGAAAGCCCACGGAGCAATTTCCCGGGACCCCGAGCGACGCCATTACAGGAATGTAATTTTGCCCGGATGAGGCCCCGAGTTTAATTATCCTCGCGGAGGAATTTCAATGCGGCCAATCCATCTTGCAGGCGGGCGGCAGAGGGATTTATATGGGCCCGTTATTTCACACCGATCCTCCATCTGCATTTTTATGGCCCTGAGCTCCTGAAAGGGAGGGAACGAGTGGGGAGAAATGGAAGAAGAGGGTGGGGGGGGACTCCCCGCCTTTCCTAAACCCTCCATTTCAGCTGGATTAGGAATCTCACAGGTTCTCCTGAAGCCCCCAAATCTCCCTCCAGTGCCAGCTGTTGACCCGGGCAGGGGCGGGACCGGGATCTTTAGGAATCAACAGGTATTTTCCAAGTACTAAGTAGTGTGAGATGCTTTGTGAGAAAAGGGAGAGAGGCTAGCAAGCGCTTAGGAGTTGATCCCTCGAGGTTCCTCGGACACCCCGCCCTGCTAAAGCTGAATTCCTTTCGGCTCTCAGCTTCATACCCTAAGAGGCACAATCCACAGTTCTTAAAGCCGCCACCGCCAAATGGTGTTGCAGCTGTTGCTTGCGACAATTTAGAGAATCTCCTATATCTCTAACAAACTCTCAGAGGACGATGTATCAGAGAAGGGGCCCGTGAGGGGCTGACCCTGGCTCCTCCGAAAAGTGACTGCAGTCTGCAGTCTGATGTATCCTTACTTAGCCCCAGTGGTGGGCTTCAGACAAACCTGGGTTCCCAAATCGCATGTGACCTTGGGCAAGTTGTTTAACCCTTTTAAATCATTTTTTTCCTTTTAAAATGGAGTATAATAACAGCGTTTACCCTGCAGCCAATATTGAGATAATAATGTACAAGAAGCTTTTAGCAAAGGGCTTGGTACTCAGTAAAAGTTCAATAATCGCCATAATCATTATCGTTAGTATTACAGCTAGGATCATTGCAATTCAATTCTTCCCTGCTCCCGTGAGGCTGTTTATGGTCCTTGCACAGTATCTCCTGAAAGAGAGTCAAGTATCACAAAACTTTTTCAATCACATAAATCATGCAAAACCAGTTAGTTGACATATTGATGGGTGATCTGTGAGGAGGATGAGAATCCTGAAGCCGTCTGCAATTTGAAGCAAGAAATTAGATCATAAAAGAGCAGGGACCTGACAAAAAAGTGGATTGAGGGATGTGAGGGAGGGGTGATCCCAAAGATTAGCTGAGGGTCTAGGGGTTTTCTTAACCCTGTGGTTGGGAAGGGTCGGGCTTCACCACAGCGAGGCACCTGGGGTCCAGGAAGGAAAGGGTGTGGAGCCAGAACCATCCTTTCCAATCAGTCCGGGTCTCTTCCGACCAGGCCATGTAACAAGGTTGGCCTGATTGGCCAGTTTTCCTAATGACTTCTAGTGGCAGATTCTAACTGGTTAGCAGCCTCCCTGCACAAGAGTGACGGAGAAATGAGATTGCTCTTTCCTATCCTCGGATTGGTTAGCCACCCTCAGGGGACAGAGACTCTTTTTAATTGACTGGTAGGCTAGAAGGAGGTTTGGCGTCTCGCACATCGAAATTCCATGAGTTCTTTTCCACAAAGGTCACCAAGAAAGAATCTTGATTGGCTTGAATGTATTTGCCTTTGGCTAGGAGACACCGTAGTTTAGAGAAGAGAAATCAAAATCAAAATCGTACAGGCACGCCACTGTTAAATATGAAACCTCAGACAGAAGGATTCACAAGAAGAAACATAAAAGAGACAGAGGGAAGGAAAATAAGTGTTGTCAAGTGATGAGATGGGGAAAGGTAACATTTTGATCAAAGGATACAAAGTTTCAGTTAGAATGGAGAAATAAGTTTTAGTAATCTATTCCACTTGGTGGTGACTACATTTAATGTGTTGGATATTTCACGGCTGCTGAAATAGATTTTTAAGGTTCTCCCTCTCTCCACACACACACACACACACACACACACACACACACACACACACACACACACACACACACACACCACATTGATTGGATAATGTTTATGTTATTAACTTGCTGGATAGAATCTTTCTATAATGTATATGTAGATCAAAACATCACATTATATTCATAAATATGCACCTTTTTGTTTGTTTTTGTTTTTTTAGACTAGTCTCTATCTAGTCCTGGCTGTCCTGGAACTCACTTTGTAGATCAGGCTGGCCCCAAATTCACAGAGATCCATCTATCTCTGCCTTCTGAGTGATGGGATTAAAGGTGTGCAGCACTGTGTGCTAGGTCCCTGAGGTGTCTAATCCCATCCCAACTGCTCTTTTTGAGACAGGGTCTCTTTTAGCTGAGGTTGGCCTTGAACTCCTGATACCCCTGCTTGCACATTCCAAGTGCTGGGATTACAAGCAAAATCTAATTTGGAGATGTTATTAATTCATTGTGTGACTCTGAGAAAAACACATCTCTGACTTCAGTTTTCTCATTTGTAAAACAGAAAACCAGCAAATGATCACTCAGCTCCTTCTCATCTTTACATGTATGTTATAGAGCACAGGTTTGATTTCTCATTTACCCTTGTCAACTGTGATCTTAAATGACTAACTGACATTTATTGAACACCAACTTTGCAAGGTATTGTTCCACCTATTGTGCATGGATATTTAAAAAAATAAAATGTGCTGGGGGTGGTGGCACATGCCTTTAATCTCAGCATTTGGGAGGCAGAGGCAGGTGGATCTCTGTGAGTTGGAGGCCATTCTGGTTACAGAAGAAGTTCCAGGATAGCCAGGGCTACACAGAAAAACCTTGTCTTGAAAAGGAAGAAAAGAAAGAAAGAAAAGAGAGAGGAATAAATAAATAAAATGGAATACCTTGTCTTTATGGGTTTATAATCATTAGGAATCACTCATTCACATATAATATGTGTAGGATATGCTTATTATGTAAGAGAGTATATAGATAACAGAAGCTGAGAAAGTAGAATGAACTCCAGCCAAGATGACCAAGTGGAAATCATGATTAAAATGGGCTTTTTTTTTTTTTTTTTTTTTTGGTTTTTCGAGACAGGGTTTCTCTGTGTAGCTTTGCGCCTTTCCTGGGACTCACTTGGTAGCCCAGGCTGGCCTCGAACTCACAGAGATCCGCCTGGCTCTGCCTCCCGAGTGCTGGGATTAAAGGCGTGCGCCACCACCGCCCGGCTAAAATGGGCTTTTTGCCTTCTTTAAAAAATTATGAGCCAGGCATGATTGCCTTTTTAATCCTAGCACTCAAGAGGCAATGGCAGGTGAATTTCCATGAGTTCAAAGGCATCCAGCCTGGTTTACCTAGCAAGTTCTAGGCCAGCCAGAGTTACATAGTGAGACCTTGTCTCAAAAAATTATGAAATATAAGCCAGGCTAGGTTGCTCATGCCTGTAATCTCAGAGCTCAGAAGACTGAGACAGAAGGATTGCTGCAAGTTTAAGGCCAATCTGTGCTGTAGAGTGTGGCTTTGTCTTTATAGAATGCAAACTGTATATATTTATTTATTCAACAGATTATTTTGGCAGTACTGGAGATTGAACTGAGGGCCTCACAAATGCCAGGCAAGTTCTCTGTCCAGCACCTCAACACTAATTTTTCATAGTACCTACTATACCCCAAGTATTGTTCATGGTGTTTAGAACACAGATGTGAACAAAGCAAGACAAAAAAGAAATCTTTACCAGTGGCTGGGAATAGGCTTAGGGGTAGGGCACTTGCCCAGCATGTGTGAGGACCTGAGTTCAACTCACAGAAGCACCACCACAAAACAACAACAACAAAACAATCCTTGTCTATCCAGAGAGCTGACATTTTATACAAACTATGAGGCATAATAATAAAATGGAACAGTCACCTATAACCAATCCTTAAGCTTAAGAAAAACAAACCAAAAAACCCATCAACTTGCTGGTCCCATTGAGCGTCCTATGCTTCTCTCTCCTGTAGAGGCCCAAGTGTCCCTGCCTGAAGGCCAGAAGAGGGCACCAGATCTCTCATTGTAGATGGCTGAGAGCCACCATGTGGGTGCTGGGAATTGAACTCAGGACCTCTGGAAGAACAGCCAGTGTTCTTAACCTCTGAGCCATCTCTCCAGCCCCCTATATACAGTGTTTGTAATTTACTCTTTTCATTGCACTCTGTATTTATAAGCCTCCTCCATGTTGATGTAGTTAGTTGTACTTTATTGATTTCTTCTGTTGACTGATATTTAAATTTATTCCCTGATTTTTGCCCTTACAAATAATGTTGCTTTTAGAATTTCTGTACTGAGCCGGGCGGTGGTGGCGCACGCCTTTAATCCCAGCACTCGGGAGGCAGAGACAGGCGGATCTCTGTGAGTTCGAGGCCAGCCTGGGCTACCAAGTGAGTCCCAGGAAAGGCGCAAAGCTACACAGAGAAACCCTGTCTCGAAAAACCAAAAAAAAAAAAAAAAAAAAAAAGAATTTCTGTACGTGTCTCCTAGTGTACATGGAGAAGAGTCTTTTCAAGGTGTACAATTGTTGTGCTGGGGATGTGGCTCAGTGGTAGATAATTTTCCTGGCAGGCTTGGGACTCTGGGTTCAATCTTCAGAACTAACTGCAGATGAGTGGGGCCTTGTGGTACAGACCAGTCATTCCAGTTACTGCAAAGGCTGAGGCAGGAGGACTGAAAATTCAAGGCTTCAGGGCTGGACATGGTGGCCCACACTTTCATCTCAGCACGTGGGAGGCATAGGCAGGCGGATCTTTGAGTCTCTGAGTTGAAGGCCAGCCTGGTCTATAGAGCGAGTTCCAGGACAGCTAGGGCTACCCAGAAAAACATGTCTACCAAAAAAAAAAAAGAAACATGAAGAAAAAAGATCCTATGTGCAATTCCCTGGACCACCAAAACCAAAACAACAAAAAAGTTTTTTTTTAATTTAACTTTTCTAGCTAACCTTATTTTGTTTTTCAATATTTATATCTTTCAGAGTATAAAAGAATTTGAGTTGCTATACCATCCATGTCAACATTGGTATTTAATCAATTTATTGTGCATAAAGTGGGATTTCATGCTGGTTTGAATTTATATTTCCTTGAGTATTAATGAGATTGAGCATCTTTTCATGTATTTATTGGCTATTCATGTTCTATCTTCTGTGAAATGACTAGTCATGTATGTCTTCTGTACATTTTCCTATTGGGTTATTTGTCTTCTCCTCACTGATTTTTAGGAGTTAACCAGATCATGAAGGATCGTGCGCATGCGCGCTCCTTTGTGCACATGTGCACGGAGGCCAGAGGGCAACCTTGGGTGTCATTCCTTAGTCACAGTCCACCTTTTCTTTTATTTATAAAGATTTTTTAAAAATCTATGTGTCTGAATATTTTGTCTGAATGTGCGTCTGTGCAGCACACGAATGCCTGATGCTCAAAGAGGCATCTGATCTCCTGCAGCTGGAGTTACAGACAGCTGTGAGCTGCCATGTGGGTTCCGGGAACTGAACCCAGGTCCTCAGGAGCAACAACTTTCCTTAACCACTGAACCAGTTCTCTCGCTCCTTTTTAAATTTAAGACAAGGTCTTTCATTGGCCTGGAACTCATGGAGTAGGCTAGGCTGGCTAGCCAGCCAGTCCCAGGATCTGTGGGTCTCTACTGCCCTGACACTGGGATTGAAAGCATCACCGTGGCTAGTTTTTTTGTTTGCCTTGTTTTGGGTTTTTTGTTTTGTTTCTTATTTTTGAGGGGGAGGTAGGTCCAGTTTAGGTCTTCTGTTTGTAAAGCAAGCGCTCTACCACCTGCACTAGCTCCCCAACCCTTTCTGTCATCTTCTGAGACAGGATTCTTCTGTGTAGCCCAGGCGCCTTTCCTCAAAGCCACAGGTTCCTGTCTCAGCTTTGTAAGTGCTGAGGTTACAGGTGTGAATCACTACTACACCTGATTTAGGAGTTAACTAGATCAGGAAGGATCATGGAAGGTCTATCATTTAATTCTCAGTACTGATCCTTTGTCTGCTTCTAGTTTGCAGGGAAGTTAGGATGGATAATTTCAGTGCCAGCGCTCACATCGCATCCTTTTAGTTGGATTAATTCTTTTTTTTTTTTTTTTGGTTTTTCGAGACAGGGTTTCTCTGTGTAGCTTTGCGCCTTTCCTGGAACTCGCTTTGGAGACCAGGCTGGCCTCGAACTCACAGAGATCCGCCTGGCTCTGCCTCCCGAGTGCTGGGATTAAAGGCGTGCGCCACCACCGCCCGGCTGGATTAATTCTTAGTTTATTCACTAGCTATGTATTGAATGCATAGCCTGACACTGAGTATACAACACATCCTAATTGTGACTACCCCTTATTACTTCCAAAATCTAATTTGGTCCAAACCGCTGACATCTCTTGCTGGACTACTTCAATAGCAGCCTCATAGCTGATTGCCTGGGGTCCAGCACGGCCTCCTCGATGAGTAGCTAATCTAGTCTCTCCAAATAAAGCTTAGATCATGCAACTAGCCTCTTAATGGAGCTGAGGCCCTGGATTCAATCTCTAGCAACACACACACACACACACACACACACACACACACACACACACACACACACACACAATAATAATAAGAAAAAGAAAAAGAATGAAAAGTTTTCTGCCAAGCAAACACACACACAAGCAGACCAGGGTGCAGCTATAATGCCTCAGACACACAGAACTAAGGGGTCTGGAACATTCTTCCCTATTCTCGTCTCAAGGATCACCTCTCCAGAGTTTCCCTGTCTAAATAACCAACACTCTTTCCTCTCAGCCCCCTTATTAACTTCTTTTTCTTTTTAACACTTATTAGAATTTCATAAATTTTCTAATTTGTTATTTTGTTTTGTTTTGTTTTGTTTTGTTTCATTGAGGTAGCATCTCACTCTGTAGCTTAGGTTGGCCTCGAACTCATGGATGGTCTTCTTGCCTCAGCCTCCCAAGTGCTGGTATTATAAGTGCAAGACGTCATATGTGGCCTGTATGTTTATTTATTGTAGTGCTGGAGACTGAACACTGGGACCCTGTTCATGCTAAGCAAGTGCTCTACCACTGAACATACTATCAGCCTTTATTTTATTTTTAATTTTTAAAATTTATGACCAGGCAGGGAGCACAGGCTTTTAATCCCAGCACTCAGGATGCAGAGGCAGGAATATCTGTGAGTTTGAGGCTAGCCTGGCCTATAGAGTAAGTCCCAGGACAGCCAGGGCTATCTATGTAGATAGACTCTGTCTCAAAAAAACAAATGAAAATTTATGAGTATATGTGTACAACTGAGTGTATGTGTATGTATCACATGAGTGCAGGCACACACAGAGGCCAGAAGTGGGCATCAATTCCCCCTGGAACTGGAATTCACAGGCAGCTCTAAGCTGCCTCATATGGGTTCTGGGAACTGAACCCAGATTTTCTACAACCTCTAAGCCAGCAGTTCTCAAACTGTGGGTCACAGCCCCTTGGGGGAGTCGAACAACCCTTTCACAGGGGTTGCCTAAGACCATCAGAAAACACAGATATTTATATTATGATTCATAACAGTAGCAAAATTACAGTATAAAGTAGCAAACAAAATAACTGTATGGTTGGGGGTCACCTCAACATGAGGAGCTGTATTAAAGGGTCTCAGCATTAGGAGGGTTGAGAACCCCTGCTCTAAGCCATCTCTCCAGTCCCTCTTTATTTTTGTAGTTTACTTAGGTGTGTGTGCCCGCGCGCGCGTGTGTGTGTGTGTGTGTGTGTGTGTGTGTGTGTGTGTATGTGTATGTGTGTGTGTGTGTGTGTGTATGTGTGTAGGTCAGAAGTCAATATCAGATATTTCTCTGGCTTGCTCTCTTTCTTTTTTTTCTCTTTTATTTATTATTTTTTTAAAGACTTACTTATTATGTATACAGTGTTCAGCCTGCATGTATCCCTGCAGGCCAGAAGAGGGCACCAGATATCATTACAGATGGTTGTGAGCCACCACGTGGTTGCTGGGAATTGAACTCAGGACCTTTGGAAGAGCAGCCAGTGCTCTTAACCTCTGAGCCATCTTCCAGCCCTTTATTTTTTTTTCATGTGACAGAGTCTCTTTCTAAGCCTGGAGTTTACACATTTAGCAATTGCCTGGCCGCCTGTCTGCCTCCCCGGAGCTGGGGTTACAGTTATGCACCATGTGCAGCTTTCTTCCGTGGTTGTTGGGGATCCTCGGGTTTGTGTACCAGGCAGACCACGCCTACTGCCTCTGTTTTCATGCTATTGCTCTTGTTCTGTACTGGATGATAAGATCCCCCAGGGCAGTGACCTTGTTCACGTTGTTTCTCTACTATTAGAGTAATGTCTGGCGCTTACTGGACAATCTATCAGTTGAAGTTTTGTGAATGATGACTGTTGCACAAAATAGAGTCTATTTCTCTTTCATTTTTGTTGTTTTGTTTTGTTTTAGACAGGGTGTCACAATATAGCCCAGCCTAGCCTGAGACTCAAGATTGATCTATCCGAATATCCTGAGTACTGGAATTGTAGGAGTATGCTAGCACACTTGGCTAGAGTTTTTATTACTATACAGTTTATAATCTTGGGCCAAGGATGTTCGTAGTTCAGTTAGTAGAGTGTTTAGCTAGCATATGTGAACCCCTGGGTTTGAGCACAATCACCACATAAGCTGGTATGGTAGCACCTGCCTCTGACTGCAGCATTTGAGAGGAGGAGGCAGGAGGCTCACGAGTTCAGAATCATCCTTGGCTAGATATTGAGTTGCAGGTTAGCCTGGGATCCATGAGACCCTGTCTCAATATTTAAATAAATAAACAAACAAACAAACAAATAAATGTTTGTGGTTTTGTAGGGGAATACAGAGCTTGGAATGTCTTTTTCTTTTCTTTCATTTTCAAAGAGGGCATCTCTCTGCACTGCATATCCAAGACTAGCCTGAAACTTGTTTTCTCAGTGTTTGTTGGAGATCAAGAGCAGAACCTTGAGCACGCTAGGCAAGCACTTTACCACTGAGCTATATAACACAGCCCTCAGACTGACATTTTAGAAAGACCAGAAGACAAGTATAAGAGCAATAAGAGGCTGTCACCATATCCAGAAGGGAGATGATGGTGGCCTGACCTCTTGGGTCATAGCTGGATGAAGAGATATAGGCAGAGCTCAGGCTTAAAAGGCAGGACCGACAGGCCTCAGTGACTCATTGTGCTGGAGGGTGAAGGTGCTGTGCAGTTTCTGACCTGGGCCACTGAGTGGTGCCATTCCCTGACTCTCCAAGCCTAGTCCTCCCATCTCCAAACTCTAAGAACCACTCCCACGGGCTCCATAACCTCCTGAGCGCCTCTGCTGAACTTCTGGTATTTCTGTCCCCAGTGCCTCTGCATTTGCCTGATCTTTTCTTCACTCTAGTTTTTCTTCCTTCTGAATGAAATCGAAACCCAGGCTAGATGTCCCTAATTTTTGTCTGTTTTTCCAGTCTTCCCCGAGTCACTGTGCACTGCTTTATAAATCTGACTGGAAGCTCAGCTGAGAAAAAGGATCTAGCTGGGGCAGTGGTGGCACACACTCTTAATCCCAGCACTTGAGATGCAGAGGCAGCAATCTGGCAATCTCTGCGAGTTCTAGGTCAGCCTGGTCTACAAATTGAGTTCCAGGACAACCAGGGCTACCAAGAGAGACTCTGTCTTGAAAAACAAACAAAAAACAAACAAACAAACAAAGATGTAGGGCTGGAGGTTCAGCTCAGTGGTAGAGCACTTGCCTAATGTGTTCAATCCCTAGTATTAAAAATAAACAAAAATAAATAAATAAAAATAAAAAAGAAAAACAAACAAAACAAGACAACAACAAAAAATAAAAAATAAAATTAAATAAAAAATAAATAAAATAAAAATAAACAATACTCCCTGAGGATCTTCCCACAGATAGAGTATGGCTCAAGTGAGCTACCAATGAGTATCCCAGGCAGCCCAAAAACTCCGAGACCTAACAGAAGAACGGGTCAGTCAGTAAAGGGGATTACAGGGTCGTGCTGTAACTTAATTACATCTTCTTCAGGTCAGGATGGCAGAGGTCATAGCAGCCAGTGAAGGTCAAAGGGCCCGGGGGAGAAGTCAGCAGCAGTCCATGAGGTTCAGGCAGAAGAAGGATCTGGCGAGCTATGAGGCTGAAGAGGAGGGGATTGCTTGGCAGCCAGGTCTAAGGATGGCCCGTCCCTGCAGCACAGTGAGCAGAGGACAGGAAAGAAGCCGTGAGACGAATCTGCTCACCCCTCATGTGAGCCTAGGGGAAGATAAAAGCCTAGGCCTACAGGACAAATGTCTGAGTGTGCGAAGGCTGTATATCACACAGCTAAGGAGCCGTTGGAGAAAATAGGTTCTTGCTGCTGAACCTGTCAGTGTGAGTTAGCTCCCCAAAGCCACATGGTGGGAAGAGAACTGACTCCTGAAAGCTGTCCTCTGACCTCCACATGAGCACCAATGCAGGCACACACTCCCTGTTACCCCCACTCACCCAATAAATAAAACAATGTAAAAGAGAAAACAACTAAAGAAAACATGTCCTAGCTTACTGATACCCACATCAATGCCTACTCGAAGGTTTATATTTAGGATTCTAGAATCCCCCCCAGCCCTTTGACTCACAGGTTTTTATTCCATTCCTGCTTGGACAGAAGCATGTGTTCAATGTAACTGCACATCTGAATGCCTTCCACTCTGGCCAACAGGACCAGGCTGTGCTCTAGAAGCTCTGGAAATGAGTTCCCAGCTGCTAGGCAACAGAGATTCTGATAACTTAATCATGGTCCTGAAGAGGGGAAGTATGAGCTCTTCATGGACATATCCACTTGGCCTAAAGTTATCCTCACTGTGGAAGGGGCAGAGGCCCCCTAAGACAGATGCCAGGGTACTCTCTCTGGTAAGACATGGACTGAGGCATAGACCTGTGGTGATATTGTGTCCCCCAATATATTGTGCACCTTAATAAACTTATCTGGGGTCAGAAAACAGAACAGCAGCTAGATAGACATAGAGACCAGAAAATGGTGGCACATACCTTTAATCCTAGCATTCTGGAGGCAGAGATCTGTCTGGATCTCTGTGAGTTCAAAGCCACACTGGAAACAGCCTTTAATCCCAGGAAGTGATGACAGGAAGCAGAAAGGTATATAAGGCGTGAAAACCAGGAACTAGAGTCTATTAAGCTTTTAGGCTTTTGAACAGCAGTTCAGCTGAGATCCATTTGGATGAGGACACAGAGGCTTCCAGTTAGAGGAAATGAGAGGAATTCCTTCCAGCTGAGGAATTGGTGAGGTGAGGTCAGCTGTGGCTGGTTCTGTCTCTCTGATCTTTCAGCGTTCACCCCAATACCTGACTCCTGAATGTTTTTATTAATAATTCCTTTTAAGATTCATGCTACATGGACCTGGTTAACTCTCTGTGCTGATACTTTATTGTGGTGGTATTGTGTTCCCCAAAATATTGTGTACCTTAATAAACTTATCTGGGGTCAGAGAACAGAAAAGCCACAAGATACTTAGGCTAGAAAATGTTAGCACACGCCTTTAATCCTAGCATTCCAGAGACAGAAATCCCTCTGGATCTCTGTGAGTTCAAGGCCGCATTGGAAACAGCCAGGCATGGTGACTCACGCCTTTAATCCCAGAAAGCAGCCTTTAATCCCAGGGAGTGGTGGTAGAAAGCAGAAAGGTTTATAAGGCGTGAGTACCAGAAACTGGAAGCATTTGGCTGGTTAAGCATTTGGCTGGTTAAGCTTTCAGGCTTCTAGCAGCAGTTCAGCTGAGAGCCATTGGGATGAGGACACAGAAGCCTCCAGTCTGAGGAGACAAGACCAGCTGAGGATCCGGCAAGGTGAGAAAGCTGTGGCTTGTTCTGTCTCTCTGATCTACCAGCATTAACCCCAATAACTGGCCTCGGGTTTGATTTTATTAATAAGACTCTCTAAGATTCCTGCTGCACTTTATTTCTTCTTCTTTGAACCAGGCTCCCTGAACCTCAGCTTCCTTACTTGTAAAATAGGAATGATAACACCGACCTAACAGTTATTATGAACATTAAATCATTAAATAAACGAACGCACATAAAGCGTCTGGCATTAAGCAGCCCTGATGTGGGGAGCAGATGAATTTCTAAGTGAATGTGTCTTGTTGACAGGATCTCATCAAGCAAAGGACCCCAATGCCCTTGTGGAAATGGCAAAGCCTTCCCCCAGTGAGGCTCAGAGGAATGGTAAAGTCTTCCTCTGGTCCAAGTATGAGTGTTTACCAAAGACCATTGTGTGCAAAAACTAGCAGCTGCAGCTTTCTCCTCTGTGGGGATTGCAGCCCGAGACTGCTGCCATGCAGAGCCCATCCACCTAGACCCCCTGACCCTTCCTCCTTATGCCATATGTAAGAAAAGCCCTGAGCTTCCAGTTGGCAGTAGATCCCTTCCATCAGACTGAGCATGTCCCACCCCACCCTAGCTTTTCTGTCAGTGTGTCTGTCATTCCTGAGTAGCCCCAGTAAGGTTTCCAGGACTCAGCCTCATCTCCTCCTAGCTTCTATCCTTCCCTCAGACTAATCATGTCAAGATGAGGGAAAAGGGAGTTTTTCTTTTTCTCTCTTCTTAATTTTTTTTATTTAAAAATTTTTTAGACTTATTTATTTTTATTTTTGTGTTTATGTGTAAGCCTGTGTTGTACATCAATGACTGCAGTACACATGGAGTTTCTTTTTCTTTTTAAGTTGAGGCTGTCTTGAAGGAGGGTGTCTGGAAATAAAAAAAGCATTTTAAAGGGAGACAATAATAATCTAGACATCAATAATCCTAGCTCAGACTGGAGCCATGTGGGAGAAGGAGGAAGAGGAAGTCGTCTTGGATGCCGACAAATGAGAAGTGGTGCTAACACAGCCGCACGGAACGAAACTGCTTTTACAATCTGTTTGCTTTGCAGAGGGCAGCAGCTGGCTGTTGTTTTGATTCTTGCTTTTCAGATCAAGATAGAGTATGAATAATCCAAAATAAGCAAATCCAAATGTCATCTTTTTTAAATCTTGGTGTGTGTGTGCAAATTTGGAATGTATGTGTGCATGCGTGTGTGTGCATATGTATGGGATGTGTGTGAAATCTGTATTTGTGGAATGTGTGTGTTATGTATGGGTGTGTGCGTGCACATGCTTGCATGTGTGTGGGGTGAGTGTGTGGGGTGTGTGTGTGTGTGTGTGTGCATGCACACCCTCACAAGTGCTACAGTGTGCAGGAGAGGTCATAGGTCTCTTCGTTGTCCCCTGCCTTGTTTGTCGGCTAGCGGGACTTCGAGCTTCCTTCTTGGTGAATCCCCTGTCGTTGCCTTCTGTTTTGGCATAGGAGTCCTGGGATTGCAGACACAGGCTACTGCATCTGAATTTATGTGGCTTCTGGGATCTGAACTCAGGTCTTCACAATAGTGTGGCAGGCGCTTTACTGAGCCATCTCGCCAGCCCATGCGGTGACCAACAGCACAGGGAAGGACGCGGTTTGAAACACCTGGATCCTGTTTTCAAGGTCACTGTGGCTCCTGCTGCTGCAACACTCTTCTCTCTCTAGACACTCCAAGGCCTGTTTAGATCCATTTCTTCCACGTCAGCATCCTCACCCAACACAGATCCTGTTTCTCAGTCTTTATTATTTAGAACTCTGTCTGTCTGTCTGTCTGTCTGTCTCTCTAAGGTCTCACTATTGACCCTGGCTGGCCTGGAATGCACTGTGTAGACCAGGTTAGCATCACACACAGAGATCACCTGCCACTGCCTGTGAAGTGCTTAGATAAAGGCATGTGCCATCACACCTGGAAGAACTTACATTTTTAGATTTATTTTACGTGCACGCATGTTTTGTCTGCATGTATATGTATGGACCACATATGTGCCTGGTACCTGCAGAGGTCAGAAGAGGGTGTTGAATTCCCCTGGAAGTGGAGTTACAGACTGTTGTGAGCCACCATATGGGTGCTGGGAATTGAACCTAGGTCCTCTGTAAGGGCAATAAGTGTTCTTAACTGCTGAGCTAATTCTCCAACCTGGATGTATTTTCTTAATATGTTTGTTTTTGGGAATTCTCGATACTGAACCCGGGATCTTAGGCATGTCAGGAAGTACTCTACCACTAAGCTATAACCTGAGACCATATCTACTTAACACAGTCTAAATGTGTTCACTTCTATTATTCTTTCTTTTCATGTGTATAAATCCACGGTGGGAGTTTAAGCTTATTAAAGCAGTATATATCTAGTTCCAGCTAATTAGAAATCTGAGATAGAAGGTCTCTTGAGTCTGGGAATTCAAACCATATTGAAAAACATAGCTTGACTCCTGTCTTAACAAACAAACAAAAAGAGATATATAGACTTTGGATCTGGTTAATTTTTGTATGTGGTATTTTTTAATTTGCAAGTTTATTTAAAATAATAAAGTTTATTTAAAATACATAAGTAAAAATACATGAATAATAAAAAGGGACCTGGAGAGAGGGCTCAGTAGTTAAGAGCACTTGCTGCTTTTGCAGAGGACCCAGGCTCTGTTTCCAGCACCCACATAGCTGCTCACAACCATCTGACTCCAGTTCCAGGGGATCTGATGCCCTCTTCTGGCCTCCTTGGGCACCAGGACACATGTGATACACATCATACATGCAAGCAAAGCACTATTGCATATAAAATAAATAAATCTTTAAGAAAAAAGGCAGGAACTATATTTCTAATTATTTTCTAATTTTATTTTAGTAGTGTTTATGCGTTCATTCAATAAACATATTCCCATGTGCCTGAATCACATTAGTTCCCAGGAATACAAGGAAATGCCACTGAGGCTGGGTGTGATGGTGCATGCCTTGAATTCCAGCATTCAGCGGGCAGAGGCAAGAGGATCTCTTGAGTTCTAGTCCAGCTTGGTCTACATAGCAAATTCCAAGACAGCCAAATTCCAGGACAGCCAGGACTACATAGAGAGACCCTGTGTCAGAAAACAAGATGAACAAACAATAAAAAGAGCCACTATCAGAGTTAATGAGGTCATGGACTCGTGGTTTCGTAACTGCCTATCAGTGTTGAACGCACAACGGGCCTTCAGTGTGGGTTTGATGGACCGATGAACCACACTGCTTTTCAAATAGGTATTCTATGAATGAATTAATGGACAGCTGAATAACAAGCTGCTGGTGCAGATGCAGATGCTTCCTGTATGAACCTCAATCTGGAAGGTTATGAAGTGGGCACTATTGCTACCAAAACGTGACAGAGGAACTCGGGGAGAAAGCTAGAAAGTGGAGGTAAGATCGAACCCAGGAAGTTAGATTCTACATTATGCTGTCTACTCGATAGACCAGGAGTGGAGAATGGGGGCCTTCAAGGGGCTCTGCTGTTCCTCACTATATGACATGTAGAAGTCATTTCAACTTTCCGGTCTTCCACCGGCTCTTATGACAGAGGGCAGTACAGGAACTGAAGCTAATTCCTCCGAGTTCAGGTCCAGGACTCCCTCCACCAACCTCAATGACGATCCCCTAAGCCTCATCTTTCATGCCCCAGTGGCATCAGGGACACCTTCTGTGTTGTCTCTCATAAGATGGGTGTCCTTTTTTTTTTTTTTTTTTTTTTTTTTGAGAGCAATATATACAGACTGAGATTTTATGCAAGGCTTCGCTGAGGCAAAAATGGAGAGAGCTACAGGCCAGCCTCAGATGGCCCCAGGCTTCTTCCTGTGGCTTCACCTCTCAGTTCCTGGTTTAAATGAAAGTATTTTCTGGCATACAGAATGCTTGCCACCAAAGGTCCATTCAGAAAGCACGTAACCCAAACCAGGCTGTGGCTGAAAGACAGGTGATGGGATCAATGTCTTTCTAATCGACATCTTCGGGAAACTGAGGTCACCAGAAAGAGCAGAGAAAGTTAACTTCCCGGAGGAGCCCCCACATAGAAACAAAAGCTGCCTGAATCCCCTGCACTGCCCCTTCATAGGCAGAATATCGCCTCTCACTCACGCAGACAAGGGATGATTATCTGAACAAGTGTGCACAGCTGACTGGCACCAGCCAGTGTTTTAAACTGGCTTAACCAGAACCTGGCCTGCCATTCTGTTCATACCTGGCAGCTATCGATCCCATTAGCTATCTCCCTTGCTTGAATTTCAAGGGTCAAGGCTAGCCGCTTCTGGATGCTGGCTCCTGCAGGGTCCTCCTGGTTATTTCCCCCTAGGATTTCTTTACTTCAGGCAGCCTGGCCAGGTAGCCTTTGTGAGCTTGCCTTCACCACCTTCTTGAGCCTTAAATTTCATCTTGTCATTTTTTTTAGAAACATTTTTTTTTCTAATTGGTTTGTAAGCTTCTACCCTCTCTTCCCCTATCCCGGGATAGATTTCTACAGACAGCATAGGGGAAGGCATAATTGAAATCAACGGGTCTATGGTCTCTCTCTCTCTCTCTCTCTCTCTCTCTCTCTCTCTCTCTCTCTCTCTCTCTCTCTCTCTCTCTCTCTCTCTCTCTCACACACACACACACACACACACACACACATCACACCCCAGTGGTCAGATGATTTCCTCTCAGGTCTTCCTGACAGTGCCATGTTCCCCAGTATTGAAACAAGTTTGCTTCCCTCCTGGGAGACGGGCCCAGCCTTTTGAGAGGACCCACCTGAAGTTGCGGGAGGACTGAATTTTTGTGGCATCTAATTGTCAGGATGCAGCAAGGTGCCTGGTGACCAGCAGCAGTCTGGGTCAGTGTGCATGTGTGTGTATCTGTGAAGGCATTTTCCTTAAACAACACACTTTCGTTATAGGTTAGGATCCAAGTACGTGTGAGGGGAGTGAGGGAAAGAATGATTTCCACCAGGGGGAGTGGGGATTCAAAAAGAAGTCTCGATCCCTGTCTTCCTGGGAACTCTCAGTATTTTGTGAAAAAATATCAGAGATCAGATGGGGTGAACCAGGGGTTCACGGGAGCTTGGGGAGACAGAGACAGTTCATTACAAACCTGCTTACAAATGCGCTTGTAGATGCGTTCATGCTGGGACACCTAGGACGCTGGACCCGAGACATGTGGTGCAAACCTGTGTTGGCACAGGACAGGCCTTAGAGAGAGCGTTGGGGACCGCGCTAGAGGACAGTGTGCTCGCAGGGGAGCTGCGAATCTTAGGTGGGCACTGGCACCAACTGAGGCACCTTTCAGGCACTGCTGCAGAGCGGAGCTCAGGCGAGCTGGGTGACGGATCCCGACAGGCCTGCCTGGCTCTCCGGTCCCTCCACAGCCTGACCCGCTCGCCTCCGCTGCCGCCAACAGACCCTCCGCAACCGCTCCTCCCGCTTCCCCTGGATAATCTTCTGACATCTCTTCAAATCCAATTATCGAATTAATTGACGTGCGACGCGAGAGGCAAACAGAAAGGGGCGGCAAACTCCACGAGGCTCAGATTTATCCTCCGGCCTCCGCACGCCCCGGGCCGGCGAGATTTACTGGGCCTCCAGCACGGCGACAGTTCAGACCTTTGATTAATCATGTTTTTCTCCCGTCCCTATAATTTAGTTGCTCTTTTTCCCTCCCTGTCTTTTTTATTTTTTATTTTTTTTTATCAGTAGAAACAGAGACGGAGTCCTCATCAGCTTCAATTACTAATATTAAGGCCCGGGACAGCGCTGTGACAGAGAGGCGGCCGGCCCGGCTCTGTCCCGCCCCCCTAAATCATCGCCGAATTAACATCACAATCGGCGGCTGGCGCGCGTTCAGACTTAAATGGTGGCATATTGTTCGCACACGGCCGCGGTCAGACCCGCGGGCTCGCCCGCCTCCTCCGCCCCTGCGCCACGGTCCCCTCGGCCTCCCGGGAGGCTGCAGCTCCGGGGTCACCCCGTCGCGCGCTGTGCCCCGCGGCCGGCAGGCGGCGCTGCAGGCGGGGGTGCGCCAGGGTGGGCGCGGAGGCGCTGGGCTGGGGCGAGGACCCCGTGCGCTTGGTCCCGAGTGGGAGGGGAGGACGGTTTTATGCAAACTCAATGCAGATGAAGGCTCCGAAGCTGCTGACTTGGGAGTACCGCTTCCCAGACCTTGGGGGTGAGAATCGGACCCCTCGCAGGGGTGAGGAGGTCGGAGCGGCATGGTGGTGAAAAGGGGGCACGATTTCTTCAATTCCTGATCATATTAGAGAAAGTTGGGCCTAAATTGCAGCACAAAGGCTTGCAGATAAGCTTAAGGCAGGCCGGAGTGAAGTTCCCTGGGGATCTGTCGCATTTAGAAGGCTCTCCAAATAGCTAGATTTTTAATGAAGGCTTTTTCTGGGGGGACGAGGGCTATACTTGGCTCTCCCACTCTAGAGAAGAAAAGGGACCGTCATTCTCCTGACCCTGTCAAATCTTTACGAATGAAAGAACTCAGGAAGGAAAAAAATGTCAATCCAGGAGTCTAGGTTTCCAGATATTTTCATATTCACCTGCCTCTCCAGTCTGGCTCGCATCAATCTCCAGGACCCAATTTTGCCTAGCAACATCTCAACCAATCAAGATGCAATTAAATCTGCCAAGTCAGCTCATCCTTAACTGGGATTGGCTGCTCGCAGTATGCGTATCCCAAGTTTTCATTGGCTGACGGCCACCTGTATGGAAATGAGAATTACCCTGGACTCTGAGGCCCTTCTTAGCGACGCAGACCTGTGGCTTACTGCACTGAAACCTGCAAGCACAGAGCTGAACCTGTTTCTTGCCCTAAGCCCTTCTGCCCCACAAAAGAGATCTCTCTCTCTCACACACATCCTTTTTCCTTCTGCGCTCCAGCTTGGGCCCAATCTGAGAGAAATTCGACCAAATAATGCAGAAATAATGTGGATGTGCAGAATCTTGGCATCTTTTTCCTCCTCAGTTCAGTGTTAGTATTTTGCCGTATGCTTCAATGCCGTCACTATTCCTGCTCCTTATCATTCTTCCTCGTCCACCCCAAGGGTGGCTTCTTTCCATGTGGAGTACCTCACCCACTAGCCACTGTTCTTAAGACCCTCTCTGTGGCTTCAGCTCTCCCAAGTTCCAACAGTTCCCTGCTTGCTACTCAACATCCAGGCAGCTCTCACAACAATCCAGTTTAGGAGGGAGTTAGAGGGGAGAGGACACCCTCCCCTAAAAAAAAAAAAAAAAAAAAAAAAAAATCTCCATCCTCTTTCCCCATCCATTTTCTCCGAGGGAGCCGAGTTTGACAGCGAATTCATTCCGAGCGGGGAGGGTGATTTATTCTTCAAATATACCGACAAGTGCGGGCATGATGGAGCCCATTAAAATGTTGGGAGATTGTTTTTATGATTGAAGTCTGTATTACTCCAACCATAAAGAAAGAGAGCAAGGAGTCATTAGCATTTTCATGATGGTGTATTTCTGCTTGTCTCCGCGCCATCACTCATCTTTACTGCCCGTCCCTTTGCTCTCGCTCTGCTACAACGAGGAGAGACTGCAGCCTGAGTTGGGGTTGGGGGCTGCGGGAGGAGGGGCCAGAGTTCCCCCCACCTACGCTCGCTCTGCCCTTCACGCCAAATCCTCACCCTCTCTGGGACGCAGATCCGGGGGTGAGAGGGACATAGAGGATGTGCCTCCACTTTTCCTAGCCAGCTGCACCTGCCCCAGTGATGGCAAGAGGATGATGTCCTGTCCAAATGGTCCTTGAAGTCCTGGGTGGGCAGGCATTGGGGATAGCGATGTACCCATCCTTCCCTGACCTACACACCCCCTTGAAACTCTTCAGAATCATCAACATGGGAGTAAGTTCAGGACTTCTTGTCAAAGTGCCTTGGGTTGGAGACATCAGAGTAGGAAAGACCAAGTAGAAGGAGGCCCCAAGCCTCTGGATTGGGGACTGTGTTGGTAAGAAGTTGGTAGTCTGGGCATTTGGTTTCTGATTCTGCAAGGGCCCTGTCTCTATCCCACTTCCCCCTAAATCCCTAAATCCTCATTTCTTCTCAGTTCTTTACAATTAGACCCTCTAGTACCCCAAGTATCCTCTAGTACTTCCATGAAATAATGGAGCTCAAAATATCCAGTGCTGGGACTGGGAGGTAGTTCAGAGGAAGAGCACTTGCCTACATTGTGTGAACTCCTTTGTTCAATCCACAGCACCATTAAAAAAAAGAAACACAAATAACCGCTACCATAGTAGGAGCTTAGAGAGTGCTGGCAATGGGTGAAATGCTGCCTCTGGGTGCCCAGGGTTAGTAGAGTCTTCTGTGGTCACTCTTTTCATCAGATGAGACTCTGACATGAAGAAACATTCATTTCTGGTTGGGTACAGTCTACATACATGTTGTAATGTCCCAAAGGGTATGACGGCCCTTGAATTGGGGGCTGGTTGTGATAAAGTCTGCACTGAACGGTTGTGGGACAGAAGAGGTGTAAGCAGCGGTGGAGAAATGGAACATTAGCTAGCAATATGGTAACAGTGTTTTGATAATGATTGCACTGTTTGCTTCTGATGTCTCACATGCTGAGACTTTTTGACCACTACTTCACAGATGAGGAAACCAAGGCTCAGGCTGGAAGGTGTGTTCAAGGTCACTTAGCTAGTGAAGAGAAGAATCAAGACCTGGACTTGGTCTGTCTTCACTACCTGATGCTGCCTAAGAGGGAATCCAGGTCCTCTGAAGTAGAATCAGGGTGAGACATCGCCCTACTAGCTTTATCTGAGTCCATACAAAAGTATGGGAGACTGGTAAGAACTCGAAAATTCTAAGGGATTTTGCTACGAGTATTCTTTTGGTCATGGGTCTGGGTAGTTGGGCAGTGGTTAGCATTGCTGGAACTCATCCTCTAATCATTTAGGTAACATTTATTGAGCACCTATTATGTGTCTTTCGATTTATCACATCCTCCCTTTTCACACCTCGTCCCTTGCTGAGATGGGTACCCAAAAGGGTTGTCAGGTCCTGGACAGGGGTAACAGCCCAGTGGGAGAGGGGGTGAAAAGGTGAGAGCCCCCTCAGAGTCTGCACAGTGCCCAGAGGCTGCTGCAGTAGCGGCTCCAGATTTACAGCTGCCCTGGCGCTGATGCCATAAAAGCAAACGATCCTTCTCTGTACTAATTTCTGTGTAATTAGATCTCTCCTGGCATGGAAAGTGGGAAGTGGGGGCATCCAGAAGGGGAGGGTGCCAAGGACTCTTCACAGAGTCTTCCTTGAGAAGAGGCTACAGGACATACATGGCTTCACATGGAATTGGATACATGGATCTGCATGCACCATGGCAACGATGCATACACAGAGACGAGAAAGCAGCTAAATCTTGATGTGTCAACACAGTAAAGCCCCAGATAGGAACAGAGAAACCTTAGACGATGTACAATCATCTAGAAACCAGAAGGACATCTCCTGGCTAGCCTGTGTGTGTACAGAAGGTATTGCAACCCCCCAAAAGCTACACATATGTAGCAAGACCTCTCAGGCGGCTTGAGCACCAAAGAATTCCTTCAGAGCCACTCACATTTGCATCCACAATGCAACACACACACACACACACACACACACACACACACACACACACACACTCCCCTGCATGAGAGCGTATACACACCTCTTTTAATCGAGCAAAATTTGTAGGGCCTGCACTTAATAGGCGCTAAATAAATGTTTGAGTCTTTCTCCCACTGCTTACTATTCACTCATTCCTTCAAGAAACTAAATGACAAACAAGGCTCTCTGCTTAAGTAAGATTTCTTTAAGGCTCTTGAAGATGGATCTTACGGAGAAAAAGATGAGAATTGCAAAAGAAATCAAGGCAAACGGGGATGGTTAGAGACAGAACGTCCCCAGACTCTTGCCTTTCCTTGGGAGGAAGAAAATCTCAGGGGAGAATAGCACTGTTATTATTGCTGTCTCCTCATGCCCACCCCATAGTGACAGACAAGGATCATGGCTACGGCAGGAATGCTGTTTGGAGCAATACTTGTGCTGTGCTGAGTATTCATCATCCACTCAAGTATGTTTGTAGAGGGACCTCAGAGGGCCTCTTACCCAATCTCCCTCTGCAGCCCGAATCTCTTTCATGGTAAGCTTGCCCGGGAGTCAGCCAGCCTGTTTCAATATTCCTGCTGAAATGCAGCTCTGTACTTCATGCGCAGGCTGCCCCTGTCACTGGACAGCTGTAGGGGTGAGGATATCATTTGGTGGAATTGAAATCTGTCTTCTCTTTAATTTCAGAATATACCAATTCTAAGTACCTGTCATATCTCTTTGAGTTATTCTAATGTTTTAAGACCGGTTCAATCTAAGCATTAATCGTCCCCCCACAATGGCAATAACAATTAGGTACCCATTGGAAAATCAGAGATTTTGATCTCCACAGATGACTGTCATGTACTTATCTTAAGCCCTTGTTCTAATGGGTAATTTCTGATTAACCTGAGTAATGAAAATGTATCACAATAAAGGAAGATTTGTCATGCCTTGTTATCACTTCATAAGGCCATCCTTCTAGATACCTGCCATAACATCGGGATATTTCTATCCCAATAAAACACGATCATGATGTGCGTGGCTAATAAAAGGGAAAAACGCCCTGTATTAAAATATGTTGAAAATGATTTGCATGAGTGGTATAAATATAAACTGCCACCACCATCACGGTCAACATCGTCCCCGTTTACTTGCCTTTTGAAATCTCTGCCCGACCTTGAGGGTGGGAGATAGATAAAGGAAGAGAAAATTAGCATTTAATAAATGCTTAACATTGTTGGGTGTTGTACTCAACACACCCCTTATGTGAGGAAACAGCTCAAAAACATCATAAGTAACTTGCAGGTCACTGGGGTGGGAACCAGACAGTTAGGACTTTAACCTAGTCTGATTCTGTCTGACGTAGGCGTTCTTTATTCTCTTTATGGACTGGTTAACACAACTTGGACCCAGAGCCAGAGTGAATGGGTCTATGCTATTGCCACGGCACTGTTGGTGATACAGGCTGGGCTCACTGATCTTGCTCCACACCCAGAGTCCCCTTGAGAGCAGCTGAGAGTTTAAGAGCTTGAAGTTCGTGGGTCTTCTGCTCATTCACACTACTACCTTTACCCAGGGTGCCCACACACTACCATGTGCAGTGCCATACACACTATTATATTGTACATCGATGCAGTCACAGACCACTGTCACAGCCAAGTGATGCCCAGCAGGTCTCAGGAAGGCCCCCAGTACCTCCCTGGCTCGATGGTGGTGATTTGAGCAGCCAGCAGGGGTCGCCGGCACACCAGGAATTACTGTTTTCCGAATCTGTCTCCTGCACCAAAAGGATAGGAATGTTTCTCCTTCTTTGCTCTTCTTCTAAAATCTCTGGCTGACCCCTCCCCTTTCTCGTCACCTTCCCCTTTCAGCCTTTTACAGTCTTGAGATTTCTAAGCAAACAACTGAGCAGTTACCCCTCAAGTACAGCACCCTACCTTCCTGATCCCCAATCCAGATAAGGGACCAGGAACCTGGCTATCGGGCCAGATGTCAGAGAAGAAACCCGAAGCCCCCATTCTTCCGGTTCAGCCTTGGCTGAAGGCTAAGAAGGATGCTTTCCTCCTCTTGGTGCTTCTCCAAATCTGTCTTGGCATCATCCACTAGACTCAGCCTTGACCATCTTTATCTTGTCCCAATATCCACCTATCTCAACCCCCTCAAACCTACACGGTCTTTCAGTCCCCTCATTTCTGGAGGAAATTTCATCCTAATTTCATTTAGGATGGAGGGGCAAGTCTTTCAGGGAGTTATCTGTGGTCAGTGCTTCTAGATGGGAAGTCACCCATTGAGGGATAGAGGAAGAGGACCAGGCACTCAGTGTCACGGGGAATAGAGGGACCAGGTGTCTGTTTTCTGCAGGAAAGGGGTTCAAAGAAGGGCTGCCTGTGTAGGCAGTTTTGACTGTTTGCTGGGAGGGGCACTTCTCTGCTCTTTTCTGCTCCTCTCCCTCCCTTGCTGTAGCAACAGAGCCCTAGCTACCCCCGCCCCCGCCCCATCTCTTTGCTGATCTCCTCCCTTCAACTCTTCCAGCCCAGTGATTGGCGGCTGCCTGCTGCAGAACAGCCTAGGTTTATGGCTTTGCGGCAGCTGGTAAGAGAGCAAGGCCAGAGATAGAAAAATGAAATCAACCAAGAAAACAGAGAATGATGAGGGAGAGAGAGAGTGCTAGAAAAAGTCCCCAAGAATATTAGAAACCAAAATGCTGGGAGGGACAGTCTGAGGCAGAGATGCCGATACAAAGACGAAGACCACACAGAGGGTTGGAGAGAATAAGCCCCTAGGACAGGGATGTGCCAAACTTTCCAAGGTGGGCTCGGGAACTGCCAGTAAGAGGGTCCTTGTGTGTATTTAAGGTCATTCCATGATACAGACCAGGAAGGAGGATCTTGCAGTGGATCCCACTTTCCCCCCACAAGGGTGCTCCAATTCAGTCATCTTCATGTTAGCCTCTTCCATGCACATCTTCTGGGGGTTTTAAAGCTACTGCAGAAATGTCCTCCTTGAGAGCAATTGGAGTTAGTGTGGAAACATCTTGTTTCATGTTCCTTGAAATGAATAGGAAACAGCTATGGTGTTTGGAGGGATTTGGGTATTAGAGTCTCCCTTCGTTGAGCATGAATAACTTGCAAGGTTGTTAGGTGGCCTGGCGTGGCCTCTTCTGACACATACCATGCATACCTTATAGTTACTTCTGTGATTTTGCTAAAATATAGGCTTCCTTAAGTCCGATCACTGTCTGCCCTTCTTTGCAGTCTCTACAGAGTCTTGTTTTTGTTTATCAAGTGAACCAGTGAATGGTCCCTGGAGAGGTTTAAGCAGAGGTCGGATGACTGCCAATGAGGGATTAGTCCAAGGAATTTCTACACTGAATGAGAAGCTGGGAATATGTCTGAGGAGTCTTTTGGTTTTGAGATTCTGTCAGTCCACTTATACAGAGTCGAGTTTATTCCTCAGCTTTCCTTACTTCTCTCAACCTGCAGAGTGAAGGGGGCAAAGTGAGAAGCCCAGAATTACAAAGGGTCTTCTGTGAGGCAGGCTCCAACAAGGAGCTTTGCCCGTGTGATCTCTTTTATCTCCTCAGTGACTTTCCAGGGAGGGGGTGTTTGCGTTTTTTGCAGTGAGGGCTTACTGCCATGAGTGTTTTGTCAAGGTCACATGTTCAGGAAGTATGACATATCTGGACTACAGAAGTGTATCAAGATTGCAGCCTGAGACAGGTGTGGTGACACAGGCCTGTAATCCTAGCACTTGAAAGGCTGAGGCAGGACAATCTCAGGTAGTCAGGTAGAACTACAGAGTGAGCTCCAGGCCAGCCTGGGCACCTTAGTGAGACACTGTCTCACAATACAAAACTAAAACAAACAAGAAAAAAGAATGAAGCCTTGCACACTCCAGGCATTTGTCTTCCTGCTAGGGGAGACACTGGGAGTTTGAAGTGTGAATCAGAATCTGGGGAGTTTGGGCATGTCTAGGGCTTAGAGACTGGGTCATTACTAGAACTCCTTGTTTCTACCAGTTTGGAAAATTTCTAGTTTCAGGAAGGGTGAAAAGGAAAGGAAAAGGGAGCTGAGAAATGGAGGAAACAGGGAGAACATGTTTCTTAAATTCAGGGCTGCAGGGACAATTATGGTCTATAAGCCAGGAAAACACACGTGTGTGTGTGTGTGTGTGTGTGTGTGTGTGTGTGTGTGTGTGTGTGTCCACACAAGTACAAGATACTTGGGGTTTGTAAGACACTCGTACATGTTAGGCAGTTGCAGCCAGAAGTTTTCCTGTGTCCCGCCTGGTCTGCAGCCACTCAGACCCAAGTAAACACACAGAGGCTTATATTAATTAAAACTGCTCGGCCATTAGCTCAGGCCTACCATGGACTAGCTCTTGCACTTAAACTCAGCCCATTTCTGTTCATCTATATGTCACCACGTTTTCTGTGGCTTCACCTTTGTGCCATTACATGCGGCTCCCTGGACAGGGGGCTGGCGTCTCCTGACTCAGCCTTCCTCTTCCCAGAATTCTCTTTGTCTGTTTATCCCACCTATACTTCCTGCCTGGCTACTGGCCAGTCAGCAGTTTATTAAACCAGTGGACAAGAGCATCATCCCACAGCAGGCAGTCCTCCACCACCGCTCCTTTGTTCTTTATTTTGATACAGGGTCTCACAAAGTTACTTGCAATTTTCCTGCCTCAGGCAGATTTCTGAACAGTTGAGGCTAGATGTGGGTGTCACCACAGTTAGCTAAAACTCACTTTTGTGAGTTAAGACATCTCTGCTCTCACCTGAGTAACAAACAAACAAACATAAAAAGAAAAGTCTGGGGGACCAAGATAAGAGAACTCCCGAGACAGCATATGGTAGATGGAAGTCTCCACCCCGATTGTGAGGTTGGGATATGTGGTTGAGGGGTGCATCAAGACTGCAGTCTTTTGGGTTTAGGATGAACCTCAGTTGGAAAAGAACTTGAGTATGCAAGAAACTCTGATTTTTTTTTTTAATCTCTAGCACTACATAAAACCAGATGTGGTGATATGTGTCTGCAATCCTGGTCCTCGGGGAGGCAGAGACAGTAGGTAGAAGTGCCGTGCAAACATGAGGACCTGAACTTGAATTCCTAACCTCCAGTAAAAGGTAATACATGCCTGTACCCCTAGCATCAGTGAACACAGGAAGATCCTGAGAGCTCAGTGGTCATCTAGCCTCACCAAAACAGCGTCTGGTTCGGTGAGAGACTGTTTCAAGGCGACAAGGAGAAGACTGGTAGACAAAGACACCTGGCATCCTGCTCTGGGGCCTCAGCACACAATAGTGGGCACATTTGTACACTCGCATGTAACACACACACACACACACACACACACACACACACACACACACACGAAAGAGAAAAGGGATAAAGACTGTAGTCCTGGGAAATCCATGCCTTTGTCTCCCTGCTAAGGAAGACGATGACAGCTTAGGGTGAGACTAGAGGACCTGGGGAAGTCTAGGCGTGCTCAGGCTGTCAGGGTCCTATTCTGCGGTGGAACTTAGACCAGTGCTGCATAGTAGAAATTTAACCCTAGACATACACACAATGTAAAATTTCCTAATGGCCTCATTTAAAAAGTGAAAATACCCAGGAGGCAGTGGCGCACGCCTTCAATCCCAGCACTCGGGAAGCAGAGCCAGGGGGACCTCAGTGAGTTCGAGGCCAGCCTGGTCTATAGGCTTGGCAGCAATGCTCCAAACTCCTGAGCTATTTTGCTAGCCCAGCCCTCATTTTTTATGAGTCTGGGGATATTCCCCATCCCTACAGGTCAGAACCAGAGTCTACTACAGGCTCTGTGGAGACCAGCTGCAGCCACTGCCACCCCAGGGCTCTCCTCAAAGTCATCCTTCCCCGCTGACAGTGACCCCGGCTGTCAGTCCAGTGGCATCCAGGAGTCATTTTCCTGGTGTTTGGGCTGATCCTGCTTCTGCTGGACCCTCTCCTTGACTCACCTCTCCTGAGTAGCTTTCTACCTCTCTCTGGTCCTTCTCTGTCGTCTCCATCACTCCGCAGCTTCCTCCACCCTCCCTTCCATGTTGATGTTCTCTGCTCTGTCCCTGACTCACTGACCTTCATTCTATGCAAGGGGGCTGGAAAACCTTTCATGTTCCTGTTGACTTTACTGTCATGGATCTTAATCTCTGTTCCATCTCCAAGTTCTCTTAACCTGAGGACTTACATAGCCACCCAATTGCTTACTGGGCCACTGTCTCCTTCAGAGATAACAGGACTCCCACGAGCCAACATTGCATTAATTCATTTTTTCCCCATATAAATTTCTCTATTTATATTATTTATTTAGTGACTGGCATCATCAGCTACCTGGTCGTTTAATAACAGAAACATGGCATCACTTGATTCTTTCTGCTCACTTCTCATATATATATATATATATATTTTTTTGGTTTTTCGAGACAGGGTTTCCCTGTGTAGCTTTGCGCCTTTCCTGAAACTCACTTGGTAGCCCAGGCTGGCCTCGAACTCACAGAGATCCGCCTGGCTCTGCCTCCCAAGTGCTGGGGTTAAAGGCGTGCGCCACCACCGCCCAGCCACTTCTCATATTTAATTATCACCAGGTCATATAAATTTTGGTCTGGATCACTATAATAGGTTTTTAGCTGGATTCTCTGGACCTTGATGACCCAGCAATAGAGTGTATGTTGCAAGTATGTATTCCTGTTCTGTTCATGTGTTTCTCCAGTGCTAAACACAGCACCTGGCAATACTGGATACCCAATATTAACATCTATTGATTGAATATATGAGAAGTCAGCAGGCTGTTATAGTTCAGCCTCAACCCCACATGCTAGGTTTATACCTACTCATCCTTCAAGACTTGGTACCTCTCTGTCACCCACAGGAACCTTTGTCTTTCCCAGGTTTGGTTAAATAGATGTCCTTTTGAGTCCCAGCACATGCTGTGTATGCTTCTAAAGTAGCACTTACCTTGTTTCTTGTATTTTCTGATTACATCAATAACAATCTAAGGGCTTTTTGTTGTTGTTGTGTTTTGTTTTAAGAGACAGAGTTTCTCTGTGTATCTCTGGCTCTCCTGGACCAGGCTGGCCTATAATTTAGAGACTTGCCTGCCTCTGCCTGCTGAGTGTTAGGATTAAAGGCATGTGCCACCAACACCTAGCATAAGGGTATGTTTTTAACTATTGTATCCACTCATAAAGAATGAACTACAGGGCTGAAGAGATGGCTCAGAGGTTAAGGGCATGGCTGTTCTTCCAGAGGTCCTGAGTTCAATTCCCAGCAACCACATGGTAGCTCACAAAAATCTCTATAATGAGATCTGGTGCCTTCTTCTGGTGTGCAGGCAGTATACATAATAAATACATAGTTTTTTTTTTTTTAAAAGAATGCGCTACAATGTTTCTTAAGTTAACAGAAACATCTTCAGTAGTAACTGAAGTAGTAACTGAAACCACGTTTTGTTTTTGTCAAGCAATCTATAGCACTTCAGTGGTGTAGTGATGTTTGGCGATTTAAAGCTGATTGGTGGGGGCTGGAGAGATGGTGCTTAACTCTTAGCAGTTAAGAACACTGGCTACTCTTTCAGTGGACCCAGGTTCAATTCCCGGAACCCACAAGGTGGTTTACAACCATCTATAACTCCAGTTCTAGGGGATCTGAAGTCTTCTTCTGGACTCTTCAGGTACCAGGTATGCATGCTCACAGACATATGCAGGCAAACTACCCAAACACATTTAAAAGAAAGGAAGGAAGGAAGGAAGGGAGGGAGGGAGGAAGGGAGGGAGGGAGGGAGGGAGGAAGGAAGGGAGGAAGGGAGGGAAAATTAGCCAGATGTGGTGCCTCATATCTTTCATCCCAGCACCTGGGAGAGAGAGGCAAGAGGATCTCTGAGTTTGAGGTCAGCCTGGTCTACAGAGAGAGTTCTAGGACAGCCAGGGCTACACAGAGAAACCCTATCTCAAAAAAAAAAAAAAAATCCATAAAAGAAAGAAAAGAAAAACTGGTTGGTGAGTTCAGTGTAATGCTCATTTTATTCTTTATGTGCCATTTTGCATGTATGAAGTGGCTTTTTTCCCCACTATAATTTAACTGTGCCAGTTTCTATATTAGATTTTGGAGTCACGGGGATATATAAACTCAGAGCCTACCCTCATGTTACTTACAAAAGGATGAAAACCTTGTACACGTGACAGAGAATGGGCTTTTGTCTTTTCGCAGTCCTGGAGGTGTGACAAGGACTTGCACAAGCTAGGCAAGGCCTGTGCTACTGGGTTCTAGTTCTAGCCCTTAGGTTGCCCCCTCCATTTTCTCCTCCTCCTGCTCATTATTATTATTATTATTATTATTTTCAAGGTAAGGTTTCTCTGTGTCGTCTGGATGTCCTGGAACTCACTCTGTAGACCAGGCTGACCTCAAACTCAGAAATCCTCCTGCCTCTGCCTCCAGAGTGCTGGGATTGAAGGCGTGTGCCACCATGGTCTGGCTTCTCTTTTTTCTTTTAAGGACAGGTCTCACTCTGCAGTTATGCTGGCTTGGGCCTTGCAAACATCCTCCTGACTCAGCCTCCTGGATGCTAAGATTACAAGTATGAGTCATCACACCCAACCAGTCCGTGGCCTTTTGAAATAGGATCCTATGATGTATCTCGGGCTGACCTTGAATTTGAAATGATCCATTTCCTAGCTCCTGAGATTTCAGGCATGCCCAGCTGACATGGTGTGTTTTCACAAACATGCCACGTGTGTTCTATGCTTCTTCTCAGAGGATATACTGAGAAGTCAAGCAGGGTTTGAAGCATCCTTTGGGCAGACAAAAAAGCAACTGCTCGAGTCATTTAAAAACAGTGCATGTTTCTGTGAAATGGTTCTGTTCTACTGTAGCATAGAGTTCCTCAGAGCAGGATGGGAGATGGAAGAGCACTCTGGGACCAGCTAATGAAGACCCTGCTCTGACACAGTAAGCCATCCACACTTCAAGTTCCTGTAGATGGTGGCAGCTACCAAGGTTCCCAGGAGATCTGACCAGAGCTTGAACAAGCTAGCAAGCCCTGACATTTGGATTCATCCTTTGATGACAGATACTGACAGGAGTCTCCTATCTGCTGCCCCTTCACCTGGCTTCTCCTCACTCCAGGGTCTTCAGTTCTCAGCTTCTACACAACACCTGCAGAAGTCCCAGTGTGAACATACATATCCCACGGGAAGAGACTCATGGGGTCCAAAGAAAGGAGCGGCTGGAAGTGCTTGATGTCCACATGATGGCGGTGGGGGTGGGGATCGGTGCTTCATAGAGGAGGAAGTATGGAACAGCTGTGAGAGGGTGAAGCGGGACAGAGCTGAGGAGACAGGAAGGGGGTGATAAGGACCCATACGAGGGACAGGAGGAATAAAGCCCACAGTGTGATCCTCACAACTGCCTCTAGTGAAACAGTATGTGTCAATGACTTGGTTTGGTTAGCCATGTGGCTTTTGTGTGTGGTGGAGGGTTGGCAGGGAGCAGTAGCCTGGGTCTGGATCCGTTTTCTGTCTCCTTTCTCCTTTTGCGCTAAGGGACCAACCTCTTGGAAGCCAGAATGTGTAGGTCCCAGATTCTTCCCTCCCAACCTCCCCCAGACATAAATCACAAGTGATTTCATTAAATGCACCTCCTGCTGGGGATGTTGGCTCATAATTCCTCTCTGATTAACCCCCACTACCCCGGCAAGTTTATAGGCCAAGAGAGGAAGGGGAGGAGGGGAGGGGAAAAGGAGGGATGGGGGAATCCCGAGTGGGTGATGGATGCCTCTGTCAGCCCAGCTCGTATTTATTAATAGTCTTAATACGGGAAGCAATAAAGGAAGAGAGAGATTCTATTAATTAAATCATTGTTATAATTAACTTTCATTAAAGGAGGATCAATAAAGAGAGGTTGAGATGGAGAAAGGAGAGAGATCCATTATCTTCAATTTCCTTGGAAAGGATTCAGGGAATGAGATGGGGTTGCTAGGAGACAGGAGCCGTGAGGGAAGAAGGAAGGATGTAAGATGTCATCCAGGTGCTGCAGGAAGGGGGTGGATGAAGACAGGCATTGTGGGGGTGGTCCAATGAGTGAACCTGAAGAGAATGGAAGGTGCTGAGCAGGGTGCTTTGGGGACAGCACAAGGGAGATGTAGGTATACGTCTGGCAAGGCACACAGTCTTGGTGAGCACATAGGTCCTTAACATGTGCTTTATGATGCTGTGGGCATTTGTGTTGCCCAGACAGCTGGCTGGGGGAGATGAATGTATTGCTGTGACTGTACAGAGTGCATGGCGGTGTGTGTGTGTGTGTGTGTGTGTGTGTGTGTGTGTGTGTGTGTGTGTGTGTGTGTGTGAAAATGCAACACAAGGTGGGTAGGGATGATAAAATCCTGACACTTTGCAGAAGTAGGAGCTTAGGGTACACCTCACTAGGCAGAACTCAAAGGTGTATACTTGATGGGATTAACAGCTGTCTGTTGGCCCAGGGTATAGCAAGGGTGACAACAGAGGGTGCAGGCATGAGCAGCGGAAACCTGACCCCTTTCCTGAATGTCCCTTCCCATCCCCACATCGATCAGTTTGCTCTCTCCTTCAAAGTGTGCTCTAGGCCAGACCCCACTGAGATAGAGGTTCTTTTCTTCTCCTGTGGCCTCAGGTGGCTAGCATACCAGAGGCCCAGTAAGAATGTTCCTGTCATTCCCCTGCCTCCCACCAGTGTTGAGGAACTTGAGGCCCCTCTTTTTTGTAGTAATGCCTCTGTAAGAACACACTTCATGACAACAGTTACACGTATCATATAAATATATTTGTCCAAACTACAGATAAGAGGGCAGTTTAAGGGAGAGGGGGAGTTCTTATTGCTGTAGGGGGCCTGGGGAGGGTGAGGGGCTGGGCAATGGGGACACCTGGGAACCCTTGTCCCCCCATCCCTCACGAAAGGCACAAATACATTATCTTTTCCATTTGAGGATTTGGGTGTGGGGTGGCATGAGACGGTATAGGAATCCTTAAAAATACAAAAGAAACTTCCAAACTTATGACCTAAGGCTATGGGAAAGGCTGGGGCAGGTGGGAAAAGCAGCGGGTAACAGAATCAGTGAAGCCAAGAACTGAAAAGACCCCATGAGGTCATGAGCCCATGCTGCTGCCTCCATGCAGGCCCCAGAAAAAACATAAGTAAACAAACTCTGAATAAGGGAGGGTGGGGTGCCCCAGGAATTGGCTTTGGGGCATCAGAAGGGTGTGTGTGTGTGTGTGTGTGTGTGTGTGTGTGTGTGTGTGTGTAGCTGTGTACTTGGGCTAGCAGTGGATAATTCTGTTCCCACAGGGGAAACCTCCTTCATCTTGGTTCCTCCAAACTGTTTTCAGGGAGTAAACTCAGCCATTGCTTCCAAGACAGATCCCTGCCTGGGACAGAGGAGTCAGGATGGAGGATGGAATTATAAAGCTCAGGATGAAAGCGGGACACAGGCATGGTTTGTAGGAACAGAATATTACAGAGCCCAGTATGACAGAAAGTAGACATGAGCCCAAACTTGAGTGCATGAGTGTGTGCGTGCGTGCGTGTGTGTACGTGTGTGTGTGTGAGTGAGTGTGTGTGTGTGTACATACTAGGGAGGGGTAAGATCACTCAAAGGTGAAAGGGTCCTGGGTGCTGAAAAAGAAATGTCCATCCATGTGGTCCTCCAGAGCATCCTTGTCACTCTCAGTAGGGAAGCGCTCCTTACAGATAGGACATTCCTTCCATGGAGGGGTGGCTGAGACCCCAGTGCTGGCCTCTGACAGGGAACCCACCGCAAAGCCACTAAAGAGAGATGAGGAAAAATTGAGAGGGTCAGGTGTTCTGGTGCCTTTATTTTTATCGTTGATATAGAGCATCAAACTTGTTATGTAGCAGAGGGTGACCCCTGAATTCCTGATCCCCCCACCAAGGGCTGAGATTTCAGGCAGGAACCACAACTTCTGTTGCCTTTTTGACCTGGGCACCTCAGGGAATAAGACCCATGTGTTTTCTTGTTCCTAACATGCCATCCTGCTCATTCTCTGCTCAAGCCTCTCCTAGGGCGTTTTTCTGCTCACAATCCTGGATGCCTCAGTTCTGCAGATGCCATGTCCTCTCGTCACGAGTCCCTGCTGGTGTCTGTAGTACGGAACCCATCCCCCAGCCTCCCGCTCTCCTCCCTCCATCTCTGTCTGCTGCCTAATGAGGCTGAAAACGAGTCTGACACCGTTCTTCATCTTCCCGCTCCAGGCCTGCTCCAGCAGAGAGAGAGAGAGGACAGCATTGGTCCTTTCTGCCCCCAGCCCCACTCACTCCAGGCAGAGCTGGGGCCAGGTGAGAACGCTCTTTTCCCTAAGGCCCTGCCTGCCTGACTAGGACTGGAGAGCCAGGCAGAAGGCACCACCTGATACCTGACCCCGCCCCCCCAGGTTCCACTCCCAGAGTCTCCCAGGAAGTCAGAGATGAAGAACATCTCAGGCATGGCCAGACACATGCTGGATGGTGGTCGTCACGGTCTCCACCTCTGAGGCCTTGGTCACCCTCCTCTCTGAAGACTAGGTACCTACCTGGTGGTTGGGGAGGGGGTAGGGGCAGGAGAGAGGGGAAGCAGGGCAATTTGGGCTCCACGGAAGATGATGCTAGAACTGCACAGAAGCCAGTCAAAGGCAGGGAGAGAGAGTGAGCACGGAGCCACCCGGGGTCTGGGGAAGTAGCTGACATTTCTGTCAACCACACAAGAAGTGGGACTTGGGGGCAGGGCATGGTGGCTGCTCACACACTGACCGCCTCCCCTTTGGCGCTGCCCTCACCTGGCCATGTCATAGAAGGCACTGCCGAGTTCAGGAAGCAGAAGATTGGCCTCCTCACCTCCACTCTGCACAGCCGCCATCAGGACAGACTTCTCGTCTTCAGCCTCCTGGCACCAAACAGACAGGGCTGGATTTGGGTGGTGTTCTGAGGTGGGGAAGTAATACTCCGGGGAAGGTAAGGGCAGAGAAGCCACGGCTGGTGTGGACAGAGGGGTGGTAGGAAGAGTGAAACAGGAACAGGGTTTTGCCAGGGTGGGCGGAGGAGGGAGAGGGAGGGGCCTGGAAGCATCGAGGCTATTGAGCTGGCCTGGGTTTGGGGTGATTCTGTTAGTAGTCTTTTTTTGAGACAAGGTTTCACTACGTAGTCTTGGCTGGCCTGGAGCTATATAGCCCAGTCTGGCCTTGAACTCTCTCTGAGTGCTGGGTCTGAAGGCTTGAACCACCAAGCCTAGCCCTGTTAGTAATCTGGAAGAAAGGCCAGGCCTGCCTCCTCCAGCCCAGAGTAAGAGTGCTGTGTGGTGCAGGCTTTCTGCCCTGGCTCATGTGTGACCCTACTGCCTGCTTTCTACTTTGCGTGTGGGCTTTCACTACTCACTGAGTCAGAGCTGCTGTCCTCCCCTGGCCCTGAGAGGTGGGGAGCAATGGGTGCTGGCTGGCTGATGACAACAAGGGGAGATGCCTCCCGGAGCCCAGGAGGAGAGGAGCCTGTGTTTCCATGTTCACACAAGCTATAGGATGGGAGCCTCATGTCCTCTGGGGACTCATCCTCTGAGTCTGTCAGAGCTGCAGGGCAGCCTATGGAAGGGAAGGCAGAGAGAAGAAAGGTCAGCCATAGGAACCTGAGGAGGGAGACAGTTCAAATTCAGAGGGCCCGGGGAAGGGAATGCTAGGCTGCTTCGAAGGGCATCACTTGGGAGCTTCTCCCAAAGAAGGGGAAGGGGAAGAGGTGTCACAAGACTGGGGACAGACTCAGCCCGGCAGTGGCCTCCTCATCCTCCGTGGCAGCATCTTCGGTCCACTTTTCATCTGCCACCTTCTCCAGACGGGCCTCCAGCTTCCTCATGTACTCTAGCAATTCCTAGAGTTAGGAGAAGAAGGGCAGGTGCTAAAGCCTGCAAGAGGCCAACCCCGCTGGCCACTGGGCTTTCCTTGCTCCCAGGTGACACTGTAGATGCTTTCACCATGGGGTGGGGTCGTACAAGGCAGATCCCCTGAACTGGGAGCTCTCCTCCACCCTGCATCTCCATCCCTCTGGTGTCCCTCCCTGTACAAAGTCAGTTCCTAAGGGGAGTCAGGGCCCCTTTTCAGCCTTTGTATCCTCAAAGAAATTCCAGTTTCTGAGCCAAGAGATTACCGAGATGATACAAAGGTTTGAGGCCCCAAGCCCTTGGCTTGGGTGAGTCTCACCTGTTTCTCTGCCTGCAGCTGCTCTTTTTCCTTCTGAAGCACGCGGAGACCCGAGCGCAGCTCTGTCAGCTCCCGCTTACTCTCTGACAACTGCACCTGTGGGAAAGAAAGGGTCAGCGGACTTGGAGCCCACAATGTGCCACCAAGAACCTGGTCCAAAGTTAAACTAGGTTCTCTCTTGCTCCACAAAGTGCTTCTTCCACAAGGCCCCTGTCTTGGCTCCCAGGGCTCAGGCCAAAGTCCTAGACTCTACCTCTAGAATGTGGCCCCAGGGAACTGTCTTAGGCTGGGTGAAGAGGCTTTGGTAATACCAGAAGCCACCCTATAACTCCTATGTTACCCCTCCAGGCCCAGATGTGCACTCTGAGCAGAAAGGGAATGTGCACATTCAACCAAGAGAGCCGGGAGGTGTACAAGTCATTACACAGTACTTCAGAACCAGGAGACAGTGAAAGGGGCATGCTGTGGGATGTTCTGTATGGCAAATGTGTTGCTAATTAGTCAATAAATAAAACACTGATTGGCCATTGGCTAGGCAGGAAGTGTAGGCAGGACAAGGAGGAGAATAAAGCTGGGAAGTGGAAGGCTGAGTGAGAGAGACACTGCCAGCCGCCATGATGAGAAACAGCATGTGAAGATGCCGGTAAGCCACGAGCCATGTGGCAAGGTATAGATTAATGGAAATGGATTAATTTAAGCTGTAAGAACAGTTAGCAAGAAGCCTGCCACGGCCATACAGTTTGTAACCAATATAGGTCTCTGTGTTTACTTGGTCGGGTCTGAATGGCTGTGGGACTGGCGGGTGTGAGAGATTTGTCCTGACTGTGGGCAAGGCAGGAAAACTTTAGCAACAGGGGCACTCATATGTCAGGACAGAGGTCTGAACCCCAGGTGCTAGGGCACCTCACCAGGCTAGAATCCTTCTCTCGGGCCAGCTCAGTCTTGAATATGTGGCTCTGGCTCCTTTCTTCCTGTACTGTCTTCTCCAGCCGCAGGATCTCTGCACTCAGCTTCAGGATTTTGTCCTTCTCAGCCTAGAGGTGGTACAAAGGAAGGTGGGAGAGAGGAGGTAAGTGGTTCTGGGTACCAGGAGATAGCTTTGCCCTCACTGGGTCCCTTTCTTATATGTCTGGGGGACTAAACTGTTCCTGAGCAATTCCTCACTTCCGATCTCCACCGAAAGCAGGGTAAGACACAGCAGCGAGGTTCTGTGCTACAGGAATGGGCACTATGGCAGGGCCTGGTGCCCAGGATAGCAAATGTTCCTACACCAAGGACAGTTACTAGGGAAGGTATTTTGGTGATCAGTACTAGGATTCCTCATTAGGTCTGGCTCATGCCTGGAGAGCAAAGAGTACCTCTCCTCAAGATTTCCAAGGATCTCATGCCCTCTTCCCTCCTCCCAGAGCACCCGACTGCAGGTCAGGGTCCCTGAGGTAGAGGAAGGGTCACCCTCTACCTCCATATTCTGCAGCAGCCCTGCACGCTCCTTGCTCCATTGGGACTTCTCCTCCTTCATGTGCAGGCTGAGCTCAGCCAGTCGGCCGCTGACTTCAGCCACTTCCAGTCGGCTGCGGTGTAGCTCCGCTATGGTGCGGTCCCTGGCTCCTGCTGCGCTGGCCAACTCCTCCCCAAGAAGGGTGGCTTTCTGTTGGCTTGAGGCTGCAAGTTCCTGGACCCCTCGAAGCTGCTCTTTCAGGGGCTCCAGCTCGGCCTCCAGAGAAAGAGGACAGAGATCAGATCCCTCAGGCAACTCGCTGTGACACAGGGTACCCCTCATCAGGACCCAGGGCTGTGTGGCTGACTTTACCCACCTCTGCCTCTTCCCTCTGCACACCCAAGCGTGTCTAGACTACTTTGGAACTCTCACTGCTTCCTATCAACTACAGACCTTCACTCACCACTTTCTGCTGGGCTTGGGCCAGGGCGTCCCTCATGTGGGCCACCTTGTCCTTCAGTCGCTGGACCTGAGCACCCTGCTCTTCTTGCCGGCCCTTGGCCTTCTGCAGCTCTACAGTTAAGCGGCAGTTCTCCTCTTGGACCATCTGGAACTTGACCTGACAGAAGTGGGAAGCAGGTAAGGACCAGGGGATGAGTGCTGGAGCATCAGGGGCAGGTTGCCTTCCTGCCCCTGTGATGAGAGAAGGCAAGGTCCGTTTCTGAGATTCAACACAAGTGGAAGCATTCAGCTCTTCCCAGCTCTTGGGTCCTCAGTTCAAAGGGTCTCAATCTTCAACCTCTAGTTTCCAGCTCCGGAATGAAGTATCCAGAGCATCACAGCCTGGGGTCTTACATAGAGGTATCCCACATTCCACACTGATTTCCTACTTTTCCTTTAAATCAAAACAGTCTGAATGGCCTCCAAAGCTCAGAATATTGCACCTCTCACCACAGACCTTTCCCTTCCCCCTTCTCTCCCTTCCCTGAGTAAGAGTCATACTATGTCCCTTGCCTTTCCTGGGACCTCTGTCACCTCTGTCTGCTGTACAGAGCACGTCTCGACTCATCCAGTTGACACTTGAGTGCTAACTATGCTTTGTTCTCTTCTCTCCCCAGCAGTTCACAGAAGAAAGCAATAGATTTTCCACTCTCCATCCTGGCCACAGGCATCTTCTCTTGTCTATTACTGCCATAACCACATTAGCTCAGGCGTGGCTGTTCCCGTGGGATGACTGGATGGTGCTGTAACTAGTTATTTTTATAGTAGGCTATCAGTGATTCTCGGTACAATTCTTTTTTTTTGGGGGGGGGTTTGAGACAAGGTTTCTTTGTGTAGTTTTGGTACTCTGTAGACCATGCTGGCCTTGAATTCACAGAGATCTGCCTGGTTCTGTGTGGTGGTATTGTGTTCCCCCAAAAATTGTACACTCTAATAAACTTATCTGGGGTCAGAGAACAGAACAGCCACAATATTAAACATAGAGGTTAGGCAGTGGTAGCACACGCCTTTAATCCTAGCATTCCAGAGGCAGAGATCCACCTGAATCTCAGTGAATTCAAGGCCACATTGGAAACGGCCAGGCATGGTGACTTACACCTTTAATCCCAGGAAGTAATGGCAGGAGGCAGAAAGGTATTTAAGGCGTGAGGATGAGGAACTATAGCCTGGTTAAGCTTTTAGGCTTTTGAGCAGCATAGTTCAGTGGAGAGGCTGAAGAAACAGGATCACCTGAGGAATTGGCGAGGTGAGGAAGCTGTGGCTTGTTCTGCTTCTCTAATCTCCCAGCATTCACCCCAATAACTGGCCTCAGGTTTGTTTTATTAGTAAGTACCTTTAAGAATCATGCTACAGCTCTGCCTCCCGAGAGCTGGGATTAAAGCCGTGTGCCACCACTGCCCAGCTTTGTTTTATATTTTTAAGATAAGGTCTTGCTGTGTATCCCAGGCTGCCTCAAGCTTGTGGCAATCCTTTGGCCTCAGCCTCTCCAGTGCTGGAACTAAAGTACCACCACACCCTGCTCAAATTCCATTTTTCACTGCTGAGCAGTTTTCTAGAGAAGCCCAGGGCTCTGAGAAAGCCACCGAAGGTTCTGCAAATATTTCATTTGAATTTGTCATATTTTTTCTTGCCTTGCTCAACACTGAACTACAATCTTGGCTCTAACCTTGTTCTAAATTATTAAAAACTGTTTTTAGAAGCACATCAAAACATAAGTCAGCACACTGGAGAGCACTGATCCATTGATGTGTGCTTTTAGGTTAATTCACTTTTATGTAATCCTCAGAATAAAATTTCTTATGCATTCCTATCAAATTGAAGAGTAAACTGGGACTATAAGGTTGACAGTTTAAAAACTGTTATCATTTACCACCTACTTGTCTGTGACTCAAGGTATCCAAAGTTTGAATTCCTTTTTCCTTTCTTTCTACCTTGATAGTCTCAGCCTATGCTGGTCTTGAACTCAAAATCCTTCTGCCTCAGCCTCCTGAGTGCTGATCACATAACAAGCAGACCATCGTGTCTGGCCCATGCTCCCCTTTTGATAGCCTTTGCATTTATGTGTGTGTGCATGTATGTGCATGTGCATGTGTGCACTCATGTAGACCAGAGGTTGACCTTGATGTTGAGTGTCTCCTGAGTTGTTCTCTACTTGCCACCAAGTCCCAGGATCCTCTTGTGCCATCCCTGTAAGTGTGCACTGAACAGTTGTTTCCAAAGTCTATTGAGATGTGTTCTCACCTGCCTCTCTGGAACACTGTAATACTAGATTAGGTTTTTCTTGTGACACTTTGTGATTTGGGCAGGTACTGTACTATGGAGTAGAGAGTACACAGGATCTCCTTTACATTTACACCCTGAATGCTGAGTGCCCAGCATTCAGAAGGGATTCAATAAACACTAGATGAATAACTAAGAAAGCAAGCAAACCCACTTTTTATCTCTTACCTCACTCTGTTCCTTGTCTGCTTGGACTTCCTTCAGCTGCCCCAGGAGCTTCTCTTGTTCCCGAGTCAGGGCCTTCACTGTGTCTCTAACCCTGTCAATATGGACAACAGTGCTTGGCTGAAATACTCAGACCTCTGACCCATGCTTTCCTAGAGCATAATCATAAACTGCTTTTCTTTCCTTTTTTTTTTTATTTTTGTTTGCTTTTTGAGACAGGGTTTCTCTGTGTAGCCCTGGCTGTCTTGCAATAACAATGTAGATCAGGCTGGCTTTAAACTCAGAGAGATCCACCCGCCTCTGCCTCAGGAGTGCTGGGACTAAAGGCGTGTGCCACCATGCTGGGCTTCTTCCCTCTTTATGTGTCACTGTACAGGATGTTCTAGCAATGGCTCCCTGTTCCTACTCAATTAAGAGATGAAAATCAAATCTTCAAAGGCAACGGACAATCACCATTGTGCTGGAGGTCAGATGGGGCAGACTTGGGAGATGCCACAGTGTGTGCAGGGATGTGCATGGCCCAATAAAACCTTACTTAATGAACACTGACATTTGAATTTCATATCATTTTCACCATCACAAAATATTCGTCTTCTTTTATCTCATTATCAGCCTCCAAATCATGTAAGAACAGGTGGTAGGCTAGATCAGGCATGTGAGGCACAGTCTGCGGGAACCTGGTCCAGATGTCTCTGAGAACGTAGACATCTTGTACTGGCCTAGGGCAAGGCTAGTACATTATCAAGCAACTTCATGGATAGCTTTACTTACTGCTGAGACTTCGGCAGAACTTCTTTCCTTTACAAAGATTTTTGTTGTTTTTTTTTTTTTTTTAAAAATCCAACAATGCTGAATGAAAGTAACCTAATGACATTCTTTGAACAAAAGAAATGGAGTATTGAACATAGTAAAGAATCTGAAAGACAGGCATGGTTGTTGGTCAGTATTTATGCTATTTGATAGACATAACTGTGATAACTATGTTTTTTTTTTCCTTCCTTCCTTCCTTCCTTCCTTCTTTTCTTTCTTTCTTTCTTTCTTCCTCTTTTTTAGAACAGACACTTATTTGCTATATAGCCCAGGCTGGTCTATAAGTTATTATGTAGCCCAGGCTGGTCTATAAGTCACTATGTAGCCCAGGCTGGTCTATAAGTCACTATGTAGCCCAGGCTGGTCTATAAGTCACTATGTAGCTCAGGAAGGTCTATAAGTCACTATGTAGCCCAGGCTGGTCTATAAGTCATTATGTAGCCCAGGCTGGTCTATAAGTCACTATGTAGCCCAGGCTGGTCTATAAGTCACTATGTAGCCCAGGCTGGTCTATAACTCACTCTGTAGCACAGGAAGGTCTAACTAGTAATCTTCCTGTCTCTGCCTCTCCAGTAGGTGGAGCTTGGCTCTATACATAGACACAAAAGTAACAACTGTTGACACTGAAGGAGGTCCTCCAAGAGCGGTTTTCTCTTATACCCCTTCTGTCACTCTCAGTGTTAAGACTGTGAGTTAGCCAGGCATGGTGGACAATGCTTTTAGTCTCAACTTTTGGGAGGCAGAGGCAGGCAGATCTCTGTGAGTTCAATCTGGTCTACAGAGTGAGTTCCAGGACAGCCAGGGCTGCACAGTGACACTGTTTCAAAAAAGCAAAAACAGATTCTGTGATTTACAGCTTTTGTCATATTCCCAGATCATGAGCTTCAACATTTCTCTCTCTTTTTTATAGTGCTGGGACTGAAGCTGGGACCTTGCACACCCAAAAGGTGTTCTCACCACTGAGCTGTGACACTGAACATTTCCAATAGCAAGGATGGAATCTAATTCTTTTCCTGTGCTTTAAATATATAATTTATTTATGTAATGCATATACATACATATTTATTCATATGACTACACTATGAAGTGTTGCTATGCTTCCCAGGCTAGACTCAAGCAATGCTCTTGCCTCAGCTGTCCCGGTTGCCGGGACTATGGACATGCATCACCCTGTAGTAAAGTCTGAAATCAATCTTTTTATCTTGCATTGACTGTGCTATCCAATCTCTTCTTTTAATATTCCATCTCTAATTCTGCTTAGCTTCTGCCATACAATAAATACAACTGATCTTTCTAAAGATGAGACACACAGAATAGCATTAGGAGAGATGGGTGAGGGCTGGCAGAAAGAAACTCCCAGTAACTAGAACTCCCTGTAAGAGATTGTGAAGGGCCAGAGAAACCAGTGGGACAGATATCAGGTATACCCATCTGAAACAGGGGAATGGAGGCCTTGGGGAGGTACCCATACCTGTCCAGCTCCACCTCCTTCCTCAGCACTTTGTCACTGATGGTCTGGATGTCATCCTCTAACTCCAGGATACGGGCCACATGCTCTCCCTGCTGCTGGCTCAGGATGTCTCTCTCTTCTGTGAGCTCCCCATGGGACCGAGAAAGGCCCTGGAATTAAGGTTCCACCAAGGAAGACAGAGCGTGAGGGCAAGGCTCAGGCTTAACATCATATTCCCACACCTCTGTCCTGCCACCTTCCTTGAAAAAGCTGAATGGAGCTACTGTCACCTGGCATTACGTCAGTATTCCTGGGTCCAAAGAACTGAGTCTTATGACAAATTAGGGACATACCTCTTATTATATAAAGTTTAGTCTCACTTATTACCCTTAAGCCTATTTCCTTGATGCAAGGACCATCTTAAAACTCCGCTGACATCTTTCCTTTCTCCTCTTTGTTGGGTCTAGGCCCCATCCCCCAACAGCCCCAGCTCCCACCTTGTATTGTTCTGTGAGCTCTGAATGTTCCCGCCTGGCAGTGGACAGAGCTGTCTCCAGCTCCTGCACTCGGCTCCTCAGCTCTGTCACCTGATCCTCCAACTGCAGCTTCAGCTGCATCAGGTCATTCCGTTCTTGCTGGCTCTCATCCAGCTGGTTCTACAAGAGCACGAGGAGAAGGGGGTGCATCTGTGAGGCACCATTCCAGATGCATCTCAGGGTAGAGTGACCAAGTCAGTGCAGCACAGCCATGGTTCTCTCTTAACTTTCAGCCCAGGCCTGGCACCTTCCCCTGACAGGGCACAGTGACAGGGGGCTCCTGCTTTAACTTTACCCTATCTCTGTGGAGTCACACAGACTTGGGTGAACCTCCAGTGCAGTTTTTACTAGCCAAACCACTGAACTTGTCATCTGTGAGGTTTAAAGAGAATAATCGATGTGAAACAGAACACCCGGGAGCAGCTTGTATCACTTCTCACTTAGGTATAAACATCTTCCTGTTGTGTTGGCCCATGTAGTTATCAGACTCTGGCTCTAGAGAGCAGAGGTTTGCTCAAATCACTGAGGGGCTACTAACTTTCACCTTCTGAGCAGCCTCCCTCCCACCTGGAGAATTACCGCCTCCCTACCTGTTCCTGCCCCCCACCTTCTCTCAGGCTCTCTTCCTAACATCTGCCCCTCTGCTCTTAAGACTCTTCTCTATCTGGCCCAGTGGAAATAGTTATATACGGCACATTTTTAAGTGTAGATTTTCTAGTATCCTCTTTAATAAGATATGAGGGCTGGAGAAACAGCTCAGCAGTCAACAGCGCTTGCTACTCTTGGAGAGGACGAGTCTGCTTCCCAGCAGCTACATCAGATGGCTCACAACCACCATAATCCCAGCTCCAGACTATTCATAACACTCCGTTCTGCCCTCAGCATCCACAGGTATGTACACATACCTGGGCTGGGAAAAGTAATTGAGGGATGGTGGTTAAGAGTACCATGGCTGGGCCAGCAAGATGGCTCATTAGAAAAAGGTACTTGTTGCCAAGTCTGGAAACCTGAGTTCAACCCCTGGAGGAGGAGAGAACCAACTCCCACAAGTTGACCTCTGACCTTCACATATGTTACGGCATGAATGTACACACACACACACACACACACACACACAAATAAATAAATGTTAAAATACGAACTGTTCAAATCTAGTGTGTCATCTTACCTGCGATTACACTTCAAATCAGACCAGTCACACCTGATGTGCCAAAGAGCCATACGTGGTCACACTTCTGGTACTGGATGGGACAGTTTGGAGCCATGCCTAACCTGTGCTAGAGGCAGATCTCAGTCTCCCTCCTCCCCGTCTTCCCTGGGGCAGTTTCCCTCCTCCATCCTGTGGATCTCTTGCAGGACTTAGAGGGCTGGTGGTGTCTCTCTGGCTCAGTTCTAGGAACCCTGAGTTACACTGGCCTACGATGGCTTGCTTTACTGTCCTGTGTATCTGTGTCTATGTGAAGGCTTAGTTCCTGGAGGGCAGACCTTTGGTAACCCCAGTGAACTCTTCAGCTGAGGTGACAGAGGAGGGAAGTGAAGCAAGAAGGGGCCCCTGCAATGCTGTCCTTGGCATCCCTGGCTAAGCAACAAGCCTGCTCTTTTCTTACCTGAAGCACAGTAGCCTTAGGGACAACCAACAGGATGTCAGAGCCTCCATCAGCCTCCTCCAGGGTCACCAGCTCATCCATGGGCCGTGGCTCTCGGAACTGGAATGGGGGACTCTGCCCACACACCCGGCCCTGGCGGTTTACATAGCGGAACTGGTAGAGTTGGGCTCCTGGTTTGGGCAGGTAGCTGGCTGTGGGAAGAATGGCACAGAACCCCAGTATCACCTCTGGCTCTCAAGTTCTAGCAGGTCCCTCTTCCTATTATGGGAGGAAAGGTGTTACCAAGGTACCTACTGTCCACTCCCTTGGGACTGGTCCTTGGGATATGTTTCGTCTTCCCCCCTGCCTAGCCACCTTCTTTTTCAAACTCATTCCCTCCTCATCACACTGACTCTAGCTGATACTTATTGAGTGCATACAAGATGTACCAGTGTTTCCCAGCTCATTTTAAATCCTCATATTGTTCCTACAAGCAGGGACCCTCTTTTACGTCACCTGCTCAGTGCTAAACAGCCTGCAGAGCAGAGAGCTGAGCTCTGAATCCAGGTCTTTCAGACGCTATGACCACTCTTTCCTGACGTTACCACGCCTTTTCCCTGTTCCATACTGGGAGTTTCTCTTTCTTTGGGGTAAACAGTGATGTTAGTATCCTCTAAATCCATCCTTCTATTAGGATTCTTTAAGTGCTTGGTGTTACCTTGTGATAACTTGCTAAAAAGTCTCACAAGGTCTTCTTATTTTATTTTTTGGAGACAGGGTCTGGCATGCTGCCCAGGTCGGCACTGATATCCTGGGTTCAAGTTCCCCTTCAGCCCCAGCATCCTCAGTAGCTGGGATGACACTGGAGTACCATTAGGCCTGGCACTTAAGAGTCATTTGCATTCACATTCCCTTATCCTCTGTGGTTCTGACGCCTGTTCGCCCATCGCCTTCCTCCAAAGCGCCACTTCTGTGGCTCCTCCATCCCAGTCTCCCACTCGTCTTCATACCTTGGAACTGGACACTAGCATGCGTGGGGGAACCATCCGCTGTACTTTCTTGTGGCACTGAAGACCACACAAATGTGTGATAGTCCCGAACACAGGCAGCTTCCACCTGAAGAGAAAAGGTACGGCGATAGAGTCACCATCCGTTCGTGATAGGAGGGTCGGCATGACTGAATGAGTGGTACCAAGGATGCTAAGACTCAGGTAAGGCTGGAGGACATTATACTATAGGAGAGAGAAAGGCTAAGGTGGAGAGACAAAGTTTATGCAGATGGCCTCGGACGTCTGTGTCATCTTTCTCCCCATCAACCTGAGAATCTTTTTTCTTTCTTTTTTTAAGATTACCTATTTATTATGTATAGTGTTCTGTCTGCATGTATCCCTGCAGGCCAGAAGAGGGCACCAGATCTCATTACAGATGGTTGTGAGCCACCATGTGGTTGCTGGGAATTGAACTCAGGACCTCTGGAACAGCAGCTAGTTGCTCTTAACCGCTGAGCCATCTCTCCAGCCCCCAACTTGAGAATCTTAAGGACCTAGTCACTACTCATATTCTAACCAGCCTGTGTCCCATAAGCCTGCACCAGAAGAAGGTCTAGGAATACCTTGAAAATTCCAATCCAGTCACTGGCACTGGGCATGGTGCCTGGAGGCAGAGTGTAGTGACATTCCACCTTGGTGTTGGGGATGTAGGTCCGGGCTACATTCAGGAAGTTGACTCCACCCCGGGATGGCGCCCGATTTAGGGATGACTCTTCCATCCTGCCCTCAAGATGCCTGCTGTCCTGTGAAAGAAAGGGTTGGCAGACTTGTGTCTTTCCACTCTGCTTCCCTCCCATGACCCATGTGCACCCATCCACAGTCCGTCACTTCACAGGACACACCTTGTTTCCAGTCTCTAAGGTTGTGGGACCTTTTCAAGGTATCACTCTTAATCTCTGGGGCATAGGTCTTGCCTTCCATGTCTATTTCCCACCCTGTCATATTGCACCCTCTCTGGCTTACAGGCCCTCACTTGTATAATTTCTAGTCCTTTCTACTGCCCCACTGACCAAGTCTCAGTGTCCCAATCATTCCTCCTTTTCATCTCTCAACATCCTTGGGAATTCCAAATTTTCTTGGTTTTTCCCACCCAATCCTCTATACCTTTTGGCTCCAGAATCCAAAATCCAGCTGAAGTGTGGGCCCCTCTCAGTCTGAGCAGGTCTCCCTTACAAATGCCTAAGCTTGTTGACCATTCTGTACCCAGGTAAGACCCCCAAAACAAAACCTAATCTCTGATAACAATGAGTCTTCAGAGCTGGAATATGGTTCAGGGACCAACAGCTTAATCCGAGCTCCTCAGCCCATCCCTGAGTTGTCTAACCTGATCAACTCCAGGGAAGCAGAAGAAAGAAAGATTGGTCTTCCCTCTGAGTTCTAGAGAAGAGGAGAATAGGAAAGACAGGTCCTGTCCCTCAAGTTCTATTCCAGGAAGTCAAAAATTCTGGAGGTGGCAGTTCAAGGGTGGAGTAAAATATTCAGCAGGAAGGTGGTGGTGTGGGGGAGATGGAATGTGGGGGCCTGGAGCCAGGAAAGCCCCACCCATAGGCAGAGGACAGGTTGGAAACTGGGTAAATGAGGGGCCCTGAGAAGGGGAAATGTACATTCCATGTTGAGAAAAAGGGAGAGAGTTCAACAAGGAACATTCTTCCCCCGCCCCCATCTTGCCCAGAGCAGAACTAGAAACCCAGCAATCTTACTGGATATCATCTCAGCTCTGGTATCCCCTCCCTATTTCCTGCTGGCTCCTCATAGCCTCAATTCTGTGTCTAAGTCCTGCCATATGCTTGGGTTGATGGCAAAAGCCTCAAAGTAGGATGGAGTTGGAAGGGAAGTTAGCCAGGGAGTGTTAACTGGAAAATATGGAGTGGGTGAGAATAGCTAATAACAACAATCAGGGGTACAGGATTGGGGTTGGGATAGCCTGGTGGGTAAAGGTGCCTGCCACCAAACCTGACAACTTAAGTTCAGCCACTGGGAGTCACATGGTAGGAGAAAACAGACTTCCTTAAGCTGTCCTCAGACTAGAACTCAGAGATGAGTAAGAACAACATAGGATGTACATGTTTGAAAATGTCATAATGAAACTCATTTTATGTTAGCTTAAAAAATAAAAATAAGCCGGGCGGTGGTGGTGCACGCCTTTAATCCCAGCACTCGGGAGGCAGAGCCAGGCGGATCTCTGTGAGTTCGAGGCCAGCCTGGTCTCCAAAGCGAGTTCCAGGAAAGGCGCAAAGCTACACAGAGAAACCCTGTCTCGAAAAACCAAAAAATAAATAAATAAATAAATAAAATAAAAAAATAAAAATAAATTACTCCTCAGGGCCGTGAGGCAGTCCCCTTCTCTCCAGCCCACAAATCTGCTTCCTGGGTCAGCTGCAGCTGAGGTGTCCAATCAGCCATCACTAGTCATACACACGCCCCCAAACATCACAAACCCACACCAGGCTGAGACGGTAGGAGAGAAACTTCAAAAGAAATTAAACACTCTGTGGGAATGGAAAGGTGGGCCAGCCATGCAAAGGGGGGGGCAATTTCTTCCTCGAAAAGAGCTGGACTAAACCTATTTCAACGTCTTTTTTTTTTATTTCCATTTCTGAAAAATCCCTAGTTAAATCTAGTCTGTTTTCTTCAAATACAACTCTTCTGAGGGTAGGGTGAGTGTGAACTGTCTACAAAGCTCTACGCATCGAGAACCCCCGAACCCCTCCCTCCCTCCCCACCCCACACACAAAAAATCTGTAACAGCTGCAAACATTCTCCATGATGAAAGTCCTGGACACCTAAAGTCTATGTGGTCAGATACCGTGTGTGTGTGTGTGTGTGTGTGTGTGTGTGTGTGTGTGTGTCCGTCCGTGTGTGTCCTCTCCACTGTGCGTCTCTGTTTTGGCATTCCACAGGTTGGAACTTCTCCCCTCGGCGCAGTAAAGGCCTTTGGCTCTTTGGATTTGGGGGAGAGAGGGAAGGTCTGTGAGGGCAAAGACCTGCCTGGAAAAGATTAAGCAAATATTTCAGTCCCTTCAAGCTTCCATAAGCGGATCGGGCTTTACAGAGAAGAGGCCTCTCAAGAAAGTGTGGACAATGCGGGGGGCCACCCCTCAAGGCCCCCTCGAAACCAACAACACCCGAAACGTGGGGCTGGCTTCTTCAGTGCGTAAAGTACTAAAACCTAAACTCTCCTGCCGTCCTCTCCGACAGTTCTCTCGGATGAGCCCTTCTCAGGCTGGGAAGCGGGCTGACCACCCCTGCGTAAGCCCACCCCTCAGTTAGGCCAAGTTTCTTACCCCACAGGCGGATCAGCTGTTCCCCTCACCTTTCACCAACAACAAAAACAGCACCCGACTGCAGGAGGGGAGGGGAAGAGTGGCGCGAGAGCTTCTGGGGCGTGTGGTTCTTCCGTGGCCTGACACCACCTAGTTCTTCTGCCTCCCGAACTACAAGTCCCAGGAAGCTGCGCGCGACGGGGCGGGGCAGAGGGCGGGAGGCGGGGGTGGGCTCAGCGTGGCATCCCGGGAGATGTAGTTCGCACTTCCGTGGCCGTCCAGGAGGGTGTGGCTACCAAAGGACTTCACGGCCCATGATTCCTCCGGAAGGGCGGGCTGACCTAGTGGTGGCTGCTGGTTCGTTAGCGTGCTTAGTGGAAGGGTGGACGGCTCTAACGCGTTCTGCCCTGCGGTTTCCAGCGGGGCGGAACGCTGGAGCATAGCCTTCTTGTTCGCTTTGCTTACTAGATAGGTCGTAGTGTTATATCCACTTACAAAAGAAGAAAGTTGCTTAAGGAACCGTGTAGTGTCTAGGCTATGAAACTGTAGCACTCTGTCCGGCCCGTTCCAGGCTGTGAACTACACCCTGGCTGGTCACCAGGTTGGGGATGGGGAACTCAAAGTGGTGGTAGTTATTATTTTTAACTTGCTCTGACCTCAGGGTTGACAGATTTTGTAAAAAGCCTCGCAGCTTCCTATTTTGTTCCAGCTTGAGGATTTCTGTGCCAAGGAGTCTGATAACACACACCTGCGCGCGCTCACTCTAGAGTGGCTTTTAGGTCTAGGAAGAGGATGCATACATTGCCTGAGGTGGTGGCCGAGAGCTGTGGAATGAGAAGCATGCGGTTGAAAAGGGAGCTTGGCATAATGCAGGACCTGTCACAGCTCACAAACACGCTACTTAGAGAGGCCTGTTTGCCCAAGCCTTTTTAACTGGTTTAAGTTAATTAGAGTAACAATACAAGTTGTTGCTATGATTTTTTTTTATTTAGAATAGGTGAAAGATTCACACTGTTCCCACACCCCAAGTCACTTAAGGACTCAGCCCTGTGGGCCGCCTCCAACCCTTGAAGGGTTCAAACTTCTTGTCTCTGTATTAAAGGATTAAGTGAGGTGTGGTGGCACACACTTGTAATCCTAGCACTTGAGGAGGTAAAGGTAAGGGGATCCTGGAGATTTCAATGCCTATGTGGGTTACATAGGAGACCCTGTCTCACAAATAGATAGTTACATTCTAAGGATGGCTGTCCTCTTTGTAGCTGCCTGTTTTAATTATCTGCTGCAGTAGATTCTGGCACCTCTGCCTTTCCCGTGTTTTCGGTAGTGTGTTTTTTTTCTTTTAAGACTGAAGAGGATATTTGGTGTTGTCCTTGGGTGCCTTTCATCTGAAGATCTTCAAGCATTAAGTCACTGGGCTGCACAAACATTAAAGCAACGTGTCTGTGTCATTAGTCAGGATTTATGAGTTAGAGCACAAGCGGCTAGAAGGGGAGATGGCTCAAGGTCCCGGGGTGAGCTAAGAATGAAGCCTGTCTGAAGACTCAAGTCTCAAATGTTAATTTTTGTCTTCCATCAGAATGAGAGCCTGTAAAAAAATCTCAGTCTTGAGAAGAGCTAAAAATAATAACAACTTCCACATTTGGGGGTGCTTACAGCAAATTTCAGCAGCCATGCAATGCAGGCCCGATTATCATCCCCATTTTACGTATGATGAGAGTGAGGCACAGACAGCTGAGTAACTCACTGGGTTAATCCAGCGAGTAAGTGGTAGAACCAGGGCTCACGTTTTAGCAGTCAGCACACCGTGTGTGTGGTTTTAAATTCTGTTGTTGTTAGGAGCAGTGGTGTTAGTCAGGGGATAAAGATCCAGAGCTTTCATGTGCTCAGTGAAGTCGCATGGCAACAGGAAGCAGCATCAGCCAACAAGCATGTGTCAGGGCTACGCTGCGTGTTCCATATATTTCAAAGAATAAATATAGACACTGAAGGATATATTTGATTTGGATAGTTTGTCAAGATGGGGACCAGGATGAAAAAGCTTACTTTAGGATGAAGCCAAGATTCAGAAATCGGCCTGGGTAATGGTCACCAGAGCTTAAAGAGGTACTCAAAAGAGCACATTAGTTTCGACTTAGCACACACACACACACACCTCACACACATACCAAAACAAAACAAAACAAAAACAAAATGCTGGATTTGAGCCCCAGCTCTGCAAAAACTGGGGCATGGTAGCACATACCTGGAATCAACTTGGAAGTCAGAGACAGGATTACCAAGTGCTCAAGGTCTTCCCTGGTTACATACCCAGTTTGGGAACCAGTTTTAGCTATAGGAGACCCTGTCTCACCAAAACAAAACAAAACAAACAAGGCTGGCGAGATGGCTGTCAGGTTGAGGCACTTGTCAAGCAAGCCTGACAGTATGAGCACAATCCCTGGGAGCCATTTGAAAAAGGTGGGTGTGATGACATACAGCTAACGATGTACATCTCAGCATTTCTATGTTATGACGGTCGGTGGACACGGGAGAATTGCCCTGACCCTCACAGTATGACCAGGATGGCAGAGACAACAGGAAAAACACTGAAAGTCATCTTCCAACCTTCACATGTAACAGTGGCACCCATGCCACCACACACACACACACACACACACACACACACACACACACACACACGTACTGCATTTGTTTAACTCTGTGAAGCTGTGTTACTGTGCCTGTGTAAAATACCTGATAGTTTAATAAAGAACTGGCCAATAGCAAAGCAGAAGAAAAGATAGGCGGGCCTGGCAGGCAGAGAGTATAAATAGGAGAAATCTGGGAAGAGGGATTGGAGCGCTAAGATCTAGCAGCCGGAGGAGGAAAAGGAGGAGAAGGAGGAGGAGGAGGAGGAGGAGGAGGAGGAGGAGGAGGAGGAGGAGGAGGACTCCAGGGGCCAGCCACCCAGCTATACAGCAAGCCATGGAGTAAGAATAAGATTTACAGAAGTCAGAGAAAAGGAAAAGCCCAGAGGTAAAAGATAGTTGGGATAATTTAAGTTAAGGAAAGCTGACTAGAAACTAAGCCAAGCTAAGGCCAGGCATTCATGATTAAGTATAAGCCTCCGTGTGTGATTTATTTGGGAGCTGGGTGGTGGGCTCCCCAAAAAGAGCAAAAACCTCTAACAACAACAACAACAACACACAGACACACAATAAACAACTAAATAAATAATTTAAATATGGCCTGGAAAATGCCTCAGTGGTTAAGAGTACTGGCTACTGTTCCAGAGGACCCAGGCTCTGTTTCCAGAACCCACATGATTGCTAACAAGTGTCTGCAACTAATTCCAGGGATTGATGCCCTCTTCTGACCTCTGTAAACTATGGCACACACTTGCTACATATATATAAATGCAGGCAAAACACCCATACACATAAAATAAGAATAAATAATTTTTTAAATTAAAAACAAGGGGGCCAGGTAGTGGTGGTGATGTCTTTAATCCCAGCATTTGGAAAGCAGAGGCAGGAAGATCTCTATGAGTTCTAGGCCAACCTAGTCTACAGTGAGAGTTCTTGGACAGTCAGGGCTATACAGAGAAATCCTGTCTCAAAAAACAAACAAACAAAACCAAGGGGGCTGGAGAGATGACTCAGGGATTAAGAGCACTGACTGCCCTTCCAGAGGACTCAGGTTCAATTCCCAGCACCAACATAGTAGCTAACAACTGTCTGTAACTCCAGTTCCAGGGGTTCTGATATCCTCTTCTGGCTTCCAAGGGTGCCAGGCACAAATGTGGAGCACAGACATACATGTAGACAAAATACCCATATACATAAAATAAATAATAAATAAAAATCTTTTTAAACCATAAAACCCAAAATTATGGAAAACGTTTTGAGGGGCATTTTTCATGGTCTTTGCTTCTGGACTTGCTGCAGAAGACCTCAAGCTTAGTGACCTTTGAAACCATGTGTCAGAGAGGCCTATAATCCCAGCTACTGGGAGGCTAAGGCAGAGGGCTCACAAGTTCAGAGCCTGACTGGGGGGTCAGAGTGATTCAAGTCCAGCCTGTGCAACTTAGTGAAGCTCTGTCTCCAAATAAAAAAGGAAAAGGAGTGCTGGGGATATAGCTCAGCCGTGGAACACCTGCCTTGCACCTGCAAAGTTCTTGGTTTGATCCCCAGTATCACAAGAAAAACTCACATGTTGAAGATAGTAGAGTCTCAAGACAGAAGGAATCTGGTTCTCTGTGTCACTATTAATCAGAGCCATGCTTTGGGATATTACTTGACCTTGATGTCTGTTTTGTTACAAGACTAAAGATTCAGGAGCTGTTTTTTTTTTTTTTTTTGTAGTAGCAAATGTTTTTTTAATTCATTAAAGTTTGGACACATTTGTTTTGGAAGTTAGTTACTAATGATTTTTTGTTGTTTTGTGGTGGTATTGTGTTCCCCAAAATATTGTGCACCCTAATAAACTTATCTGGGGTCAGAGACAGAACAGACACTAGATACAAAGGCTAGAAAATGGTGGCACTCACACCTTTAATCCTTGCATTCTAGAGGCAGAAATCCCTCTGGATCTCTGTGAGTTCAAGGCCACATTGGAAACAGCCAGGCATGGTGACTCACGCCTTTAATCCCAGAAAGTGAGCCTTTAATCCCAGGGAGTGAGGCAGAAAGTAGGAAGATATATAAGGCGTGAAGACCAGAAACTAGAAGCTTTTGACTGGTTAAGCATTTAGGCTTTCGAGCAGCAGTTCAGCTGAGACCCATTCAGGATGAGGACACAGACGCTTCCAGTCAGAGGAAATAGGATCAGCTGAGGAATTGGCAAGGCGAGGTAGCTGTGGCTTGTTCTGCTTCTCTGATCTTCCAGCATTCACCCCAATAACTGGCCTCAGGTTTGATTTAATTAATAAGACTTTTTTTTTTTAAAGATTTATTTATTATGTATATGGTGTTCTGCCTGCGTACATGCAGAACACCAGAAGAGGGCACCAGATCTCATTACAGATGGCTGTGAGCCACCATGTGGTTGCTGGGAATTGAACTCAGGACCTCTGGAAGAGCAGCCAGTGCTCTTAACCTCTGAGCCATCTTGCCAGCCCTAATTAATAAGACTTTTTAAGACTCATGCTACAGTTGTTTTGTTTTGTTTTGAGACAGGGTCTCACTATGTAGCCCTGGCTGCCCTGGAACTCACTCTGTAGACCAGGCTGGCCTAGAACTCAGAGATATCTGCCTGCCTCTGCCTCCTGAGTGCTGGGATTAAGGCATGTGCCACCATGCTCGGTGATTTTTTAAAAATTTACTATGCGTTACAGTGTATATGTGGAGGTCAGAGTTGTCCTTTGAAGAGTCAGTTCTCTCCCAGGAATGGAGCTCAGGTCATCAGGCTTGGCAACACCTTTACCCACTAAGTTAGGCCAAGTCATCTCACTGAAAATTTTTTTGCTATTTACCACAGGGTCTGAACATTAAGCATGTGTTTCTTGCTTGATGTTCTTGGTTGTATTTCCATTTTTGTTTATGTTATTACCTTTTCCTTCTCCTGGACAATACCTGATAATTGTTCTTGTTGTATATAGTTTTGTATTAGATTTAGAACTTTCTTATTTAGACAAAAAGGGGAAATGTAGTGGGTATTCATTCCACCTATGGCTCCGGGGTACCAGCCCCTAGGGCGTGGCCTCTTGGCTAGCTTAAGACCTTCGGAGTACATGTTTGGGTCCCTTTTCTCTCATGCTCTTGGGTGGTGGAGATCGAGTCAGGCAGCATGGATCATTGTGGCACCGGTTCTCAGCCTTCCAGGACTCTGCGACTGAATTCACCTTATCCTGTGTTAGTGAGTTGTTTCCTCAACATAATCCTTTAATAAATAGTCCTTTTATCAGTAATCCATAGATTTCCTGCATTATGCTACCATGTTCAGCACTGGATTTTTTTTTAAGAGGGAGAGTGTGGTGGTTTGAAAGAAAATGGCCCCCAAAGGGAGTGGCACTATTAGGAGGTGTGGCCTTGTTAGAGTAGGTGTGGCCTCGTTGGAGGAAGTGTGTCACTGTGGAGGCGGGCTTTGAGAGCTCATATATGCTCAAGCCATGCCCAGTGAGACAGTTCACTTCCTGTTGCCTGCACAAGATGTAGAACTCTCAGTGACCTCTCCAGCACCATGTCTGCTTGCTCGTCACTCTGTCCCACCTTGATGATGATGATGGACTGAACCTCTGAACTGTAAGCCACCCATTAAATGTTTTCCTTTATAAGAGTTGCGTGGTCATATAATAGCGCTAACTAAGAGATAGAGACTCTGAGGACAGATGGAGTTTGTGAAGAACAGAGATACTGAGTGAGGATGGAAGCAGGCTTTTATTTTCTTGGGATGCAGTCTAACTCCCGACCAAGGGAGAGGGAAGTGCTGTTGTGATATTAGTGAGCTCTCTAGAGGCTGCAGAGGGCACAACTGTGAAACAAATCCTATTTTCCTGAAGTAGGTTCCTCCCCACCCCCTCCTGTTCTGGGATGAAATGAGGGTACTGTGCACGCTAGGCAAACTCATTACCTGACCCCTTTCCCGAAGTTTTATGCCTCTTTTGTAAAATTCCTGACTTTGGTGTTGGCCTCATCCGGCTCAGTGCCTATACAAATATGACGTATGCTGCGTGGAAGTTTGCTCTGGCCTCTTAGCTGTGAGGAGCCATCATTATCCAAGTCCCTGCTGTGAGAGAGGTGCCCTCTCATCCCAATTCCATGCCAGGTACAGTCCGAGTTCCACAAAGACAGAAGAAACAGATTGTGAGTAACCTGGGCTGCATGTGGTAGTGCATGCCTGGAATTCCAGCACTCTAGAGAGTGAGACAGGAGGATTGCTACCAGTTCAAGGCCAACCTGGGCTACTGAGTAAGACTCTGCTCCTGGAAGTCTGAGACAGGTGGATTAGTACCAGAGTTGCTAGGGTCAGAGCCTGGGCTCAGCTGCCTGTGCTCAATAAGCCAATTAAGAGGCAAGCGGGGTGGGGTGGGGGTGGGGTGGGGTGGGGGTGGGGTTTGCAGATTTAGCTCAGTGGTAGAGTGCTTGCCTAGCAAGCGCAAGGCCCTGGGTTCGGTCCTCAGCTCTGAAAAAAAAAAAAAAAAAAAAGAGGCAAGGGAGGCCAGGCGGTGGTGGTGCACACCTTTAATCCCAGCACTCGGGAGGCAGAGCCAGGTGGATCTCTGTGAGTTCAAGGCCAGCCTGGTCTACAGAGTGAAATCTAGAACAGGCACCAAAACTACACAGAGAAACCTTGTCTTGAAAAACCAAAAAGAAAAAAGAGGCAAGGGAGATAAGCAACAGAGAAATGTATTCAATGTGGTCACTGGGAAGAGAAACAAATAGATAATTTAGTGACCCCAATTCCCATCTTGGGGTCCTGATATGAGGTATAAATACAGGACAAAAGCCATCCATAACTAAGTCCCAGTCAAGTGGCTCATTGTTGTCAGGCTCCAGTCTGACAGTGGGTCAGAGCTGAGCAAAATCTCTTTCTGAGAGACAAGCTCCTCCTCTGGCTGGCACCAGGCTTCCTTTCCCAGCAGGAGATTCCTGGGGGAAATTCCAGTTTCTTGGGTCCTTGGGACCATTGTCCCAATTGTCTGATAGTTCCAAAGAGAGGAGCTATAGATCTTTAAAGCTCCTGGATATTTGAGGCTGGCCTGGGTTACATAGTTCAAAGGCAGCTTGAGTCTACAGAATGAGACTCAATCTCAGAAAGACAGACAGAAAGGAAGGAAGAAAGAAATGGAGGGAGGGAGGAAGGAAAGAAGGAAGAGAAGAAAGAAGGAAAAGTAAAACACAGGGAAACAGCCCTCTCAGATACTGCAGACACTCGTTTCCCCAGCTGCAGACCCTTGAGGATAAGGACAGCATAAACACAACGTTTTGAGACGGGGTCTTACTATGCTGCCCAGGCTTGATCTCCAACTTCTGGGCTCAAGCTATTTATTCTCCTGCCTCAGCTTTCCAAGTCACTGGGGACACAGACACAAAGTTTAGTTCAAAGTTTGTCTTTCAGACATTTATTTGTTTGTGTATGGGTTTATTTATAGACAGGGTCTCCTGTAGTTTAGGCTAGCCTTGAACTTGGTGTGTAGTTGAGGATGACCTCGAACTCCTGCTCTTTTGTCCCCACTTCCGAGTGCTGAGATTACAGGTCTGTCCTGCTTAGCCGGCTTTGAACTGTTATCCAGTGAATGCCCTATTTCTTTGGTCCTAGTATTAGTTACTTCTCCTGGTGTTGTGATAAAGTACACCTACAAAAATAACTCCAGGAAGAAAGGGTTTCTTTTGGTTTATAATTCTAGAGGATGCACATCATGGTGGGGGTGGGAAGAGGCAGGGAAGCTGCTGGTGACATTGTATCTGAAGTCAGGAAGCAGAGGAGGATGAATGCTAAGCTCCTCTCTGTCCCTCTCTTTCCAATACTGGGGACTGAACCCAAGGATTCGCACTTGATAAGGAAACCCTGGACTACTTAGCTACACTCCATCCAGCTTTCTCCTTTTTATTCAGTTCAGAGCCCCTAGCCCATAGAATGGGACTAACCACAGTTAACAGTGAATCTTTCCACTTCAGTTAACCTAATGTAGACTGTCCTTCACAGGCATGCCCAGAGGCTAACCTAATCTAGACCCTGTCAAGGTGATAGACAGTATTGGTCATCAGGGTCCTCTTCATCCTTTGGGCTGGGGAGGGTGTGAAATCCCTAGTGATGATCTGGTCTGCAGCTCTTCCTCCCTTCACGGACCGACCGGAGCAGTCACTGACATCAATTCTCCCATCTTTGTCCTCATCTAACCTGAAGCTGAGTTCTCATGAAGAAAGGAGTTTACTTAGCCTACAGTTTTGGAGGCAGAAGATTGGGTAGCCTCTCTGGTTCCTCTTTTTTTTTTTTTTTTTTTTTTTTTTGGTTTTTCGAGACAGGATTTCTCTGTGTAGCTTTGGTGCCTTTCCTGAAACTCACTCTGTAGCCCAGGCTGGCCTCGAACTCACAGAGATCCGCCTGGCTCTGCCTCCCGAGTGCCGGGATTAAAGGCATGTGCCACCACTGCCCGGCCTGGTTCCTCTTTTTAAAGGCCTAATGGTAGACCAAAGATGGCAGTGAGTGGGAGCCAGAGCAGGGGTGGGGGTAGTGGGCAGACAGGGGAGAAACAGAGAAAGACAGAGACAGAGAGACAGAGGGAGAGGCAGAGAGAGAGATCACATCATAGACAGTGAGTGGGAACCAGAGCCAGAGGTGGAGAGAGAGAGAGAGAGAGAGAGAGAGAGAGAGAGAGAGAAATCACATAGGCAGTGAGTGGAAGTCAAAGCCAGAGGAGAGAGAGGTTACATCATAAAACATGGAAGCCATGGAATAATCCAGTCCTTGGGCTGCCTAGGATGACCTGAGTTCATGAGAACTACCTTAATCCCTTCCAAAGGCAGGAATCCCAGGGCTTAGGGACCTCCTAATGGTCCCCACCATCTAGAATTTGTATTTAGCCTTCTCCTGGGGGCCTAGCTTCTACTGTGAGCACTTTGGGGATAACCTCCACCCAAATAATAGAGATTGTTAGTTGTGTGGTTGTGTGTGGTGTCGTGGTGATGCTCCCTTGTAATCTCAGAAGGTAGGAAGACTATGAGTTCAAGGCCAGCCTCAGCTATTGAGCAAGAGACCCTGTCACAAACAAACAAAAAACAGCAATCACCTCAGCCAGTTTTTAGCAATGGGTAGTAAGATGTAGCTCTGATAATTAAATCATCCATTCATCCACATTATTCAGCTGTATTTATTGAATTCATTTTTTTATGTGTATGTGTTGTGTTGTGTGCATGAGTACGTGTGTGTGGAGACCAGAGACTGGCACTAGGTGTGTTCCCTTACTGCTCCTCACTTATATTGAGGTAGGGTCTCTCACTTTAACCTAGAGCTCATTTAGTCTAACTAGCTCACCCCTGTAATTCCCTGTCTCTTTTTTCCAAGTGCTAGAATTATAGGCAGGCTGCAACCCCCACCTGGCACTTACAAGGGCCTGTCGGGGAGGTGCTTTACCTGAGATGACACATCTCACCAGATCCTTGAGCATGGTTTTTTGTTGTTGTTATTGTTGGTTCCCCCCCTCCCCCCCAAGACAGGGTTTCTCTGTGTAGTTAGTTTTGGTGCCTGTCCTGGATCTCTCTCTGTAAACCAGGCTGGCCTCTGCCTGGCTCTGCCTCCCAAGTGCTGGGATTAAAGGCGTGCACCACCACCACCACCACCCGGCTGAGCATGTTTTTAATAAGCATTATGGATTAACTCTGGAAGAATAGCCAGCAACATTTGGAACTTTCTAATTTCAAAGACCTTCTACATCCTTCAACTTGCTTGATTTTCACAACCAACAGTGTGAAGTAGGTGGTATCATTACAATCATGTGATTTTTTTTTTTTTTTTTTCGAGACAGGGTTTCTCTGTGTAGCTTTGCGCCTTTCCTGGAACTCACTTGGTAGCCCAGGCTGGCCTCGAACTCACAGAGATCCGCCTGGCTCTGCCTCCCGAGTGCTGGGATTAAAGGCGTGCGCCACCACCGCCCGGCGGATTTTTTTTTTTTTAATTGTTGGTGTGATGGGGATGCGGACTGCAGACATAGCTGTGTCTCTGTATTGTACAGAACATTTGCCCACTGAGTGGATTCCCTTCTGGTTTCAGCCTCTGCCTGGACAGAGGAATCATCTCTACTCTATACTCTGGCTGCACCCCACAATCCCTAGGTTGAACAGAGCACACTCTAGAGAAAGGAATTGGCTGCCTTTCCTCTTGTCAGCTCAGGGCCATTCCTCTCACGCCTGGGGCAGAGTTGGGGATAGAGGCTCTGCCCAGCCCAGGCTGTCTGCCCAGGGGCCCAGGCTGGCATGGTCTGCTTTCAGCAGGTGCTCACCCATATCTTTCTGGGTTAGTTATTTTTGCACGGATCTGAACAACATGTTTGAGAAAATAACATAATAGGGGAAATGTCTACTTTGGCTCATAGCTTCACAGGGTTCAATTCATGGTTGCTTGGCCCTGTGGGATTTGGGCAGAACAGCACAATGATTGAACTGTGTGGTGGAGGATTGGGAGGACCCTGGGGACAAGGTATAACCTTCAAAGGCATGTTGCCAGTGACCCCTTTCCTTCGGGTAGACCACACCGCCCAATGCCTCTGCTACTTTCCCCAAGTTGCACCACCCACTGTGGACCAAGAGCTCAACATGGGAGCCTATGGGGCGACAGGGCATGTTCAAATGGTAACAGTCTGGATCCCTCTTTCTGTCTCGCTCTACTCACAGATTGTGTGGCATTTTGGAGGGTGGAGTGCCTGGGAACCTAGCCCACCACTGCCCGCCCCAATCTGGCCCTGGGCACAGGCCACATGGCGCTGGCCATCAGCCTGGCCTGCTGCCCATCTATTATGGCCTCAGCTGCTGGGCTGGCACACTGACCAAAGGAGTCAGGCCTGCCCTCCCTCAGTCCTGTTCCTGGGGCAGAAGCGGCAGTTTGATGAGGCAGTGCTGGGCAGGGGTGGGAGGTAGTGGTGACTGGGAGCTGAGGATGGAGAAGGGCTCATTATGCCCCGAGCAGGTGTGTCCAACCTACGGGCTGCATGTGGCTGATGACAGCTTTGAATGCAGCCCAGCACAACACTGCAAACTTACTTGAAACATTATGAGAATGTTTTGTGTGTTTTTTTTTTTCTTTAAGACCTCGATGGTGAGGTCCCCATGAACGTTGTGGGGTGACAGTGTCACGTTGCGATGCCGCGGATGCATTGCTGGACTGCAAGCCTCCGAGGAGAAGCAGCTGCTGAGCTGCGGAGCGAGGCAGGGGACTAGAGGAAAGATGGTGACTCCCCACTGGGCCTTCTTGTCTCTCCTCCTTCAGAGCCCATGCAAAGCACACAGGCCTAAGCACACCTCGCACTGGTGGGCACGCTCCCAGCAGAGGCGTGGAAGGGCTCTCCACACTGTGGGGTGGACAGGTAGCCATGTCCAGGTTGTGAACGGTGAGATTGCTGTTATGGTACAGAAGGGCAGGCATTGGCCATCGCCCTGGTCTGGCCCAGCACACACCCACTGAATCTGGTACGTGGGGACCCCGCCCACCCTCATTATGAAGAGCAATAGCTCTCCCTTCTCATGGGAGCATCCAGCCCATCCTCTGCAGGTGCTGTGTGGGGTGTGGGCCATACTTTGTCCTTACATCCATGTGCACTGTATGTTCAAACGTGTGAATCCCCCGAAGAGATGCTGGGTGGGGAGGGGGCAGGACGCCTGAAAAAGATAGGGAATTTATGAGGCGCTTTTGTCGGGAGACAGTCGTAATGAAGAAAATTCAATTTTCTGCAGCTCGGAGAGTCAATATGTTAAATCTCGGAGAAGCTGCTGAGTGACAGAAGAATGGCAAAGTCAATGGGACGTGTGTGGGAGGGAAGCCGTCTGCCTGTGTCTGCAGGCGGCTGCTTCCTCTCCATACCCTGGAACTGAAGTTGGGGGCCGGGATGATACCAGATACCTGAGTTCTTGGAAATGCCCAGCTTCTGTCCAGCCCAGTGGCTGTCTTCTCACGCCTGCTTTTCCTAATGAGAAAAGCTGCCTTTTCCCAAGTTCAGCTCTACCCTAGCACCAGCTTACCAGGAAGTCCTTCTTGTAGTCTAACCACTATTCTCATGATGCAGTTACTAATTTTATAATGGCTGTTTCTAACCTAAAGCCACTAATAGGAAAAATTTCCTTGTGACTTTTCATTCTCAGTCTCTGCCAGCATCTCCTGTTTCTAAGCAAGTTTCCACTTCCTGCACACAATCTTTCCAGCTTCCTGTTCCAGAAGGCAGCACAGGAAGAGCACTGGTGTGTGTGTGTCCTCAGTGAGCCCCGCATCACCAGGAGCCACGATTAGCCGAGCTGCTGGCTGTGTAATTGGCGTGTGCCCGCGTCCCTGGGGTCTGGTGTGTTAACAGCGGTCCCTGTGGTGAATAACGAGATTTGAGACCATGGCTGGTTGCACATTCTAATTAATTAGTGCTCCTCCGGTGTAGAGGAAGGAGGAGAAGCTGAGGAGGCCACGTGGGGGCATCTCAGAGTAAGGGTTTATCTCTGCATAGCCCAGAGGTCCCAGAGGCCTGAGGGGAAGGGAGCATCCACCCCAGGGTGAGGGGCTGGTGGGAGTGGACTGGGTGTAAAGAGGCTGGCACAAGCGTCTACCCTCAGCTAAGGCAGGTCCCAGACTCAAGCCTTTGTGATACATCTTCGTCCAGATACCCAGGAGGATGTGGAGGAGCAGGGTTCCCTGGCTTTCCAGCTTCATTCTTATCTGCTCACAGCTACCTCCACTTTCCAGGATGTTTCTCCGCCAGCCATTCACACCTGCTTCACACTCAGCCTCAAGGGCTTTTGTACTCTCTCGCCTTCGCCTTCTACACATGCGCACACATGGACTCCCTGGCTCTTGGGATGACTTTCCAGTTAGGTGGCCCCTTCTGTAAGACCTCTGTGGATTGAACCCAGAGCCTTGCCCATGCTAGGCAAGCAGGTGACCTACCATGCAGCCCAGTCAAGATTCTTCTGCTTAAGCCTTCCACGTGCACGGCCATGCCTGTTTAGTCTCTTTTGAAGCCTGGCATCTGGGGGAATACAACAGAAAACTTCAAGTAGGGAGCAGGGAGAAGGGTGGGAGAGTCTCCCTCCTCACGACCCCACCCCCACAGTACGCGAGGTGATTACTATAGTAGCAAGAAAGATTAAGGTGAGAAGTAAGGTAGAACTTCCAGCCAGCAGAAAGGCTCCACTTATTTGCTGAGGCATTGCCTGATGTCTGGAGGGGATAGCATGGGCAGGCATCCCTTCCCATCCCCCTCATGTAGATCTTCCTTTAACGCTGAAGTTGAGCGAGGTGTGTAGGGCGGGGAGAGTGGGGAGCGAGACTAGAGAAAACCCGCAGAATTGGAGATAAGGCTGCAGCAGGCGCCCTGCCTTCCATGTGGCGGCACGAACCCCGTTCCCGCGCCCGGTAATTGCTAAATTACCCGCCATCTGCTCAGCTCTCAGACATAAATTATCTGCGAGGAGAAAAGCCACAGAGGCGGTGTACTTTCCTCCCGCCCGCCCAAACCGGAGAGAAGAGCTGGGGGGGTGGGCTCAGGCAGCCCAGGCCTCTGTCCTGCCCAAGGGGCGCAGTCCAAGGGCACTAGGAGGGCCCTCCCGGAAGCAGGAGGGACGCGATGGGCGGGCCCCGATGTGGACAGGCCCCCCAGTGGGCGGGGCCTGATGTGGGCAGGCCTCCCAATGGGCGGGGCGCTCCCCGTGGCTCTCAGGAGGAGGCGGGACCTGTACGGTGGGCGGGGCTTCTCACAGGTGGGCCCAGAGCTCGTGGAGGTTCTTGGCTACCCAACTCCAGGCCGTGGCCCCTGGTGTCACTAATAGCTGTTCCAAGAGCAGGGCAGGAGAAAGGGGGACAGGCTGAGGGTGTGAACAGGACCTCGCCCTGGGACCTTCGGTTCCGAGGGTGGAACAGGAGTGAGAGGGGCGTGGAATTAACAGGCGATGGATAAAAAGGCCGCAGGTTGCCGAGGTGCAGAGTTGGAAGGCATGGGAGGTGGGCCTCTGGGAGATGGGGCAGGTGTAAGTGGAGTGAGGAGCAGGCACAGGAGGTGGGGGCCAAGATGGGCACTCAGGGTTGGCAGGGTGAGCCCCACGGACACGGAGAGCCTGAGGAGGGTCGAAGGCAAAGAGACCACACAGTAGCCAGCCCAGGCTTGAAGGGATGTGGGGAGCCAAAACCAGGGAAACAAGGGTGCCTCGGACGGTCCCAGGAAGGTGGCATCTCCAGAGCCGTCTGCAGGTCTCAGGCTGGGGCCTGGCTCTCAGGCTGGGGCCTGACTCCCTGGAGCTGAGGAATAGAGGTCCCACCCTCTCCCCGAGCTCCAGGCACCTGCAGGGTGTGCCCAGAGGATCGGGGCTGGTGGGCGACTCCCTGCTCCATGCAGGAAAGAGTGGGGTTTGTGCGGAGCGATTGTTTAGTATTCATGGGGCGACGCAATCTCTCCCACATCTGCTTAGCGCAGCAAGTCCTGTCATATAACTGTCTCCCGCACTGTCTGTCCATAAAGAATGTCTCGGAATTGGTGTAATTCAGAGAAATTAATGACGACTTTCTGCGGGACGGCTCCCTGGGGGATGATTAACACTTCATCGTCCATCTGATGCGCGGGGCCCAGCGCTCCATCGCGAACATTTGGGCCGTGGCCAGCCGCATTAAAGGTTATTACGGAAAACGCGACCTGCAAACGGGCCGAGAGGCATGATGGACCAGGGGCTGGGGGGAGGGAGGACGGGGGAGCCCATCCGAACTGGCCAAGTCCGAGATCAAGTTTCCTGAGGTGTGTGCATCTGAGGGGTCTGATGCTGAGCGGGAACGGTTTCTGTTTTAGACTATGGAGGACTGGGAGGGTATTGGAGAGCTGCTAGGCCCCACCTTACCTCAGAGCTGGAAAGGGGAGTGGGGGATGCGCTGCTAATGGAGGCTTTCCTTGTTTTTTAGTTCTCACGGCACCATTAGGTGAGTTTTAGTAATAGTCGTTGTAACCAAGACTCAGAGAGGTTGTGTCACGTGTTCAAGGTAGCACAGCTTATGAAGACACCAAGGCAGAATGTGAACTCAGAGTCTTTAACTCTTTTTTTATTTTTTTGGTTTTTCGAGACAGGGTTTCTCTGTGTAGCTTTGCGCCTTTCCTGGAGCTCACTTGGTAGCCCAGGCTGGCCTCGAACTCACAGAGATCCGCCTGGCTCTGCCTCCCGAGTGCTGGGATAAAAGGTGTGTGCCACCACCGCCCGGCCAGAGTCCTTAACTCTTGAGCTCTTATTCTTTTCACCACACCATGGGGCAGCCTTACGAAGCTTCTGCCTCAACTTCCTGCACAGGGGTTGGTAGCTAAGAGCTGAAAAGTGTTTGGGGGATGAGTGCATGACTTACCTGTGCAGTCTCCACCTTTGGTCTAGACCAGAGATCGGAAGGCTCTGGTGGCAGGAAATGGTACAGGGTGCCACTGTGGGCCTGGGAGCATGGTTCTGTGTAGAGAGGGTTCTGGTCCTCAGTCTGAAGGAAGGGGAACAGTCATGTGAACAGTGCTGGTGGGCATCACAGTGCAAATCTGTGTGTGCACTTATCAGCCAAGGCGGGAGTTATGAGCAGGTGTGTCTTGCACGTGTGCCACACAGGTGCACACAAGTGAATATCAACTTCTGAGTCGCCTGTCCCCTCTTAGCTTTTGACTTACCTCACTCTACCTTAGAGGGCAGAGTTCCCACGGGTTTTGTTTGTGACTTGAGTCTCTGGGGCACCATGCCCAGTGCCAGCTTCTTTCACTGGCTTTACTAAGTGGTTCAAAGCCACCCCCCCTTCCCCAACCTCTGATAAAGGCCATGTTTGCATTCTCACTGAACTGTGCATGGGTGGAGGTTTCCAGGCCACTTGTGCTGAGGAGTTCTTCCTTGAGTCTAACTTCAAGTTCTCTTGTTCTACTGGGATGTTCAATAGACCCAAGCAACTTGTTTGAAGTGAGAACTTGGCAATCATACCCTTTCCATCTCCAGCGTGGCGATGGTTTCTTCTGGTTGGGAGAATGGGTCCAGAGTATAGGGACTAACGGTGTTAATTACCTCAAAAAGGTACCAGTAAAGCTCTGTAGTTAAAAAATTACATTTATGAGCCGGGCGGTGGTGGCGCACGCCTTTAATCCCAGCACTCGGGAGGCAGAGGCAGGCGGATCTCTGTGAGTTCGAGGCCAGCCTGGTCTCCAAAGTGAGTTCCAGGAAAGGCGCAAAGCTACACAGAGAAACCCTGTCTCGAAAAACCAAAAAAAAAGAAAAAAAAATTACATTTATGCCAGGCGGTGGTGGCGCACGCCTTTTATCCCAGCACTCAGGAGGCAGAGGCAGGTGGATCTCTGTGAGTTCGAGGCCAGCCTGGTCTACAGAGCGAGATCCAGGAAAGGCACAAAGCTACACAGAGAAACCCTGTCTCTGAAAACCAAAAAAAAAAAAAAAAAAAAAAAAAAAAAACATTTACTATTTACTATGTGTAGTCTGCCTATGGCCCAGCCCATTGGCCTTCTTCCACTGTATACTCAATAAATAAATAAATAAATTCCAATTATTTGTTTATTGACTTTTAACTTCATTTGAGCTAGATTCTTCCGAGAATCCTCCTCTCCCCTCCTCCTCAGCCACTCACCAAAGGCTTCTGGGGTGTGTGTGTGTGTGTGTGTGTGTGTGTGGGTAGGTCACCTTTCTGGGATCTGGTTCTCTCCTTCCACTTTGTGGGTTCTGAGATTGAACTCAGGTAAGTCAGACTTGGCCGCAAGCTCCCATACTGGCTGAACCTTCTAGTTTGCACCTCTATATAACTAAACCTAAACTTTCATGGGGGATGAAAGCCTGATGGATTGCAGTTCCCTCAGGGAGGAGGAGAATGGATTAACAATGGTTCATCTTGGTAATAGACAAGGACTGGTGTCCTCACAGTGTCCTTGATGCATGGGGCTGTCACTGAAAACCAGGTTCCTGCTTCCTAGTCTAGGACTCCTGGAGTCCCTTATCTTCGGGTCCTGGGGGCCTGGTACCCACCACACTCTGCTTCAATTCCCATCTTTGTCTCTGAACACCTGTGTGATGTCTTGGCTTCACATCCTAGTAGTCAGATGCCCTTCTCCTTTCCTCTCCTCCTGGACGCACACAGGTAAACCACCTTCTCTGCTCCTCTTCCTCCAAACAGGCCCTCTGCCCTTGGCAATACCATGCCCCATAACCTCCTCCTTTGGAAAGCCCTCCCAGATGCATCCTCCTCTGTCGAGATTCCAAACCTCCCCTTTGTAAGCTGCTGTCGAGGTACCCGGGCTGCTTCTTGTCAACCCTGCTCTTTCCTGGTTGTGTACTTATGCACCCTGGCCATAGCTGATTTGTCTTGCAGTGGGGACCCCTGGCTATGGACAGCACTGCTGGGAAACTCACAACCTCCCCCCTTTCCTGGCTTCCGGGAATGGTGGTAAGAACCGGGCCCACTAGCCTGGTCTGTCTGGTGCAGGGAGGTGGTGGTGAGGCCCTTTACAATCTTGGGTTTGCTTGTGGGTTATGACTCAGCCCTAGGTCCGGGGGGGGGGGGGGGCTCCTGCTCTGGCTACTTTGGGCGGGCCGTGGTCAAAGGTCTTTGCGGGCCACCTGGTCCATATGCGCATGAAGGGGGCGACAGCCTTGCCCAAACTTTCGCCCCGCTTTTATTCTCCCTCCCTTCTCCCACCCAATCTCATCATCCCACGGAGTCATTCCAGAACTAAGCCCCTTTGCTGAGATGCCCCCGGAGTGATCCTGCCTAGGATGCCAAGAAGAGAGTGTGGATCTGAAGAGCTCAGGGTTGCCTAGGGCTACAGGTCTGGAGACCAATCGATGGATTGGCCGCCACCTTGTGGCTGATAGTGAACACGGCAGGGTTGGGGTATCCGTGCTAAGAGGAATCTCCTGGAAAGGAAGGGGATGAGTACATCCTGAGTAATAGTCTTAGATATCCCCGTCCACTCCACAGGGTTTCTCAGTAAATCCCTAAATTTCTACTTGAGAGGGCATTGAGAACCACAGGGAAAGCCAAGAAGCAAGGGCACTTCTAGAAGAATTCTTCCTCCCTAAATAACTTTCTGAAACGGAAGCAGGATTGAAGGTGTGGTCTCAAAGCACATTTAGTTGGCAGACATGGTTGCACATTCTGCTCCTTACTGGGGATGGAACCCAGGGCTTGCACATGCTGGACAAATGCTTTTCTACTGAGCTACATCCCCAGCTCTCTGTTTACTTTCTTACATTTTTGAGGCAGAGCCTCATTAAATAGCCTAGACTGATGACGAACTTCTGTCGCTAAGGCAGGCCTTGGACTTGTAACTCTTCTGTCTCGGACTCTAGTAGCTGAGGTGACAGGCCTGCACCACAAAGTCCCGCTTCACACACATTTTTCAAAGCTGATGGCACCCCGTCAGTGAGTGACCCACCTTCTCCAGTCCTCATACCTCAGCACACACAGCTCAACGAGTCTATTCAGAAATCTCAGTTCTGTAGTCTTCCTCCTTTGACCTGAACTGTGTCTACCACCAAGTTGCTGATCTGGGCAATCCCCTCTACGGTCCACTTTTAATCCTTTCTTCAGGACTGGAAAGGGGGAAGGCCCCCACACAGAGCCACAGGTGGGCAGACAGTGAGAAAGGTTCTGAAGGAGGGTGGCTCTGTCCCCCTGTAACCCACACCCCCATTTTCCTCCCCTACCTGCTTGGGTCCTTGGAGATGATGCAGACGATAAAAAGTGATCCACTTCCCTGGAGGCTTTGAGATTCACAGGTGCTAGGGAAGAGAAGCCTCTGAGTTCTGATTGACTTGTTAGTTCCTTCTGTAGAGTGGATGTGGTGGGGAGGTGCTTGTCTGAGTCCTTTCCATCTCAGAGTTCTTTCACTCTACCAGAATCCCAGGCCCTGAGGCTCCTACTGTGACTCTTGATTTTTTTTTTCTCTGTGTGGTTTTTGGTGCTTGTCCTGGATCTCACTCTGTAGACCAGGCTGGCCTCAGAACTCACAGAGATCCACCTGGCTCAGCCTCCCAAGTGCTGGGACTAAAGGCATACACCACTGCCGCCCAGCAACTCTTGATTTTTCTTAACCCCACACCTCCTGGGCCTAGTCCCCTTCTCCGAGAACTGAAGTTTCCAGACTCCTCCCAGTCACTGTTTCCTCTGGTACTCCTTGGAAATCCTGGCCCAGTGCTCTGGCTTTGGAGACTGAAGTCCTCTCTCCAAAGTGTAAGTTCTCCCTATTAAGTGTGAAGGGGAGTGTTCCCTCCATGGTAGGGAAATCCTCCCCTGGAGGTGGGCTCGTCCCCTGCTTCACTGCTACTGCTGGCCTTACCGAGCTAAATTAAAAAGCAATGTTCTGTGCGTGGCTCCAGCCCTGTGGAGCTTGACTCTGGGAAGAAGACAATTACCAGCCCCTGCATCTCCCTCTCATCTGGCCGCCTTATAATTTTTTCCCCGGCTGCCTGGTATGCAACATTTATGTTTTTAATAACACCAGAATGGTTTTGACCTTGGGAATTCATAGCAGAATGGGCACTGTGAGCTGCCCCAACGTGACCGTGATCAGTATGTCTCAGTCCCTCCCAGGATGGAGGCTCTGGGGCCTCCCGGATTCTTGGGGAGCTTCGTGGGGGCTGGTGGGGAGGGGTAGCATCTGAGAAACTAGAGCAGATCCAGAGGCACATGGGGATGGGTAGAATGCGGCTTTTGAAAGGTTGGGTGTGCTGCCCCCACCCCGTGAGGAAAGTCCCAAGTGTGTGTGGGGTGCTGTGGGCCTGGGTGGGCAGAAGCCACAAGTCCACAAGTGCCTCAGGTCTCATTTCTCCTTGTTCTCATTTTCTCTTTAGCTCTTTAATTTCATGAACACTGAAAGCTTGGAAGACTAGCCAGAAGATGGGAGTTATACATTGAGTAGAACTTCCCAGTAGAGGGTATGGACATCAGGAAGGAGTTTATCCTCCCCCCCTGTCTGATGCCCTTCCCCAGGACAGCAAGAAGAATCTAAGGAGAGAGGAGTAAAGAGGGCTGGACAGCATGGGAGCAGGAAAGGGACTGGGGGGAGACAGCGCGGGGGTGGGGGTGGGCGGTGGAGAAAGACCAAGCATAGCATTTGAACAGGGTATCCTTACATCTTCAAAGATCTTGGAAGGCAATGAGGAGCTCACTCAATGAAAGAGAGGACCCCTGTGTAGATAAACAAGTAGGAAGGCAGGGCAAGGTACGTGGTACTCAGCGAATACCCAGCCCGTGTCTCTGTGCCCCGTCCAATAGTCCAGTGCATGATTTACACGTGTTAATGGGAAGATGGTCACCAGGAACTGTAGAGTATTTCTGGAGCAGCGACCGGCACCATGCGGGAAGAGCCCCACTTTAGAATCAAGAAAACCTGGGTTCTCGTTCCTGCTCCTGTCGTCCGCTTGGACTCGAGGGCGGGCGGGCCACCTCTTTGAGCTGGGATGTCATTTGCTGCACCCTGAGGGAAGAGCCACAGGGTCTTTCTGTGCCAGTGCCTTTAGGGCTAGGGAGCCCGGGAAACGGAAGGAAGGTGCTGCGGTGGGTGATGGCATTTCAAGGTCTAGAGAGTCTGAGGAGGAGTGCTGGTGGGGTGTGTGTGCAAGGTTTTCTCGGATTTAAGCATTCATAGATTCTTGTTCAGTTCCTAAAGTCTAGGACGGCACAGCGGGCATGACCTGGTCTCACAGGCCTGCAGGGAGCCCAGCTCTCGGCCGCCCTCCCGTGGCCGCTTGGCGCTTCGCAGGTCGCTGCGGAAGAGTCTGCTCAACTCTGCAGAGCTGCCTCCCTCGCCCCCTGGTGGAAATTTCATACATTACAAGAAGTGATCCTGGCTTTTCTAGCTGCGTTTGTTTTCCGGTCTGTTTCCCTAGATTCTGGAGGCATCCATGGCCTTTTTGCAGCTAGAAATATGACCTTCCATACTTTTGCCTGAACTTGTAAGCTCTCGGCTTGCACTGTTGAGAATGAGCAGAGCGGGGCTTTTCTCTCCTCAGCTTCTTCAGGTTGCCGGGAATTTTCAAAGAAAGATGTCAGGTGACATTTATGGAGAACATGGATCTGAAGCATGGAGCCTGTCCACTTGTAGACTGTCACCGTCTACAGAGAGATGGATTGGCAGGCGTTGGGAGGCAAGAGACAAGGATGATGGAGGGAGATGGCGTCTTTGACAGATGCTGACAGGGCTCGTTATTTGCCAGCTCTGGATCCCTCCCACCCACCGCGCTGCCCTTGGTCTCCCCCTCAGACTTAGCTCATTACTGACTGGGGAGAACCCCGTGGACAGGCAGCTCTGGAGGAGCAGTGATTCGTGATGTGTAGTACTTGGCTGACTGTGACTTGGAGCTGGCTTTCATAATGGCTGGGATGTTTGAAGGGGAAACTGTACCCAGACCAACCCTGAGATGTTGGGGGTGGATGGAGCTTGGGGAGGCATATTTAAAGGAACTGAATTCACTGAACCAGGCATTAGTTTGAGTGCCTACTACATCCAGGGACCATTCATATGTGCCTTGAAGCGGGGGCAGGGTCAAAGAGGGGGCAGGCCCCACACTTACTGTTCCTTTTCTTGTGTATTTTTTTTTTTTTTGAGCCAGGGTCTCATGGACTCCAGGCTAGTCTCAAAAACCTGAGATGCTCCTGAATTTCTGATCCTTTCGCCTCCACTTCCTGGATGCTGGGATAACAGTGTAATCTACTCCGGTTCTCATCTTGTTTCACCTCCTTGCCTGACTTCTTGCTCCATATGAGTCTGTGCGAGGGGTTCAGGGAGCTGCCTGGTGATCTGAAGACGGGGTGCAGTCTTGATCCCCAGGCACTTTTCTATTCACCCCACCCCCACGAGTAAGCCCCTTTAGTGGGCCTCCTATCTCTCCTCAGGTGGGTACCTGGGGGACGGGGGCCACGGAAGGACGGGGGCGGCTCCCACGGAGGAACTGGGGTGTTGGGGGGTTAGTCACACTACCATAAGAGGCCCATGAAGCAGGCAGGGAGAGGGCGGACATTTGGAATGGTAGAGAAGGTTCTGGGAGGAGCAGAGTGCTGCAGTCAGAACCAGTGCTGCATCCTAATCAGCGCTGCGGAGGCTGCGCAGTGGCCGTCAATCATCCACACAAAGGGCCGCCCGCCCCCTTCCCCCTCTCAGGCTTGCGCACCAGCCTCCCCACTCCATCCCCAGAACGTTTGGGCAGTGCTAAGAGGCTGGAAAGGGGGAGCAGACCCACTAACAGGAGGAACCCACGATACACCCAGTAAATTCAAGCAAAGACCCAATAGAGTGGGGCCAGTACAAAGCTGGATAGGTCCTAGCCCCCTGGAGACTAAAGAGGGAGAGGCAAAGCGAAAAGGGACAGATGCGGAAAGGGAGAAATGATGGAGAGAGGCCAGAAATAGGGAACGAAGGCTACACAAAGACAGGGCACCTCCACCCTTGAGACAGCAGTGACAGACATAGATAGGCTCAGGGCCCTCAGAGGAACCCAGATCCTGGGGAAAACTGAGAGCCGTGGATCTAGAGCCCAAGATATAGGGACCTGGAAGGCTGAGCAGTGTACCGGGAGGCAAAGGCCGGTAGAGAGGGGAAGAGGGAAGATGGAAACGGAGGAGGGACATGAAAAAGAGTGGCGATTGAGGCTTAGGATGATGCAGCCTCCTGGTCAAGTGCTCCCCTGAGACTCAGGTAGTGGGAAGAAGGTCCTAAGCCTGGGGTGAGGAGCGACAGCTCTGCAATTCAGAACTCCACTCCAAGTGCCAAATCACCAGGTGTTGAAACAGACTCCACTCCCCCTCAGCCCCGGCCAGTGGAGGTTTAGAACAATTACGAAGGGGCAGGGAGCAGGGAAGAGAAAAAGATGCCAGGGAAAAACACAGAGAAAGGAAACAGCTAACCCCCAACAGAAATCAGAGGGAGAGGAACAGTTGGGATTGAATAAGTAATGGACAGAAAGCAGAGAAAGACCAGAGATGGTCATGGAAATGTGACGAGCCACCAGCCGGTTGTGTGGATGAGGGAGGTTTCTAAAGGCTGAAATTGTGAAGTGGGCAGATCTGAGGCCTGGCAGAAGGTACACCTATCTCCCCACAGAGGGTGGGCAGGTATGAAACAACCAGCAGTGTGTTGGGGAAACAAAGATTTTTTTTTAATTTTTAGGGTGACCTTGCCTTTCTTTTTTGTACAGAGAACCCATCTATTCCGGCATTTGCCATCTCATTCTAAGTAGCACTTTCTGCTGCTGCGGTGGCTGGGTCATTCCTGGCAATTTCTCTTTGGGGATCGCCTTTAAAGCCTGCAGTGCCGCTCTGAGCAGTCTCTCAGCAGAGGCAAATTTGTATCCTTTAGGGGTGGATCTAAATTCTGACAACAGCCAAGTGTTGTTAGGAATCAAGGCTGGAGAATAAGGTGAAGGCCCAGCTGGGGAACAATATTTCCAGTTAAGTACAAGGTGAATGTGGGAAGACACAGTAGAGGGTACCCCTCCTCCCATGTAGCTCTGAAAAGCCATTTTGAAGAACCTTGCAGGATGCGACAGGAGACCTTGCAGCCGCACTTCGAGAGATTCCAGTCTTCTGGCTGTTAAAAACAGAGCTCCCTCTCTACACTCCAATGTGTCCCTGGGGGGTCAAGACCTGCCCTGCCCTGATCCTCCCCCATCCCCACCAAGGGTGGCCCACACACCCATCTCGGTTGGTGTAGAGCTTACTTGAGTAAAGGAAACCTGGTGACAGCCTAGACATACCAGACCGAAAAGTGCAAATGACTCGGTTAAACGTATAAGAAGAGCCAGTGAGTTCTTCTGGGAAAGCTGCCTGGAAGAGGGGAGTCAGGAGCGGGGTGGGGAAGAAGAAACACAATAGTGCATGGAACTGAGGAAGAGAAGTCGCTCTCGATGCGGTTCTGAGGAGGGTGAACAAACCAGGAGTGCCGCCGTTTTTTCTGGCTGGGTACGAGCACCGGGCAAGAAGGGATAGACTGGAGGCAGGTTCGAAGGCAGGCTGGGTGATCACAATTCGCCAAGAGCAGCTGGGGCCTACTGGAGGGCACATTGATACGTGTTAGACAGATGGCAGTTGTGCACAATTTTCTGGATAGGTGTGTAGTCGTGGAGTGTGTGTAGGGGCATGAATATCCAAGTATCTTTGTGCCATGTGGCTTTATGCCCCAGGCTCTTGTCTTTCCATCTGTGTTCGACTGGCATTCAGCTACGTGTGAGCGTGTTTGTTCATTTGTGCATTTCCACGTGGCCGTGTGTGAGCAGTATTTCCATGGCTTTCTGGGTGTTTCATTTGGCTACATGCAGCGGAGGGCAGCGTTAAGGTGTGAGTGCAGGAGCTGTGCGTGCGTGAGTGCGCGTGCTGGTGTCTGCGGGAGCAGCAGGCCTGGCTGGAAGCCCTGTCTCTCTCCCTCCACTGGCTCCATCTGCCCTCTCTGAGGTCGTGACAAGGAGGCAAACAGTAAAATTGGCAAGCAGCAACAGCTAGGGAGGCCAGAAGTACTGCAAGCCGGGCTCAGACTACCCCTGCTGGGGAGAAATAGTTGGAGGGAGACCGACAAGACAATTGCGCGCTCTCAGATGCAGCGTGGACGTGCTTCCCTGGGCAGGTGCGCTCCTGTGCGCACGCCCTCGGTGGCATCAGGGCTTCGGGGCACACCGGGCCCACTCTGGCTCCAGGCCTCTCTTCCCCAGGCTACGGAGCCGGGCCGGGTCTCCAAACGCCTCTAAACGCCTGTCCCGGTTTGGGGCACTGCGGCTAGGGGCGCTAGCACGGACTTCGGAGCCAATCGCTGGATGTCTGCAGGCTCCCAGGGCTGTGGAAGAGGGTACGCGCGGGGGCGTCCTCGCCCTCGCACCCTCCCCAGCCCCACCGCCTCCCACCCACCCCTTTCCGGCCCGCGGCAGTTTCCGAAATCGCCCGGCGGCCGCGAATTCATTAGTGGGGGGCGGATGTAAACGCAGAGCGGTGGAACGTTTTAATTAGGCCTGAACAATAAACAAGCTAAACGAGGCGCGCAGGGCTCCCTGGCGGGCCCTCAGCCTCCTCCGCGCCGCGCGGACTCATTACGGCTGCAGCCAATTTCATGCCAGCGCCGGGCGCGCACGGACCGGGCCGGGGAGGGCGCGCGGGGGCGGCCGAGACGCTGTGCCCCGGGGCTGCGCGCTGGGCGGTTGCCCGCTCCGCAGGGCCACCGCTCCGTCCACCCTGCCTGGCTCGGTGTCCTTGAGCTGAAGGTCTCCGCCCGCACCCGCCCGCTCTTTTAGGGTCCGCTCTTCTCCGCGCGCCACCCTCGCCGGTGGGTTCCGCTCCGTGCCCTCCCTCTGCCTCGGACCCTCACTCCCCTCTTTGCCACAGTCTCCTCATCCCCTCTACAGGATCTCTCCTTCCCGCGGGTCCTTTTTCATACTTTAGCGAGGACTGGGGCTCTGCCACGCGCTCTCAGTGTTGGTTGACTCAGTGGCCTGTTGCCTCGGTCTCACTCCCGGTATCCGCCATGTCTCTGTCCGCTGATGCCGCAGCCTGCCTGCCTCCGCACTCGTCCTCCATCTCCTGCCAGGCCCTTAGACCCGAAGATTTAGGTGCGGCCTGAGGCTTTGTCCCCAGCCCTTAACTGTTGGGGCTTTTCTGGACTCAGAGCCAGAGGAGTGGTCTAGCTCTTTCTTCATCTCCACCACTTTTTGGTGAAGCTGCAGGCATGTTTTGCAGGCGTGTAGTTTTGGCCAGGACTCTCCTGGTTGGCTGTTGATGGCCGGTGGTCTTGCGTCGTACCCCACCATGTGCCTGCCCTCTTAACCTGGCCTTGCTCACCTGTAAAGGGTGGGAAGTAATTTTAGTGCTTTGTGGGACAGTTGTGAGGAATAGCACAGGGATAACGAAGGTAGCGACCTTGGCACGTAATGTGTGCTCAATCAATGTGAGGCCTCCTTAGTCTCCCCCTGTGCTCTTCCTCAGTCTGCTCCGGTCTCCCTCGCCCGAAATTCTGAGGAAGGAATGACAAACTCATAGACTTTATAGGCCCCAAGGGAATTTCACATGAGCTACAGAACACCTGCACAAAGCTCTGATTGGACTGGATCACAGAACAAAGGACACAATGCAGATCCGGACACAGGACTGAGCAAATTGAAACGCAGAGACCAGTGGGGAGCAGTGGCGCATGCCTTTAATCCTAGCACTCTGGAGGCAGAGGCAAGCAAGTTTCTACCAGTTCAAAGCCAGCCTGATCTATACAGTGAGACCCTGTCTCAAAACAAAATAAAAACAAAAAGAAAACCCAGATACCACAGGGCATGACCCAATTCCAAGCTGTCTAGCCTGGATTGTTCTGAAGAAGTGGGGCTGTGCCCTCTTGGAGGCTGCACTTGGAGGTTGCCAAGACTTTTACAACCAGATAGGAACCTATTCCCTGGAACCTCAGATCCTCACACCTCCATGTAGCCCTGCACTGGAGATGATTTCTCTCTGGCTGCCTGTCTCCCTGCCATTTAAACAATACAGGGCAAAGGTAAGCCCTGAATTCTCTTCCTGTTTGTGGCCCTTTACTCTGATCCCCTTTCCTTCCTAAGAGGCAGGATATGAGCCTACAGCTCCTTCTCTCTGTGTCCAGCTCATAGTGGACTCTGACGGGAGGTGCAGAGAGAGAGGCCAGGTGAGGCTGGTACCCAAGACCAGCGGAGAGGCAGAGTTCTTGTGCTTCCACAGCAAAGGTTTGTGAATTTGTTGGGAGCAATCGGATGAAGCATTATAACTTGGTGTTGGGAAGATTGAGAATGACCAGGCCGGGAAGGTGGTGGAAGCTATGCAGGAAGTATAGGAGCCTTCCTCTTGGAAGGAATCATGGTGCTCATGTAGTGGCCAGGGAGCAGCAAACTTGAACTCTCAGTACAGTGTGTCATATTGGGTAAGCAAAGGCCAGTGGGAAACTCAGAGGTAGAGGTGAGGAAGAAATGTGCAGGGTTGCATGTGTATTGGAGAGAAGTGGGACAGGAGAAGCAAGGCTTGAGAAGTCATGCTTGCTATACCAAGGTAGAATGTTTTGGCTGGCCATGTCCTGGAAGGCCTCTGGGACAGGGTGGCAGTGGTGGTGGCGCTATGGGACAGCAACCTAAGATGTCCCAATGTTGAAGCTCCACAGTTACCCTGGGCTGGATGGGCAAGATGCTGGCAAGCCAGGCTGACTCCCCTGGCCCTGATAGGTTCTCAGTGCAAGGATGAGTGAGTCTGGATTTCATGGGGTAGTGAACCATGGCTGGGTGGAGACAGCTGTTTGGGCTGTGAAGTGTGAGGAAGAGGCCTCTGGGGCCAGCAGGCAGAGAAGGAAATGGAGAAGGGCTATGGTTTTGAGACCTGTTTGGCAATGTCTCCTCCATTCTTTCTGTGGACTGAATCACCACACATCAGCTTAGTTTTTCTGAGACAGTTTCATGTAGCTCACAGGGCGTCAAAATCAATATGTAGTTGAGGATAACCTTGAAGTTTTGATCCTCCCGTCTCTGTCTCTACCTCCTGAGTGCTGAGATTGTAGGTTTTCACCACCATGACTGGTTTATGTGGAACTAGATTGAACCAAGAGCCTCCAGCATGCTTGGTGAGCAGTCTACCAATGGAGCTACATCACTAGCCTAAATTACACATTTAAAGCTAAACATTCTTCATTTAATTATCCAGTCTAGTCTTCCACTTTCAGAGGGTAAGATATTACTTTCCCCATTTCACAGAGGCCTAGACAAGTTAACCAGCTTGAACAGAGGTCTGGACTGTGCATTCTGAAAAGCACATCAGGACTCGGGTTACTTCCTGCAGGGGTGGGTGTGGGTTGGTGGGGGGAGACAATTTCTCCCTATACTGCTGGATTCCAAGCCTGGCTGCTCCTCAGAGCAGAATGTTCAGGAGTTGGAACCAGAATGGGCAGCTTCATTCCTGGCTCCTTACCAGCTCTGTGTCCTGAGGCAGATTATCTAGCCTGCCTCTGTGTTAGTTTCATTACTGGTAAAGCAGCAGCATTAGACTCCACCTCTGTGGCTTGCTCTTGAGGATAACATGAGGTACATGCAGAAGAAACATGTGCAGCTGAACTGGCTTGGAAACAAGCATTTAAACTGTCCATGAGCTTCTCTGAGATCTTCCCAGCTGGTTTTCTTCCAGTGTGCTGCAGACATGACATCAGCTCCCTCCTTCCAAGCTGTGTACACCCCAACCAGTTCCTAAGCTGGCCGCTTGCTGCCCTCTGATCTGGCTTCATACTTTTCATCTCTAGTTCCACACTCCTTGCCCTGTGTCCCCTAAGCAGATCTATTATATTCTGTTAGCTTACAGGCTTCACTATTTCCCCCACTCTGGTTCAGTTCCTTGCTTTTCTCACACCCCGGAGAGCTGAGTCTGCCTTTGGACTTTTTCCATTCCTCCAAGATTTCCTCCAAGATTGGGTTAGTCAGGTGAGTCCAAAGAATGGACACTGAGAAGGGTACAGGTTAGGGTAGAATAAGAGATGAGGGCCTTGGGGAAGACATCAGGTGATTGTCTGCCTAGGAACTCTTACTCATGGGGTGTGTGACTTAACATTTATTTGTTTCTTTTTTTCTTTTTCTTTTTCTTTTTCTTTTGATAGACTCTCACTCAGTAGCCTAGGCCTCCGTGGAACTCATCATGTAGTGGAGGCTAGTCTTGAACTTGAGGCAACCCTCCTGCCTCAGCCTCCAGAGTGCTCAGATTACTACACTTTCTATACCTGGCTCTGCAATGTTTTCAATGACCAGGTTAGGGGTGGGGTGGTGACGTGGCACACAGGGACAGTCAATCACTCTTGGAGTTAAGGTTAAAGGGAATTGTTTTTCTAATAGTTTGACAGATTGTTATTTTGCCCTATCACGTGGTGGCTAGTTGAGAGAAAACGTGTGTGTGTGTGTGTGTGTGTGTGTGTGTGTGTGTGTGTGTGTGTGTGGTGTGTGGTGTGTGGTGTGTGGTGTTGATGGAATATTTAATACCCTAACTTTGAGGAAGAAAATCCTCTGTGAAGTTGACTCTAAATTTCTCTTGCTGAAATTAAGCCTATCTCTTTAGTGGAGGTATTAACTAAAATCCTGGATCTGGCTCAATGTCTTCTGTGAAAGATGTCTATGTGTGGAGGAGGGGGAGGGAAAAGGAGGAACTTGGAGAAGAAATGTAATGGGCAGCTCCTGGTTTTGATTAGAAGTAAGCCCTGAAGGTGAACTTTGCTAACCTCTATGGGGTGGGATGGGCGGACTGGTGGATTTAGGTCTCTCGGGTTCTTTTTCAGGGCTTCTTTAAATGCTTCCTTCCACACTTCCTCCCCTTCCCAGCCCTGGCTGCACCCTGCTGCACCCAGCTACAGGTAACACTACACTTATCCCAGAAAGGGTGCCCTCATCTATCTGCCCAGCCTTTCTTTATCTTTCCTCAAATCCTCTAGTTCTTTCTCTCCAAACCCAGTGTGTTTCCCAGAACGACTTCTTTTGGGGGTGGGCATGGATAATATGCTTCTCTGTTTGAGAAAGGGGTCCTTTTTGTAGGAAGACCCTTCTTCTAAGTATCTTACTAATTACAAACAGAAAGCCTATCTGTGAAGGTAGTGCTCCCCCTGTTCCTTGGTTGGGTGGAGGGAGCCAGAAGCTGGGGGATTTAAAGTGCAATTTCCTGTACCCTTTTCATTTCCTGCTGGGGGTTTCGGAGAGCAATAAGCAAGGTGGGTGGCAAGGGCCCGAAGGTCTGGCAAGTGGGGGATGGGTAGGGAGTCTTCCCTTCGCACACTAATGCCATCTCCCCTTCTCCAGGGCTCAAGCTGAGTCCTTGGAGAATGGGATACCAGATACATATAACCTGGCACTCTTTCCAATGCCCCTCTTCCCTTCCTGAGGTAAGGAAACCCCACAGAAGGATTGGGAGATGATCCTGGAGAAAGTATTAGAGAACAGAAGATGGACAGGAAGAAACCCCAGAATTCAGTTGCATCTCCTAAGGTTTCAGAGGAGGAAACTGAGGCCTGAGACAGGTCCAAGGTCAACCTGCCCAAGGTCATAGAAATAAAGGTGTTATGGTTGGCATTTATTCCACCTCTCAGAATCTGTGATTTAGTTCCTTTCTTCAGTACTTTGGGTGTGCTGTGTGGGTAAGTGTGAGTGTGTGTGTGTGTGTGTGTGTGTGTGTGTGTGTGTGTGTGTGTGTGGTGTAGGAGGAGATAGGAGGATATGAGATAAGGAGTAGGAGCAGTGCAGAGATGTCTGGATTACTAGCGATCCAGATCCTGAAATATCCATTCTTTGGCAGGTTTTGTGGAAGAGGAGACAAGCCTTACCTAGCACACAGCCTTTTGTGCGTTGAGTCAGTATGAAAGGAGTAGGTAGGCGCTGTGGCCCTTGGACTGACTGTTAGTTCGGTGTTAGCCACTTTACAGTCAGAGTTGGATGAGGTGGGGGAGGGGGGTCACGGCGGAGGACAAAGGAGCCAATTATTGAGTGAGTGGATTAATTGATTAATTGTCCAGAAGCTTCCAATGCTCCCCCAACAATGACATCCCCTCCTCCGACCCCAGTCAGGCATGGCCTCGGTTGGCCTGGATTATTAATTAGGGCTTGAAGTCATTTAACGATGATTTCATTATCGACGTGCTGTCTGTCTCGGCTCAGCCCGGTTGCCAGGGCGACTCTGATCGATTGCCTTCCGGTCTCCTTGGCGTCACCACCTTCTTCTCCCAAGCCTGGCTGTTGGCGGGCAACCCGCTAGCGGTCATTTCTGGTATTGCAGTTTTCCTAGTTGCGGGTTTGACAAGGAATAAACCTGGAGCTATTTTATGGGGGAAGAGACCCGATCTTTCAGCCTGTCAGCAGGCTGGGCGATGTGCAAGTCCCCAGGCAGATGTGCTGCATTACATATTTTGTCAGAGACTCTGGGGGTCGGGTTCTTTCCTCTGGCTTCCTTGATCCTGCCCCCTGGTGGCTTTCCACCGTGCCTCTTTTGGAGGTAGGGATTAGCAAGAGGTGGGCCTCAATTGTTGCACACAGCAATTTGCTCTGGGGCTCCACATCGGCATGCATGCCGGGAAGAAATTCTTTCTGTTGCTGGGAGACTTCTTGGACATTGGCCACCGCCCATTCAGCCTCCATCGCCTAACACAGCCAGGAGGGAAGAGGGAGACAATTCATCCTATGCTGCCCTGTTAATGTTGCTGGAGTCCTTCCTGGCCCTGAGAAGGGCTGGGTGAGTTACCTTTGCAGAGCTCACCTATTTCCTCAGTCTAGAGACCACCTAAAGCAAAGGCAGGCTTCATGGGGCTGTGTTAAGTCTTAGGTTTGCTCTTGGCTATTTGGTTTTTTGAGATAGGGTCTCTCTATGTAGCTCTGGCTGTTCTGGAACTAGATATGTAGACCAGGCTGGCCTTGAGCTCACAGAGGTCTACCTGTTCCCCACTCCTACCCCCACCCTCTGCCCCTGTCCCCCACCCTCCCCCCAGTGCTGGGATTAAAAGGCACTCTTGGCCTTTTACTGCTTCATCAGCCTATAGACTCAGGCCTGCACACGGGCCTCTGGACCCCCACTCTAGGCCTTGCTCTCTCTTTTTGTGGGTTTCATATATATACTTCTGGGGGCCTGTTCCTGGAGAGTTGCTTGAAGGCATTGATCATGACTTCTCAGAAGGTGCATCCATGGTTGATTCCAAAGGGACGTCTTGTTTGCATGCCATTCCTGTAGCTCTCACAGGCAGAGGTCCCCAGTCCTTGCCTCCCCATGCTTCTCTCTGTGGTCTCTAACCAGAGCTTGTCCCCTTGCTTGTTTGCCTCAGTCTCTCTCTCCTTTCTGCTGCACACCCCCCACCCCTCCTTGCCCTTGCTCTGTCAGCCTCTGTCAGCTTTGAGAAATTTAGAGCTGGGTTTCAGGCCTTGCTTAATTGCAGCATCTGGGGAGGGGGAGGCAGAGGGGGAGGTCATATCCAGGCAGAGGCCTCAGATCCCCCCAGGTCGGTGCTGGTACTGAGCCTGGGGGCAGCTGTGGCAGCAGCTTCACCCTATCAGCTTTCTGGGCACATCCACCACCAAGCAGCACCTGAGAGGGAACAGACTCCGCAGTGAGCCGAGTGAGATTGAAGAGGATCATAAAGAAAATATATATCCCCCTCCCTGGCCTCGCTCCCTCCCCCTGCCGCACACTTGCCTCCTTCTCTCTCTTTGTCTCGCTCCCTCCCCTCTTCACTGCAGCCCTGTTTTCTTTGTTCCTTCTTTGCTTCCCTCACCTTCATCTCTGTCACGAAGGTCTGTCTGTCTGTCTGTCTGTCGTCTTTGATTTCACGTATTTGGGGCTCTGAGTTTTCTAGGATGATGCCTGTCAACAGCTGCTTTGCCTGCAAATCTCCAAGGGTCTCTCTTACCATCCCATCTTCCTGAGTTTCCTTTCATGCCTTTCAGTCTCCGAATGTGCATCCCCCCTGTTTGTCCCCTTTCCTGTTCCCATCACTCTCCCATCCCTTACCCTCCCCTCCATCTCTCCATCGGCTTCTCTTGCCTCTGTCTCTTTCAGCTTCTTCCCCTGACTCCAGCTCACACCCCTGCCCGCCTCTCATCTTCCCCCATCCACCCCTGCAGGTTCAGATACTTCATGTGAAATCACCTGGATGGGCTCCAGCTGTCAGGTCCCCCTAGTTCTGTACCCCCTTTCTCCCTGAGAGATTTATGGCCCTAACTCTGCCTCCTCTGCATTCCCCCAGCCCTGGGCCAGTTCTTTTCATTACCTGGTGATTATCTGGGGGCCCTGGCATTTCCCCAGCCTCCCACCCTTACCCAGCAGGCAGCACAGCACAGGGAGAGGAGGGAAAGGATTGCTCTTGGGCCCAGACTGCAAGGACACAGGGACCCTCCCCCTGTGCCGCCCTTCTCCCCTCCAGCCATGCACATCTGGGAAAACCCCAGCTTGAGGCAGGGGAAAGACAACCTAGGGTTGTTGGAACAGACATAAATCAAATACCCAGGTGCCCTCCCCTGCCGCCCCATCCCTCACGGCCATCTTCGAATGCCTGCCTATTTCCTTTGCCTCTGAGAATTTGGGCTCTGCAGTCTGAACCGGGGCTGCTCACCTCCTGCTCACCATCATGGAGCAGTCTGAGCTAGCGCTGCTCATCTGGACTCCTCAACGAGGATGAGGAGTCCTCAGCTAATGCCCTTGGTCCACAGCTAACTGAGAGGCTTAGGGCAGGGTCAGTGTGGTTTTTCAGGTTCCTCACTAGAGGAGCTGAGCCATGGGGAAATTCTCTTTGCTGTTAAGTCCAGTATTCTGTCTTAGAATTAATACAGGCTCTGTGACTCCACTGCCACCCTTCTCTCTCTCCTCTTCCCCCTCCACTCCAGTTTTACTTGAATCTCATTTATGGTTTAAAGGTCTCCACAGGACCATCATGTAAAGGCAGGTGTCTTGAGTCCTATCTATGGCTTCCTGATGGCTTGTCCACTAGGTCCCCAATCTTTAAGTCGGTTCCATTTCACCCCTCAGGTTCCAGCCTCCCCAGTGTTTGAAGGTAGTTTCTGGAAGGAGGCAATCCTTTTATATAGTCCCACATTTCAGGGTTTTCGAAACAATGTTTTGAAAGTCTCCAGAATAGCAGGAAGCTGTCCAGGCAGGGACTTCCTTATTTCCTGCTCCACTCAGTGAGTATTCTGCTAATGGATGTTGTGAATGTCCAGTGACTGTCTTGGGAGTCCTTGGTGAGAAAACCTAAACCAGTTTCCCTGAGTTTTGGTAACTGGGGTGATGGGATGATGGGTGAGGGGATACGGTGGTGGTCAAGGAAGCTAGTGGGAGGATTTGGGGAGCAGTTAGGAGACTAGGTGCTTCTCTCCTTGTTTGGAGAACCCTAGAGTGGAAGTCTTTGCTTGGATTTGGGATTGGCTGGCAAATTGTCACAGGCAAAGCTCCACCCCATTTTCTCCTCCAGCCAATCATGTTTTCCTGGGTCTCCCCTGGAATACCTTGTTGTTTCTAAACTCTGTGCTGGCCAGTCTCCAGCTCTGCACCAGGTAGGTCTCTCTTCTACCTTCACATACAAACTGGGTTCAAGCCCTGCTCCCTTTGCCTACCCAAGCTTTCCTCCTGGATTCCAGGCTGTGCTCCTTCCCTAAATGCACACCTCAAAAGACGCACCTCTGTCCACAAACTCAACCTAGCATTTTCCTCTTCAGCTCGTTCTTATCCCACAGAGAAAGACCGTTCATGAGTGTTGTCTCGTGGTTCTGGAGTCACTGCTATAACTGCAGTAGAGAGGAGGGGGCTGGGCCTGCAGGGCTGCTGATAGAAGGAGAGGATTCCACGCCTCCATGGCAGAACTCTGGGTTGGTGCAGACCAGAGGTCTGTAGGCCTGGGGAGGGGCTTCCATTTGCCCAGGACACAGCAGTTTGGGGGCTACACTCCTTTCTCCTAAGAATCAGGAGGCTTGGAAGATAGGAAGGGAGGTCTCTCCTCAGTCCTCCTCCAGCATCCTTTCCAGCCATTTTGTGTCTGTATTCTTGGTCTTTCCCCCTTAGCTGGATGCAGATTTTGTGTTTTCATCTTGTCTTTCATGCAGAGCCCAGAAGGTGTCATGACTGGAAATGTTCTCTGAATGAATGATTTTCCCACTTGAACCTCTTGCCGTGTTGTCTTTGGTCACCCTTTCTCACTTCAGAGTCTCAGATGCTCTGTGTCTCACATTGAACTGAGGCGGACTTTGCAAGAGACCAGTTTGCCAAGGCTGCTGTTCCCAGTGGTGGGAGGTGACCTTGAGGTGACCCGAGAGCTGCTGCGGGGAGTCCTCTTGCTCTTCTTGCTTGGTGAGGAGGCCAGGCCCATCCAGTGAGGTTTTTGGAAGAAAGATTACCGAGTTCCACCAGCATGTGGCTGCCTGGTAGTTTCTAGAGAGATGGCTCTGTGACTGGAAGAACATTTTGCTCTTGGAGAGGACCTGGGTTTGATTTCCAGCGTATACACAGTGGCTCACAGCCCTCTGCAGCTCCAGTTCCAGGGCATTTGATGCTCTCTTCTGATTTTCATGAGCACCAGGCAGGCATGTGGGGCACATATATACATACAGGCAAACTATTCATACACATGAAGTAACCCAATAAAAGAAATAAACCTAACTCAAAGAAAAGAAATAAACCTAAGAAAACAAGGTGCACATGAAGGCTTGCCTTAGGTTCTAAGTGTGTTTCAAGTAAGCCAGTGCCATCTTGAATTAAACCTCTATTGTCTCAGCACTATCGGTTTTGCATTTATAATAGGTTTATCTTTTGATTGATGAAGGCTTGGAGAGGAACCTGCATCTCCAAGAGGAAGTTTGCCGTTACTACAGGATATACTTGAGACTCTTTAATTTCTAAGGCCCTTAAGTCTTAAATTTTTCTCCACCTCACACACATGTACCCTTTGGATAACACCTCAACGTAAGTTCAGGAAAAAGCAACCACCCCTCATAACACCTGCTTCAGGCTGGCTCTTTCTCAGTCTCCAACAACTCGTGGGAAAGCTTTCTTCACTGCCAGTTGACACGTGGTCTATGTCTCAGAAGATGACTTTTAACCCTGAACTTTAGCAAAATCATGGGAAAATCCTAATTTCCTTTAAGAAGTACAAGTTAATAAAAATGATCTTTGAAGGCTGTTCTTAAAAAAAAAAAAAAAAAGCTTTATTTATTTATTTATTTATTTGATGTGTATGTGCATGTGGTGGCCAGAAGAGGGTGTCAGATCTCTAGACTGGAGTCACAGGTGGTTGTGAGCCACCTAAATGTGGGTGTTGGGAACTGATCAGATCAGCAAGCACTGATCAGAAGCCATCTCTCCAGCCCCTCGATTCCATTCTTTCTGTTTATCCCCCAAAGTTGACTTTTTTTTTCTTTTATTATCATAGAGCTCACAAGGTAGATCAGAGGTTAGACAGAACTAGAGAATGAAGATATGAAGATACCCTTAGGAGGCAAGGAACTAGAGACCCTTTGTTGTAGACTGTGAGGCCCGAGCTATGAGAAGGTAATTGGGTCTTGACTGAAGTCACAGTGATTATATTTGGATAAGAACTCAGAAGTTTGAGGTATGGCACAACCTTCATTTGATTCATGGGATCTGGTGTTTTTCATACCACAAAAACAGTTTTCCTGTGAAGATGGATGGGTGTGGAGAAGCTATATAGGACTATGAGAGGAACCAAGCAAAGTCTAGTGAGAGGAGGGTAAAGAGAAATGCGCAGCCTGCTACAGACATTGGAATACCCAATGACACCATGGTGTGAAGGAAGATAGCCAGAGAGAGAGCTGGCATGTTCTCAACCACTTCTACACAGTGTCATGGCTTTTGGGAGGAGGCTCATCGGGGAGGGGGCTGTAGGCTCTGACCATTTAAAACTGCTAGTCTAAAACAGACACGGGATATAATGACACATGGAACTGTTGAATGAATTTCTATATTCTGTGCTTAGAAGGAAATAAGGGAATTGGTGGGAATAACCAGGATTTATTTAGCAAGGCTTATTAGGAAAAAAAAAATGAGTGTGGCTCAGAGCTCCTTGTCTGCAAATGCTCTCCTGTGTTGGAGCTGTGGATTGGAAGGTGAGGCAGATGGATGCCTCCTATTGTTTTCCATGGAATTATTTCCTGAGGAGTTCTGAGTTGATAAAAAACTGAGCTGAGAAAGGGGGAGAGGAGAGAACCATGGGAGGAAAAGAGAAGAAATCCATTTGTCCTGTTGACATCCCTTTTCTAACCCCTTTGTCCATTCCACCCCCCACCCACCCCCCAACCCGTCCCGGCTTTCTCCAGTTCTCTTTCTCTCTGATCTGTTTGGAGACCTAGGGTGGTTCCCCCATAGGCCGCTTGTTGTCCAGAGAGCTCAGAAGCAGAATTCCAGTCTATTTTGATTTGTCAAGTTAACCATCTTTTTTTTGTTTATTTATGATAAAAATGCTGAGAATTTCCAGACTTGGATCTGGGCCTGGTGTTGCAGGACTATGATCCCAGCTATTCAGGGGACTGAATCAAGAGGATCACAAATTCAAAGCTAGCTTGAGAGACAAGAGTGAGTTCAAGGCCAGCCTGGGAAACTTAATGAGCTACTCATCTGGGAGATAGCTTAGTGGTAGAGTGCTTGCCTTGTACAGGGCTCAATCTTTTCCCTCCAAAATTGGATTCTGACTGTAACTGGATCTCTTAATGCGTCAAATCATGAGTGAAGAACCTCAGATTGGACTGTCCTGAAGTTGCCCCCAAGGGTCTCAGAAATACCAGCTAGGTCACAACCACCATAGAGTACACTAGGTAGTGTGGAGAACCCATATCCTCTGGTGAAGCTCCGGATGTCTGGTGCTTTACCCACAGTGAAACCCCTGTAGTGTCAGCAGACAGCAGGACTGTATATGGAGGAAGGAAGCAAACCTGTTTTGGTTTGTTTATATCTGAATACACTCTGTATGATTTTGGTGGTATTTGGTGTGGGTGTTTTGATCTACCCTGTCATGGGTTTCCATGAACGTGGTATTCTGCCTCTGTGGGTTAGGATGGTGCTGGGCTGGCAGGTGGGTATGTGAGCTGAGGAAAAGGCCGTGCTTCTGGGCCAGGACTGCCACAGCTTTCCAGTCAGGGACTTGGTTACAGCTAGTACTGTTTACTTGTAGAATTATGATTTTCAGCTTCACTACAGGAACACGAATCAGCTTTCACCCAGAGGAGTTTTATTTTAGATAGGGAGAACAAGTACTCTCTGAAGGAACATTCCGGCAGAATGCAGTGAGAGGAAGTTCACAGGTCGGAGAAAGAAGCCTGGTAAACAGTCATTTTGGTGGGGTCATTCTGCAAGACTCCTGGGAGGAAAGCTTGAATATTTATTTCCTTCAGTATGAGCTGAACTTAGCCACTTCGGCTTTCTTCTCAGCCTTTCAGGGAGGCTGTCTGGGTCTCAGTTCTTTTTCCCCAGAGACAGGTAACAGTTCCTACTGAAACAGGCTTTCTTCTTCCACACAGCTCAAGACTTAGACTTACTGTATTTTAGAGTCTAGATCTGAATTAGTATCTGTAGCAAATGTTTAAGTGGATCTTTGTGATTGGGAGAGCTGATTTACTGATTTAGAACGTGTGTGGATTTTTTTTTTTAATGCTTTCTTTTGCATTGGGTGGCCATTAGGGAGGGAAGGGAAGCCTGTGAGGTCTGGTTGATTGGGTCATAGCCCCAGCCTTACACCACCATGAAGATAATACCACTTTGACTGATGTTTCCTGAGGAAACACACAGATAAAATGCACAAATGGGGCACTTTCTCCCTCCCCTGTGCATTTTCTCAACTGACCTGAGGGGGTGGAATACGTTCTTTAATTGGCCAACTCAAGGAAATGAAGCACCTGCTGTGAGTCTTCTATCAGCTCTGATGTCACAGCCTTACTGTTCACTTCTAATTTACGACTAATCTTTCCAACCTGTGGAGGGAAGTAAAATACCCATGGAATGCTTTTACTTGTAAGGTCCCGCAGGAGAGGAAATCTCTATTCTTTGCTGTTTGTCTTATGTATAAATAGGTAAATGGTAATTTGGTAGTGATAATGGGGTGTTAATTTTTGTTTGGAGGGGAGGGAGGGATGTTGATTTCATTTAAATCCTTTGAAAAAAGAATAGACTTTTTTTGGTGCTTAAATTTTCTAATTTGGAATTTGCCTCTGTTTAATACTTAGTTGAAATCTAATTTTTTTTTTTTTTGGTGCTGGAGATCAAACAGAGAAGTCGTGCATTTAAAATATGATTTTTAGTAGTTTGAATCCAGGTCTTATCACTTAGAAACTTTTAGTGCAATCCACTCGAAGCACAAATCGTATAGGAATCATCCAGTTCCTGTCTTTCAATTCAACTCAAATTAATCAGAATCCATCTGTGAGCTTATTTACACACAATACAAGGAAAATAGTAGCAAATACAGAAAATTCCCCTTGCAGGACACTTATAAAAGGAGAGCAGTTCATGGATACTTATCCATCCTTCTAAGAGAAGTAAAATCCAATTCTAACCAATCAATAACCAATATTGATTATAAACCACTCTTTTATGTTTTCATTCTCTCCCTTCCCCTTCCTCCATCTCCTTCCCACCTCTCCCCTTTCTGTCTCCCCACTTCCATCAATCCCAGGGCCTTGTGAAGGAAGCAAGCTGTACCCCAGCCTCTTGCCCTCCCTTTCTGTAATACACACATTCATATCACATGGAATAATACCAAGGCATTACTGACTTATCTTCCGAATTAAGTAAAGCAGTGTAAGAAATTGAAGTTGTAAGTCTAGGTAGGGGACACGCACGTGTGTGTGTGTGTGTGTGTGTGTGTGTGTGTGTGTGTGTGTGTGTTTGTTTATGTTTATGTGTGTATGTGAGGTTTTGCCAGCTTAGAGGAAAGTGTCATTTTCCAGAATGAGGGTAGAGGGCACTCACACTTCAGTTATCTGCTGCACCGCACCAGGCAGCAAGCGAGAGAATGACTTAGGGCTGCTGCTTCTGGGAAGGGCAGCGCTCTGAAGGCTGTTAGGGTTGCATTGCTTTGAATAATCAGGTTTGGAGGCCAGGACGGTAGATCAAGAGCCATGGCTGGAGACTGTCCTTAGACATGCTGCATCGACAAGCTGTAGGACCATCCTAGAAAGACTTCTGACTGAAGAAAGGTGCTACCAAGTCATGTGGGCTGGATTGAGTGTAGGAACAGGCGAGTGATCCCCAAGTGTCTGAAATCAATGATGCTTGTTAAGGTGCCTTTAGTTTATTCTAAATTGTCATGCCATGTCCTTGAATACAACCAGGATCCTTACAGGTTGCTTTGTTAATCTTCTTGTCTTTGGGAGAATCTGGGACTTTCTTTTTGAAATTCAAATGGAAAGATGAATTTTTATCTTCTCTATGGCTCTTCCTGTTTTGATCTCATGTTCAAAATACCTGTTACTCATTACCTCAAAGTCCATACTCCCAACTGACATTCAGAGGAGCCTGAGAGGTCAGAGTTGATGCCGGAAGCTTGTTGGTTCTTGTGCTCATTTTCATGAAAGAGTAAGAAATACTAAGAATACTCTAGGTGTTGTGAGCCCAAGGCTGGGCACAGGATTGAGCCACAGAGGGTCTGTGGTTGACATCCTTCTTATTCAGGCCTCTGTTTGTCAAATCAAACCAGAGGGCTGTAGCTCAGCCCTCATTCCCAGGTATCACCGTATGTCCTTAGCTCTGGAAAGGGGTGACTGGGCACTGGTACTGTGCTCTTCTGGGTTGGGGATAGGGAGAGTCTGGTTTCTCTAGTAAACATCCCCTCCCCCACCTGCTCCTGATTGGCAGCCAATTCCGAGGAGCAAATGGCCAAGTGAATTAGGAAGCTTGAAGGGTGTTTTGTTAAACCATCCTCATTAAACTGGCACCGGCTGCCTTCCTCCCTGCCTTTGTCCCAGTTGGGGCCGTTCTTTGTGGCAGATGTTTCTTAACAGTGTGTGCCGGCAGCATCTGGAAACCTTGGGTGACTGCTGAGGTTTGGGAAAGCCAAATCTAGAGGTGTTTGGGTTGTCGGGGAAATCACAACCATTTTTTTTTCCCCTGCTGCGGGGCCACCATTTTTCTGAAATGCCTTTTCCTCAGCATCTCAGCTTCCTTTGGCCAATGAAAATGGAGCTTCCATTCCTTCCAGTAACATTTTCTAATCTGGATGGAGACTTTCTCCCTGCACAGGATAGTGAGTTAAATGATTTGGAATAGATTGGTAAAGTCTTCAGAGGGTCACTTATATTTGGTGTCTAGACATGTTTTTATTATATTGCCACTCACCTGTAAGCAGAGGGAGATGATGATGTTGTGGGGAAAGATGTTAGAATTAAAATCATGTGTGGGAGCTACTGGAGAAGCCATGGGGCGCCTTTGGGATCTCCTTTCTTGTCACTGTCTGGAGACTTTTGGGTGTTAGACTGGTTCATCAGAAGATGGTTTAGATGGGACTTTCTGTGTCTGGTCTATCCGGGATTTGGAAGGGAAGGAAGGACGACAGAGGTTGTTCCTTTAACTGCCTTGTGCTTGTCCTACTGACACCCACCCACCCCTTCCTCTCCCACCTCCTTTTTTCATGTTCTTTGAGACAGGGTCCCATGGAACCCAGACTGGCCTGGAACTTTGAGGATCTTCCTCAGCTCCTGATCTTCCTGCTGGAATTACAGATGCCACCGCTGTGCCCTGCTTGGAGCTTCCTTATTCCCTGTGGGGGAAGGATGGTGAAATAGAAAGACTATAGGCTTCAAAGTCACAGAGAACCAAGTTCAGATTCAAAGTATTCTTTTTACCAAGGAAGAAATGGAATAATAATAATAGTAATAATAATAATAATAATAATAATAATAATAATGCCTATTGAGTCATTGCTATGAATTGGATAAGATTTGTGTATGCTTCCTTCAAGGGTTTATATATTGAAATTTATTGATTTTTTTTTGTTTGTTTTTGAAACAGAGTCTCATGTAGCCCTTGAACTCCTGATCCTCCTGCTTCTACCTCTTAAATTTTGGGATGACGGTTGTACTTACCACACTTGGTTCATGTACTGAAATTTAATCTCCACTCTGAGTTTTTAAGAAGATGGAAAATGGGACCGGAGAGAGCTCAGCAGGTAAGGGTGTTTGTTGCGCAAGCATAAGGCTTAAGTTTAAATCCCCAACATAATATAAAAAATTCATAATGGCCATAATCCCAGTGCTGTAGGGGCAGAGAGAGGAGGGTCACTGGGGCTTGCTGGCTGCCAGCCTTCCTGGAGGTTCAGTGAGAGACCCTGTTTCAAAGGAATAAGACGGTGGTGGAGCAGGGTACCTTCCTTTGTCCTCCACTCGCACACACAGGTGTGCACACCCATTCCTACATGTGCGTGTGTACTTCATACACACATACACATGAAAGAAATAAAAAAGGTGGAAGCTTAAGACAGGCATGATGGCATACAACTGTAATCCCAGTCACAGTTACTCAGGAGTCTGAGATAGGAGGATTATGAATCTGAGGTCAACGTATGAAATATAGCAAGATTGTTCCAAACACTATGGGAAGAAAAAAAAAAAAAAGACGTGAACTTAGGTGTTCGGAAATGAGGTCTCTGGAAGGTGACTGAGAAGTGGCCATCATGGTAGATCCTCATGCTTGAATACTGATAGCTTTCTGCGAGACGGGGAGGGAGAACAGAAGACACACGTTTCTTGTCTCTTGTTATGTGATGTCCCACACCACACTGGGACTCAGCAAGAGGACCATCAGGAGAGCCAGCAGCACGCTGTTCCAACTTTGAGAATTGTGAGCTGGGTACACTTCTCTAAACAGTTCCCTTGCCTCAGACATCTCCTCACAAGCAACAGAGAACAGACTAACCCAGCTGCAATGTTGGCTTAATAAAATGATGTAGGCATACAATTTGCAGCTCAAAAAGTACTGCTTCCTGTGTACCCCTTTCCGAGCATCCCTAGTTCTTGCGTACATCCCTAGTTCTTAGTTCAAACAGGTGCCTCTGTTTGTCAGATAAGTTTTCTCTGCTTTCTCCCCCCTTACTGCTTGGTGTTCAAGCCCAGGGCCCTGATTTATTAATTTGTGCTATCCTACAAAATGACAATAGCAGCATGTACTTTTTTATAACCATATTAACATGAGCCAAGGTTGTGGTTTCTTTCCAGGCATTCTTGCCTGTTGACAATTGAGGTTGTAAATCAAAGACAAAGGAGTTTCTCAGCCCACCCACTTCTCTGATCTAAAGTTCCTAATTTGGGACTTGATCAGTCTGGGTGGATTTCACCCCCCCACCCACACTCCATGAAGGCAAGCTTGTTTATAATGGTCATGGTGGGGAGTAAACTTTTCCATCACCTTTCTTTTCTTGTTGGAGTACTCTTGTTTTCCTTTCAACCTTTTTAAATACCAACCCTACAGAAAAGTTGCTGGAATAGTATTCATAATAATACCCATTTATCTTTCAACAGCATTGACCAGTTAATGCTTAGACACATTCTCTCTCTCTCTCTCTCTCTCTCTCTCTCTCTCTCTCTCTCTCTCTCTCCTCCTCCTCCTCCTCCTCCTCCCTCCCCTAGCCACTCTCTTATTCTTGTGTGTGTTTTACAGTCCATGTTCAAATGTTGATAGTTGTCCAGGAACTTATTTTTTAATAGTAAGATATTTCTCCCCAATGCAGACCCAATCCAAGGCTGCACATTTTATTTTATTGTTCTGTGTTTTCATTCACCTTCAGTCTGAACTGGCTCTTTAGCCTGCTGTCCATGACATGCACAGCTTTGAAGAGTACAAGCTGGTTGTTTCAAAGAAAGCTAGTTTGAGTTTGAGTTTGACTGATTTTTTTTACACCATTAAATTCAAGTTACACATTTTGGGACAGTCATTAGAACATTTTAAAAGGCAGAGGACTTGCCTTTTCCTCCGGTTTTGTTCTATGCTTATATGTAGGTAGTTAATATTTATTGAATGAATAGATGAATGAATGAATAACCTAAACCTTGTCATTTTGGTACATTAATTTTCTACCTGAGGAGAACAGCTTTCTCTTTTATCCTAATCCAGTTTTTATTATAAATCTTTAGACTGAAAAGGTACCCAATCCTTCAATGAGACTGCAGGAGAGACAGTGTGAGGTCATGACCTGGGTGATGCTGTGGGGTCTCCCTTAATCCTAGGTGGTGACTTGGGGTGTTGTGGGGTCTCCCTTTATCCTAGGTGGTGACTTGGGGTGTTTGGGGTCTCCCTTCATCCTGGGTGATGACCTGGGGTGTTGTGGGGTCTCCCTTCATCCTGGGTGGTAACTTGGGGTGTTGTGTGGTCTCCCTTCATCCTTCACCCTAGGTGGTGACTTGGGGTGTTGTGGGGTCTCTCTTCATCCTGGGTGATGATCTGGGGTGTTGTGGGGTCTCCCTTCATCCTGGGTGGTGACTTGGGGTGTTGTGGGGTCTCCCTTCATCCTTCATCCTAGGTGGTGACTTGGGGTGTTGTGGGGTCTCCCTTCATCCTGGGTGATGACTTGGGGTGTTGTGGGGTCTCCCTTCATCCTGGGTGATGACCTAGGGTGTTGTGGGGTCTCCCTTCATCCTAGGTGATGACCTAGGGTGTTGTGGGGTCTCCCTTCATCCTGGGTGATGACCTGGGGTGTTGTGGGGTCTTCCTTCATCCTGGGTGATGACTGGGGATGCTGTGGGGTCTTCCTTCATCCTGGGTGGTCACTTGGGGTGTTGTGGGGTCTCCCTTCATCCTAGGTGGTGATTTGGGGTGTTGTGAGGTCTCCCTTCATCCTGGGTGATGACCTGGGGTGTTGTGGGGTCTCCCTTCATCCTAGGTGGTGACTTGGGATGTTGTGGGGTCTCCCTTAATCGTAGGTGGTGACTTGGGATGTTGTGGGGTCTCCCTTAATCGTAGGTGGTGACTTGGGATGTTGTGGGGTCTCCCTTCATCCTGGGTCGTGACTTGGGGTGTTGTTGGGTCTCCCTTCATCCTAGGTGGTGACTTGGGGTGTTGTGGGGTCTCCCTTTATCCTGGGTGGTGACTTGGGGTGTTGTGGGGTCTCCCTTTATCCTGGGTGATGACTTGGGGTGTTGTGGGGTCTCCCTTTATCCTGGGTGGTGACTTGGGGTATTGTGGGGTCTCCCTTCATCCTAGGTGGTGACCTGGGGATGCTGTGGGGTCTCCCTTCATCCTGGGTGATGACCTGGGGTGTTGTGGGGTCTCCCTTCATCCTGAGTAATGGCCTGGGGTGTTGTGGGGTCTCCCTTTATCCTGGGTGGTGACTTGGGGTATTGTGGGGTCTCCCTTCATCCTAGGTGGTGACCTGGGGATGCTGTGGGGTCTCCCTTCATCCTGGGTGATGACCTGGGGTGTTGGTGTTCTGTAGAGACAGGAAGATGAATAACACAGTCCTCTTATGGAAAGAAAACAGTGCAGCAGTCCTGGGAGTACATGATCTGTTTTCTGGCTGAAAGAAATTAGTTATTTAGGTTTCTAGATTTTTTTCCATACTTCCTCCCCTAACCCCCATTTGAATCCTAAGAATGCCATAGTGAAAATTGATTTCTGTCCTCCTCCTTTCCCAGAGGGGACAATTCCATAATTCTCCCCTCTCTACTCTCCATCCCCTCCTACCGCCACACACAAGTGTGTATTTTCTAACGTTTATAAACGGTGGTTGGGCGGCCATTCTCTTCAGATTATTTATTGTTGAGAAAATCTATAACTCCTTGGACTTCTCATTTTGATGTAGAAGCTTTCATCCTTGTCGCCTGGGGGAAGTGAGGTTATGAGAGGCACTCTCTGCCTCTCAAAAATGTGTTTTCAGGCTTCCCGTTGGGGCCCTTTCTCTCTCCAGCTCTGATCATCTCGGACATCTCTGACAGTCCTTCCTGAAGCATCTGGGGCTTGGGACCGAATTCATCTATTTAATTTTGCAAGGTTTGTGAGTGCTTATTCACAATGCCTCAGCCCTTTCCCTGAGTCTGCCCACCCGCATCTGTGTAGTCCTTGATTTCACCAATCTTGGGGGCGGGGGTAGGAAGAAGCAGCCTTTGTCTCTGTACCAGCTCTGGGTCATCCACAATAATGAGAGGGATGATCCAAAACTAGGGGATGATTCAGTGATGACCTTTGTTTGCTTTTGAAGTGATTAGATTATGGCTAAACATCATATGTGAACAAGCTGAATGAAAGCGATCCATCAGTGAGTCCCTGTGGTGGGGTGTGTGATGTTTCCACTTTGGTGTCTAGAGAGGGGGACAGGCAGAAGACTGCCTCAGCTAATTTTGCTCTCACTGTGTTGCCAGAACCCTGGACATTTGAAAGAACTCCATAGCACTGGGGTTTCAAACCCTTCGTGCTTAGTCTGAGAACCAGACATTTAGTTCAAAGAGCACGAAAAGCCGACATAGGAACCTATCACTCTATGGCAGTTCCTCTGCTGTCCAGAATAAAGGTCCCAATCCACACATGACTTGAAGGTCCCATTTGAATGTCTTGGCCTCCTGATTTCTTTCTGTCTTAATCCTACCCCCTCCTTTTCATTCTGTGCCAGCCCTGAATGGCTACATTCTACTTTGTGCTCATGAAAATGTCTATTATTAAAACATCAGAATATAGCAAGTACCTGTGAGAATGGAGAAAATTGAAACCCTTATGCTGTTGGTGAAATGTAAAATGTATAGCCTCTGTGGAAAATAGCATGATGACTCCTTAAAAAGTTAAACATAGGATTACCATGTGAATTCCCCTTCTGGGAAGATAGCCAGAAGAAGGGAAAGAAGGGTTGGAAAAGATATGTGTATCCAGTGTTCCTAAAAACATCATTCATGGTAGCCAAAAGGCAGAAGGAATGCACGTGCCTGACAGTGAATAAGTGGACAAACAATAAACAATAAGTGGTCTCTCTGTACAGTGAAATATTATCCAGCCTTTGAAAGGAAGGGAATTCCTGCACTTGCTACAACGTGGATGGCCCTGACATTATCCTAAGGGAAAACAAACTCGTTACAAAACAACAGATGGTGTGTGATTCTGTTTATCTGATGTCCATGCAGCAGTCAAATCCACAAAGGCAGAGAAAAAAATGATTTTTTCCCCGAGGGCTGGAGGAGGAGGGGATGGGAAATTAGTGGTTAGTGGGTATCAAGTTGGCGAAGATGAAAACAGATAGAGACGATGGTAATGGCTGAACAACAGCGTGACTATACCTGATACATGCTTGTTTCACAAACAGTCAAAATGAAGTGTTATGAATAAGAAGAACACACAAAGCTGGGCGGTGGTGGCGCATGCCTTTAATCCCAGCACTCAGGAGGCAGAGGCAGGTGGGTCTCTGTGAGTTTGAGGCCAGCCTGGGCTACAGAGTAAGTTCCAGGACAGGCACCAAAACAACATAGAGAAACCTTGTCTCGAACCCCCCCCCCCAAAAAAAAAGAACACACAAAGATGGTCAGCTTCTTTGTCCTTGCTCTCCTTAGAGGTCTGTGTCATTAGTGATGCCCTCAACTGTGCTGACTGTTGGTGAAATGTCATCTTCACAGTGAGGCCTTCTTTCTTTAAACCTCTAATATTAGTAATTTTTTTATCTCAGGTCTTTTTGTTTGTTTGTTTTTTTTGAGACAGAGTCTCTATGTAGCCCAGTCTGTCCTGGAACTCTCTATGTAGACGAGACTGGCCTCAAACTCACAAAGATCCACTTGCTTCTGCTTCCTGAGTGTTGGGATTAAAGGTGCAAGCCACCATGCCTGGCACATCTTAGTTCTTGAGAGAAGTTCTTACAGAGTAGCCCAGGCTGTCCTTGAACTTATGAGCCTTCTGCCTCAGCCTCCTGAGTAATAGGATTGCAGGTATGTGGCACCACAGCAGCCGGGCTGGACTGCTACTCAGTTTAAATCTTATTGGGAGAGAGAGACAGAGACAGACAGAGACAGACAGAGACACAGAGACATACAGAGAGACAGAGACACAGAGACACAGACACAGAGAGACAGACACAGACAGAGGCACAGAGGGACAGAGACACAGAGACACAGAGACAGACACAGAGAGAGAGCACGCCAGTTGCCAGGCTTGTGCAGCAAGCACTTTTATCATCCTGTTTTCCCAGCCCCTGGCCCTGGGCTACCCATTTGAAATTGTAACTCTTAACCACAGCACACCCTAATCTCTTTGAGCGTCTGTTTTCTCAGCCTCACAGATCATGGTCCAACACAGGATACAATCTCATTTGTTTATGATTTGCTTCTGTTGCTGAGATTTAAGTCACTGGGGTGGAGGAGTCTTTCTCTGTGTGTTCTCATAGCTGCATCCCAATGCTGAGTAGTTGGGGACCAGTAAATATTTATTGAATGAGCGAATGAATGACTGGGACTAGACACAGACTCTAGAAAAGGCACACACGGCAAAAACTGAAAGTTTCCAGTTTTCATTTGTGGCTTCTAGACTGAGGATACACATCTCAACCAGTTTTCATGATGGTAGTTGCACCCTGCCTTTTAAAATGTGCTTTGTATTGAATCCTATATCAAAGTTGTGGTTATAGCACAACTATTTTTGAGAAAAATAATTTTATAATGATTTTATTTTATTTCTAATTACATTTATGTGCATGTGAGTACCAGTGCTCATAGAGGCCACAGGCATTGGATCTCCTGGAGATAGACTTATGGGTGGTTGTGAGCTGCCTGATGTGCATGCTGGGAATTGAACTCTGGTCTTCTGCAAGAGCAGTATGCTCTCTTAAACTGCTGAACCATCTTTCTAGCCCATAGTTAGTATTACCATCGAGATACTCTGCAACCCAAGTTGACTGCAGACTCATTGTGTGATCCAGGCTGAGACTGGATTTGTGACCTTCCTGCTGCAGCCCCTCAGTGCTGGGATTGTGGGTGTGCCCCATGCCTGTTGCATCATTATTAGTTCTTCTGTGTCAGAGCTCTTGTACTTCTGACTGTCCTCTTCCATTTTACCAGGGGGCTCCGCCAGAATGTTGGAAACTCTGGAGAAGCTCACATACCCAGACTCAGTTTCTTCTTGTTTTCTTGGAAGACCCTGGTTTGATTGACTCCAGGGTTTTTATTTTTTGGAAATCACAAATAGGGGCCAGCTTATACTATTTGGGCAGGAACAGAAGCTGTACTTTGCACAAAGGAATGTATCTCAGGAGATGTGTGCTGAGTTCATTTCTCTGAAGCTTTGAGAGCTGAACGCAGTTTAATAGTCCCACCAGGCTTCTGTCAAGACCTTACCAAACTTCCAGCAAAGTCACTTGTAGCCAGTCTGTATCTGAAGCTGTTTTACAGGATCCATGAGGTCAGACTTGGGGAGTCAGTGGGACTCACTTCATGGGAAAATGTTTTGGAAAGATCCAGGATGAGGGCAGTGCTCTCCTTAAAGACAGAGGGAAGAAGGGTGACCTCCAGGACCAAGGAGAATGGGTGGGGTTGGCTGGGAAAGCAGGCCAGCCTGCAATTTAGTGGGTGGATTGTTGGATTTGACTTGAGCTCTTCTTGGCTCCTTGGGATGGAACTTCTGTTTTAGAGTTTGGAAAGAGCTCAGAGACAGGAGAAACACAAGGAGAGGGCGGAGGGAAGGAGCCAGAGGCATTACAGAATCCACACAAGGGTTCTCAGCCCTCTCTTGGTGTTGCTTTATGCTCCTCCTCTGTGCCAAGCACCTCCTTGGGGAGAGACTGTTTCCTAATTAAACTGAGATTCCAAGACCCAGGGCTCTCATTAGGAAAAGTCCTCAGGAAGTGATCTTTAAATAGCAGGCTGTGTGTGTTTTAGTCTCTGGTTCCCACCTCTGTCTATCCCTTTCTCTGAAAAGAAAATCCTGCTTCTAGGAATCCTAAGACAGAGTCATTGGTCCACAAATCTGTGTGTTTATTTTCTCTGTCCTAAACATCTCTTTTGGTTGCTTGGCATGTGGTGAATAGTTCCTCGTGGGTAGTCAGGGTTGGCAGAGGGAATGTGACATCCATAATCGGGAGGTACACGGATCCTGGCCCTGCCCTCTGGACCGTTCAGACTGAAGGGATTTAAGGGACCCACCCTACATCACACCAGATCACACCAGACAGAGAGGAAACTAGTCCTCCTGAGCTTGGAGGCCGTAAGTGCTGGTGGGATGGAGAGGAAGGTTGGAGAATCAGCCTGCCAGGCTTAGGAAAGGCTGGAGGGTCAAGCCTAGATAGAAAGGAAAGAGGACGGCCTTCCTCGTAGGCTAAGGAACTTGTACAGGTCAAAGGCTTCCCCTTCCCACAAGGGTGAGTCAGAATGTGAGGTGCAGAGTTGCAGGCTCACAGGACTGAGTTAGGAGGCAGTGGGCTTCAAGGGTAGGGAAGACAGAATTGAGGAAATCCTTTGATGGCTGAGCTCTGGACTCCAGACTTCAGGGACCACGAAGATAGCTGTAGGCTGTTGCACAGGGAGGGACAATCTGAGAATGGCCCTCGAGGAAGGCTTGCCTCTTTACTGTTGTGTGTTGTGCAGCATTGAAGTTTTCTTGGAGTTCCTGTCACATGGCAGGTTTTCCCCCTGTAGTCTGGTTGTTGCTTGCTCCCTCTGCCCGAGTCATAAAGATGATATTTAGAAGCACTCAGGAGGCAGAGGCAGGTGGACCTCTATGAGTTCAAGGCCAGCCTGGTTTACAAAGCCAGTTCAAGGCCAGCTAAGGCTACACAGAGAAACACTGTCTTGGGGGATATATATATATATAAAATTCCTGTGTGTTTGGTTCATTAGTTTACTTTTCTGCTATCATACCTTATAGGTCCATTTTCACTAATCTCTAGAAACAGTGGGAAGGGTCTAAGGACCCTAAATTAGGGAGCTGAGGAAGACAGCATCCTGTATCTACAGCATCCTGTATCTACAGCAGAGTGTCTCGTGCAGTTCGTCTGCTGAAACTCAAGGGCACAGGACCAAGTGTGTCAGTCACCCAGCTCAGTTCCCCTCACACTGGCATCAGTTCACAAAAGTCCCACATTCTTACTTCCTCTTCTTGCTAGACACAACTGCTTTAGTGTATTTGGTGAGAACTTACCAAGCCCATGCTCTTTATATCCATTTGGCCATGAACATCCATTCAGTAACTCCAACGTGCCTGTCCTATGTCGGGCACACTGCAGGTGCTGAGAACATCACACTGGGACACACAGATCAACAGATTGTCATTTTTCTTTCTTTGTTTATTTTTGAGTCAGGGTCTTACTTCGTAGTCCTAGCTAGCTTGGAACTCATTGTATAGATCAGGCTGGCCTCAAACTCACAGAGATCCACTTGCCTTTGCCTCTGAAGTTCTGGGATTAAAGGCACACCCCCGCCCCCAAAGTCGACTGGACTCTGTAAATGCAGAATTTGGCTTATACCCAGAGTAAGAAGGAAAGGCTATGGCACACTGCTTTACACTTTTCACAGAGAGTGTTTATCTCTGTCTGGAAAAATGTACAGGGATGGGCCAGGGCGATACTGGAGGTAAAATGCTTGTCACACATGGCTGATGACAGGGTTCAGTGGTTCTTAGAGGACCCAAGTCTGGTTCCCAGCATCCATGGTGGGTGGCTTACAGCTGCATGTAATCCCAACTCCAGGGGATCCAACCCACATCTGGCCTCTGGGGACACCTACATTCATGTGCATACACTATACACTCAGACACATATACATAATTATAAATAATAAAAATTACTCTTAAAAAAAAGACTGATAATCTGGGTTCATATTCTCAGAACCTAAGTAAGCCAGATGCAGTAGAGTACACATCTGTAATCCCAGGGAGCTTCTACAGGGAGATGGGAGGTGGAACTAGCCTGGTGTATGCAGCAATGAGGAAGAGAGACCCTCTCTCAAACAAGGTGGGAGGTGGGGATTGATACCTGAGGTTGTCCTCTGACCTCTACACGTGTGTGACTGCCATGTCCACGTGATGGATTTTACATCTGCAGTCCAATGTTTTACTACTCACAACAGAATGGTGATGGACATCCTTGTATGGCTCTCCTTGTGTGCTCAGAAGTTCCCTGGGGTAGGAACAATGGGGGGACAGATTGTTTACTACAAAGTTACTTCATCATGACACCCACCCCCCAAACAATGATGATAGTTTTATATTTCTGGTCTTGACCCAATAAGCCAAGTATTATCAGTCTCACTTTACATGGAAAGAAATGAGGCTTCGAAAGGACAAGCAGGTGCTCCAGATCTGTATGGCGAAGTAGAAGAGCATGTGTTCCAGGCCTGGTTTTGTTGTTGTTACTTAGTATTTAAATGTTACTTTAAAAACTAGTATTTTAGCCGGGCGGTGGTGGCGCACGCCTTTAATCCCAGCACTCGGGAGGCAGAGCCAGGAGGATCTCTGTGAGTTCGAGGCCAGCCTGGGCTACCAAGTGAGTCCCAGGAAAGGCGCAAAGCTACACAGAGAAACCCTGTCTCGAAAAACCAAAAAAAACCCCAAAAACTAGTATTTTAGTTCATTGAGAGTTGCTTACAATGTAACGCATTTTGATCATATTCATTGCCCACTCCTCCTTCTGACTCCTTCTGTACCCACCCTCACTCCTTCACTCCCTCCCCACTTGGTGTCCTCAGCCCAGAAGTTTTGACCCAGAGTTCTTTGCTCTTTGCTGTTGAGTCCCGTAGGACTTCCTCAGCCAGAACACTTTCTTGTGCTGTCTGCCTTTTCTATTCGTTTGCTCCCTTCAGGGCTGACTGGACAGAAGATAGATTTTTTTTTTCAAGGCAAGTTTTCCCTGTGTAGTTTCGGTGCCTGTTCTGGATTTAGCTCTATAGCCCAGGCTGGCCTCGAACTCGCAGAGATCCGACTGGCTGTCTCCCGAGTGCTGGGATTAAAGGCGTGCACCACCGCCGCCCAGCAAAGACAGAATTTTTGATGCTTAAGGAGTTGCTAAAAGGAAGCCCTGGCTTCCCTGTCCATCTCTCCCTATTTTAGCAAATGGGATATGAAGGAAAGCTGTGCACAGTTCCCACACAGCTACAGAAAGGGCAGTGTGACATAGTGAGTAGTTCACTTGAGTTTGGGCACTGAAGAGACTTTGTTCCAATGCCCTTGTTTTTTTTTTTTTTTTTTAAATCTGTGTTCACCTTGCCCGGGTTCCTCACCTGTCTAAACTTGTGTTTCCTCATATGCAAGGTGGAGATAATGGTAGCTCTGGACTCTCGGGCCTGTTGGGAGGAAGCACAGTAGAAGAGTGTGTCCACAGGAGGTGCTCAGTTGATGCTGGCTACTGTTTTTGTTGCAAGGGATCAATGCCTGGCCTACCTTAGTGGGCCCAGGATGCCCAATGTGTGTGGTGCTAGTGTGCTGGGGGTGTCTACTTAGAGTTCTTAGAGCTGTGAGCGTATATATGGGATAAAACTGTTTTATTTTTCTCACAAAGGGCAGGCTCCAGACTTTGATAGTAGACATTTATAAACATGAATTGATTTTTTTCAAGTTGGGAGACTTTGGATTGGTTTTAATATTAACCACTTGGTAGTTTGCATTTTTTTGTATTAAATGTATTTATTTGTGTGCGCGTGTGTGCGCATGTCTAGGTCAGAGGATAACTTGGAGGAATTGATTCTCTCCTTCCATCTTGTGGATCCTGGTGAGCCAACTCATATTGTTGGGCTTGGTGGCAAGTAACTTTACCCACTGAGCCGTCTTGCTAACCCTGTAGGTTGCATTGACGCATTTTGTGTGGTGTGCTCTGAGCTAAGTGCACTTCCCTGCGTCCATGTGATGGGTCACAACCATTTGAAACTCCAGTTCTAGGGGGGCTGATGCCCTCTTTTTACTTCCTTAGGTACCAGGCACAAACAAGGTGCACAGCCATACTTGCAGGCAAAACATACACATAAAATAAAAGAGAGAGAGAGAGAGAGAGAGAGAGAGAGAGAGAGAGAGAGAGAGAAAAGAATCCCCAGAGGGTGAGGATCTGACATTTGACAATGAAAAGGTTCCCCAGGTGCCTTTATGTATGCTTCCGACCAAGGTGACAACTTCTGTTTTAGGGGACATCCTTCCTAAATTATAGGGCTAAACATAATGTGTTTTAAAAAAAAAAAAAGCAGGGTCCTTATGCTGGGAATGAGATGGTTCCTACAAGCCAACGAAGCCTGATATTTCTAAAACAAGAACCCACGAAGGCAAGCTATTCTTTATCACCTGTGTGCGGCTTATACAGGTCATGAATTATCTGTGGTCAAGGTTTTATCACAGTTGGTTTTCCCTTCACACTTTTCATTTTGATCGCCTTCTACAAGGAATGTAATACCATTTATATATTTACCTGAGTCAGATTTATAAAGGTTGCTTGGTTACAAAGTATGTATCTCAAAGTCAAGTCGATAGGAATTCTGGATCATCTGCGCCTTCAGGTTTTTTCTTCTCTGCACATTTGTTCAACAAATATTTATTGAGCCCCTAACTCACAGTCCAGTGGAGGAGACAGCCAGCTGAGCTGGAATCCTGCTACTTTATGGCCGTGGGGATAATGACAGGTGCTTTGGGGCTGCGTGGGAAGGGCACCCCCTCTAGAGGTTTCTTGGGGAATCAGTGTCTAAACTGGGAACTGAAAAGTGAGTTGAGGCTTGATCAGTTGAGAAGCCTGGGAGGGCAACAGAGGTAGGAAACAAGTTCATGGTAGAAATGTGGCCTGGGAAGGGGATGTAGCTAGAAGAATGAGCGCTGGTCAGATTATGAAAACCTTTGGAAAGGCCATGCTAAGGAATTTAGGCTTTGTCCTGAGGGCAAGAGGGAATTAATGAAGGGTTGTAAAACAGAGAAACAACTCAGATTTACAGATTAGAAAGACTCAGTTATAATTGACTCTCTGGGGGCTGGAGAGATGGCTCAGTGGTTAAGAGCACCGACTGCTCTTCCAGAGGTCCTGAGTTCAATTCCCAGCAACCACATGGTAGCTCACAACCACTTGTAATGAAATCTGGCACCCTCTTCTGGCCTGTAGGGACACATGCTGGCAGAATACTGTATAATAAATAAATAAATCTCAAAAAAGAAAAAAAAAAGAGAATTGACTCTCTGGTGGGATTTGGTAGCACACATCTTTTATCCTAGCACTTGGAGGCAGAAGCAGGCAGGTCTCTCAGTTTGAGGCCAGCTGGGACTCCATAGTAAGCTTCCAGCCAGCTAGGGCTACATGGCAAGGCCCTGCCTCAAAAACTCTTAAAAAAGATTCCTTGCTTTGATTGTTTCTCTTCTTTTTTAAATTTTATTTTGCTTTATTTTCATGTATGTGTGTGGGTGCCTGCAGAAGCTAGAAGAGAGCATGGGACCTCCTGGAGTTGGAGTTACAGGCAGTTGTGAGTCATTTGATGTGGGTGCTGGGATCCAAACTCTGGACCTCTGAAAGAGCAGCAAGTGCTCTTAACCACTGAGCCGCCTCTCCAGCCCTCCATTAGTCTTTATTTTAGTATTTTTTTCCTTCCACCTCTTCCTTCTCTTCCTGGTCTTACTCCTCTTTTTCTTCTTTCTTTTTTGAGACAGGGCCTCATTATATAACTGAGGTTGACTTTGAATTTGGTGTTGTAGCCCAGGCTGCAGTCTCAAACTTGTAATCCTGTTGCCTCCTGTCTCTTAAGTGTGGGGATATCAGGTGAGTGCCACCATGCTTGGTGACTCTTTTTATCCTCTTCATTTCTGAGTAAAGGATAATTTTAGGATCATTGAATAGCCAGTAAAGGAGTCTAGAAGGTCTGATCCAATAACCCCATGGGGTAACATATAGAGAAGACCTACTTTCTTCTTTCCCTCCCTCCCTTCCTCCTCCCTCCCTCCCTCCTTTCTTTTCTTCTGGTTTTTATTTTACTCCTAGAGTACGCTCAGAGCCTTGCACAGGCTAAGCACACACTACAAACTGAGCTACAGCCCAGTCCAAGATTTTTCAATTTTGACTTGATCTTTCTATTTTCAAAAACCCATGTTTCATGAAATTCTCTCACATCCAAAGCCTGAGTAGAGAGGAATGTGTTACTTTTTTTTTTTCCCCCTCTGTTCTCTGCTGCTCATTTCCGGGACATTGCTGTGAGTTGTTCATCCAAACCTTGCTCCCTGTGAGGAGGGGACCATTTGAATAGCAGCAGGGGAGTCGGGAAGGAGGAACCACACGCCGAGATCGTTCATTAAGAAAATATATTTGGCATATTCAGACAATGGTTTGAGCGAGTTAAAAATAACTCCTCGTGAAAAATTAATAGGGAGTTATAAGTGAGTGTTTTAATACAAGCTCCGAGAGCAGATTCTGCAGGCGGTTGGTGGGTGACATCACAGACGTGCAGGGTGTGTCTAGAGTGTGCCATGAGGCCAGTAGGAGAGTTGGCCACAGAGATGAGCTCACCTCTGTCTCAGAGCCGTGGGCAGACAGAAGAGCAAGGGACTGGCTTTCCTTGGGGGTTTCTGAGCCAGATGACATTTCTTTTTTCCTTTCCCATCACCCTCTCCTGATAATGGGCATAAAAACCATAGTGAATTTTGCCTGGTTTCATGTGGTGAGGTTTATTGAATGTCAGGATTCATAAAAGTCTTTTCTGGCTCCTCTTCGTTCTTGGTAATAGGCCCTTAGCTGGCTGCTGGATCTGTTCCTCCAGTGTCTCTTGACCCATGGGCCAGCTCTCTCATCTTGCAGTAGTTAGGAATTCTCTGCCCATCTTCCTCTTCCTCCCTTTTCACAGGACCCCTGTGGTCCTCTGTGAGTCCAGTGAAGGGTCGCATTGAGCAGTCTTTTGCCGTCTGTACAGCTGAATGGGAAAGGGGAACACAGAATAAGAAGAAAAGGGGTCGGCTGCATTTGGGAGTAAAGGGTCCTAAGACTGGGGGGAACCAATATTTGTATTTTAAACCCAGATGATATTTAAAAAATGGTTCTGTAATTGCAACGAGGCCCTCTAGGCCGTGAATTAATGTGTCATAACTCACGCCCAAGCACTGCGCAAACATCCCGCGTGTGAATTATTGCACAATAAATTCATGCCCTGTTGTGTCTTACAGCTTAATTAGTACATGAAGCTACATGAGTTAGACGAACCCAAATGGGATTATGTCATGTGGTGCGTAGAAAAGCAGAATGTTGGGAGATATTTGAGCTTTTTCTGGAGGGAAGCATGGTTGGTGACGTCCTTGGGCATCAGTGAACGTGATGTTTGGGCTGCAACAGGTGACACTCTGTGATGTGTGGTTCTGAGCTTTGGTTGGTTAGTTGAATAATGGATTTAGTAACTATTTGGTATGGCCACATGCTGGGCATTGTTGAGGAAAAGCACATGTGACATGAGAGGTGGCCTCTGCCCTTGGAGAGCTTGCATTCTAACATAGAACACAGTGAAAAGTGCCATGAGTAACGTGTCAAGAAAGCATCTTGGGAATTTAGAGTGGGGGAGGGTCATTTCTGGGTGGAGTGGTGAGGGTGGGTGGGTGGACTCACAGGAGACTTGCAGGAATGACATTTGAGTTGTCTGTCTTACAGGGTTGATAAGCCGTACACGGGGCGGGGGAGTGGTGTGGTGGCGTGGTGGTGGAGCGGGCCAGTGGACTCTAGGTAGATGGAGTAATACTGGGAACACCACAGGAAAGAAACCTGTAGCTAGAGTTTTCCTGCCTGGCCCACAGTCAGGACAAATCTCTCTCACCTGCCAGTCCCACAGCCGCTCAGACCCAACCAAGTAAACACAGAGACTTATATTGCTTACAAACTGTATGGCCGTGGCAGGCTTCTTACTAACTGTTCTTACAGCTTAAATTAATCCATTTCTATAAATCTATACCTTGCCACGTGGCTCGTGGCTTACCGGCATCTTCACATGCTGTTTCTCATCGTGGTGGCTGGCAGTGTCTCTGACTCAGCCTTCCACTTCCCAGCTTTATTCTCCTCCTTGTCCTGCCTATACTTCCTGCCTAGCCACTGGCCAATCAGTGATTTATTTATTGACCAATCAGCAACACACTTGACATACAGACCATCCCACAACACTTCCCCTTTTCTTTTTTTCTTTTCAAAAAGGAAAGTTTTAACCTTAACAAAGTAAAATTACATATAATTTGGGAATTTGGGTGTAGCTTCTCTTACTACTTCCTGCTGGAGGGGGGCGCTGTATCTTATGGGGACACAAAGAAAATTTTAGGATTATGGAATAGTCCGTGAGGCTGTATTGTCTGAGCCAGTTGCCTTCAAACCATTCTGGATGTTGGATCATCTGGGCCATGGTGTCATCAGAGACCTTTCAGGGGGTCTTGGCTGGTTAAACCTGATGTATCTTAATCTTGAACAAATCCATAGCCTTTGGCTTTCTGTGGGAACAAAAGCAGAGTCTCCTTTCCAAAACAACACATCCTTACATCCAAATTTTGAAGTCAAGGTATCTTTAAAATATACATATTGGTTTAACTCAACATCTTTTACGATCAAATGTTTTTCTGCAGTTAAAAATCCCAAAGACAACACAATCCAGATTCTCTGTGTAATATTCATCTTTACGTGGCTTATTTTTTATATTAATTTTACTGTCTCTTTAAAGACTTTATTTTTTATTTATTATTATTATTTTTTTTTTTTGGTTTTTCGAGACAGGGTTTCTCTGTGTAGCTTTGCGCCTTTTCCTGGAACTCACTTGGTAGCCCAGGCTGGCCTCGAACTCACAGAGATCAGCCTGGTTCTGCCTCCCGAGTGCTGGGATTAAAGGCGTGCGCCACCACCGCCCGGCTTAAAGACTTTATTTTTTAAAACTATGTATTTGTGGGGCTGGAGAGATTGCTCAGAGGTTAAGAGCCCTGCTTGTTCTTCCAAAGGTCCTGAGTTCAATTCCCAGCAACCACATGGTGACTCACAACCATCTGAAATGAGATCTGGTGCCCTCTTCTGGCCTGCAGGGATATGTGCAGGCAGAACACTGTATACATAATAAATAAATCTTTTAAAAAAAAAGAAAAAAAACTATGTATTTGTTTATATAACTATATATCACCTTTTTTGTCTCTTTCAAGACTACGTATATTTTACACACATTGTAAACTATTACATCTGAATCTGTCTTATTGTGAATCTATTGCTTTAAACTGCAGCATTTGTAAGACTGAAACGGCGGTGATATGGCTGCTGGCTCTGCCCACCTCAACTTCCCAACATGGCTACATTTACTGTCAGCTCTGGGAGCTGTCGTGGGTCTATGCTTTTATCCAAGCAGTGTGTAGCCCAGAAACCTCTTTTTTTGTTTTGTACTAGCAAAGGCTAAATCCACCATGCAGCTTAATGTGCCACTTGCAGAAGCCTCATTCCTGCCATAGGCAGGTCGAGTGCGCACGCACGCTAGGAACCCACAAGTAGCTCAAACTGGCAGGCTGCTGCTCATTTGAGAGAGACAATTAGGAACTGTTTTTAGCTCCGTTTTAGAATCTTTTCTCTCAGTTTTTAGGTGGAAACTCTTGCCACCACGTTGGACGCCATTTGTAGCTAGATTTGTCCTGACTGTGGGCCAGGCAGGAAAACTCTAGCTACAGAAAACAGTGTTTGGAGCACACTGAGCAGGCTGTAGCTTTATCCTTGGGTGAGAAGGGGTGACTTGGAGCCAGACTTTTCTTTCTTTCTTTTTTTTTTTTTAAGATTTCTTTATTTATTATGTATACAGAAGAGGGTGCCAGATCTCATTACAGATGGTTGTGAGCTACCATGTGGGTGCTGGGAATTGAACTCAGGACCTCTGGAAGTCCTGAGCAGTTGGTGCTCGGTGCTCTTAACCTCTAAGCCATCTCTCCAGCCCCAGACTTTTCTTATGAACACAAAGCATTTGGCCTTAAACCCACCACCATCCTATAGTTCCTGGAATTGGTTCTTTTACTAGACAGTGACTGTATTCATGAACTTGAAGATTGTTCTGCTGTTTCCTTTGGTCTGTCTCCTTAGTGTATAGTTGAGAGCCAGGTGTCCTGAGTTCTGGTCTTGTCTCTGCTGCCAACTAGCAATGTGACCTTGCCGAACCACTCAGGTCCTTCAGTGGGTTGAGTCTTAATTTTTTAACATGAGAAGGCAGAAGGAATGGTTTTTAAGATCCTACTTATTAAAACATTCTGGCATTTTTCTCTGGCTCTTCTTTGTGTTGTTTTTGTCTTGTTAGTTAGCTTTGTTTTCTCTTCTCTGGCTGATCTGCGGTCTTACTCTTAACTAGTCTCTCTACGGTAGGCAGTCTGGTCCTGCAGCCTGCCAGCTCTTCACAAACACCCATTGTTGGAATTTTAAGGATATCATAAATAACGCTCCCTCCTAATTTTGGAACCAACTGATAACCGAGACACAGGAAACAACAGATGGTTATGCCAGGGTTAGAGCTGCAGCCACATTGGCTTGTTAGTCCTGTGATGCTGAACATAACCCGTGTCATACCACAAAGCTGGAGTCTTCTTTTGTTGACTGACTTCTGTCATGTGTGAGTAGGTCAGCTTGCTCATGTCCTGTGAGCCCACCAGCTTTCCAAACAAAAGGCAGCAGCCAAAATCCTGAAACCGGAAGGTAAAAACTGGGCATGCTCAAAGCTGCTTGACAAACTCACTAATCTCAGAAGTCACGGTAAAGGAGAGGGGCAGAGGGGCTGGGAGTATTTCTGTGCTCAATGAGTCTCTTAACCTCTAGCTCCTCAGATCACCTGGAAAGCTTAAAGTGCAGTGTTACAGTTGCAGCACTTGGGAGAGAAGGCAGGATGGTCAAGAGTTCAAGGTCATCCTGGGCTACACAGAGACCTTATCTTAAAAAATAAAATAAAATAAAAAATCAAACCCCAAGCAAACAAACAATCCAACAAAATGAAACAGATTGCTGGGCCCTACTGCCAACACTTTTAAATTCATCAGGTCCAGAATTTGCACGTTTTACAACTTTCCAGGTGACATAAGAGGCTGAACACCAGAAGCGTGTCCATGTGTGCAAAAGAAGTGAGGGAAACACATCCCCAGTGAACACTACCCCTAGATTAAGAACCACCACCTTCTGTGTCTTCGTGACTCCCCTGCCCCCACACACAGATTGTCCATCCCTGGTACTCCCCTTGGCACCCAGCCAAGTGCTAGGCACATAAGAAGTTTTAATACCTAGCCGCATTGAACTGAGCTTTATACATTTTCACAGTGCAAGAGCTTCCTTCCTTTAAGGCTAGCACTGGCTTGCTCCCCTAAAGTCATCCTTTAGGAGGCTTCTTTGACAAACAGCTGCTTTCCCTGTCCTTCTAGCGTCTAGAATTGTGCCAGCTGCTGTTCCCAATTTTGCTTTTCTTCAGCCCTCCCTGAAGACTATCCTGTCTGTCCATTCTAGTGGGATCTTGCTCTGAGCAAGGGCTACCTGTAGTCCTCCCTCCTGACCTCCTCCCTCAGCCCTGACTCAAAGAACAAGGGATAATAACCCCCTGGAGCAAGAGAATGCCAGGAGCAACCTCCTTAGGTCTCACTCTGCATTCCCATGGAATTCTGGGAGGGGCAAGAGGTAGTGAGGTGAAGAGAAGGCTCACCTCTCTGTAGTTGCCTCCGTGGAATCTGAAGACAGACAGACTCCAGCGTGGGCACAGTGGGCATCTTTCCTAGAGCTGTCACTGGCACAGAAGAGCCTGTATTTTTCTTTTGTATTTAAATACATTTGCTCTGGGCAAGAAGAGATGGGAAGCTACTTTCTTACTCCTGGGGTTTCTGAAATATTCCCAACAACGGGCCGGTGACCGCAGTGTAACCGTAGCAGAATTATCCAAAGTCCTGCCAGAGCCCTATGGATGCCTTTCTGAGAAACTGATACTAAAACCTTGTGAGAACATCTACCGTTCTTTGCTGGGCGTGGGGGGGAGGTTTAATCATTCCCAATTTAGAGAGCAAGCCTGGTACTGAAGTAAGAATGGCTAGTAACTACACGGGGATTGGGACATCCTTTCTTTGGAAGGGGAAGGTGTGAGCAGAAACTGAGAAAGGTGTTTGGTAAGAGGTGCTTCCTTAAGGAGGATGCCTGTGGAGCAATTTGGGAAATAAAGAAGGGATAGGCAGATTGGAAAAGACATGGGACAGTAATTCTAGGATACATGGACCTCTGGAGCCATGGGTGAGTGAGGCTCTTGTGAAGGATGCACTTTTCCACACTTGCTGTGGAATTTATGAGCCAGGTTTGTGTTGTGTATTGTGCCATGGAGGGAGATTTCTGAATCAGGAAGGTATGAGGTATGATTCTCATTGCTGTCTAGAGGATAGATAGACAGATGGAATTGGATAGATGGACTCTTCCTGTGAGACTGTTATGGAAACTGCTATAATCATTTAGATCCTCACTCTTCCAAGTATGATCCATGGGCCAGTATTACAGGCCTCACCCGGGAGCTCGTTAGGAATGTAGAGTCTTGGGCCATAATTCAGGCTCCTGAATCAGAATCTGCATTTTTAACAAGCTCTCTGAGTGACCCGCATGCTCTTGAAACTCCAAGAAGCACCAGGCTGGATCATCAGTGAGGTCACCAGGCCAGGGATATGGACACATGGTAGAAAGCAGGAAGGATCTGAGAACTGTGGACTTGAGAGCTCAAGAGGAGGGGCTGGGAAAGTTGAATTGGGGAGGAAGGGAAGAGTGTGGGTATTGGCTCACCTCCTTGTCTCCAGGCCTCCCACACCAGTCGCTATGGTCTGGCATTCTGCCTACTTTGAGAAAATGCCTGCTGTGCCCACGCTGGAGTCTGCCTGGTCCTCAGGGGCCTCCCTGGGGCAGGTATTGCATAGTTTGGGACTGCGGCCAATTTTGTTTCCCTTGTTTCGTATGGATGGACTGAAAGGGACTAGGGAGGTCATATCAGTCATGCCCCCGCCTGAGGGTTGTACTGTCCCTTAATCGAGTGAGTGACAATTTGATGATAGTAATGATACTAATTGAGGCGGCTATGGGGGTGGAGGGATGGAGGTAGGAGTTTTTAACTATCCGTAATGGGAACTTGAATATTTTCAACTTTCAAAGGCTTTAAGGAGAGACCAGATGACTGCTTGGTTAAAGGGTTATACAGTGGCAGGGGCCAAATTAATGCTTTTAAAAAGTCCTTGTGATGATTTTTAATGGGATAATGACAAGTGAAATATACAAGGCATGGAATTCCAGAGACCTGGAGGCACAGTTGATGGGGACGTGTTTCCAGGTGGGCATTTGAGAATTTTCTTAAGCTTCTGAGAATCTTATATACTTTGTTTACAGTAAGAGTGGATGACAAAGAAGGTCAATATTAGAGGGAAATGTGTTGAGATAAACACAAAGACTATTTTTTCTGGGTTAATGGGGACAGTTAAGGACAGTGGGAAGGTGAAAACTCCAGCTGGCCAAGCATGTTGTGGGTGCACTAGTTTGGTTGGAAGGCCTCAGAGGGGCCCCTGGAATGGAGATGCACAAAGCGAATTATCAACGTCTCCCTTTGGGGCTGGGAAGAAGGCAGAGTGAGTAAGGCATTTGCTGCACAGGACAGTCCCAAGGACCTGAGTTTGGGTTTCAAGAACAGAACACACATCAGAAGCCCAGCATAGCAGTGTGCACGTGTAACTGTAGTGCTGGGGTACTGGAGACAGGAAGATCCCTGGAGCTTGCTGGCCTGCTGGTCTAGTCCGGTCAGTGAGCTCCAGGTTCAGTGAGAGACCTTATCTCAAAACGTGAGGTGGAGAGTGACTGAGGGAGACACTGGGGTGTTGACCTCTGGTCTTCACATGTGTGTGTGTGCACATATACCAGCACGTGCAGATACATACAACATAAAAGAATTAAAAAACAACAACGCTTTCTTTGACCTCGGGCATGTTGGGTCATGCAATCCCAGCATTTGGAGGCTGGGACAGAAGAATCACAAGTTTGAGGCCAGGATGGGGTAGGTAGTAACATCCCATCTCCAAACAAAACAAAACAAAACAAAAACCTTTCCTGCCTTGAGAACTCTCCAGTCTACTCTCAGAGGTATGGTGTTTTAAGGTGACAAGGGCATGCGGACGCCACAATGAAAGGAAAATAATCAAATCAATGTGTGGAAAAATTGGCTTAAAATTTAAGAACAGGACTTGTATTTAAAGAGACTAAATTGTATTTTGGGTTCAAATAAGTTCTTGGATTTCCACATTCTTTTGCTCTCCATGTGTCTGCTTAGTCTCATGAGGTTTTTGGAATGCCTAAGAGAAAAAACCAGCTCTTCTGCACGTGACTTCTTCACATCGCTCATGCCTGCTACAATGATGATAGTAATCGCTGTGGTTCACTGAATACCCTGCCTTATATGTCATTCTAAATGCTTTGCATAATGAGTATGAACCAGTGCAACTGTTCTGTGAGGTAAGTGGAGTTACCGATTCTTTACAGAGGTTGAGACTGCGGCTCTGAGAGTGTAGGTAATTTGTGCGAAGCAAGGATGGAAGCCATCGCATGTACTCCATGTGAGCAAAGCTCATGCTGCTGGCCTCCGAGCTAAAAAAAAACCCGCACAGAGGAGCCTCTCGGCACCACATAGTCGATCACCAAAGAGCACTGGTGTATTAAAAGACCGTGTGCCATTCCAAATAGTGAATAATGAAATTTTTTTTTGTTTGTTTTTTGGTATGTAGTCAGAGATACAGTGGCACATGCAAGCTTTTACTCAGACATTCTCTCATTCCCCTTCACTGTGCCCCACCCTGTAGTCAGTAACCTAGGAAGGGGGAAGGGTCGGGGATAAAGCTACACACTGGAAGTCATGTATGTATGAACGTAGTGTGGGCATGCATGTTTGCATTTGACTGGAAATATGTACCCAGGAGTTGGGTGTGTTTATTTCAGTAGGTCTATAAACAAGAGTGTGTTTGCTAGACTTTCTGTGTATGGTGTGTGTACAAATCCTGAGTGAGCTAAACCAGCTATAGGGAACTGGCTCCCTTCCACCTCTGGTCTTGGCTGATGTGTTTGTACCAAACCCTGATATTTATTTTTCATCCCCTCTCGAGGGAACCTCAATGAGTTTTCTTTCTGGGAAGTTTATGGCTAAGATGCTGGGCTGCTTTGGGGCCCCTATAAATCTGCTATAATCAGAGGAGGTCTGCGGAGAAAGAGAAACAGCAGCCGAGAGGCAGTGCTCTCTTGTCCTTCCGTTGCTAGCCCACTACACAGTCGCCCTTGTCTGCCCACCGCTCGCTCTCCTGGGGCCCTTGCGAAGGTGCTCAAAGAAACCACTCATTTCCTTCCCTGCGCCCCTTCCACGTGGGAGGCTGTATTTTGGTTATTCCAGAAAAGGAGAACTCAAAAATCCATTAATTAAGACATCTAGACTTGAGACTGAGAATGTTGTTTAAACATTGGTTTGTTTCATTAAAAAAAAAAAAAAAAAAAAATCCAGCCTGGGCATCTGCAAGGTGGTAGAGGAGCTGAATGTCAGTGCGCTTCCCTAGGAACTTTACAAAAAGGTCATCTGAGATGCTCCCTGGAAGCAGGGTGCTGGGTGACCCAGACTTTATCAGAAGGCAGACCCAACAGAGGACCCTCCCCTCCATCTTCCAGTGGAGGTAGTTGGGAGATTTTTTTTTTTTTTTTATGAGGGATTTTTATGACAAACTTTACTTTACATTTGACATTTAACAGCATCTTCTGTCCTGGGCATGAGGAAATATAGATATTTATTGACATAGGATGTCAGAAGATCAAGGAAAATTGACTCTGGAGAAGGAAGGAGGAGGGGTTTTAACTCTTTGCTCAGGTATGCAAATTACCCAACTTAATTTGTGTCGCATATGCTTTTCTGTGCTTGGCACGTTTCTCAGTAATGAGATTAAGAAATCATTTCATTGTTAATAAAGAACTCAGTGGGGGGGGGAGGAGAGACAAGTAGATGGGACTTAATGGGCACCCTGCCCTGTCTGAACCCTGCATATTCCAGAAATGAGGTAGGGACAAGAGCCTAGACTTGGGTCTTTGTCCTTGTCCCCGCTCTCCAAAGCCCCACACATATTCTTGCAGCGTTAGCTTGAGCCTTATGGGGTTTGCATTTCAAGGAAAGTTCAATGTCAGAGGATGCCTCCGAATCAAGAGCTCTTTCCTGTAACTGTGTCTCCCCTGGAACGTCCTATTCAGCCTCCTGGAACCTTATCATCATGGCTGCCTTGCTCAAGCTCAGCCCTTTGAATTCCTGAAGTCCTTGTCTGCGGCAGTCTTGCTATACCTGGGCTGTTTATTTATTTTAGCAGTTCTGGGAATCTATGTGTGCTGGGCAAGCACTCTTCTCTGAGCTGGAGCCCAGGCCCTTGTTTATTTTTATGTTCTCTACATAGTGCTTACACAGAGCTGGAGAATTATTAAGTTTACTGAGTGGTGTACAGTTAGTTGTAGGGAAAGGCAGGTGTGGAGGCAGGTAGGGGTGTTGTGACTCTGCTAATAACATCTGGACAGGATAACAGGAATTTTTATCCCATGGTAGGTTTGTTCCATTATATTTTATTAATCATTGGCTTTTCCTTTTATTCAAATATGTTTTTTTTATAATGGGAGATAGAAAATAAACCAGGGAACAAGCAACCAAATAATTACAAATTGTGACACATATCTGACCACAATAGATAAATCTTGTACCAGAGAGTAATAGGAAGCTGTCTTAAGGAGGTGGGGGAGAGATTTTTCTGGTCACTGTAATATATTTATCCTACTGTGGTTATGAGTTAATTCCATTTGTAACTCGGATAACAATGTGAGATCAATAGTAGGAGACTAACAGCCTCTCCACCAGGGGGCGTTTGCCAACTCAACCCTGGTTTGGCGCCTTCCTTTGTCCAGCCTCCCAAACTGTTTTCGGCTTTGGGAAGAAGGGTGGAAGTCAGGGCCCTCCCCTTGCCTCAGGATGGACCCTGCCTCCTCTTCTTTAGCCTAGCAGTTAGCAAGCAAAACAGGTGTTAAGAGCTTTGATCTTGCTAGAGACTTGGAGACAGATCAAGGTAGAGGCCTCTGGAATAATGCCCCTGGATGTGAGAAGCAGGGGAGAGGTGAGACGGAGATAGGCAGAGAGGCAGATTGCTTTCACAGAGACTCCCCTTTTTCCTCCATTCTCAGCTCAGTAGGTTCTGGGTTCTGTACTTCTTCAGGGTGCGGGGTGGGGCCTTCAGGCTTTAGAGGGGGAAAGATGTCTCCTGCATGACTTTAGCGACCCCCCCTGGACATTCCTAGATCTCTGCTGTAGTTAGAGACACCCAGGATTGTGAGAAGCATTTAATCTGCCCGTTTCCCAGCAGCTTCATGTTTTTCCATTCTTGGGGCTTACCCCTGACGACTGTCCTGCTTGTACCCTCTTAGTACAGGTGTTGGTAGCATTAGCTCATGTCTCTTCCAGAGGACAGATACCATCCTTAACCCTTGCTTCCCACTGAGGTAACCCACTTTGGTTTTTAGCTCAGGTTAATGGTTCCTCTTCTCACAGAGGATGTGGACACTTTGTATCACTGAGTGCGTGTTATTTCAGTTAATGCAAATCTGCCTAATTGATGCCATAGTCCTCACTTCTCCTTATCCATCTCACTCCATTGGGACCAGCTTCTCTGCAAGAGTTGACCTTAATAAGGAAAGAGGCTGTTCTTCTGCTTAACAGAAACCCTATCTCTTTATACCACAGTCCAGACATGAAGGACCCACATGTCTAGTTTTGAAGAGGTGTTTGTTGTAGAAGATAGAACAATAATTGTTTCAATAGGGGCATACACAGGAAAGACATCTGATGGCCAGAGATGGACTAGCACCTGAGTGGTGCTTATCAAACCTTTAAAGTCAGACAGACGAATTCTTGTCTAAGCTGAGCCACACATTGCAACTAAAAGCAGAAGCATGCAGGAGCAGTTGCATTCCTTGTGTCTGCACTGGGCTGGAAGCTGAGATTAGGGCCTGAAGCTGGCTTTGAACCTTCTTAAGGAGCTTCATGCTGTGGGTGCATGTTAATTAGCGTACAATAGAAAGTAACATTGCCGAGGTTCAAGCGACGGCTCAGTGGACCACAGCACTTGCTGTGCAAGCGTGAGGACCTGAGGTTGGATGCCAGAGCCCATGTAACAAGCTGGGTGTGGCCATGTGCACGCCTGTTTCCCAATACAGACGCTGCCTTGCTATCTGTGGACATAGAGATGGGAGGGTTGCTGTGCAGCCCGACTCAAGGTTCAGGAAGAGATCCTGTCTCAAAAGAATAAGGTGGAAAGTGACAGAGCAGGATATCTGACATCCTCCTTTTTGCCTCTCTGCAAGCATGCTCACAAGTTCTCACACCTACACCTACACACACACACACACACACACACACACACACACACACACACACACACTGAATAACAAATAAAAAGAAATAAAAAGTAAAAATAACATTGCTTGAAAGGGAAATCAAAAAACAAAGTAAGACCATACATAGGCAGGAGAATGGTCCAGCTGACTGTCAAGTCCAAGAAGTCCAGGTTCAGCAGGGACAGACCTAGGCGCTTCTGAGATGCACTAACATCATTGTTCCTTAGGTGGAAGTCAGTTCTGGGTCTATCCTCAATGTTCTGGTTCTCTTTCCAGGCAGATGGGATAGGCCAGGGCAAGTTCTGGTGCCAGGGTTGGCATTAGTGTGGTGAATATGGCAAACTTTCTCAAGGGCTTACGTTGAGAAGATGGAAGGAGGAGGAGGAAGAGAGGATAGGCACTAGAGAGAAATTACTCCTTTTGGGTTCCTTGGACAGGGGGAGAATTTAGGAAAACTCACTGTCTGTGCTGACTGCCTTTTCGTACCTTATCCTTTCCCAACCATTTCCAAATGGCAGGGGCACTAGTAACTTCCTTATTTTTTTAAAAAGATCTATTTGTTTTCATTTCATTTGCACAGATGTTTTGCCTGCACGTATGTAAGTGCACTGTGTGCACACAGTGCCTGAGGAGGTCAGAAGAGGGTGTCAGATCCCCTAGAACTGGAGTTACAGAGGGTTGTGAACTGCCATGTTGATGCTGGGAACAGATTCCAGTCTTCTAAAAGAGCAGTAAGTGCTCTTTAGTTGCTGATCCATTTCTCCAGCACCTTCCCTAATTCTCTATGCCACATCTTATAGGCTTACCTTGTCAAGCTACCCTTGAGTATCCACCCCTGTGGGGTGTCTCAGGTAGGGACATCTTGATGGCCCACAAATAGCAGAGCAGCATCATGCTGTGCTTTCCTGTAGGTCTGCTGGTCCACACTGCCATCTCTCTCTGCTCTTCCTTCTTCTCCTCATCACGTTGATTTCTTTCTGAGGAATTGGAGAAAATGTCCTATATAGTTTATTCACTCCAATTTTGGCTGATTTTGTTTTGTAATTCTTACTCCACAAATGCTCCTGTCCTCACCTGCTTGTCCTCTAAGCCGGCCTAACCCCCACCCCATCTACCAGGCTCTTCTTATCTCTTTTCATTCTCACTTACGTTCCTTTTTCAGCCATTATCAATGATTTTGAAGAGGTACAAAGGAAGGCTTTTAGAGACAACACGAGTGAGAGAGTATAAATTAGGTAAAGCAAAAGTCATGTGGTTAGGCTCAGGAAGGACTTTCATGGGTGGTCTGAGATGCTGAGGTGAAGGTGTCTGAGACTTAGATATGGTTAAGTTAAGGGGTCAGGGGAAAAGGAATTCCTTGGGTTTATAGAGCAGTGTTTTGGCTTTTTAAGCCCATCCTTTCTTCTTCTCCTTCTTCTTCTTCTTCTTCTTCTTCTTCTTCTTCTTCTTCTTCTTCTTCTTCTTCTTCTTCTCCTCCTCCTCCTCCTCCTCCTCCTCCTCCTCCTCCTCCTCCTCCTCCTTTTTCTTTTTTTCTGGGATTATGATATAATGGATAATCTGTAAGGAGGTAGACAGGACAAAGTAATGCCTGGACTCTGGCTCTTTCCTAGCCTCAGTGGAAGTTACCTTCCTGGGGTCACATTATTCCTTAGACAGAGACTTAGTGTCTTGGCTTCACTTCATTGATAATTGGAAGTTGAATGGCTACAGAAACAAGGAGTTCTCTTGGGAGTGGCTTCCTGATTTTCATTTGTCTGAGAGAGAGAGAGAGAGAGAGAGAGAGAGAGAGAGAGAGAGAGAGAGAGAGAGAGAAAGAGAGAAAGAGAACGAGAACATATGTGTGTAGAGGTTAGCTGACCTTGAGTATCTTCACAATACCTCTCTGCCGTATGTGAGAGAGGATCCGTCACTGAACCTGGAACTCACAAATTCTGCTGGATTGGCTGGCCAGCAAGCCCTAGGGAGCCTTCTATCTTTGCTTCCCCAGAGCTGGTGTTACAGGTGCACACCAGTGCACCCGCCATTTTACTCAGGTGCTGGAGATCTGAATTCAAACCCTTATGATTGTATGAAAAGCACTACACCAGCTAAGCCATTTCCCAAGTTCCTCTTTACCCAGTTCTAATAGACCAAGGATAACCATGATGCTGAAAACGCTGGCACCTGCTGTTTACTGAGTACTCCAGGTCAACTACTCTACCTTTTATAATTCTTCAGGAGGTCTGTGGAACGGAGTGTTGTTCTCCTACAGAGAGAGACTGAAGCTTGAAGAAGTGAAGCTCTATTCCTGCTTTCTCAGCATGAGCATAGACAGACATCTTTAGGTTTATTTGGGAAAATCTCTCTCTCTCTCTCTCTCTCTCTCTCTCTCTCTCTCTCTCTCTCTCTCTCTCTCTCTCACCAGGGTTTCTGTGTGTAGCCCCAGCTGTCCTGGAACTAGTTATATAGACCAGGCTGGACTTGAACTCACAGAGATCCACCTGCCTCTACCTCCAGAGTGCTGGGATTGCAGGCATGCACCAGCACAGTCTGCCTATATATATATATGTGTGTGTGTGTGTGTGTGTGTGTGTATATACATATGTGTGTATGTGTATATATGTGTATATGTGTGTATATGTATATGTGTGTATATATATGTGTATATAAGTATGTATATATATATGTGTATGTATATATATATGTGTGTGTGTTAGCACAGCACTGAAAGGCACACTAGAACAGAGAGCACAGCTGTTTTTCTCAGTAGTGGTTAGGAGGATGGCTGGAACCTTTCAAGCAAAGCGAAGACTCCTTTTCTAGGTTGAGAGCACTATGTGGCTTATAGGAACCACGGGTTTAGTGAAGTGAATGTCCTTGGTCAGTTTAGAATCTGAGGTTTGTGAGATCTCAGGGTAACCCATGATCACTACACAGAGGTGATAACTGTGGGGATTTATTGGCAGAAGACTCAGTATATGCTTTCTGGATTGTCTGTGGCAAAATTTCAGTTCTAGATTGGATTAGCTCAGGGGCACTCTTCCTACCCAAACTAATTCTTTTTTTCTGTCTTGATCCTTGTTTGACAACCCTGAAGGGATAGGATCTTCTAATATTTATTTGAATTAAACAGGAAGGATAAGTTAAATTTGTTATGAAATGTCACACAGTACTTTCTGGAGTCTACAGTAATCGAGAAGGCAGTCGTGCATGATCCTAATTAATTACCCAAATTTTAGAGAACCTAAATGTCACTTCAGCTTGGAATGGATCTTGGAGCAGGATATAGCTTGTGTTCTTGGACTTCACAACCTTTCAGACCAAATAGTGAAGCTTTTCTAAGGATATTTGAATTGTCTCAGGGTGATGAGAGATGGATTCTGTCTGGTCTCCACGGCTCACTTCTGAGCATATTAGTTCAAAAAAACCTAAACAAACAAACAAAAAACTAAACAAAAAAAATCCTGCAAAATTCAGGTGGGGTATTTTTTTTCTAATTAAATAAATTTGGGGCATTCTTTTTAACTGACACGTTTGCACACAGGTGCCCATGACAACTAGACTGGGCCTAGGAATCTATCTCACAAGCTCGAGGATTTGCAGCCTCCACCTGAAGAGTTGGGGGAGAAGCTTTTGCAGCTGGTGAAGGTGATAGAATCAGGCTGCTTTATAGACCTGAGAGAACCTAAGTGAGGGGAGGATGTGGAAGGGGGGAGGTTGGAATAAGCAGGCAGCTTGGGATGCTCCTTGGTACTGGCTCCTTGGCAACGGTTACTTAGCAACCTGCATTCACCTCTCTTGACTGCCTTCTCTCTCCTTCTTTCCTCCCACCCCCAGTCTCCCTCCCATTGCTGCTGCAAGGAGCTAGAGAGCTTGGAGTGAATGACAATTTGGAGAAACAGCCGCAGCCTGAAGATCTAAGAGGCTCTAAAGAAGATGGATAAGAAAATCGATGCATAATAAAAGCTGCAGGCAAAGCCACCTTGACAGAGGGCCGGCAGCTCTCTCTTACTGCCCTCCTTAGTTTCTCCAGGTTCAGGCCTCTGTGTTAACTACCATCCTCTTTTTTTCCACCCACCTTTTACTCTGTGTGTGTGTGTGTGTGTGTGTGTAAGTATGTGAGTGTGTGTGTATGGGGTATGTGTGTGTGAGTGTGTGTGTATAAGTGTATGAGTGTGTGTGTATGGGGTGTGTGTGTGTGTATGGTGTGTGTGTGTATGGTGTGTGTGTGTATGGTGTGTGTGTATAGTGTGTGTGTGTGTGTGTATAGTGTGTGTGTGTGTGTGTGTGTGTGTGAGGAGTGGTATTTACCTTTGGAATGGAAAAGGAAGGAACATCTGGACATGAAAAATGTATATGAGAGGTGTGCAGGGGTGCTAGCATGAAGGAGGGGAGAAGGGCAAGGCAAGGATTATGGAATGCACTTTGAACAGGGGCTTGAATTGCACCATAAAGTAGTATCTTTAATAAAAACAAACAAAAAACCCCTAACAATGGATATAGGAAGACATGATATAAAACATGTAAGTTATCTTCTCTGCGGTGTTAAAAAAAAAACGAAAGCATAAGCAATACTCCTGAAAGGGGAGGGCTGGAGCATGGCTTAGATAAATGAGACTCTGTACATGTAACTAGCTTCTACTCACACATAGTGGGGATATAGTAAGTACTACTTTCCTTGCTTTCTTAGAAGCTGGAATGAAGGAAAGGATATTTTGGAGGTCGTTGCTGGCCTGAGACTCTATGGATCAATTCTATGATTGCTAGTGTATTTTATTCTTGATATCTTCCCGTTTACAATTGCAGGAAGTCATTTATGCTATCAAACTTACCCCATTTTGTTGAAATTAAGACACTTAAGTAATTGTCCAGCCATCATTCCTTAGTGTTCTGGAGCACCAGTTGGGGGTCACCCTGTCTACCTCTGATTCAAGGTGTAAGTTGTATGAGCAGCCAGTGAATAGAAGTCCAAGTGAGGTCAAATCCATGTGTTCTTTGACAGTCACACTGACACCATTGTGAAGGGTTTTCATAAGGAGGTGGTTGTTCAGAGTTTGAAGTTCTGCCCTCTAGGACGGAGAGGAAGGATCACGGGGTGGGAGATGTGACTTTGAACAGTGCTGTTCCAGGGAGCTGTGTGAGCCTAGGGTGAGAGTTGGAGGCTGGAGGAACGCACTGCTGTCATTGACTCTGGCTCATGTGCTAAAATCCCTTCTACTTTTTGCTTTCTCTCAAGCAGGGCATCGGCTGTCGACAAGGTATCTCTTTCCTGTCGTTCAAAGCATGCCAGAAGCTCCTTTGTTTAAAGCATGGCTTTCTGGAGTAGAGGAGTACCAGTGTCTTCCTGGGTCTCATCCTGACGGGGCTCAGATCTGGTCCCTGGTTGCTAACCCCTCCCCACCCTCATATGTCAGGTTCCACCCTTCCCTCTCATTTTGCACTTATCTTAGTCTCCATTCTTAATAATACTTCTGACTTCTGTGGGATATTATTATTTAATATCTCAACCTATAATCTGATTTTCCCCTGTTTGCTCCTTTGTCTCTTATTTATTATATCAGTGTGATGACATTATGAGACTTTAAAGTATAGGAAGACTATGTGTAATTTCTCTGTATGATACCCAGCCCAGTGTGTACAGACAGACAAGGGAAGAAAAGCTTATGACTGTGCCCTTATGTCCAGGTGCCTCTTCTATCAAAGCCACATTCCGCAATCCCGTCTTTGTGGTCTTCTCCCGTCACTGCCCACCTATTCCCCCCCTGACTTATCCACTCTATTTTTCATCATTCTGTAACTCAGACTCTTTTTATGTTTCATTCCAAACATAAAACACTCAAAATATTATTGAGGGGGAGGAGGAGCCCTTGGTGTAAGAAGGCGGCCGGCTGCACAAGTCAGAGCTTGAGAAATGCATACAAATGAGGCGGCAAGCTGGAGAGGCCTATAGTATACGCGAGGGCCTGGAAAAGTGGCTTGATTAGGGAAGCCTTCCTGGAGGAGGAAACTGCTGGTCTGGGCTTTAAAAAACTGGAAGGGACAGAAGGGAAAAACTAAATGGATAAGGACGTGCCCAGCAGAAGTCCGTGCGCTGGCGGCACAATAGGAGCAGGCTTCCTTAGCCTCCAGTGGAGTGACCATTGTAGAGCCACTGCGTGAAGCCTGAGCTCTAAAGCTTATGCACAGGAATCATGATTCGCCACTAGGAATAATAGTGAGTGAGTCTCTGCTGGCCCCTGAGAAAGGGAAGGTCAGGGTCACGGTGAAGGTTGTTGTTCAGTGGAAAATGGCGAGGTGGAAAACAGAGGCTCCCAGGAGTTCCTTCTGTCTTGAATCTGACCAGAGACCTGGTCAATGACCTGTCTAGGGTGTGGGGGGAAGAGGGAGGTGGAGGACACCTGGGTGGGGAGGGGGTGAGGAGACAGGGAGCACATTGTTCTTCAGAGCTTGCATCACAGACTTTGCTCCTTTGAACAAAACCCTCTGTTTTCAGCTGGGCTGACTCATCCCTCCCTTTCCCCTTCGCCCGCTGCCGCCGCCGTTGGAGCTCCTGCATCCCAGGCAGACCTCCGTGCTGCCGGTGGCTGCCGTCCTGGGCGAGGACGACGCCACTGGGGAAGGACTCCGGGCTTCTTTCCTCCTCTTTTGCCTGTTTCTCACACCCTTCCCTGGATCTATCCCTGAACAAAGGGAACTGGAAAGGAGCCTTTCAGATTCCTTTCCTTCCGGGTTGGATGACCCTTGACCCATTTTTGAATAAATGTAGACGTGATGGGCTTTCCTGGATCCTCAGTCTGCTGCTGCTCAGGTCTCCGTCCCCAAGCACTATTGGAATTCCGAGAAAGGAGGGAGAATTAGGGTGGGATGGTGGTGAAAACCTCATGGAAGGACAAAATTTTAAGGGAAAAATTAAGACTAGAACATTCTATGTGAATGGAACGACATATGGGCTGGTTTTTTTTTTTTTTTTTTTTTTTTTTGTCAACTTGACACAAGCTAGGGTCGTTTGGGAAGAGGGAGCCACAAAGGAGAAAATGCCTCTGTCAGACTCGCCTGTGGGTAAGTCTGTGGGGTATTTTTTTAAATTTAATTTAATTTTTTAGTTGATGATTGTTGTGGGAAGGCCCAGCTCAATATGGGTGGTGCCGCTTCCAGGCAGATTGGTCCTGGGTAGGGTAAGAAAGCAGGCTGAGCAAGCCATGGGGAGCAAGCCAGTGAGCAGCATTCATCCATGGCCTCTGCTTCAGTGCCAGCCTCCAGGTTCCTGCCTTGAGCTCCTTCCCTGACTTCCCTCCATGATGGACTGTGATGTGGAATAAACCCTCTCCTCCCAAGTTGCTTTTGGTCCTGGTGTTTATCACAGCAACAGACACTAACTAGGACAGGATATAACTATGGACTCAAGTAAGCACAAGACACTCTGTACTTTCCACAGAACTTTTTAGGGTCATGAATGATACCTATTCCCCTTTGACTTTTCAGCCTGTCAAATATGATAAGCAGATGTTTAGTCTTGAGAAGCTGAGGCAGGAGGATTGCTATAGATCTGAGGCCACTCAGGTCTGCAGAGTGAGATTCTCTCTTTAAAAAAGAAATGTAGATTCTTTGTGGAGGTGTACACCTAAGATACCAGCTTGTGGGAGGTAGAGGCAGGAGGATTGTTGCAGGTTCGATGTCAGCCTGCTCTATAATAAGAAGTTACAGCTTGGGCTACAGTGTGAAACACACACACACACACACACACACACACACACACACACACACACACGAAATGAAACGAAACAAGAAATAGAACCTTAGGCTCCACTGGAGAGGTTGAAATGACAACCAGAACTGTCCAAATGAGATTCTTCTGGAGGCTGTGGGCTGATAGCTTGGAAAGGAGACAAAGGGCCAGGTGATCATTTATAGAGCCATTGTATGAGAGATGCAAAAGACTGAGCTGAAACAATGGCATGGGGATGGAAATGACTGGATGGAGGTGCTAGCACTGTGAAAGCATGAGCAGAGTGTAATCGTGGTGGACTCTGATGGGGTTAGGGTGGGGAGTGCGGTTACGATGGAGATAGAAGGTGAATCACAGCATCGACAATTTGTGGAAAAGAGGTTGTCTGTAGCAGGGAAAGAGCAAGTTAGGAGCCTGGTTCTTGAAGGGAACGTGGGTTTTTTTGTTCATCTGTTTAGTGTGTGTGTGTGTGTGTGTGTTTAGACAAGGCTTCACTGTGTAGCCCTGGTTTATCTGGAACTCACTATTCAGAAGAACTGGCTGACCTTGAACTCAAAGAGATCCACCTGCTTTCGCCTCTGATGTGCTGGGATTAAAGGTGTGTGCTGCCATGTCCAGCCTGGGACATATGCTTTATATTTTTTGAATTAGTTGGTACAAAGGGCTGGAAGAGTTTGCCCTAGAAAGGTTTGTCATGCTTTGGAGAAGGACAGATCCGGAATGCATCCACAGAGATGTAACAACTGCAGCTGTGAAAATGGGCGAAGTAATTGAGAAAGCACCAAGAAAGAGAGCCGGGGGGGGGGGGGGGGGGGGGGGCACATAAGAGACCACCTTTCATAGCTTCTGGTCTTCACTTGTCTTGTTCTTGACGTGGGAGAGTAAATAACTCCCCATAAACTGTGTTCAGTCCTCTGCAATCTTCCTCTCTCTTACTGGAGCCCAGATTTTGACCAGAAAAAAAAATAATAGGCTGTGTTTTCATGGAAAATTTTAGGTCATCCAGCTGAAACAGATGGAGGCCATTTTAGATGCCTGTTTGTATTTTGATTTTCAGCTCTTTTGAGAAGACGCAAATGTTTGGGCAGTTTTGCTCGGGTGAGTTTGAAGGGCTCACGCCTCAATGCAAATCTGTTTTGCGCCCATTTGTGAAAGACTTAAGAGACTCAGTCTGGGAAGTGGGTGGGTGGAGTGGACAGTGATTTGTTCCTGAGCCCCGGACGCTTCCCTTGTCTTTTTCATAACTCCCCACCCTTCTGACTTTTCATCCAGAGATCTCAAAGCCCTAAACAAGCCTTGATCCTCCCTGACCCCCTGAGTCATCTTCTGCTTCCATTTTCCCAGATGTGGGGGCAGGAGAATGCCGTGTTTGGGGGTGGGTGTTTGGTGGGTGGATGGGTGGGGGAGGTCGAAGGGGCGAGCACAGGGACTCAGGGCGCCTTCCTGATCACGGGCGGGGTGAGGAGCAGGCATCAAGGTAGTTCTAGCTCAGTGTCAGCTTGTCCTTTTGAGGTTGTTTTATGACTGGAGAGACTCTGCTAAAGAGTCCGAGCTAGAGAAATTGAAGAACAAACAAAGCTGTAAAAGACGCCGATAAAATCCCTCCCAGCACAGAACAGTCTTTGGAGCCTTTCTCAAGAATCTCAGAATGATCAGGAAAGGCTAATTAAGTCTCACAGCCCCCAGTGGGGACCAGGATGGGACCAACATTAGGAGCAGAGAGCACTTAGAAAGATGTCCCTTTTCTCTCTGTTCACTCAAGGGACCCAGGTGGTCAAGCATCCAGTTCAGAAATTGATTTAAGACTGAGGAATGAAAGGGGACTATGTAGAAAATTACTGACATTTTCTATGACTCCTTTTGGTAAATGGGTGCCTGAGGACATGGGGGAAGGTTAGGTGAGGGGAACCGTGAGTTGGAGACCAGTAGGAATGGAGAATAGCTGGGGGGGAATGAGAACCAGTGGGTCTGTTCACAGGTGTTCTGAAGAGCAGATCTAAATGGGATGCAGGTACCTGGACTCAGAGGATGGTGGTCTGGGGGCTTGGGGTGTTTGAACTGCGTTATCTCTAAACTAAAGTATCTGCATTTGAGTACCAACCGACTAGGAGTTCTGGCTGGGAAGGTGGGTGAATATAGGGAGAGAGGATTGGAGGGATGGTGAGGTTGATGGTGAAGTGGGGTCGTGGGGGCTAGATGTACCTGTGTAAGAAGAACAGTGATGCAGTGATCTGGGAAGAAACCCTGGGGCATAAACACCCCCAAGCCAAGCCTAGCTATTCTTCTGTCTTTTGTTCTGAATAGATGGTTGGATTGGTCAGAAAGGGAAATCTTAGGAGCTGAAATGACTTAGATTTGGGAGGGAAAGAGTTGATGGGGGAGCGTGTTTGCAGGGGAGCCATAGAAACTGCCGGTTTCCATGGTGATAGCCGAAATCTTTGTTTCTAGCCTCCTGACTTCTACAGTGTGGAAGGGGGAGCTATAATAGAGAAATACTACCTTTTCATCTCTTCAACTCAATCAATATTGGGGTTGAGTGGGGAGGTTGGTGAGGGTAGGGGTCTTTAACAGGCCACAGTCTCTAAGCTCCCAGGTTAATTGAGTTATCTCCTTTGATGTCTTTGGTTGTATATTCAAGAGGTTTTTGGGTGTACTGCAGCAGCAGAAACCAGAAACCCTTCTTACAGAGGGATTATCTTGGCTCCAGAAAGTACCTCCACCTATGACATCCTCACCCAAGTAGAGGCAGATAGACCAAGTTTGGGTTTCCATGGTTCAGTGGCCTTCCTTAAAATTTCCTTTGAAGACGTAGGGACAATTGACCCTTATATGGAGTCTCTCCAGCCTTTTTTCTCCCCCTGAAACAGGATTTCTTATAGCCTAGGCTCACTTGAATGCTCTCTTTAGCTGAGAATGACCTTGAACTTCTGACCCTCTTGCTTCCACCTCCCACGAGTTGGGTTTACAGGTGTGTGCCTGATTAGTACTTGGAATCAAACTTAGGGCTCCATGCATGCTAGCTAAGTACCCCCAACTCCTCTCTGGCTTCCCAGGGGCTCTGTACTATCTGCTTGTTGTTGGGCATAGGGTCCCAAGTCAGGCCAGAAGAGGCTGAGATGGCAAGTGCTTAGAAAGGCCAGTAAGGAGCCATTGCTACCAGAGCTACAGTATCCAACAAATGAAAATGGGGTAGTATAAAAATCCTGGCTGTCCAATTCTACCTATTTTCCCTGTGACAGCTACAATGCTTGGATGACAAACAAAACCCATATAGAACATGAAGGATTTAACCTGCCTCCTGTTCCGGAATACCCTGACTTTCACCCTAGTCCCGTCCCCTTTGTAACTGGCTCCAAGTTGAGGTGGGTACCCAGATACCTAGCACAATGAGATCATGTCTTAGGCACAGTGGCTCCTATGTGCTCCCCAAATTCCTTCCACCGGCCTGGCTTGTCTAGTGACTTCAGAGCAGAGCAGCTGCCAAAGCTGGCTCCTCCGTCCACAGGGATTGGCTGCAGGATGTTTTTTGAACAAATATCTGTCTCCTTTTTGTCTGTGTTGTGCTAAGCTCTTCTCTGCTCCGTGGCCTCAGCACTTGATGAAGCCCCTGACTTACAGGACCCTGAGGAGTTGCCTTTTCTGACCAGCGGCACCAAGGGCTGAGACCAAGCCGGTGCCTCTCACACAGAAATTTCCCAACAGCATTCTTTCCTCTCTGTGGCGCTGCCTCTGTTCTGGGTCCATTAGATGGCCCCTCCCCAGGGCCTGTCCTTCCTCCTGCTGACTGCAGCCTCTGTGCCCTTTCTAGGGTCTTCCAGTTTCTTCTCAGCCTTTGCGTATTTCCCTACTATTTCTCCTACCTATTCCTTGCTATCCCTCCTATTCTTCCTACCTTCTCCTTTCTTTCATAATACATTCATTGAGCACCCATTTAATGCCAGACCCCCTGGTTAGCTCTCAGTTCAAGACTCGGCCCTTTGAAGAAGCGGAGGGTCTTATAGTGGAAGCATGAAAGTCGCAGAGCAATTCTTACACAATATGACTCATGAAACCCCTTGACCTTTCTCCGAAGCCTCTCAACTGTAATAAGTTAGTGTTCTATAATCCCTGCCTACAGTTAGGTTCTTCTCAGTGTCTAACCTTAGTCAAAGTCATTCATTGGGCTTAGTTTGCTCACAAGACCCCTTTCTTTCTTTCTTAGAAAATAAGCCTGCTTTTAATGGCCACTTTCCCCATTTTTTGGGTTGCTTGTGAAGAGCGATTGAAATCATTGGCGTAATGGTCATATAAAAATGTTGAGAATGTTAGATAAGACTCCCCTCTCAGTTTTTCACTTTAGAAGTGATGGACAGGGATGGCAAGATGTCTCAGTGGGTAAACGTGCTGGTAGCCAATTCTGATGGAGTTCAATTCCTTGACTCACATGGTGGAGAGAACTGACTCGTACAAGTTTTCTTCTAACCTCCACATGCACTCCATGGCATGAGTGTGCTCATCCACTTATATACAAATATATGTATGTATGTATGTGTATATATATATATATACAAATATATGTATATATATATAATATTAAAAATGAAGAAGAGATTTTCTGCTATGAACAGAAAAGTTCAAAAGATAATTTTAGGTAATTCTGAGTTGCCTCAATCTTTAGTCTCACCTCATCTGTTATACACATAAAGTGATTTATTGATTGCAATAGCCAATGGATCCATGTCCCTTTACACATTCTTCTTGGCACAAACAAATGGCCTTCACTGTGATAATAGATTGAGGTAAGAGAAAGGATCTTTTACCTACCTAGGTATGAAAATACAAGCCACAGGACAACCTCCTCCATTACAGAGCATCATCCTTAGAGTCTGAGGCATTGCCGTGATGATCCGGGAGGAGCCTGGGGATTACATGGGAGAGCGGTAGTGGTGCTTGATCCAGGATGATGGATTTCCAATTGAAATTAAGTCTAACAAGGCTCCCTGAGTCAGAAAATGTCATCAAGCCCTATTCCTAGTAACAACTTGAGAGCAGCTGTCTGGATTCACTCCATTAGCTACAGAGGGTGGAGGCAGAGAGTAGGCAGATGCTGCCCAAGGACCAGGAACATTCTCGGATCCAAGGATGAAAGGCTAGCCTCCTCCTGGCAGTCTGGAGTCCTGGCTGGCTGAGCAAACCCTGATGGCTGGACTGCATCAGGGTCTCACTCCTGCTTCCTCCATCTGATGTATCCACACAATGGGTGTCAGAACAGCCGGCTGACTGTCCAGAGTTCCCTCTGTCCTATATCTGCCTCCTGACTGCCTAAAGTCTTTGCTTTCCCAAACTCTTTCTGAGTGCTTTGTAACATTGTCAGGGATTTCTTCCAGATATCTAGTTTGGGGCTCATCCTTTAAAGCAAGACCATTTCTTTGTAGCCTGGGCTTGGTAGAAACTTTTATACATCACATTGCTATACATTTTTTTTTTTCAATTTCAGGCCAGCCTCAAACTTGCTTCATAGTAAAGGATGACCTTGAACTTCTGATCCTCCTACTCCACCTCCTCAGTGCTGACATTACAGGTGTTTGCCACCACAAACAGTTTGATATGGTGTTAGGGACTGAGCCCAGGGCTTTATGCATGCTGGGCAAGTGTTCTATTAACTGAGCTACATATCCAGCCCCAGGCTTTCCATTGTGTTCACTCCTTTCTCTTCCCAATCATGCATCTTCTCATTCTCCACCCCCTTTTCTCTGTGTTTGTATGCCTCACTCCAACTCAGAATAGAACCGAGGCCCATCTTCTTTGCCTTCTTAGGGTTTACTATTTTATTCTTGAGTATGTTTCCAGCTTTGGTGGTCAGTAAGTTCTTTTCACAGTTTATTTATTTATTTTTACTATTTCAGCTCAACCCTGGGTCTCCTGAATGTCCTTATGGAAGCCATGTTCCCAAGGACTTGGAGCCTGGCATTTTAAGAGCTTGCTTTTCTCTGTCGCCGGCCAGTTCTTTCATGTACAGTCTGCTGAGTGAGGAGACTCATGCTTGGTATTTGCAGAGCTGGGCTAATGACTCAGTATGTACTGGTGGGGCTCAAAGGCACAACAGAAACCAATTTATAATGTCCCCCCATCCTTAAGAGGATGAACAACATCACCAGGGATTAAGAGGAGGCTCCAGGGTTTATTTTTGCCTCAAGAGGCTCACCTTTAAAAACCATGTCCTCGGCATTAAAATGGGCTTGGATTTTAGCCCTTTTATACGGCGGTGCCGTTTTTCAATGGCTCCTGCCTTTACGATAATATTTTTGTGGTAAGACAGACACACTGTGAAACATGCCATTTTAACCAGCATTTAGGTGTGCAGTTCAGTGACATCAAGTGCATTCACAGCCATCCCCAGAATGTTCTCATCTTCCCCAGCTGGAAGTCTGTACTTAATAAACACTAACTCCCAGCTCCCTCAGCTGCCATCTTGGCATCCTTCCTTTACTGTCTCACTCAGCTTCTTAGCATCATCCTGACCACAGAAACTCTAGTTCTGATAAATCCCAGAATCCTCTTCACTGGCCTCTGTAGCCTCATTCTGTCACTTCTTGGTTCAGAGTTCCTCTGGGTGAGGCGATTCTGAGTCCTAGCCTTCATGTGGGTCATCTTTCTCCATCTTATCCTCAAGTGTGGCCCTCCTCACTTTCTCCTCCGTCCAGTTGGTCCTCACCTTCATATCTCATTCCAAACTTGTCCTGCTTTAAGATTGCCCTCGCTGGTGTCCCCGAATACCCCAGCTACTATGGTATGACCTTGCTGTCTCCCAGAATACACATGGATTTAGTTAGATTGCTGTCAAGCAGCTCTTGTTTTTCTTTATCTTATTTCCTTTTCAGACAAGAGGCACCCTCAGTTCAGTGTCCTCTTTTCTAGATCCTTATTGCTCAAACTGTGGTCTGGGTTCTGGCAACTTTAGTACCACTCGGAGCTTGTCACAAGTGCAGAGTCTCAGGCTCCACCCCAACTTACTGAATAATAATCGTCCTTTTAACAAGACCTCCAGATTATAGTGTACAGGTTAAGGTCTAAGAATCGCTGCCATAAGAGGGTAATAAGTAATTTATTTTGCAGGTGTTTATAGCTAAAAATTAACACCTCTAGACTAGATTCAAATGGTAAGGACATTGTTGAGGAGGAAAAGAGGAGTATTTTGTATGCCTTGAATTCATTGGGGTTCTGAGAGAATTGCCTAGAAAGCTGAAAGTTGATTCTGGGATGGTGGGAAGCTCAGGAGTCTGTATTCTCCTGCAAGGCAGGAGGCTTGCATTAGGGAGAAGGTTGCATCCCCAACTGTCTGCCTCCTACTGAAGCAGAGAGGGGTACAGGTCCCTAAGATTCACTTGGAGGTTAGCTGATGATGTCTTCCCAGAATTAAGGCACTTGTCACAAAGCAGATCCATCCCTCCAGCAGGGCTTCGCTCTCAGAATAAGGGACTGGTTTCTGTCTCCACGGCTGGTGCTGATTCATCCTTTGTAGGAGGGCTGACTGCAGCTGGGAAAGGCTGGGGAGCCCGAGTAATTCTCTCCTTCCTCACTCCACTGAAAGGGAGCAAGGAGGGGCACAGAGAGTGGAGACAGGGTGTGGGAGTCAAACCTGTTCTTCACATAGCAATCATCTCGTCTCACTCTTTGCTCTCACTCCAAGAAGTTGAGTCCACAGCTGGGAAAACCTGGAGCCAGTCTGAGTCTTCTTGGCTCATAGCCAGCCTTCCTGATTTTTTTTTTTTTTTGTTCTTTCTCTTTCTGGGGATCCGTAGGAGTCGGGCATCTTCCTCTAGTCTCAGGTATTAGAGAGCCGTGTCCCGTTGAGGCAAAGGCTAGTGGTGGGAGTTTGAACTCTTAGGCTCCTGCCTGGCTCTCCTCTGTCATCTTCAAAAAAGGATGCCAGGACTCGAGATCTACTTATTTAGTTTTATTTATTTATTTATTTATTTATTTATTTATTTATTTATTTATTTATTTTTATTTTAACATGTGGGGGAGTTATACAGAAGAACAAGGTAGTTTGGGGACAACCTGGAGAGGGCTGCTGGTGTGTTGTGTGGGGAAATAGTGTACATAAAATGTCTCTTTGCCCAGACTCATGGGAAAGACTACTTTGAGTCTTTGCTTTGTTTTACTAGTCCCCTGGGTCTGTGGCTCTGTTGGTGGAGTGGTGTGTTTTTGTTCTAAGAGAGGTCTCTAGAGCAGAGACCTGACATATTGCAGTCTGAGCAAAAGACCCCACGCATGTCTCTTGTCATGTCCAAAGTTACTGCCCTTCGGAGCAACCCTTTGAATTTTACCACATGCTGTTATCTGGTCCTGGTCCTGGGTGTCGTATCTAGGGCTAGCACGGGATTGGTTGTGCGATCCATCACCAGGATGTCTTACTCTCATATGTCATCCCAGTGCTGACTCTACAACCACTGCTGGAGCACTTGGTGTCCTTGGGCCCTCGACATGTTTGCTTTCCCCACCTGGCTGAGGGCTCCCTGCAGGCCAGCAGAGGTGCCCCTTTCTGTGTCTACTTCATGTGAGTGCCAGCAGAGGCTGATGAGGAGGGAGTGTGGAGGAACCCTACCTGTCTGGCTCAGACGGTATGCATGCAGTTCCTGGTGAGAGAAAAAGTAGGCGTTTTTCTGAACTCACTTTTAGGTCACATTGAGTTGCTTCAGTCGAGTAAAACTTGTGATGAGCCTGTGGCCTTGGCCTGTATTCTTTCTTAGGCTTTTTTTTCTAAGGGTGTCCCAATTTGGGGTACTTGGAGGTTCAGGGTGTATGTTGGTGATGGCTGGTATATGGAAGAAACATAAAATTTTAGTAAGGAGAAGCTATCTCAGGAATCTATAATGAGCACGTGTGTTATTTCTTTTCCAACAGGCTGCATAATTTTTATGACCAATTATTCCATTTGTAACGACGCTGAGATAACAGAGATCCCATCTTACGCTCCATGGAACACGCCAAGCACTCATGGGAGCTCAGCGACATCATCTCTTCCTCAACAACTGGACAGCTAGAGTGTTTCCACCAAACTCAGTGCTACCAAGAGAGAGAGAAAGAGAGAGAGAGAGAGAAAGGGAGGGAGGGAGGGAGGAAGGGGTGAACCTTTTATGAGTAGCAAAGGGAGAATGTACTAGAAGGGGAGGGGAATGGAGTATTCTGGGGTTTTAAGATGAAGGAGAAATTGACTGTGGATAAGTCAAAAGATTAGTCTTTTGGCAAAAGAATTTTGTGATCCAATATAGCTTTCCAGTGAATTTTATTTACACTGAACAAGTGCACAGGTGTCTTTGGCCATGAGCGCTGATGCCATCCCAAGCTGCAAGGAACTAGTTTTTTCCCAAAGGATTTGGAGGCTCAGTTGGAAAAGTTTGGTTTTGGGAGGTTTAGAAAAAGATAATGCCCAGGTGGGTGGGGCTTTGAAGGGAGCTCCCCTTTGGGGCTGGTGGGCCTCTTGTGTGTGAGGGGGTGAAAGAGAGAGAGAGAGAGAGAGAGAGAGAGAGAGAGAGAGAGAGAGAGAGAGAGAGAGAGGTGTGTGTATGTGTGTGTTGTATGTGTGTATACATGTAGAAGTCAGAAGAAACTGAAACTTCAGGTCTTAATTGCTTAGGCGACATTCTCTCTCTCTCTCTCTCTCTCTCTCTCTCTCTCTCTCTCTCTCTCTCTCTGTCGTCTCTTACTGTCCTGGAGCTCCACAAGTAGGTTACACTTCTGTCTAATGAGCTTCCAGAATCCATTTATTTCTGCCTCCCCAATCCCTGTATTACAAGAACCCATCACCTTGTAGGAATATCTGTATTTTCTTTCCTTCTTTCTCTCTTTCTTTCTTCCTTTCTCTCTTTCTTTCTTTCTTCTTTCTCTCTTTCTTTCTTTTTTTTATGTGAGTACTGAGGATTGAACTCAGATCCTAGTACTTGTAAGCAAGTACATTGCTGGTTGAACTGTCTCCCCATTTCTTGCTTTTCTTCCCTCAAACCCATGTCAGGAGAGTGTTGTTAGCTGCCCAGACAAACTTGATAGACAGTTCCTCAGGTCCAAAGCAAGCAGGTTAAAAATTGGCATCCAGCTTCTGCCATTGATTGGTCTAGACTGCTCACTTGGTCCTGCCTCCATGATTTTCTCCAAGGTCTTTCCCACCAACTTGCCCTTTTACCACATTTCTGTCTGGTTTTTCTTGTCTACTAATTGTTAAGGATGAGGTATTTGAAGTAGGCAGGCCTCAGTTTGAATCCCACTTAGTATTATATTACTTAGACTCTTTGATGTTCTTTTCCCATCTGTAAAATGGGGATAATAAAGCCTACCTCTCAAACTAGTTGTAAGAATTAAATAGGAGGATGTGTCAGTGAGGGCTTGGCACATAACAAATGCTTCATAAACGGTAGTTAACAGTTTACTTTGAATTTCCTCTCTCCGCTCCCTGGCCACTTTTCATCAGAGTACACAGAATCAGAGAGCAAAGAGTGATGGCCAAAGAGATGGGCATACAAGGTGAACGGTAAGAAGAGTGGAAGGACAAGAGGGACAAATACCATGGGAGACGGAGTCATAAATATAGTCATGGAACATTGGGAACAAGACATGGCAATAGACAAGGGGTAGAGGAGCAGTGAACGAAGGCGGAGAAGTGAGAAGATGTAAAGTCATCTGGAAAGGCAGAGACATGAATGAAATCCAGACAAAGCCCATCAGAGGACAGGGATGGAGAGTTCTTCTGTGGAACTTGGCATGGGAATCCTCCCGCCTTCTTCTGGCCCTGCTGTCATGAGTTCTAAATCCCTGTCCCCACCCATCTTGACTGTCCGTTCATCCCACTGCTAACCCTGACCACCTCTGTCCCACACGAGGCAGCCCGCCCCCTTCTCTTCTATCTCTCTCATCCCCACCATCTTAGTTACAGGAGTCCACAGAATTTTTCATTTCAAACAAAACTGTTTGGAGTGCAAAAGCATCATGGTGTCAGCCAGTCGGTGCAATAACCAGGTGTAGTTTTACAGCCACTCCCCTCACCCCCCGACTGTAACTGCGCTTTCATATATCTCTGGCTGAGACAGGCAATTTTCTTTCAAAGATTGTTTTTTCTGGAGCCTGTGATTTCTGCTCTCGCCTCCAACCTCTGGGATATTAAAACGGGGTCAGTGGCTCTTGGCAGGCTGACCGATTTGTGGCCACTCCCCAGTTCACCCTCCTGTCTCTGTGTCTCCAATCTTGCCATCCCTCTGCCTCTGCACCCCAACTGGTCAGGTTGGAAGAAAATAGCTTTTGTGTTAAAGCTCTTGAGACAGAGGCCAGGACCTTCTGGGAGGTTGCTGTCCTTCACACTGAGGAGACAGGTGTCTAACTTTAAATGTGGAGGGTAGAGGAGGGACAGGGAGCCAGGACAGGATTTGTCCCACCCCCATCTCATTCTGAAGAATTGGGTGAACAAAACTCAGGTTTAACCTCAGGGAGTCTTTCTCTGCTAGGAACTGAGAGGAGACTGGTATGAGACAACCAGTGTGATTACTTTTTCTGGAATTTTTGGACAATTGGAGGAATTGTGGTATACTGTAGATTGAGGGCTGGCTTAGGGGAGACCTGGATTATGGGAAAGGGTGATAGGACCCCTGCTTCCCTAAAGAGATCATCATGCTGTCAGAAGCAGTGTTCACTATTGTTTGCTGTGACAGTATTTTCTGGACTTCTAAATCCTTATCCCAACCAGGTAGCAAACTTTTTTTTCCTTGAGTGAGGCACCTGTATGTGCTTTTGGGGTTGTCCATTTGGTATTTCTCTATTTCCTGGCTCACGGCTTGATCAACATCCTTCCTGGGGTCCAACTTCATTCCTATCCTTTGATAACAGATCGAATCCTCTTGAAAAACAACATGATACAACACCCTCCCCCTTCTCGCCCATACCATCCCTTGTTTTTATTAAATAAAAGTAAGTGGAGCTATAAGATGTGACTGGCCTGGATCCCGGCTTCATAAAACAAAACTAACACCCTCTTTATCAAAGGGCTGAGGCATCCAGCGAAGATTTCTTAGGCCATTTTGCTGTCACGTAAATGGGAATCAATATTCAATAAGCCCTTGATGCACTACACTAGCGGTTCACTTAATACCGGCTTCCAGTACAGTAAGTGGCGTTGATATAAGGAGGGCTTGTTTGTAAAATAACACTGCGGCTCTCACCTCCTGGATATTGGATCTGGCTTCCCTTAGGCAAGAAGATTCAAGGCTCTGAGGAAGCAAAGAGTCATCCTACCCATCCCACCACCTCAGCATGTCTAGCCTGAAAAAGAGAAGGGATTGGATGCTTTTATTAAAGTCAAGTGGTCTAGAGGTCATTAGGCACATTCCTATTAGGAAGTTTTCCACTATGCCTGGCCTGATTGCCTCCTTCTTCAATAAATTAGTCAAATTGAAAACCAATTGAAGGATAGAATTTATTCTGCCATTAACATTATGAGAACAGACCCTCCTGTGCCCTAGAAGCCTGTGGTGGTTAGAAATATCTCATTCGCTTCTCTCTGCACTGTGTTCGCTGTAAGGAAAGACTGCAGCTGCCTGGCCCCCTGGTGGATGGATGGCAGTTCTGAGTTTCTCTGTGCAGAGTAACTCTGAGAGTTTGGTAATAAATGGAATATTCAAATGTGGTTATTGATTTTCTTTCCATTCAGCGGTGTCTTTGCTCGGAATGTGTAACCTCATACTTGCTTTCTCTGCCTAACTCCCAGTAAGCGCATGCTAAGAAGATGTGATCAGATGTTTAGATGCCTAAATGTAACAGGAAAACATTGTACAAAGCTTTGTATGATCCATTTCAGAACCAAATTTTAGAAAATTTATCTAACATGTTTGCATTGTCTGTGTTATTTTTTTTTCAGTGCCAATATTCATAGAGAATTTAGGAATTAGCAATATGGGGTGTGTGGGGGAGCATTTATTCTGCATTATAGTCATGTCTATTTTTTATCCTTTTTCAGGTGAGGATGCTGTCTGTACCCCTGTCTTGAATATGCTGAAGGAAGTTGGATCCCCAGTCACCAGTGATCCCGCAACTGTCCGTACGTGAGTGATGCACAGACCTAAGTCTCCCAGAGCCATTTTAGACAGGATCTCTGCAAAGTGTCACTTCAGCCTACCTTGTTACAGATAGATCTACTGAATTTAAAGCAAGAAGCTGAAGTATGACTTCTCCTCTTGGGCATAAGTCACAAGCTAGAGCACTCTGCAGTGTTTCGGTGTGAAGCCGTTTCAGTGTGAAGCTGTTTCAGTGAGGAGAGCCCTGCAAAGATACTGGGAATGGATGCACACTTCTGAGGGAGGGGTTAGAATCTCCTCAATGTTTCCTCTTTTTGGAGTTCCTCATCTGGTCCAGTTTGATGGCCTCAGGAAGAAAGCAGAGAGAGTGCCTGGGCATGCTGAGCTTGCAAGAGGCTGATGGCGTCTGTGACCTGATTTGGGATTTTATGATCATTTTCTGGGATTTCTAAATTAAGAGGAAGAGTACTTGTCATTCCTCTCTTCCAAATAAGAGGAAAAAAGATGAGTGAAAGGTGACATTCAGTAAAGGGCTGAATTTTTAACACAGCTGGTACATGATTGACTCCTTCAGTTGGGGGCCGTTCTGCTGTGCGCGCAGGCCTCATCTTAGGCTGATGGTGCAAGAGCAGAGTGTGATTCAGGTACTTCCCACCTCATCAGTTTCCAGTTCTAGCCTGGAGTCCCTACTTCCTTCCTCCTTGCTGGTCTGCCTTTCTTGAAGCGTACAAACGCTAACGCAGAGGGTAAGAGCAGTGGCTCAGTGGTTCTCTGAACCTACATCACGTGGCTTACAGCCTCCTATAATTCCAGCTCCAGGGGATTCAAGGCTCTGGCTTCTTCAGGCACCTACAGACATGTGGGGCACATACATTTACACAGGCACACACACATGCACATAATTTTAAAAATTAGATGAATTTTAGACGGACAAATGCAGAGAAGCACTTTTCTTTGGTTGGAGAGGAGCCCCTATCTTTTCTGCTAACACTTCAGATATGCTGCCTAAGTTAGTTGGTACAGAGGAAGAAACCAGGCCCAGAAGTTGGAACTCTGAGAGCACAGGGAGTCCTCAGATGACTTCCTTAGGCAAAGAGGTCACAGGAGACTTGAAGTTTTCTTCACTCGACGAGGTAACAAAGAGATACGTGGCCAGGGTTGTCTTGGTGAGTCCTACTGTGCTATACTTGAGCCTTTGAGTCTGTTTTATGTAGAATGAACCAGCCATCTCGGATCAGTAGCATCTCCACATAGGGTACTGCTGATGACAAGCCCCTCTTCCCTCTGGTTGAATGCCCATTCAATCATTTGGTACTGCTTGCAGCTCATTTCTTGCCACAACTTGTGTTCTGGCATCAGTGTTCCCCCACGCAACAGCTGATGACATCTCTTGGCCTCCCCCATCCATTCAGCAACGCCTCTCCCCCCAACCCGCCTCCTCTGCCTGCTGTCCCAGCCTGTAACCCTGATCTCATTTCCTCCTACCTCTCACACCATACTGAGACCTCTTGCCCCAACCTGTGCTGGGGCTCTTTCTTTGGAGCCCCCCATTCCTTGGCAGAGTCCATGCCTCCAATCTATGTCCTTACTGGAACACTTGTGCCTTCCCCAAGACATTAAGGGACTAGAGGACTCTGTAGAAGGGGTGTGACTCCTATCCCTGAGGTTGCCCCCAGCTCCCAGTGAGGCGGATTTCAAGCTTGGGTTGTGTGTTGTTTGTCTGTCTCAGACTTTGCAGCCCCTGAGGCAATGGCTCTGCCTTTGCAGGCTCAGGCTCAGGAAAGCCTTGGCAGCCAACAAATAATAAATAACACCCTGGTAACACCACCTGCGACTTGCTAATGAGAGTCTTTCCCCTGCCTCCCCTTCTCTTGGAGGTTGGGGGTGGGGTCTCCCCATTTCTAGGCAAATGGGTCTCTTCCAATTCTCCATGTAGGACTATTACCATTGGGTGTTGGGGTGGGGGTGAACAACAGGTCCTTTGCAGAGACAGTGATGGTCTTGATGAGCACAGTAATAATTACAGACTGAATTTCTTTTTCTTTTTTCTTTTCATATTTTTGTTTTTGTTTTTGTTTTTTGAGACATGGTTTCTCTGTGTAACAGCCTTTGGCTATCCTGGAACTTGCTTTGTAGACCAGGCTGGACTCGAACTCATAGAGATCAGCCTGCCTCTGCCTCCCAAGTGCTGGGATTAAAGGCATGCGCCACCACCGCCACCCAGCCAGAGTGAATTTCTAATGTGTCCTTTGCCTTGAGAGCTTTGGCAAGATGGAAATATTTGGGAGCAGGGTCCTGGGTCTGAGCTTTGGCTTCCAGAGGCCAGTGGGGAGCTATCATCTAACTCTCCTTCCTGACAAGATAGTTTCCTGTTATCAGTTAGTTCTCAGAATCTCTTATATACTCGAGTAGTCTTCCTCCAGATACACAGGATAGTCTACAGAAAGACTCTCTTGCCTTCTATGTTTAGTGAGTTCAGGTTAAAACATAAAACACAGTTTTCTTGAAAGTGATTACATTTGAAATGTAGCAGTCACCACTGGGTGCCTCAGCAGTGATTTATTTGGCTGAAGTTCTCCAAAAAGATGAGGGCAGGTATGCAACTGTGTCCCCTTATGTATACACGAGTCACCGCCCAAACTCAGTATCCTGAAGTGTGTCTTCTGACGTAGGTTCTGTTGAAAAGCACACGTGCCAGCAGGGACTCTTCTGCCTGTTGCCAGAGTGGCAGTAGCAAAGCGGGCAAGCAGAGACTCTGCTTTTCTGAGACTGTCTGGTGCTCCATCCAAATGGTCTATGGGTTTAATCCTCATTCTAAAGGCAGGCTTCAAAATCTGTATCAGAAAGTTATTCAAAAATGGTTTTGGGTCCACAGTGGTGTGACTGGCCAGAATGGGCTGTTTTCGTCCAGGGATGCACTTGGTTCTCACTGTAATACCGGGGAGGCTCTAAGAAGGGGTGTGAAAGTATGGGGGGCGGTGAGTAGAAATCACCTTCTGATCTACCCACTGTGTGGAACACAGAAGCAAACATTTGTCCTTCCAGATTGAACCCAGGCTTCCTAGGCAGTGATTTTGCTGCCAGAGAACTGCTTTCTCTGCAGTGTTATTCCTAAGACCTGTGCTTTCTAGAACCACGCTCCTCAGACCCAGACTTGAATCACGTGGTGTTTCCTCAGCCGGAGCTCATCCCCTTTAAGAGGAGATGTTTTCCTTACGTCTGCTCCTGCCTTCCAAAATCGAGCTGCCCATGCCCACTTCCCTACGCCTTCTGCCAGTTCTCGGGCTGTAAACAGTCCTGTCTGGTATTTGGGGGAAATGAGCCTCATGTTGGATTAATTCTACATGACCCTGCTTGTAGACAATATGGGGAGGAGTTTGCCTCCTTTCCATTCCCTTGGAGTCCAGACCCAGGACTGGGCCAAGGAGGCTCATTTTCCCACGTGTAGGGAGCTTATGCCCCCCACCCCTGCATCTTTGGCTCCTTGGATTCTCTGAGTCACCCTCCGACCTTGACCGTCTGTAGGAAGGGCCTAGACCCGTTGGGCCAACCTCATCCAAGAGGGCTTAATAAGCACCTGGCGGCTGAGTGCTTTGAGATCTCTCAGATGAAAAGGGCTGTCGGTGGTTCTGGGGTTATTACTGTCAGCGTAGTGGCGGCAGCAATTACTCTAGATGATCAGGGCATCCAGCACCCTCTGTACCCCAGGGGAGCTCCTGGCTCTCACCTTGCTTTGCCTGCCTTGAATTCTGATGTGGTATCCACAAGGTTCCTTTTACTGTTTGCCATCCTCCCTCCCCAGGGAGCACTTCAGAAGTTCAATATGTTCTAGAATCCTCGTGAAGTAGGGCCAAGGGATCTCAAAGGGTATAGAATGACAGAAACCGGAAGGGATGGAGGTAACCAGCTACCTCATTTGACACAGGAAGAAGAGGAAGTGGGTTCCATCAAAGTTGCTCAGGGGTAAGCTAAGTTTGTAGAAGAGTTATGAGACATGTTACACCAGCGCAATTTTAAATGAAGAGGTATTTTTTTTTTTTTGGTTTGTTTTTGGTTTTGTTTTTGAGACAGGGTCTTACTACATATCCCTGGCTGGCTTGAAATTGGCTATGTAGACTAGGCTGGCCTTGAAATCATGGAGATTCATCTACATCTGCCTCCTGAGTGTGTACCACCATGACTAGTCACCAAGAAGGGTATTTCATGAAATATTCTTACCTCTGTCTTGGGTAGCTGTATCTCAGGTATCTGTAGTGGAGACAAAGAAGAATTGCTGGAGTTGACTCGGGAACACGTGTTTCTGAGTCCCTGGGTACAACCACGTTCCGGTTTCGTTCCTCAGCAGTGGGGTTTGCATCCTGGACTTCAGTTCCCAATAACGGGATGACAGTGACATGTTGGGAGGCAGTAATGTGGACTTTCTGCTCTTGGCTCAGACTTTGGGCAGACAGGATGTCACAAGCAGAGAGGACCAGGGCCTTGAGTTCCCATCTTGTCCCCACACATTTGCTCTAGAAATCAGCACCAGGCCTGTATAATTTCCACAAATCCAGTCATTTTTCTAAGAAGGAAGACAATTCACAGATTTCCCTTGAGAAGTCATGCTGTCCTGTTCTCCAGGGCAGTTATTTTAATTTCTTGAAAAATCTGAGGAAAGATGCTAGAAGATTCACATACTCTGGCTTTAACATGCTTACCTCAATCACATCAATTGTTCTCTTTCCCCGGCTTTCAAAGTCACAAGGGAGGATAGTACTGTTTTCTTCCTTCGTATCCATACTGGGCCTGTCATCTCCCCCTAGGCTTTGGAGGTTGGCTGATATCTCTGCACTATTTTCTGCCTACAATTAATTATTGCCCAAATAATCTAGTTTATCCACTTTGAGTTGTATGATGTTTACTACAATTATGAGATGCCTAGAAAGGTGTTTTTAAAAGTCATATGCTTTGAAAAGGGAATATAAATAAGAATGTTGAGGGTCTAGAGAAAGGACTAGGTGAGCAAAGTGTTTGCTGGGCAAATTTGAGAACCCAGATTCAACCTTAGGACTCACATAAATTCCGGGCAAATGTGACAGCTTACCTGTGATCCCAGCTCTTGGGAGGCAGAGGCAGAGGATCTCTAGGGCAAGTTGGCTAGCTAGACTGGACAAATCGGTGAGCTCCGAGTTCACTGTGAGACACTACCTTGATATATAAGGCTGAGAGAAATCAAAGAAGACTCCTTACATCAACCTCTGACCTCTACCAGCAAGAGCATTCATATCTACACATGAACCCACACATGTGTGAACATTCATACACACAAGAAAGAAAATAAGAAAGCTGTAATCGGAACAGTGACAAGAAACGTCAGATATGTAGAACCAAGAGGCTGGAGAGATAGCTCAGCTGTTAAGAGTCGGTACTGCTCTTACAGCAGACCTGAGTTCAGTTCCCGGCTCCCATATCAGGTGGCTCACAACTGCCTGAAACTTCAGTTTCAGGGGATCTGAATCCCTCCTCCGTCCTCCAGAGGCATTTATGTGCACATACCTCCCCACCCCCCATAATTTAAAATAAAATAAAAAAATTATTTAAAGGAAAAAGAAATGGGAAGATGCTGACTAGTGGATTTAAAGTGTTACAAACTCAAGAACAAGAGGCTGCCGGCCTGTCCAGAGGCGGTCGGAGTTACGGAGCAGAAACAACCGGAGCTTTGAACAAGAGCAACGGCATTGTCTTCAGTTGAATGAGGCTCCTGAGAAAGGTTCAGATCTACTGTTCTTGGAAATTCTTTGCAGAGGAGTGAAAGTTCCTGAGGGAGCCAGTATACAGAGAGGAGACTGATTGCCATAGTCCCTTGCTACCCCCTCCCCCCCGGCTGTGTCCTGCCTTCCCTTACCTGTCAGGACTGTCCAATCCTGCTCTCTAAAACAGATTTGATGACTCAACAATGGCCAATTAGGCGTTAACACATCTATCTCTTCAGCTATCTGGCCATCTTTATGGAGAACAAGATCTTAAATCTCAGCTCATCCGGACAGCCAGAGGCTTTGCCTAAACACTGGAAAGAGCCCCACACATTTTTCATAATTACAATGACTTTTTACAGGGAGAGCCATAACTCCAGTGTGAGAAGAGCCCGTGGCAGGTTCTGCGATGCGGGTAGTGGAGCCAGCTGATGGCTGTCTGTGGGCACTCTTTGCTTTCCTGCTATGAACACCTTCTGCCAGCAAGAGTCACGAGCAAAGATAAGATGGCTTCTATTCTGGTGGCCCTTGCACTGAGATGAGATAGACTGTGTGTTCCAAAAGCAGACAGCTAGTGACAGGAGGTCAGGGATTAGAACTCAGCACACAGTCTGGCTGGCCTCTCTATGTTTATGGCTGGAGGACAGTCACCAAGGAGTCATTAGTTGTGGAAGGCTTCCTGGAGCCGAGCAGGAGAGGCCGGTCGTAGACAGAGGACATGGTCTTGGTGTGAGATGAGTATGTTTGGAATGTGGACCACCTTAGGAAAACAGATCCAACTATGCATCATTGAGAGTGTGTTGTCTTGGTCTTTCAGTTGATTAGTTATTAGTATTCCTATTAATCTCTCCTAATGATCCCTATGGATTCCTACACTCCTAGCTGTTGTAGGAATTCCATGACACTGTACAAATCAGGTCCAAGATCTTCTTGTTATGCTGCCCCTCTAGCCTTGGCCAGACATTTTGGTTCCTCCTTCCTTTGTAATGCTGATCAGTCTTCCAAATTATACTTCAGGTTGTTAGCAGCTGTGAGGTTTTTATTCATCCTTTCAATCTGTGCTTTCCACGTTATATCTAAACAATTCTCATGGGCCAGTAAGAAGAAAATGTGTCAAAATGGGAATGATCTGTACAACCTCTGCTCATTTCCCAAGCCAAGTACCCCAGAACCTATCTTATCTGATGCCTTTCTTTGGCTAATTTCATAGCACTCATGTTTTTCATCTTTTTTATATGAGTTTTGCTGACAAGTGTTTCAATCTGATGGTCCCTGAGTAGTAGGACCTGTTGTACATTTTGCTCCATTCCACATTTCTCACAGTGCAATTTAGACCCCAAATTCATATACTCCAATGTGCCACAGATAAACAAATACCTCGTTAATTTAATTCATAGAGACAACTCGCTTTTCTGAAGCAGGCTTGGAGAGTTAAAATATATGCTCACCTCTGTCAGCCTCTTCTTTGGTCAGTAGATTATGTTATGTTTATACATCACAGAAATTGACTTTTGATATTCTCTCTCTCTCTTTTTTTTTTTTTTTTTTTTTTGGTTTTTCGAGACAGGGTTTCTCTGTGTAGCCTTGCGCCTTTCCTGAAACTCACTTGGTAGCCCAGGCTGGCCTTGAACTCACAGAGATCTGCCTGGCTCTGCCTCCTGAGTGCTGGTGATATTCTCTTAAAGATTCTTTCTTCAGTCATAATGTAGAAAGGATGAGTTACTGTGCTTCACTGATTCATCCAACAAATTACTTTATGATAGCTACAATTCCAGACAAAGGATGCAAAAGGTGACAAGGTTTCTACCTTTTTGACACAAGTGGGTGAGAAGATAGGCAAGTAAGCCAGACATCACAGGAGAGCTAGTAAGCACTGACAGAAACATGGAGAGGGTACTGGAGTGAGGGGTGGGCATCTGTCAAAGCTGGGCATGGTCCCCAGAGTGAGGGAGCATGGTTAAGACCAAGACAAGACCCTAGAATGACCTTCCCACTCTGATTACAATGTCTTCATCTACACAGTTCCACAAGGAGCAATCATTTACTAAGTGCAATTATGTGTCAATCACTATGCCAGCTCAGACTTAGAAAGGGATAAAATCCAATCCCTGCTGTCAAAGATGTTTCACTCTGGAGTGATGGACAGAGACATGAACACTTAATGAAACAGGATAAAGGCCGAGGTGGAAGCATGGGAAGGCTGACGTCCCTAAGAAAGCCTACCCAACTTTTGTGCTGCTTAGAATGTGAGAGAGAAAGAAAGAGTAATCTTGAGACTTCTCCTCTTACTCGTTTCAAGTGTCTGAATAGGTTGCTTCAGATTCCACTGCACAGTTTATTTATCATCTGGAATCTTAGCAGTTGAAGGATCCGGAATATATCAAACTTCCCAGGTCTCTGTCTGGACACCCTTCCTAGTTCAGGAAGCAATTAGTCTGAGAAAGACAGAAGTGAGAGTGTAGGAGCAGAATATATATATCCTTTTAAAATAATTTAGTAACAACCTTAGGTAAGTGACCAATAATTTATAGAGTCTATTCTTTTTATAGAGATATTTCCTTGCAGCTGAACCAGCGAGTTTGCTGGGTTTAGAGGATTAATCTTTGACGTAGTAAATATGTTCAAGCTGTAATTCAGTCATGGGGATAAAGGGAACTTAGACTTGTCTTGTATAAGGGGAAATATTGAATGGATTTGTGGAGGACCCACCACAACGGTCCTTAGTGTCTCTTGTCTCTTGGCATTGCAGGGTTTTGAACTGCAAAGGCAGACAGCCATTATTTTACAGATGTCAGAGGAAGTGTCAGGTTCAGGACTGGAACTAGTGTCATTTCTTCACGTCATGAGCTTAGCCTTTCTTCCCCTTCCGCGTTCTGAGCAGCACAACATCTTCCACAGGGATGTCAGTCCTGCATGCCCCCCCCCCCCCCCCCGCCTTTATCCCGCTGTACTTAAGGGTTCATAAGGGTTTCAGGACTGTTAATAGCCCACCATACTAGCATCAGTGGCTAGCAAAATTGGCTTTTTTGTTTATTTGTTTTTGTTTTGAGATAGGGTCTCACCATGTAGCTGGGCTGAAACTCAAAATGTAGAATTTTGGCCTTGAATTCACTGAGGTCCTCCTGCCTCTGCCTCCTGAGTGCTGGGATTAGAGGGGTGTGCCTCTACCCCCAGCTTCAAACTCCAGTCTTGTTGCCAAGCTTCCCCTTCCGTCTCACAATTCTCCTGTTTTCCTCTGTGGTCCACACCTCTCTTCAAGCCATGTGTTTCTGCCCCCATGCTGTCCTTAGGCTGCTCTTCCGCCCTGGCTGCAGAGCTTCTACGCTTTCCTCATGATTCTGTCCTTTTCTTTCCCTCCAGTCAGCTCTAGAAACCCTGTTCTAGGAGGCCTTCCCAAAGCAACGTCTGTGTCTGGGTGCCTCTTGACTCTGCATTATGAAGCCCAGCTATGGCTGCACCAGCTGCTTGTGCTCGATAACTAACCTGAAGTTATTTGTGTGTGCACGTTTGTATGTATATAAATGTTCAGGTAAGTGTGTGTGTTTGTGTGTGCACAGGTGTGAATACATATTATGAGCATGTGTGTGTGGAGATGTTGGATGTCTCTCTACCTTATTTTTTGAGACAAGGTCTCTTATTAAACTCGGAGCTCACTGCTGAATAGACTGACTGGCCAGCAAGCCCCAGGGCTCTGCCCGTCACTGCCTCCCCAGTGCTGGCATAGCAGATGCATGATGCAGTGCCTGACTTTTTTCATGGGTGCTAGGGGTCCAAACTCCTGCTTATGCTGTCACTGACTGAACCACTTTCTTAGGCTCCTAAGGTCATTTTTGTAGGTTTTTATATTTTATTGATTTACTCAGATTAGATCCTTTGTTGTAACATTTATTTATTTTTATGAGTATGAGTGTCTTTGACCACATGCATGCATGTGCACTGTATGCACACCTGGTGCCTACAGATGCTAGAAGGTGTTGTCAGGTCTCTTGGAACTAGAGTTACAGATGGTTGTGAGCTGCCACGTGGGTGCTAGAAACCAAACCTCGATCCTCTGCAAGAGCAGCGAATGTTCTTAACCACTGAACCATCTCTCCAGTCCCCGATTAGGGGATTCCTAAAGGGCAAAGCTCAGAACACACGGGGGTCATCTCATGTCGTTACCTGACTAGAGGTGGGCTTGGGATTGCATAGTCTGAGAAAGTTAAAGTTTCTGTGTATTGGGGGAAATAAAAGAAGAAAAGTCAAGTAAAGCACAGTGGTCCATGCCTGTAATCCCAACACACAGTTGGTAAGGCAGGAAGATGAGGAGTTCAAGGCTATCCTCTGCTTCTCCCCACAAGTTTGAGACCTACCTGAACTACCTGAGACCCTATCTCAAAAATCTAAAAACAAACAAACAAACAAAAAAACCAAAAAAACCCAAAAAACAAACAACCCCCCACAAAACCAACAAACCAACAAAAACAAAACAAAACAAGACAGTGTAACTTAAAGTGAATGGGAATAGTTATCTTGCATAGATGCAGCAGGAGTTTGAAATTGCTTCTTATGGTTATCCCAGTGCTGGGATTCTGTAACCCTGTGAACCAACCATCGCCTTCACCTGGTGCTGTTGTTAATGTTGTGGCTTGTGTAAAATAAGAAGACATCCCACACGCAGTAGGTGGCAGATTGGCATGTCCATTGCATGTTATGAATTTTAAAATGGCTTGGTGGCAGGAGCTTCATGTGTAGACGGTATTGTTAGGCAGAGCACCTGGCTGCCCAGGGGATGACCCCAGTTGCTGCCTAGAGGTCTCTTCCTCAGGGAAGGGAGGCCCTGAGAGCCATTTTGACCCAAGTTCAAATTCTCCAGAACAAACAAGCTGATCTGTTGCTCCAAGCAGCAGTCACAGAGGCTCCAGTGTGTTTATTGACTCTTGCGTGTCCCTGCCCTGGAGAACAAACAAACAACTCAGCTTGACTCATGCCCTCCACCAGCCTTACCCTGTTCCATGCCTGGGGTTG